>NC_060143.1:365443329-366068329 GCF_021461385.2 Schistocerca piceifrons
ACATAGGACTTTCTTGAACAGTGGATGTGTACTAGCATGTGCTGTGTTGGATATCCTTTCCTGAATGGATCAACAATATTGTAAAAATCAGAAAATAGTGGAGGCCAATTGTCGTTCGGGAACTGAAAGTAATTTAATTTGGAAAATGTTGGACCGGATTAAAGATCGGGCCCAGTCCTAAGAGCTGTTCCAAAATGAGCTGCACTGTCAGTGCAATAACTGGTCTAATATTGTTTTCTTTTTTAACTACCGTTTACAATTGGCAGGAGCAACCACAGATCCATTTCTACCCGTGATCATGCAGGGATTAGTGTGCATCATAGTGAAAAACCTCATCTTTAATGACAGCAGGAAGTATATTATGCTTTTAAACGTATATGCTGCAAGTTTCAATTTTGTCAATGGAATAGAAGTTAAAAAGAAGGTAGGGAGCTTAAGATTTGATATTACAATGATGAGGAGGTTATTTTGAGAGAACTCTAGCTTAAATTGAGGAAGGACAGAAAAGAAAATTGGTCTTGACCTTACAAAGGATCCGTTCTGACATTTGCTGGGTGTGGCTTGGGGAAATTATAGAACCTAATTCTTGGCTGGATGGGGATTTGAACTGCTGTTCTCCTGAAAGTGAGTCCATTGTCTGAATTACTGTGCCCTCTTGCTCAATGGAAAAGAAGATGTCAAAAAGAAACATTTTCAACTTATTTATAAAAAGAACTATTTTATCCACAATTATATGTAACTGGGATAATTACTGCAATTTACTGTCCTAACTTAACATACTCTCATTTCAAGCCAGATTATACTTTTAACTGTTGTAATAATTAATATTGTTATTTCTTCCGAGTTCTAATGGACTCACTGAGTAAAAAATTTGTTAGATATTATATTCACCAGAAATATTTAGTTAAAATGTTAATTTTTACACAAAAAATGATGATTGTTAGACAAATGAAATGGAATGGAATGAAGTGTGTGACCATGTTTAATTGTTTGTACTGGAGGATTGCAACAATAAAAAGGGCACAAGTTGCTAATATTGATTGCATTGTTTAAAAAGCATCAGAATGTATGGCGTTTCTTTCCATACTGAATTATTCTCTATATGAGTGTCAAAAGGTGTAGAAGATTACATCCTATTTAATATCTCCTGTGCACATATTACTGAATCTGAAGCATTGTTCCCTGGAACGATCATGGTACTCATGTATGGAGCTACTACATGCAATATACCAAGTGGTTATAATTAAACTTTCCCTATTTAACACGTTATAACAAGGAAAGTAATTACCATATGAGGACAAAAGTTGGCAGCATTAATGTAAAGGAAATTGGGAAGTGAAATGATGCAGAATCAAATCAATCTAAACACTTAGTGTGTTGCTATGGTACATCATACCATTGCATACTGTTACCATTACTGCTACAAAGGGGGGATTCCTATCAGTATCCAGAAGAATCTGAAAGTGCAGGACTGCATTCTGCGCTGCAGAATGAAGCATCTCCATAGGTATGCTGGCTGCCTCTCTTGATATGCTGTGCTTCAGATCAGCACATGTGTCAATGTTCCCCTGGTAAACCCCGTCCTTCAGGCAGCCCCACAACCAGAAATCACGGGGAACATGATCAGGTGATCGTGCCAGCCAAGCATTTGGAAATGAGCGGCTGATAGTTCGATCATTTCCAAATGTGTTTCGGAGAAGCAGGTGAACTTCATGGTCAATGTGCGATGGGGCCCTGTCTTGCATGAAAACTGTTAAGTTCAATTCATCTCTCTCTTGTAGGGCGGGTATGACATGGCAAAGCATATTGCAGTAACGCTGGCCAGTTACGTTGCACATCTTTGGTCCTTGAGTGCCAACCTGTTCAACAAAAAGAGGGCCAATGATAAATATAGTCCTTACGCCACACCATATGGTGGCATGTTCACCATAAAGAGGAACTTCACACACAGTGATTGGGGGGGTAAAGATCCCCACACTCAGCAATTCTGTATGTTCATCTCGCCTATCAGAGAAAAATGAACTTCATCTGTCCACAGGATGGTCCAGAGCCAGTCCTCGTCCACTCCAATCCTTGTGAGAAAGTGAAGAGCGAAGTCAACACATTGTTGTGCGTGCTGTGATGTAAGATGCTGTACGATATGGACCTTGTATGGGTACCATTTGAGAATGGTTCAAAGCACCTTCGGTACAGTGGACCAGGGGATGTTCCACTGTCATGACACAGCATGCACATTGCCTGATGATCGGGAACTACACGCAGCATTGTCTGCTGTAGCAACAGTAAATTCGTCAACCACCTGTGATGCAACCAGTCGTCGGCCTCTTCCCGGAGTGACACCCAGTTCTCCAGCTGATTCAAACTTCTTCAGCATGCTCCACACAGCAGGTAGAGAAAGGGGATCCTACCATAATCCTTTCAGTCGGCGATATTCTTGAAGTGCAGTTGCAGCATTACTTCGTTTTGATAAAAGAGTTTCAGCAATAATGCCCAGCTTCTTTTGTCCAAGCTCAAGTTGACACATCAACAAGTGCACTGCGACAGGTCAGGGGTGTGAGGCTACGAATCACAATGACTGATCACGGCACCTGGTGGCCATAGTTGGAACTAGATGGTGGTGCTGTGATGCATGGAAATCATGCACCCCATAATCTGGACATTGATGCTACAGTGTTTGGTACTCGTACGGTAATTAGTTTCCATGTTATAATGTGTTAAATAGGGAAAGTTTAATTATAACCACATGGTGTACAGCTTGCTGGAATCCGTTCTGCACTTTGTCACAGTTTACAGTTTTACCTTACTACTACTATTGTTACTTTAGATGCTGACATCCACATATTTCCACTTTAGCTCTACAAGCTTTCCAATGATCTTGTTATTTTTTTAAGGAGGTATTATGTTTACTGTAGCAGCTACACACAATTTTTGTTGGTTTGCAAATTCATTGTACGTATTTTGCAAGTCTTCTGATGTGGCTTTTATAACCATCAGTCACCATGGCTAAAAGGGATTTAGTTCTGATAACTTATGGTCCTGTGACTAAAAACATGCAAAAGAAAAAAATTAGTCACCACATGTAATTAAATAAACACATATTAATGAGAATATAAGCAAACAAAATAAAATAAAAACAATATATCAAACCTGGGGACTGAAATCCCACAGAACTTCTACATTGAAGGTTCTCAGGAATGAAGGAAAAGATAAGTGCTTTACCTAAGTCATTTGAAATGGAGCACTAGCACAAGAACAACAAAAGGGCAGGAGGTTGACAATAACCTTCTCAGATTAACAATGTTTGTCTTTGCCATAAGTTATTTTGGGAAATCATGAAAAAATAAAATCTGGATGACCATGAGGAGATTTAAACCCAGTTCCTCCTGAACGCATGTTTAGCACTTCCTAGTATTGTGCCATCTCACGTGCTACATTGGAAATTTGTAATAAATACATGACTTAGGAAATACTTGCAGACAAAAAATGAGTAACATACAGCACATTGCCCTTAACTGTTCAAATTAATAAATTATTTAAAAAATTGTGGTTGTATTTATCCACTTGGTTTCAAGTGTGATAGTGTCTCTTCCTCCTTCCCCCACAAGAAACTCGGTGGTGGTTACCAACTGTTCTGCAACATAGCCCTGGGTTCTAGGATAGGTTAGAAGGTGTCAACTGTTTGTGAGCTGACACATGTGAATGTGAAATAAAGTTTATGCTTACAGACTGGTCTGTAAGATAACCTGAAGTCTACGTTTTTCATTGGCAACATTTACTCAGTTTTAACACGTCACAATGACAGTCTTTGTTCGAAGGTGTTCCAGCCATCTCTCACTTCTGTACAAATCTGAAATAGCCAACATACATCTCATATTTAATGGATTTTTTTCACAAATAACAAAAATGCCAAGATAAATTCAGAAATACTGTTTCTGGTGAGCCTTTTTGGTGAATATTCCATATGTACGCAGTGTGTTACCTATGAAGGACCAAAGGGGAGGAGAACAGGAGCACTATTTAACTCTTACCCTGATCTGAACATATGCAGATTACAACTAAAGGGGCAAGAAATTAGTATAAATAGAAATATCAAATTCCAAGAGAAATTTAAGATGTTATGTGGTGTTAATTTTTTGTTGTACTGTACCGAGTACTTTAAACTTACCATGTTTATGAATAAACTAGAAATACTGGAGGGTTTGGGGTGTGGGGACTGTTGCGTCAGGAGCAGAGCTGTTTGCTTCAAATACCTAATTACCGGTACCTACTCTCTTTCTGAACCATTTTGTCTCCTCTTGTAAACATCTACACGTTCATCTCATGTAAATAAGGAAATGTATGTGATGTGTAAATTACGTGTGTAACACGTATCAGTAGTCTGTGATAATATTTTTTTGTTTTCATTTATGACTGCAATGGTTACAGATTGAGACAGGGTTCTAACCTATCCTTGATGTTATTCAGTCTATACATAGAGCAAGCAGTAAGGAAAACCAAGAAGAACTACATAAGAGGAATAAATTTCAGGGAGAAATAATGAAAACTTTAAAGTTTGCTGATAACTTTGTGAATCTGTCACAGACAGCGAAGGACTGGGAAGATCAGTTGAATGGACTGGATAGTATCTTGAAAAGAGATGAACATCAACAAAGAGAAAACAAGGGTATGGAGTGTAAACAAACCAAATCATATGATGGTTGGTTGGTTGGTTTAAAAGAGGGGTGGAGAGGAAGGGACCAAACTGAGAGGTCATCGGTCCCTTGTTCCTGGTAAAATAATTACAAAAGGGAAAGAAGAAACGAAAGGAGACATACAACACAATAACAGGAAAAAGGAAGAACCAGAAGAATGACAGAAGGACAACCAACATGACTATGGACAAAACAGGAAAAGAAATTCACAGAGAGAAGCAAGAAACCGGTAGAAGGGGTAAAAACATGAGAGCAGATGACCATGGCTGGCTGAACACGAGAATAAAAAGGAAAAGCCAGCCACTCTGCGACACATTAAAACATCCACCCTAAAAGCATTATTGCGAAGAACACAAAGGGACAAAGGGCACCTGCTAAAACTTATACAGAATGATAAAAGTCACCATCATGTATAAAACATAAAACTAAAGCTGCTGTTGAGGCATTGTCTCCCAACAACAAAGGTAGGGTGCTGGACAGTTAAAAGTCTGCCGCAGAGTGGCGGAAAGTGGGCAGTCCAGCAAGACATGGATGACTGTCATTCGTGAACCACAGCGACATTGAGGTGGGTCCTCGTGACGGAGGAGGCACAAGAGGTAGCTGTGTGTCACCCAAGTGTAGCCAATGCGGAGCTGGCAGAGAACCATCCAGCAAGAAGCCCGCATGGGGGATTGCCACACATTCGTAGTGTCCTTAATGGCACACAGTTTTTTGTGTGTGCTGAGGTTATGCCATTTCGTCTCCCAAAGACGCAAAGCCTTACGGCATAGTACTGCACACAGGTCAGTTGCAGAGAAGCCGATTTCCATAAGCGGTTTCCACGTAGCCTGTTTGGCTAGCCTGTTGGCAAGTTCATGGCCTGGGATCCAGACAAACACCACTGAACGACTGGACCATTCCAGGGCATAGATGCACTCCTGGATGCTTGCTACCAAAGGGTGGTGAGGATAGCACTGGTCAATAATTTGTAGGCTGCTCAAGGAGTCAGTACACAGAAGAAACAACTCCCCAGGGCATGAACGGATGTGCTCAAGAGCACAAGATATAGCCAGCAGCTCAGCAGTGAAAACACTGCAGCCATAGGGCAAGGAATGCTGTTCAGTATGTCCTCCATGGACATATGCGAAGCTGACGTGACCGTCAGTCATCAAGATGTTGGTGTAAACCACTTTGTGGCCTCGGTACATGTCAAGAATTGAGAGGAAGTGGCAGTGGAGAGCCGCGAGGTTAACTGAGTCCTTAGGGTCATGCGAGAGGTCCAGGCGAAGCCGCAGCCTAGGTGTACACCATGGAGGTGTACGTGAATGGACCTCAAATATAGGTGGTAAAGGCAAGGAATCCAGTTTGGAAAGAAGGTATCGGACACAGACTGCAATTGGAAGCCCTGATCAGGACTGCCGATGCGAGAGATGAACCGCCATGGTGGGAAGAGGAGATGGTGATTTGGATGCGCAGGAGAACTACAAACGCATGCAACTTAACTGGCCAGCAGTTGTGCACACCTAACCTGCACTGGAGGGACTCCGGCCTCCACCAGGATGCTCGTCACCAGACTCGTCCTAAAAGCTCCTGTCGCTAGGCAAATGCCACAGTGGTGCACTGGGTCGGATAAAAGCAACGCTGAGGGTGCCACCAAACCATAAACCACACTCCCATAGTCAAGGCAGGATTGAACAAGGGCTCTGTAGAGCTGCAGCAGCGTGGAGCAATCTGGACCCCAGTTGATGCTGCTCAGGCAGCAGAGGCCATTGAGGTGCTGCCAGCACTTCCACTTAAGCTGACAAAGGTGACAAAACCAAGTCAACTGGACATCGAAAACCAGTCCTCAGAATCGATATGTCTCCACTACAGTGAGTGGATCGTCATTAAGGTAAAGTTCTGGATGAAAGGTACGATGCCGACAGAAGTGCATAACACACGACTTTGCGGTCGAAAACTGGAAACTGTGGGATAGAGCCAATGACTGTGCCTTTGGTATCGCTCCTTGTAGGCACTGCTCAGCAGCACCAGTATTGGTGAAGCAGTACAAAATGCAGAAGTCGTCTGCATACAAAGAGGGTGACACGGACAGTCCTACAGCTGCTGCTAGACCGTAATAGCCACTAAGAAGAGAGATACACTCAATACAGAGTCCTGCGGGACCCCAATCTCCTGGAAATGGGGGTAACTATGGGAGCCACCAACTTGGACATGGAAAGTATGAAGCGACAGGAAATTTTGGATAAAAATCAGGAGCGGGCCTCAGTGACCCCACTCGTATAATGTGGCAAGAATATGATGTTGCCAGGTGATGTTACACACTTTTTATAAATAAAAAAATATGGCAACCAGGTGTTGGCGTCTGGAAAGGGCTGTTCAGATGGCAGACTGGAGGGACATAAGATTATCAGTGGTAGAGCGACCCTGGCGGAAACTGCCCTGACATGGATCTCGTAGGCCACGTGACTCCACGACCCAACCCCACTGACGACACACCATACACTCCTTACAAAGAATGTTGGTGATGCTGATACGCTGTTAGCTATCCACATCAAGCGGGTTTTTACTGGGTTTGAGCACCAAAATGGTGGTGCTCTTCCGCCATTGTGATGGAAAGACGCCATTGTACCCGATCTGGTTGAAGACGATGAGGAGATGTCGCTTATAGTCAGATGAGAGGTGTTTAATCATCTGACTGTGGATCTGATCCGGCCCAGGAGCAGTGTCAGGGCAATGTGCAAGTGCATTGAGAAGCTCCCTCTCTGTAAATGGGGCATTATATGGCTCACTGTGGCGTGTAGTGAACGAGAGGACTTTCTCTTCCATCCCCCAATTCAGAGCGTGAAAGGCTGGGGGGTAATTCTCCGATGCAGGGACGTGAGCATAGGGCTCAGCAAAGTACTCAGCAATCGCGTTTATGTCTGTAGATAACACGCCATTTATGTTAACACCAGGAACACCTGTTGGGGTCTGGTACCCAAAAACTCATTTGACCTTTGCCCAGACTTGGGAAAGTGATGTATGGCACCCAATGGTCGACACGTACCTCTCCAAACACTCCTGTTTCCGCCTTTTGATAAGCTGGCGAACTTGGGCATGGAGCCTTTTAAAGGCTATAAGGTGCTCCAGGGAAGGGTGCTGCTTATGCTGCTGTAGAGCTTGCCGACACTCATTAATTGCCTCAGTGACTTCCGGCAACCACCAAGGGACTCTCTTTCGCCAGGGGCACCCTAAAGAACGAGGGATCGCGTTTTCAGCCGCAGGAACGATCATTGTAGTTACCTGCTGAACCACCACATCGATGTTACCATGTGGGGTAGATTCAAAGGTGACAGCAGAGGTGAAAGTTTCCCAGCCCACCTTTTTTAAAGCCCATCTGGGCAGGCGTCCGTGGGCCTGACGCAGGGGCAGTGACATGAAAATGGGGAAGTGGTCACTACCACACAGGTCATCATGTGCTCTCCAGTGGATAATGGGGAAGGCCAGGACTGCAAACCGAGAGATCAATGGCTGAATATGTGCCATGTGCCACACTGAAATATGTGGTGGCCCCAGTATTTAGGAGGCAAAGGTCGAGTTGTGACAGTAAATTTTCGACATCTCTACCTCGGCCAGTAAGACCTGTGCCACCTCTAAAGGTGTTATGAGTGTTAAACTCTCCCAAAAGTAGGAAAGGTTTAGGGAGTTGATCAATCAGTGCAGCCAATGCGTTCAGGGGTACTGCACCATCTGGAGGAAGATATATGTTGCTAATAGTTATTTCCTGCGTCATCCTTTTCCCAACAGCCACAGCTTCAAGAGGGGTTTGAAGGGGCACAGGTTCACTGCATACTGAGTTCAGGACATAGACGCAAACTCCACCTGACAGTCTATTATAGTCGCTATGGTTCCTGTAATATCCCTTATAGCCGCAGAGGGCAATGCAAATAGGAGGTGTAAAGCTTAACAGTTGCCGTAGCTCAGCCAGGTGGTGGAAAAAACTGCAGCAGCTCCACTGGAGGATGATGTTATCATGAGACTGGGAAGGCATGAAGCGCGCAAGGAGGCAGGTTATGCCTCAGGGTCACCTGCTGCCTCCGACTGAGTATTTGTAGCCATTCCTATGGTGGATGAGGCATCAGTGAGATCCAGTCCGCAGGGGATTCTAAGGTCTCCACTGCATCTTCAGATGCAGCATTGATAGGGAGTGTTGGTCTTAGCAGACTTCTTCTTAGTTTGCTTGCTCTCTCACTTCTCTTTGGGGGCTTCCTGGGAAGATTTCTCCAAAGCAGCTTCAGGCACGAAGGACGACTGAGAAGCTCTTCATCCAGCAGGTTTTTGCTCCTTGAGCCACTGGCGAGCGTCCACCATGGCATTAGTGGAAACTTTGGAAGATAGGGCCCTAAGGGATCCCTTCCGCATGAGAGGAGCCGGACGAGACTATTGTTTCTCTGGCAGGGGGGAAGGAGACCAATGTCCCTTGCGTTTGGGGGGGCCATGCTCCTGAAGTAGGTGCTTTTGGAGCAACGGAGGAAGATTTGCCCCCTACCACCAAGGGGGCGGATGTATTCTGGTGGCCAGGAGGGCCCACTGTACGTGGCATGGAGTGAAGAACCACTGGCACTTGGGATGGGGACGGAGATGTAGCTGCGGTGTATGTCAACATCAGCCGAATGGGGTGTAATCTCTCAAATTTATGTTTAGCCTCTGTGTAAGGCAACCGGTCAAGGGTCTTGTACTCCATAATTTTCTGATCCTTGTGGAGTACTGGGCAGTCTAACGAGCAGGATGAGTGGTGCCCTCCATGGTTGATGCAAGGTGCTCATGGAGTATCTGGCTGCAGTGGACGTCTGCAGTCTCGACGTGTGGTGTTGGAAGTGTAGCAGGAAGACGTGTCCGAACTTCCAGCAGTTAAAGCACCGCACAGGGGGAGGGATGTTTAGTTTTATGTCACAGTGGTAAACCATCACTTAGACCTCTTCAGGCAATGAATCACCCTCAAAGGTTAAGATGAAGGTGCCGGTAGCAATCCTGTTGCCTTTGGGTCCCCTGTAAATGCGCCGGATGAAATAAACACCCCACTGTTCTAAATTGGCGTGTAGCTCATCGTCAGACTGCAAGAGGAGGTCACGATGGAAAATAATCTGGACCATGTTGAGACTTTTATGGGGAGTGATGGAAACAGGAATATCACCCAGCTTGTCACAGGCGATTAACGCTCGGTATGGTGTCTGAATTAAGACTGCGCCATTTCGCATCTTGGACAGCGCTGTCACTTCTCCAAACTTATCCTCGAGGTGTTCAATGAAAAACTGAGGCTTCATCGGTAGAAAAGAGTCCCCCATTGGTTCTGCTTCAAACTAAAAACCGAAAACGTTATAACTGAAAAGAAGGGGCAATTCCATCAATATACGAGATACTGTCAGTCTGGCTCCACAGCCACACTATGGATGGTGGCTCATTACTCAAGAGAAAACAATGAGTGACCCTAGTATGACCGATGCATAGACGGCATAAGACAGTGGACCCCTTCCGAGAGGAGTGGAAAGAAGAGCGCCAGATGCAGCAGTCTCCTTGACTGTGCAGAGTTATTACTGAGTGCAGTAATGTACCTTATGTATTTCCACTTTCGGGCAAAGAGAGATTTGATGTGTATCCGCATATCTGCACATGGTATCATGAAAGCGAATGGGGTAAGTTCTACCTCTCTAACCAAACAGTCAGCCACTTCTTTCCCTGGGATGCTCACACGACTTGGGACACAGAGGAAGACAATGGAGCTGGCAGCATAGTCAGGTGCGCAGAGAAGGCCGTGGATAGCAGAGAATAAAGGGTAACAACAGCATCATCTGCCTGTAGCCTGCAAGCTACTCATTTACTCACTGAGTCGGTATATATTAAAACACTGAGGAAGGAGGCCTGAGAAACAAATTGGAGGGGCCTGTTAATGGCTAGCAGTTCTGCTGCGTACACACTACATGATGCCAGCAGTAAATGGTATTCCATGTGAGTAGGAGACTAAAGGCGTATCCAGCCTTCTCTATTGTTTCAGAACCATCAGTGCACAAGATGGTAGCACCTTGGAACACTTCAAGGATGGAACGTACAAGATCCTGGAATGTCATAGGAGTGATGGAGACCTTAATATCCTGGAATAGATCAGTCCTGATCCATGGCTGAGGCACCATCTGGGGCTTGGGGGTGGGGGTGGGGGTGGGGGGTAGGGGGTAGGGGGGGAATACACGGGGCACTTTCCAATGACTGGAGACCCCAACAGAGGGAAGTGAGTGGAATTCTAACACCCGAGGGCAGGTATCAGGAGGGAGACATCCCTCATTTGCAAAGAGGACGGGTTACACGGGATGGTCAGGGAATAATTGAAAGGCGATTGTGTAAGAAACCAGGAGTTGAGTCTGTCATATTTGCAGAGTGGGAATTCGCACTTCTGCGAGGAGACTTTTGACACGACAAGTGCAAAAGACACTAATAGCCAGATGCGTCCCATAATGATGAACAGTGTCCAATAGTTTCAGAGTGGAAGGGGCTGCCAAACCATAAACCTGGCAATCATAATCTAGTCTGGACAAAACTAGAGCACAGTAAAGATGGAGAAGAGAAGCACGGTCTGCACCCCAAGATGTGTGGGCCAGGAGGTGGAGAGCATTAAGCTTCTGCATGCAGGTAGTCTTTAGGTGGTGAATATGGGGCAGCGACATCAGCTGTTTACCAAAAGTAAGGCCCAAGAAACAGGACTGTGCTACAACATCTGGGTGCTGTTCGCCTAAATAAAGTTCTGAATAGCATAGTACTGTCGGACCATGGCAAAAATGTGTAACCCACATTTTTGAAGGAAAAAATTGGAAGCAAGGGAGGCGGCCTACGCAGAAGCCGATTGGTGGCACCTCAGAGCTGGCATTCAGCAGATGCTACCAAGTGGGAGCTGCACCAGACACAAAAATCGTCAACATATAATGCCCGGATAACCAGAGGCCCAAGAGAGGTTACAAGCACTTTGATGATGATGAGGAAGAGTGTGACACTTAACACAAAATCCTGTGTTGGTCAGGCTAATCAGGTGGTAGCTGTTGAGAGACGTTGAGTTCTTCTCGGGCTTACAGACATGGATAAATATGCTGTCTCACCATTGTGAGGGGAAGGCACCTGTGAGCCAAATGCGGTTGAAGACCCTAGGAGATGTTGCCTCTGGTTAACATCCAAGAGCTGGATCATCTGGTTATGGATAGAATCCAGGCCTGGGGCTGCATCATGGGAAGAGGTAAGAACCTCCAAGAATTCCCATTCAGTGAAAGGTTCATTAAGGATTCAGCTTGATGGGAGCTGAAACAGAGAGGGGTTTGTTCAACTCAGCATAGCAGGATAGGAGGAGGACACCGATGCTGTCGCAAATTGTGTTGCGAGGTGTTCTTCAAGGACCGATGGATCAGTACACAGAACGTCCTCTAAGGTAAGACCCTGGACAGTTGATTGTTGCTGGTGGTCCAGAAGGCTTATGGAGCTTGGACCAAATCTGCGATAAAGGGGCATACATCCCCAGGGAGGAAACATAGTGCTCAAAGCATTCCTTTTACTCTGCTTAATAAGGTAGTAAACCTTAGTATGAAGACGCTTAAAAGTGATAAAGTTAGTCTGTGAAGGGTGTCGTTGAAATCGCTGCAGCACCCATCAGCGGTCCTGGATAGTGACTGCTAAATCCTTAGTCCATCATGATATTGGTTGATGACAAGTGAGACCTGTGGCTGTGGGTAGGGATAGCAGTGCCAGTGGCACGAAAAAGAGTGGCAGAGACGTCTTGCATGATCACATCAATGCAATCTGAGGCAGACATGTCAAAGTACATAGTGAACATATATAAAGGCCAACTGGCTCTGCAGAGGACTCAATGTGGGGGCCTGTCTGCCTTGCGATGGCAGGGGAATGATAGACTCACTGGAAAGTGTTCACTGTCACAAAGATCATCATGGGCAGGCCAATCTAAGGAAGCCACGAGAGCAGGAGAGGATATCATGAGATCGATAGCAGAAAAGGTGCCATGAGCGGCACTGCAGCGGGCAGGGGAACCATCACTGGGGAGACACGAATCAAAGTCTGTAATAATTGGTCAACTACAGGAAAACCCCTAACCATTGAAGTGGCACTCCCCCATAGGGACAGTGTGCACTGTAGTCCCTGAGGAGGAGTTATGGGGTGGGAGTTGTTGTATCAGCAAAAGGAAGTGGCCTACTTGGAGGGAGGTAGATGTTGCAAATGGTGATTGCTGGGGCCTTTCACATTCATACCACTATCGCTTCCAGGTTGGTACAAAGGGGGATCCAGTCCGAACCAAAGTGCAGACCCCTCCACATGCTATCCTGAGGTCGGCACAGCTCCGACAGAACACCTGATAACTGTGAAATGTTGGAGACTGGTCATCATGGAAGTGCATTTCTTGAAAGCAAGACAGATGCAGAATAACAGGAAACAAGTTGTATTTCTGGTAAGTGATGGTAATACTCATTACAATTCCACTTTATTATAGTGTGGCGAGAGTCCAGGTTAGACATAAAGAAGCCAAGGTGTGGTCATGTTACCCAGTCAGTGGTTGCGACTGACTAGAGTAGGGTAACACCCATAAATAAGATGTCACTCGGGTTGTGAAGGGGGAGGTGGCACCTCAAGGAGAAACAGTAGCCGTTGTCCAAGACTAATGTTTCTTCTTCTTCTTCTTCTCCTCCTCCTCCTCCTCTTATGGAGGTTGAGGGTGGGGGGGGGGGGCAGGGTACAGAGGGAGAGAAGGCTTCCACAAGATCCAGAACCTTGGGTTGCACAGGCAGTGTGTCCCGTGGCCGAGTTGTGGTAGCACGCCGCCTCCTGGAGACATGCCGGGGGAGCCCCATCACTGGTAGGCACCAAAGAAGGGGGGCACTTCTTCAGCCAGCGAGGGGGAGTGGCACCTGGAGGGGAGGGTGTGGGGACCACAGGGGAGGTGGAAATAAGAGGGGGACAGGACTGAGGTAAGGAAAAGGTAGGAGGAGGAAAGGATGTAACGGAGGCAAAAGTAGAAGAATTTGACACCGGGTAGAGTCAGCCGTATTTTTTGTGAGCATTAGCGTAAGATAGATGATCCAGGGCTCGTACTCTTGGATCTTCTCTTATTTCTTGTAAACCAGACAATCTTTCAAGTGTGGAGAGTGGTGGTCACGACAGTTGACACACACAGGTGGCTGAACACAGGTTGGTTGGTTTAAAAGATGGGGGAAGGGACCAAACTAAGAGGTAATCAGTCCCTTGTTCCGAAGGAAACAATGCCACAAGGATGAGAATAAGACAATGAGACTTACAACACAAAATAGAATGAAAGAGCAACAAACACTTAAATGGACAAAAGGGGACAAGACAACCACAAAGACGCAAGAAACAGGTAGAAGAGGGTAAACAAGAAAGCAGGTTACCATAGCTGGCTGACAATGAGGATAAAAAGGAAAAGCCAGCCACTCTGTGACACATTAAAACCTCCACCCTGAAAGCACTAGGACATGTGCTAAAACTTAGAGCAAATGATAAAACTCACCCTCATACATAAAACTAAAGCTGCTGTTGAGGCATTGTCTCCCAACACCGAAGGTAGGGTGCTGGGAAAGTTAGAAGTCCGCCGCAGAGCAGCTAAGAGTGGGCAGTCCAGCAAGAGATGGATGACCGTCATTTGTGAACCACAGCAACACCAAGGTGGGTCCTCGCAACGGAGGAGCTAACCATGTGTCAGCCACGTATGGTCAATGCGGAGCCGACAGAGAACCACAGACTCCCTGCAAGAGGCGCGCATGGAGGTCTTCCACACATTCGTAGTTTCCTTAATGGGACGCAGCTTGTTGTGCATACTGAGGTTATGCCATTCCGTCTCCCAAAGCTGCAAAACCGTGCGGCGTAATACTGAACGGAGGTCAGTTGCAGAGAAGCCAGTCTCCGTAAGTGGTTTCTGTGTAGCCTGTTTGTCCAGCCTGTTGACACATTTGTTGCCTGGTATTCTGATGTGACCTGGGGTCCAGCCAAGCACCACTGAATAACTGGACCATTTCAGGGCATAGATGGACTCCTGAACAGTCGTTACCAAAGGATGATGAGGGTAGCACTGGTCAATAGCTTGTAGGCTGCTCAAGGAGTCAGTACACAGGAGAAATGACTCGCCTGGGCATGAACGGATGTGCTCAAGAGCACGAGATATGGCCGCCAGCTCTGCAGTGAAAACACTGCAGCCATCTGGCTAAGAGTGCTGTTCAATATGTCCTCCACGAACATACGCAAAGCCAACGTGACCACCACCCATTTAGCCGTCAATGTAAACCAGTTCATGGCCCAGCACAAGTCAAGAATCGAGAGGAAGTGACAGTGGAGAGTCACAGGGTTAGCTGAGTCCTTAGGGCCATGTGAAAGGTCCAGGTGAAGCTGTGGCCTAGATGTACACCATGGAGGTGTTCGTGAATGAACTTCAAGTATAGGTGGTTAAGGCAAGGACTCCTGCAATTGTAAGCCCTGACCTGGGCCGTTGATGAGGGAGATGACTGCCGTGGGTGGGAAAAAGAGATGGTAATTTGGATGAGCAGGAGAACTACAAATGTGTGCAACATAACTGGAGAGCAGTTGTTCATGCCTGTCCTGCAATGGAGGAACTCCGACCTCCGCAAGGACGATGGTCACCCGATTTGTCCTATAATCTCCCGTCGCTAGTCGAACGCCACGGTCATGCACTGGGTTGAGTAAACGCAACACTGACGGTGTCACTGAACCATAAACCACACTCTCATAGTCAAGGTGGCATTGAACAAGGGCTCTGTACAGATGCAGCAGTGTAGAGCAATCTGCACCCCAGTTGGTGTTGCTCAGGCAGCAGAGGACATTGAGGTGCTGCCAGCACTTCCACTTAAGTTGACGAAGGCGAGGAAGTAAAGTCAACTGGGTGTCTAAAACCAATCTTAAAAATAGATATGTTTCCACTACAATGAGTGGGTCGCCATTAAGGTAAAGTTCTGGTTTCGGATGAACAGTAGGATGCCGACAGAAGTGCATAACACACATCTTTGGGTCCGAAAACTGGAAACCGTGGGATAGAACCCATGACTACATCTTGTGGACGGCTCCCTGTAGGCGCTGCTCAGCAACACCAGTACTGGTGGAGCAGTACAAAATGCAGAAGTCATCTGCATACAAAGAGGGTGAGACGGATGGCCCTACAGCTGCAGCTAGACCACTAATGGCCACTAACAATAGAGATACACTCAATACAGGGCCCAGCAGGACCCATTCTCCTGGATATGGGGGGAACTATGGGAGGCACCATCTTGGACACGGAAAGTACGAAGTGACACGAAAATGTGGATAAAAATGGGGAGCAGGGCTCAGAGACCCCACTCATACCATGGCAACGATATGATGTCGCCAGGTCAATCATACTCTTTTCGTAAATAAAAAAAGACGGCAACCAGGTGTTGACATCTCGAAAAGGCTGTTCGGATCGCAGACTTGAGGGACACAAGATTATCAGTGGTAGAATGACCTGGCAGAAGCCGCCCTGGCATGGAGCCAGTAGGCCACATGACTCCAGGACCCAACCCAACTGCCGACACACCACACATTCCAGTTACAAAGAAAGTTGGAGAGGCTGATGGCCTGTTAGCTATCCACATCAAGCAAGTTTTTATTGGGTTTTAAGCACTGGAATGATGGTGCTCTCCCGCCACTGCGAAGGAAAGGCGCCATCGCATCGGATCCGGTTGAAGATGATGAGGAGAGGTCGCTTGTAGTCAGATGACATATGTTTAACATCCAACTGTGGATCATTTCTGGCCCAGGAGCTGTGTCGGGTCAATGTACAAGTACACTGAGGAGGTCCCACTCTGAAAATGGGACGTTATAGGGTTCATTGTGCCATGTAGCGAACGAGAGGACTTTCCTTTCCATCCCCTGTTTGTGGTTGCGAAAGGCTGGGGGGCAGTTCTCCAAAGCAGAGGCTTGAGCATAGTGCTCAGCAATTGCGTTGTGTCGGTAGACACAACAGGGACACACGTTGGGGTCCAGTACCCAAAAAGACGTCTGATCATCCAGACTTGGGAAGGTGACGTATAGCACCCAATGGTCGAGATGTATCTTTCACAACACTCCTGCTTCCATCTTTTGACAAGTTAGAGAACACGGGCACAGAGTTACTTAAAGGCATGAGGTGCTCCAGGGAATATTGCCACTTATGTTGCTGTAGAGCTCGCCGATGGTCCTTAATTGCCTCAGTGACTTCCGGCAACCACCAAGGGACCGCCTTTCGCAGGGGCCACCCTAAAGAGCGAGGAATCACGTTTTCCGCTGCAGTAATGATTGTTGTAGTCACCTGCTCAACCATCACATCTATGTTACCATGTTGGGGAGAGTAAACAGTGACTGCAGAGGCGAAGGTTTCCCAGTCTGCCTTGTTTAAAGACCATATGGACAGTCGTCCGTGGGCCTGACACTGGGGCAGTGACAGGAAGATGGGGATGTGGTCACTACCACACAGGTCGCCATGTGCTCTCCAGTGAATAGATGGGAGAAGCCCTGGGCTGAAAATGGATAAATCAATGGCTGAGTAACTACCACAAGCCACACTGAAATATGTGGTGGCCCCACTATTTAAGAGGCAAGCATCAAACTGAGACAGTAAAGTTTTGATATCTCTGCCTTGGCCAGTAAGCACAGTGCACCCCACAAGGGGTTATGGGCATTAAAATCTCCCAAAGTAGGAAAGGTTTAGGGAGTTGATCAATCAGTGCAGCTAATACATTCAGGGTATCTGGAGGAAGATATACATTGCAGACAGTTATTTCCTGTGTTGTCCTTATTCTGACATCCACAGATTCAAGAGGGGTGTGAAGGGGCACAGTTTCACTACAGCCTGCGTATAGGACATAAACACAAACTCCGCCTGAAACTCTATTATAGTCACTACGGTTCCTGTAGTATTGTTTATAGCCGCAGAGGGCAAGGGTCTGCATTGCCAGGAGCCAGGTTCCCTGGAGGGCAATGCAGAAAGCAGGTGTAAAGCTTAACAGTTGCCGTAGCTCAGCCAGGTGATGGAAAAAACTGCCACAATTCCACTGGAGGATGACGTCATCGTGAGACTGGGAAGGCATGGAACATTCAATGAGGCAGGTTACGCCTCAGGGTCATCTGCTGCCACCGACTTATTGCCAGTCTATATCCATTGTGTCTGAGGGTCCAGCGAGATCTAGGTCCTCAGTGGATGCCAGAGTCTCCACCTTATCTCCACACGCAAAGCTTGTAAGCAGCGGTGGAGTGGGTGCTACTGCTATTTCCTAAGGGTCTTCTTTTGCGACTTTTCTCGCTGCTCCTTGGGTTTCTCTGGCTGGGAGGGCTTCACTGATTCAGTCTCCGGGACTGAAGATGATTGTGAAGCCGTACAACTAGCTGCTTTTGGGCACTTCAACCACTGGCTAGCATTATCTTTCCCATTAGCAGAAACCTGGGAAGGGAGTGAACCAAGGGACCCTTTCCTAGCTAGAGGAGCCAAAGAAGACTTACACTTCTCCAGCTCAGAAGTGGGGACTGATATCCCCGATGGTAGGGGGGCAGTGCTGCCAAGGTAGGTGGTGCGGGAGCAACAGAGGGGGAAGTGCCCCCTCCATCAAGGGGACAGGTGCAGTCTTCTGGCTCTGAGAGCCGACAGGACTTCACAGGGCTACAACTGTTCTCATAGCTTCAGCATATGAGGAATTCAGAGCCACAGGATGTAGGCGCTCATATTTTCTCTTGGCCTCACTGTAGGTCAGTCGGTCCAAGGTGTGGTATTCCATAATTTACCTCTCTTTCTGTAAAAACCTGCAGACTGGCGAGCAAGGTGAATTATGCTCTCTGCTGTTGACACAGGTGGGAGTCGGGGCACATGGATTATTGAGATATGATGGACGTCCACAATCTCGACATAAGATGCTGAAAGTACAGTGGGAAGACATATTGCCGAACTTCCAGCACTTAAAACACCCCATCGGGGGTGGGATATATGGCTTGATGTCACAGCAGTAGACCACCGCCTGGACCTTCTTGGGTACGGTGTCATCCTCAAAGGTCAAGATGAAGGCACTGGTGGTAACCTGACGACAGGGGCTTCCCTCATGGAGTGGGTAGCCACATCACTCCAGATTAGCACAGAGTTCCTCATCAATTTGCAGAATCAGGTCCCTGTGAAAAATCACTCCGTGGTCCTTAATCAGAGACTAGTGAGGGGTAATTGATACTAGTATGTCGCCAAGGCGATTAAAAGCATGAAGGGCTGCAGACTGGGCAGAAGAAGCAGCTTTGATCAACAGGAAACCCAACCACATCTTACTGAGGGATTCCACTTCGCCAAACATGTCCTCAATATTCTCCATAGAAAACAATGGCTTTGAGGCAGTGAATGTGTCCCCATCTATCCTAGTAAGACCAGGTAGCAGGGAAAGTGTTTAAGTCCAAGACAGTGAGCCTAGCCGCCCTCCCTCATCCCAGGATGTAGCCAGAGAAGGGAAGGCTGCAGGGTCATATGACACAGCATTCAATGATTCACTACCATTCAAGAAGACAGACATTTGAGAAAGGTCAGATTTTTGCAGCTTGATACACTTCATGTGCCAAGGATCCACCCTGCTACCACCCACTCAGATTGGACTCTCCCCATGGGCACCACCCAACCACAGCAACAGCCATCTGGCATGGCAGCTGTTGCTGAGAGTTCCGATGCTCCGGCATGACAAGCAACCACTCCTTGGCATACATGGGGAGGGACCAGCTCAGGTATCAATAGTGTGATCCCTGTGTTGTTAGGAGCCTCAGCCAGAGGGGTACATAACAGCCCCGCCACACAGACTGGCTACACGTGCTGGTGACCTAAAGGGGAATCCACACCATAAATGCTAGGGAGGGAGTTGTTCTCCCAATGGCTCACACACAAGTCAAAAATTTAGAAGTGGCTCACACAAAAGTCAAAAATTTAGAAGTGGAGGTCAAACCCCAAGGGTGAATAAAAAATGGCGAAAAGGATCAAATAACAAGCAAGAGGAGCAAAATCGCAAGGAATACAGGGAACAAAGTGGATAACGTAGTTGCTCAGGAAGCAAAGACAGTTGCACTCGCGGTACACGAAAGATCGGGAGAATGAGGACAGGCAAAAGTTAGTAGAGATTCGTGTTGCTGTAAAAAGAGCGATGTGTGAAGCATACAACCACTACCACAGTCAAACCTTCGCAAAAGATCTTGCTGAAAACCCAAGAAAATTCTGGTCTTACGTAAAATCGGTAAGCGGGTCGAAGGCTTCCATCCAGTCACTCACTGATCAGTCTGGCCTGGCAACGGAAGACAGCAAAACGAAAGCTGAAATTTTAAATTTAGCATTTGAGAAATTTTTCACGCAGGAGGATCGTACAAACATACCGCCGTTTGAGTCTTGTACAGTTTCCCATATGAAGGACTTAGTGATAGACGTCCCTGGGGTTGTGAAGCAGCTGAATGGGTTGAAAATAAATAAATCACCAGGTCTTGATGGGATTCCAATTCGGTTTTACAGAGAGTATTGGCTCCTTACTTAGCTTGCATTTAACGCAAATCTCTTGCCCAATGTAAAGTCCCAAGTGACTGGAAAAAAGCGCAATTGACGCCTGTATATAAGAAGGGTAGAAGGACGGATCCTCAAAATTACAGACTAATATCCTTAACATCGGTTTGTTGCAGGATTCTCGAACATATTCTCAGTTTGAATATAATGAATTTCCTTGAGACAGAGAAGTTGCTGCCCATGCATCAGCATGGCTTTAGAAAGTATTGCTCCTGCAAAACACAACTCGCCCTTTTTTCACATGATATCTTGCAAACCATGGATGAAGGGTATGAGACGGATGCCATATTCCTTGACTTCCGGAAAGCGTTTGACTCGGTGCCCCACTGCAGACTCCTAACTGAGGTACGAGCATATGGGATTGGTTCCCAAATATGTGAGTAGCTCCAAGACTTCTTAAGTAATAGAACCCAGTACGTTGTCCTCGATGGTGAGTGTTCATTGGAGGTGAGGGTATCATCTGGAGTGCCCCAGGGAAGCGTGGTAGGTCCGCTGTTGTTTTCTATCTACATAAATGATCTTTTGGATAGGGTGGATAGCAATGTGTGGCTGTTTGCTGATGATGCTGTGGTTTACGGCAAGGTGTCGTCGTCGAGTGACTGTAGGAGGATACAAGATGACTTGGACAGGATTTGTGATTGGTGTAAAGAATGGCAGCTAACTCTAAATATAGATAAATGTAAATTAATGCAGATGAATAGGAAAAAGAATCCCGTAATGTTTCAATACTCCATTAGTAGTGTTGCGCTTGACACAGTCACGTCATTTAAATATTTGGGCCTAACATTGCAGAGCGATATGAAGTGGGGCAAGCATGTAATGGCAGTTGTGGGGAAGACGGATAGTCGTCTTTGGTTCATTGGTAGAATTTTGGGAAGATGTGGTTCATCTGTAAAGGAGAACACTTATAAAACATTAATACGACCTATTCTTGAGTACTGCTCGAGCGTTTGGGATCCCTATCAGGTCAGATTGAGGGAGGACATAGAAGCAATTCAGAGGGGGGCTGCTAGATTTGTTACTGGTAGGTTGGATCATCACGCGAGTGTTAAGGAAATGCTTTAGGAACTTGGGTGGGAGTCTCTGGAGGAAAGGAGGCATTCTTTTCATGAATCGCTACTGAAGAAACTTAGAGAACCAGCATTTGAGGCTGACTGCAGTACAATTTTACTGCCGCCAACTTATATTTCGCGGAAAGACCACAAAGATAAGATAAGGGAGATTAGGGCTCGTACAGAGGCATATAGGCAGTCATTTTTCCCTCGTTCTGTTTGGGAGTGGAACAGGGAGACAAGATGCTTGTTGTGGTACGAGGTACCCTCCACCACGCACCGTATGGTGGATTGCGGAGTATGTATATGTATGTAGATGTAGACATAAATAAAAAACACTGAGAGAGGGGAAGGAGCGGACAGCATGGAAGGAGCCAGGATGGTGATGGAGGGGGACGGTGAAGGAAACGCAGCCCGGGTCGGAAGAGTGGGCTGCAATAGCTCGAGTTCCCATGTGTGCCATGCGTGAACTCACGAAAGAAGCGCAAGCCCCCTGGCGAGTTGATGCCGTGTTTCTTGACCCTTGACTTCAGGAAGCCAGCTGACGCTGGCCAACAATGGAATAAAACTGAAAGATGGAAAGGTAATTTCAGGACTGGTCCCCCTGGACATTTGCAGGTGATGCTATTGTCTATTAAACGGTAGGAATGCCAGAAGACTAGTGGACTGCAAAGAACTGACCAATGGAGCAGTAAGTGGCAGTTGACCCCTGAACATAAATAAACGTAACATGTTGCACATACAGAGAAGAAGAAATTCACTACTGCACAGATACACTACAGACTGCTGGAAATTACCATAAAGTACCTAGCTGTAATCATCCAGAGTGACCTAAAGTGGAATGACCACATAATACAAACAGCAGCAAAAGCAGATGCTAGGCGGAGATCCACAGGAAAAATCTTAAAGAAATGTAATTTATCAACGAAAGAAGTGGCTTACAAAACACATGTTCAGCTGATTCTAGAGTATTGCTCATCAGCCTGGGACACTTACCAGATTGCATTAACACACAAGACTGGAATTTGTGAGTCAATACCGCAACTGAATGTCTTCAGAGTACTAAACTGGCCTTTTCAGATTAATCACTTATTATGTTTCATCAGGATGTTGGCCTATACAGCATGAGAAGTCTGAAAGCAAACACCATGGAACAATCATCTGAAGGGTCCAGACCAGAGCAGGGACATTATGGAATGTTTTTGTGGCGTTCCCTGGGCGATCTCGTCATTCTGTATGTCACAATAGATCAACACAAGCACGCATCTATCCTCCTGTGCCTACAACTATGTTGGCCTCTTGCACTTATTGTGGATCTCTTGTCTGGCCCCAAGTCCCAAGCCACTGGAAAAAAGCACAGGTGACTCATGTATATAGAAAGGGCAAAGAACGGACAGGTCAACCGAAGCGTCCAAATCCCACCGTCGGCTTTGACCCGTGACATAATGCTGTTGTTGTGTGTGACATCACGGCGGCGCGGAATTTAGTTTGTGAGGTCCGCCCTGGTAGCTGAGTGGTCAGTGTGACAGACTGTCAATCCTAAGGGCCCGGGTTCGATTCCCGGTTGGGTCGGAGATTTTCTCCGCTCAGGGACTGGGTGTTGTGTTGTCCTAATCATCATCATTTCATCCCCATCGACGCGCAGGTCGCCGAAGTGGCGTCAAATTGAAAGACCTGCACCAGGCGAACGGTCTACCCGACGGGAGGCCCTAGCCACACGACATTTCCATTTTTTTAGTTTGTGAGAGTGGCTTGTTTGTAGGTGTCGTTTTGATGTGATCAGTGGTATTCTCTGGAGGTGTGTTAGGTGATGTTTTTGGTTTAGTTTGCGTGCATTGCATGTTTATAGGTGGCGTATTGTTGCGGTCGGTGGTTCTCTCTGGTGGTGTGTTTATGGGTAGCGTGTTACGTGGCATATGGGGTGTGGTGTCACTGCCAGACACCACACTTGCTAGGTGGTAGCCTTTAAGTCGGCCGCAGTCCATTAGTATACGTCGGACCCGCGTGTCGCCACTGTCAGTGATTGCAGACCGAGCGCCACCACACGGCAGGTCTAGAGAGACGTCCTAGCACTCGCCCCAGTTGTACAGCTGACTTTGCTCAGGAATCATTTGAAACTTCGCCAGCCGTGTGTCACATTAACCGGCCCGCCGGGAGAGCTGCACGGAACGGTAAACAGCCCTCGCGCCCGTCCGCGCAGCTGCTGCCAAGCTCTCCGCTACGTTTGCCGCGCAAGCAAGCAAATGCAGTGCTAAAGTCATGCCCGGGTAAATATTTTTCGAAGTTGGACCTAGTAGATGCGTACTTGCAAATACCGGAGGACGAAGAATCCCAGCGAGTTTTGGTGGTTAACACGCTTATTGGTTTGTATAGATTCAAAAGACTGCCATTCGGGTGTGCATCTGCCCCTGCATTGTTTCAGCAATATCTGCAAACTGTTTGTGCGTCAGTCCCTACTGCAGCGAACTATCTGGACGATATTGTGATCTCCGGAAAGACAGAAGAAGAACATCTAGCCAATCTCCGAACATTATTTCAGGTCTTGCGACAAAATGATCTTCGCTTGCGAAAGGACAAATGTTTGTTTTTTGCTCGTGACTTACCCTATCTGGGACATGTAATCAATGCCCAAGGCACACATCCCAGTCCAGAGCACCTCCGTGCCATACAAAACTTGCCTTCGCTGCAGAATTTGACGCAGCTACAGAGTGTGCTGGGAAAAATTAATTATTACAACAGACATGTGCGCCACGCCTCTTCCATTTCAGTTCCGCTTCATCGCTTACGCCGTAAAGGTGTTCCGCTCGTCTGGATGACGGAATGCGAACGCGCCTTTCGCCAGTTGAAATCGGCGTTGCTTTCCAATACTTGTCTTACGCCATTCGATCCCCAGAAACCCCTTTTGTTGATGGTAGATGCATTTGCGATCGGTGCTGTGCTTGCGCACAAAGATGGATCGCATGATCGCCCTATTGCCTTTGCGTCCAAATTGCTCTCGTCTGTGCAAAGAAATTCTTCCCGGGTAGAGAAAAAAGCATTGGCTCTCGTATTTGGTGTTACTAAGTTTCATGATTTCTTGTATGGTCATCACTTTACCATCATCACAGACCACAAACCTTTGACATCGCTTTTTCATCTGAACAAGCCTGTACCTCCACGTACAGCGCAGAAATTCATTCGCTGGTCTATTTTCCTCTCACAGTACCGCTACGATATCTTGTATCGGTCCACTGCTAAGCACGGAAACGCCGATGCGTTGTCCCATTTGCCTGTTGCTGAGGATAGAGCATTCGATTCTTCCGAACTTGCTTGCATGTTCATTGATGCGGAAACCGATGACGTGGTCGAATCGTTTCCGAATGATTTTCGTCGTGTAGCTACAGCCACAGCTCCTGACCCTGTCCTTGCTACCGTTTTGCGTTTTGTTGCTACGCAATGGCCCTTGTCAAAGTCACGGATCGCGGATCCGTTGGTTCGCCGATTTTTTGCTCACAAGGAGAGACTTTTTGTTCGACGTGGTGTTTTGCTGTTGCGTTCTGATAATGATCAGTCCCGGATCGTGGTCCCACGTTCATTACAGTCCTCTGTCTTACGGCTTCTCCACCAAGGACATTGGGGTATAGTGCGAACGAAACAACTTGCTCTTCAGCACTGTACTTGGTTCGGAATCGATGCTGCGATTATGAATATGTGCTCTTCTTGCATGGCGTGTGCCGAACAACAATCCGCACCGCCGTGGAAATTCTTTGCATGGCCGAAAGCCACTTCCCCTTGGCAACGCATACACATCGATTTTGCTGGTCCATTCTGGAATGCTCGATGGTTGGTTGTGGTAGATTCATTCAGTAATTTTCCTTTTGTTGTCCGGATGTCTTCCACGACGTCATCTGCCACCATCCAAGCGTTATCTGCTATCTTTTGCATTGAAGGTCTACCGCAGACTCTTGTTTCTGACAATGGCCCACAATTCATGTCCGCAGAATTTCAGTCATTCTGCAAGGCCAATGGTATTCAACATCTGACATCCGCGCCGTTTTCGCCTCAGTCAAACGGTGCTGCTGAACGATTGGTCCGGACTTTCAAGTCACAAATGTTGAAGTTGAAAGAGTCGCATTCTCGGGAGGCCGCGTTATTGCTCTTTTTGTCCGCGTATCGCTCTCAGCCCCGAGATGGTCGCTCGCCGGCTGAGTTGTTGCACGGTCGTCCTCATCGAACCTTGATGTCTTTGCTGCATCCGCTGCATCAGGCTCCTGTGCAGCGGCAGACGCCTGCTTTTGCTCCAGGTGACGTTGTATACTATCACAACTATCGAGGTTCACGGCGTTGGCTCGCAGGGCGCATTCTTCGCTGCCTCGGCCGCGCTACGTATCTGGTTTTGGGGGCCTCTGGTGAGATGCGTCGGCATCTCAATCAGCTGCGCCTCTGTCGTCGCACGGGTTCTGCCGCTCCCCGTCTGCTTTCAGCGACGGTGCCGTCCGGTCAGCGCCCTGGGGACCCATCTAATGGCTTGCCTCATCCCCAGGTGTTACCGACGCTGCCTTCCATTTTGCCCCATGGCGACGCCCGCAGTGGACGCTTCGCTGCAACCGCCGGGCGCCTCCCTGGGTCGCACGCCGCCGATCGCTTCCCGTGACCAGCTGTCATCCAACATGGACCTCTTGCCCGCTCCGGACCAGATGTCGTCTTCGCCCGTCGGGTGCCCTGTTCTGATGGAGGTCGACCCTTCGGCCCCTCCTGTCTCTCTACGGGCGCATACACCGCATGTTGGCGTGCACCCTGGACTAGGTTTTCAGGCGTTTCCTAGCTCCCCTCGGACCGAATGGCAGGGTGCGGGTGGCACAGCCTCGCCTGTTGTTAGGCTCCCCACCTTGTTGTATACGTCAACATGGGGTCCTCCCCATGGCGGGCGGAAGCCTTATAACACAACCGTACGCCGATTTGCAGGGGAGGAATGTGGTGTCACCGCCAGACACCACACTTGCTAGGTGGTAGCCTTTAAATCGGCCGCGGTCCATTAGTATACGTCGGACCCGTGTGTCGCTACTGTCAGTGATTGCAGACCGAGTGCCACCACACGGCAGGTCTAGAGGTCGTCCTAGCACTCGCCCCAGTTGTACAGCTGACTTTGCTAGGAAAGGTTCACTGACAAATTCGCTCTCATTTGCCGAGACGACAGTTAGCATAGCCTTCAGCTACGTCATTTGCTACGACGTAGCAAGGTGCCATTACCAGTTTGTATTGAGATTATTATTGATGTATCAACAAGAGCGATGTACACCAATTATGGATTAAAGTTAAGTATTACATCAACTACGTACTTTATTTGCTACTATTAATTCCCTTAACTGTTCCAGACCTCGTGCCAGCCTGCGTGAGCTTAAGCGCGTGCCTTTCGGATTCCTCTCATAGTGACTTGGCTGTCTTGCCAAGTCACAACATGGGGTTCATTTGCATGATAGCATTGCACATGTGTGGTATCGGGACTGTGCTTTCAGCGGAATATTTTTCAGTGAGTTAACAATTTTAGTTTTGTTATTTCGACGTTATTGTAATTTTTTTCTGTTCGTCGCATGTGAATTTTGGCAAATTGCTTTTTTTATGTCTTTGGTAGGTATGGAATAGACTGACAAGGTCAACAGTTTTTGGTTGTCGGCGATGATGGGGGACAGTGCATTGTCTCTAATAAAATTTCTTCAACTATTCGGATTTTTGGATGAAGTTGCGAAGTGTTCAGTATGTCGTGAAGAAATGAGGCTTACTAAAGTTCCGGCGTCTCGGACCAAGTACGGCTGTATGTGGAGATGTAAGGATAACAGGTCAAGGGAAGTGCTCGATTCCAATTTTGTTGGTTTTTAGTGCTTTTTAAAGTAGTGATGATTGTGGACGTGGTTGTAGTTTTCGGTTTTATGATTTGGTATCGGTAGTTTCTGTTGACCTATTTAGGTCAAGGGAAGTGTTTGATTCCAATTTGTGGAATCGGGAGCTGCTGTTGAGCTATATAGGTCAAGGGAAGCGTTATTTGTGGGATCGGGAGCTGATGTTGAGCTATATAGGTCAAGGGATGTGTTTGATTCAAAAATGGCTCTGAGCACTATGAAACTTAACATCTGTGGTCATCAGTCGCCTAGAACTACTTAAACCTAACTAACCTAAGGATGTCACACACATCCACGCCCGAGGCAGGATTCGAACCTGCGACCGTAGCGGTCACGCGGTTCCGGACTGGAGCGCCTAGAACCGCACGACCACACCGGCCAGCTGTGTTCGATTCCAATTTGTGGGATCGGGAGCTGCTGTTGAGCTATACAGGTCAAGGGAAGTGTCCGAATCCAGAGGATATTGTGTTTAGTGGAATTTGGGGAGTTTTGTGTTGTCACTTTTTCATTGTTTTGTGTAGTTTGGTATGGTGGTGTGTGTCTAAATTTGCTTAGATTTACTTTGTCCCCACCCAAGAACCCCCAACTTCCCACACTTGTCCCATTAGTTTCATTAGGTTTTTTGTGGAATGTGTGTGTGTTGGTTTTTCAATGCATTTTCGTGTTTGTGGTCATGTTTATGTAATGACGTCATAGGCACCATGTTGGAGTCATAGTTATGGTCATTTACACCATATTTGTGATGTCATCATGGGTCAAAGCAGACACGTGGAATCGGACGCTTCTGTATTTCCGAACGGACCCACAAAATTACAGACCAATGTCCTTAATATATTCTGAGTTTGAATATGATATATTTGCTTGAGACACAAAAAAGTATACCTACAAATCTGTGTTGTTTTAGAAAGCACTGCTCATGTGAAACTCAGCTTGCCCTTTTCTCACGTGATATACTGTGAACTATGGGTGAAGGGCACCTGGTGGATCCCACATTCCTAGAGTTCTGAAAAGCATTTGACACGGTACGCCACTGGAGACTTAACAAAGGGTTGGTTATATGGAATAGGTTCCCAGATATGCGAGTGACTCAAAGACTTCTTAAGTAATAGAAACCAGTAGGTTGTCTTTGACAGTGAGAGTTCATCAGAGACTACAGTACGTCAGGTGCTACAGGGAAGTATGATAGGATCACTATTATTCTCTACACACACAAATGATTCGGTGGACAAGGTAGGCAGCAATCTGTTGTTGTTTGCTGATAATGCTGTGGTGTATTGGACAGTGTTGAGGATGAGTACCGTAGGATGATACAAGATGACTTACACAAAATTTCTAGTTGGTATGATGAGTAGCACATGGCTCTAAATGTAGAAAAATATAAGTTAATGAAAATGAGTTAGAAAAACAAACCCATAATGTTCAGATGCAGCATTAGTAGTGTCCTGCTCAACACTGTCACATCATTTAAATATCTGAGTATAATGTTGCAAAGCGAATGAGCATGTGAGGATTTTTATAGGGAAGGTGCATGGCCGACTTCAGTTTATTGAGAGAATATTTAGGTAAGTGTGGTTCACCCGTAAAGGACCACATACAGGGTGCTGCTGTGACCTGTTCTTGAGTACTGCTTAAGCACCAGGTCAGATTAATGGAAGACGTTAAAACAAAAGATTTAAACCTAATCAAGAATCTGGGGGACCACTTTGGTGGGCTGTTCATGCCACAGGTTATCAACCAAGAAACCTAGCACATCTGGCCCCAACTGAAATCAGCATGGCTCAAAATCCCTGTTGGTACCTTCCAGAACCTCCTTGACTCTTCCTACAGGTTTTGCAGTTGTCCACGCTGCAAAAGATGGTTATTCAGGATTTTGATAGGTGGTCACATTAATGTGACTGGACAGTTTAATAGACATGGACCTAAGCAGAGGGCATATAAAATGCAGACTGACTATAATAAGAAAAGTGTTTCTGTAAAAGATAATTATTTTCACATCTAATGCAAATTTAAGTGTTAAGAAGCAGATTTACACTATGGGTGATACAGGGTACAGACAAGAAGAGAACAGATGCTTATGACATTTGGCACTACAGAAGTATAGCTAAAGATTAGATGCATAGATTAAATAACTGATGAAGAGGTATTGAAATAAATTGGCAAGAAGAGAAATTTATGGCACAATGTGGCTAAAAGAAGGGATTAATCAACAGGACTAGTCTGAACAATTAAGGAATAGTGGATTTGGCAATGGAGGTAAGTATGGGTGGAAAAACTGAAAGTGAGATGCTTGGATAATGTAAACAGTAGATGCAGTTTATAGGTTGCAATCATTAGAAAGATACAAAGAGACTTGCACATAATAAACTAGCAGGGAGCATACCATCGAACCGGGCTTCTCAGTGAAGAGCATAACAATGCCTAATCGCAATATTAAAAAAATAAATAAATAAATTTGGTCAAACGATGAAAGAATAAAAAAATAATAAAAAATAAATAAAAACAATAAAGCGGCATGCAATGACATTTGAAATTTCCAGACTACTTTAATAACATAAGTTGCAAACGTTCAGATCAATAAGAGAGCATGCAAGTGCAAAACTGTCAAACTGATGGTAAATCAAGCTTCAGCATTTTCAAATTACATTCTGTAGCTTACACTGAGAGCTATATCTCCATTACATGCATTTCCATCTCACACATGATAAGACGGATGCCCTACTGAACAAAAAGAACTGTGCATCTAGCCTCAAGACAGAGGACAAAGAACACATCCCAGAGTCCAACATTATTGCTGTTAGTGGGTTGCAAAATCATAGCCCTGAAATGTGAGTAAAACTGTTTCATTTCTATAGAATTCACAACCCTCTTTCTCACCCCACTAGTGAGTGAGTGATCGTGGGATTTTCAGTGAATGCGGTTTGTGTATTCTATCTAAAGCCTCACACTGGACGTAAGTCTTTAGAAAAGAGCAATAATTAATTTCTGGAACGTAAAATGTTTCACGGTATAATACTTTCTTAGATAATATCGAGGCATTGGAAATGACTCCTACGCCAATGTTTCTGAGTCGGTGTACGTGGCGCACTCTGATGCGTTTCCAAGAATAATGTCCGCTATATTAAGTCTCACCTTTTATCCATAAACCGCACAATCAACCAGATAATAATTGGTAAATTCTCCCGCTCATTGTACGTTGGTAGCAATATCGAGTATTTGTCAATAGTCCGAACACTCTCTGCTGCCTCACCACCCATTACGAACTGTCTCCACTTCCCGCTGTTGTGTACATAACACTCTTGTCTGCTGTTGACGTGTCAGAGATTGAAGTGCAACTCTGCAAATGATGATATGTAATTTCCGCCTTGTGCGATGATATTGTAAAAAAAACAGTAATGTGTCCCGTTAATGGCCTATTCGAAAAGCAATTCTGAGATATTTCACGTTCACTTGTAACGATTAACAATTCGATAAGAATGTGGCGTCTGCTACGTCATAGGTTTTGCTACGCCTTTGAAGTGCTTTGAGCAGTAGTGCGGGAAGGGTGTTTTTTTCTTTGATGTGTACAGGAGAGCACATGAAAACATGAATTAGCGTAATTGGGTTAAGGTGACAAAGCATTACGTTTTCTTGAAGAAAAGGATGACAGCCAGGCGGAAGTTCCGATAGCAAAATAAATTTGCCGGTTTGTTTACGTTGAAAAATTTAAGTGTTACTGCTCATCCGCGTATGAATCACAATGAAATGTATAAAAATGGATATGCAGTATTTAACACAAGAACATTTGCAAGGATTCGAGACATACAAGGTGAGTCTGGAACTTTGACACGTTGTAGATACGAGAGAATTAATATCCTGTTAAGTATATGTTTATGTACACTCAGGCACGTCCTACCGTCCCTAAAGAGACATTTCTATTTTCAGTCAGTAAATGTAAATATTGCCTTATTTTTGCCCTTCTCCGCTAGCTCTCCCCCCTTCCTCCTAATAATTAAACTGTCAACCACAGTTAACACTATCGTACGTTAATGTGTCACTGTAAATGTAAACTGTCTGCCCTCAAGATAATTCTTGCTGGTCTGAAGCTAATATTTTATTCGTACCGATCTTGACATCTTTACAGAGTTGCAAAAGTCATATTTTAAGTGCGATAGATGAGCGCTGCACTGTTACATGTTTATGAAATGTATGCTCACCCTCACCCAACTGCCAAATTGAAATGACTCATTTAACCACTGCTATGTGGGAAGTGTGTGCTGCAGATTGGTTATTAAGTCCTATATAATAGTATGCAACTTAAAATGCTTCATCCCAGGAACTCTTTTCATTCACTAACACATTTTTTTTCGTAGATATGTTGTGTATGCTGACAGCAAACAGAAGTAAACAACTGTCAATACATGCTGTTGCATTATGCAGTCTGCTGTAATAGGAGTCTCACCTATACTGCTAATACAGAATCAAACTGTCTCAGTTCTGGCATTGTCATTATGCATTCATACTGTTCTTCACATTATAACTGTGCATTGTTTTAATATGCGGTAACACCACATTGGTTAATAATGTATGCTATGCTGCATCCTTGACTCACGCAATGAAGTTGCTTCATCATTTCATATGATTGTTGATGGCTGCTTTTATGCACATTTATATTTCACAAGTTGTCTAACAGTGTGTGGTAGGTGAACCTCATCCCTACATCTGCATACATACTCCACAAGCCACCATACATTACATGGTGGAGGATTCCTTGTATTGCTGCTAGTAATTCCTTTACTTGTACCACTTGCAAATCAAATGAGGAAAGAACAGTTGTTTATATGCTTCTGTATGAGCCCTAAGTTGAATTGTTGTTCAGTCTGTTGTAAATGCTGGTTTCTAAACTTTCTCAATAGTGTGTTGTGAAAAGAATGTATTATTCCGTACTTGAGTTTCCATGTGAGTTTATGGATCATTTCTATAGCCCTAATATTTGCCTGTTGATCAAATCTACCAGTAATGTAGCAGCACATATCTCAATTGCTTCGATATCTTCTTTTAATATGACAGCTAGGTGGCGCACTAGTTAATGCACTGGACTCGCATTCATGATGACAATAGTTCTAATCCACTTCTGGCCACTCTGATTTAGGTTTTCTGTGATTTCGCTAAATTGTTCATGGAAAAAGCTGTGATGGTTTCTTTGAAAGGGCACAACCGATTTTCTTCCCTGTCGTTGAAACAATCCAAGCTTGTGCTGCGTCTCTAATGATGTCAATTTGATTGGGCACTAAATCCTAATCTTCATCCCATTTTTCCCTTAATATGACCAGGTGGGGATCCCAAACACTGGAGCAGTACTCAAGAACGTGCCACACAAGTATTCTGTATGTGATCTTCTTTATGGATGAGCTATTCTGTTCTAGAATTATCCCAGTAAACAGAGGTAGACCATTCACGTAAGTTTCCACTGGAGGTGCTCAGGATTGTTAGTGCTACCTATCCACATTAACTTACACTACTGGTCAAAAGTTTTCAGTCACTGTTACAAACTATACACTTCATTTCATTGTAGCCTACAAACTAAATGGACCAACAAAATAAATCTTTTCTCTCTCTATCACTGAATACAATATGGTTTAGATTTTAGCCTCTTCAAAGCATCCACTGTTTGCCCTCAGAGCTGATCCACAAACTCTTGACATTTTCGAGATAAGATTTTGTAATTTTTTTGCAAATGTTGCAGTCCAACAAATCTGTAAAATGTTCCGTAGATCTTCAACATTAGATGACCTCAGTTTTCTGACCTCCAGTCAAATTCATCCCATAAGAGTTCAATAGTATTTAAGTCAGGTGACTGACTTGAACAAATCATATTCTTCAATTCCCCACATCTCTCTTTTCTGTTGACGTACTCTCTGTACAATTTAGAACCAGACTGCTGCAGAACAAACCCACAACCAATAACTCTCTTGAAACTTCCTGGCAGATTAAAACTGTGTGCACGACCGAGACTCGAACTCAGGACCTTTGCCTTTCGCGGGCAAGTGCTCTACCATCTGAGCTACCGAAGCACGACTCACACCCGGTACTCACAGCTTTACTTCTGCCAGTATCTCATCTCCTACCTTCCAAACTTTACAGACGCTCTCTGACACATGCTCCCCGTAAGACCCACATTCACAACTTGCTGTCCACACACTACATTTGTAGTGCCCCTGCCCACTATACTCATTACTCACAGCAGTCAGACTACTGATTCCCGTAAGATTTCGGGCAATGTGAGTGCATCCGCACTGAAGAAAATCATTGGCCGGTAAGCCTTATCTATATGAAGATGATGTGTCATGTCAGACATGTCCAAAAGCACAGAACCATACCACGGGCTCAACAAAGTTCATATGTTTGATTTTGGACAGACAGAGGTGTCATGCCATACAAAAGAGTTGTAGGACTCTACCATCAAAAAGGCAGTGGAAATATGGGTTCATGATGATCTTGTCAACCGGGATAGCAGTTTCCAGCTGAGCTCTGCATGGGATGTTGCTTGCCCCCAAGGGGCTCGCCGCTCTTTGGTGGGTTCGTGCTTGGCTACCTCAGGGTCCCAGCCTTTGCAGCATCTTTTCCCTTCCATGCTGTATGTCTGTCCTCTTGCTATTCTTTTTCCCCTCCATTGGGGAACATGTCTGGGATGTTGTCGGATCAGTCGCCGATATCAGAACAATCTCTCCACTGTCTTTTGTTCCTGCTTTCTCTCTCTCTCTCTCTTTTTTCCTTCGCTTCGGCATTTGAGGTTCCCCTTTTTCTTCTTCCTCTCTGTGTGCTTCTGAAGGCCAGCCCACACGTCTGATGCGTAACAGGTGACAGGGTAAAGTGTAATTCCCAGTCCCTGGTTGACAGGTAGAGTTCGCAGATTCCTCCCGGTAAAGGCCAGGTCCAGGGAGGGGCGATTGCCTGAGCTACTACCTTCCTAAATTGCCAATTGGTCCCTCTGTCAGGTGTTTGGGAGGAGTGACCTGAGGTGTGAACAGTCACGTAAGGTGGGTACGTCCCCTACTGAGAGTGGGATGCCCCCAGCTGGAAGGAGTGCACTGTCAGAGGTGCTGCAATCATGGAGGATTTTCTCACAATGAGCCAATTGTCTTTTTCACTGTCAACGTCTACTAAACGTAAACGGAATGAGGCTAATGATTCAAAGACCCTCCCAGCTGCACCACAGTTCCTTGTTGTTTCGCATACTGAAGATGGTCAGTCCCTTGCTATGGTAAATCTGTTTATTATTCAGGAAGGTGGTGACACAATTTCATTATTTACTAAATTGCACTTTGGTTTTGGAGACTATTTCTGATTCTCACAGGAGGACGATGGTTCAATCCTGCATCCGGCCATCCTGATTAAGGTTTTCTGTGATTTCCCTAAATCTCCCCAGGCAAATGCCGGGATGGTTCCTTTTGAAGGGCACGGCCGACTTCCTTCGCCGTCCTTTCCTATTCCGATGAGACCGATGACCTCGCTGTCTGGTCTCCTTCCCCAAACAACCCTACCCTCTGATTCTCAAACACATCAACTGCGTGTAGCTTGGCTCCTCCACAGCTCTCCTGTTTGTGTTGAGGTCCATCAAACACAGAATTCTTACTTTCAGACTCCACTCACACCTGTTCCCATTTGGACCTATCCTTCTGCACTGCCCAACTTGCCCATTATCTCGAGTGGTCTTTTCTCTCTGACACATACTCGAGCAACCATTTCCCGTGTGCCGTACAATTGCTGACTCTTACCCCACCTATGTGCACTCCCAAATTGGAGCTATCTAAGGCCGACTGGAGACCTTACTCCTCCCTGGTGAACTATGACGAACAGTGTTTCCCCATTTTAAATGACTAGGTACAATATCTTACAAATGTTATTTGTACTGCTGCAGAGTGTTCCATTCCTCGCACTTCCTCTTTACCATTCCATGTCCAGGTCCCTTGGTGGACTGTGGTGTGCATGGAGATGTGCTCTCTGCTTGTTTAACCATAGTTCTACAATGGCAAACTGCGTAAGTTACAAATAGTTGCATGCACATCACGTTCTTTGGGATATCAGGAAAGCTGCCTGGATTTCCTTTACTTGTTCTTTTTACAGTTCCACTCCCTCTTCCGTCGTGCGGGCCACCCTCCAATGGCTGCCTGGGTCCAAGGTCTATTCCCCAATTTCCGGCCTGACAGTAGACGATGATATAGTGAACCCTACTGTTATCTTGAACACCTTGGGCAGCTATTTTGTGGAGATTTCAAGCTCCACCCACTATCACACTGCCTTCCTCCGTTAGAAATGAGTGGAGGAGACTTAGGCGATACCCTTCTCTTCTCAGAATCGTGAGTGCTACAATGCCACTTTTACTATGAGGGAGCTAGATCATGCTCTCACTTCATCCCAATCCTCCGCCCCAGGGCTGAACAGTGTTCACATTCAGATGTTGCAGAACCTTTCTCTTGCGGGCAAGCACTTTCTCCTTCATACTGATATGCACAGTCTCATCTGGGTATAGGTCATATTTCCCAGATATTGACGCGAAGCCAGTCATACTCATACCCAAGCCTAGGAAGAACCTCATTTCTTTTACTAGCTATGTTTGTAAGGCGATGGAACGTATGATCCATGCACGGCTTGTATGGTGCCTCAAGTCTCACAATTTACTGGCCACTGCAGAGTGTGGATTTTGAGCACGCCATTCTGCGGTTGACGCATCTTGTCACCATGTCAACCCATGTCATGAATGGTTTTCTGCAGAAACACCAGACTGTGGCTGCATTTTTTGATTTGGATAAAGCCTTTGACACTTGCTGGAGGACTGGCATCCTCCATGCTCTTTACATATGGCTTTCAAGCCGTCATGCCCCAGACACCTTTATCCAGGAAAACGGTGTGCCTCGGGGTTTTGTCCTGTGCGTCATCCTCTCTACTATCGCCGTTAACCCTATAATGGCCAGTCTCCTGCCGGACATCTCTGACTCCCTTTTTGTTGATGATTTTGCGATCTATTGCAGTTCTCCATGGACTTGTCTCCTTGAGTGTCTTCTTCAGTGATGTCTCGATTGCCTTTACTCACGTAGCATCAACAAATGCTTTTACTATTCCACTGGCAAAACTGTTTGTATGAATTTCTGGTGGCACAATTGGTTTCTTACATCGCATTTACATCTTGGACCTGTTGCTCTTATGTTTGTTGAAACTATGAAATTTCTGGGGCTCATGCTCGATAGGAAACTTTCTTGGTCCTCCCACATGTCTTATCTGGATGCCCGCTATACAGAGTCCCTCAGTGTCCTGCGTGTCCTCAGCGGTACCTTCTGGGGGGCGGATCGGACCACCTTTCTCCATTTGTATCAGTGTTTCGTCTGTTCAAAATTAGACTATGGATGTTTTGTTTGTGCATCTGCACGTCCATCGCTCGTATGCTGTCTCAATTCTATCCACCATTGTGGCATCTCTTTGGCCACTGGCACCTTTACACTAGCCAGTTTGAGAGTCTGTGTGCCGAAGATGCCAAACTGCCGCAATAATACAGCCGTGACTTTTTTCTCAGCATATATGTGTACTGTTTCATCTGCCATGCCTGGCCACCCATCCTGTGCCTCTTTCTTCAATGACTACACTGTCTGCCAGTATGGGGGCACGTCCCTCTTCTCTGTTACTTCCTGGAACTCATTTTCGGCACTTATTCTGGCAGTTTACCTTCATGCTACCTGTCACTGTCCCGATGTGTGTGAACCCTTCACCACCTTGGCTTTGTGCTGCAGCCCACTTTCGTCTTGGCCTTCATTGGCTTCCCAAAGATACTACTCCAACCTCACTCTGGCACCCTCAGTTTCACGACCTTCGTACGGAACTTCGTGACAGTACCATTTTGTACGCTGATGACTCTCAGACTGACCATGATGAGAGATGTGCCTTCTTCATTGGCACCAATGTTTTTTGATATTGGGTTCTGGACCGCTGCTCAGTGTTTACAGTAGAGCTCTTCACCCAGTATCAGGCCATGCGGTACATCTGGTGACACAAGCTTTTCAAATGAATCATCTGTTCTGACTCTCTCAGTCCCCTTCAGAGCCTCAGTGTGCTGTACACCACCCACCCCTTAGTGCAACGTGTCCAGGAGAGCTGTCACTTTCTTACTCTTGATGAAGCCACTATGTTGTTTATGTGGGTTCCTGGCCACGTCAGTCTGATGGGAAACGAGGCCACTGACGCTGCTGCCAAGGCTGCAGTCCTTTTACCTCAGCCCGCTTGTTCTTCCATTCCCTTCAATGATCTCTTTGTTGCCCTCTGTCAGCAGGTGGTGCCAGTTTGGCATCAGCACTCATCCTCTCTTCATGCGAACAAGCTCCGGGGACTTAACTCTCTCCCATTGGCTTGGACGACCTCTTCTAGGCCCTCTTGCTGTGAGATCATTTTAGTTAGGTTGTGTATTGGGCATTGTCCTTTTAGCCATCGGCATTTCCTAAATGGTGCACACCCTCCACTATGTGCTCATTTCCCTCAACCTCTGACGGTTCGCCAGTTCCTGAGAGAATGCCCTTTTTTTAACCACTTATGTTCTCATTTATGTTTCCCATCTGAGTTATTGGTCCTTTAGCAAATGATGCGTGGCCTGTCGACCGCGTTTTACTTTTATTCGTTGTAGTAGCATGACGAAGGACATTTAATCTTTAGTTAGGATCTCCGTTTCTGTAGGGCATATTCTATGTATCTTTCTCCAAGTCCCTGTTTTTAGCTATCTTTCCTTCCACCGATTAGGCTTCAGGTGTAGTCCTTTTTAACTCCTCCTTTTCTTAGAGTTCTACAGTTCTGACATAGGCACGTATGACCCCAATTGTTTTTGTGCCTTAAAACATGGGATGTAGTGCTAGCATGAATATGTTAAGAGCGCTCTGATGGGAGAGCAGCACAGGCAGCAGATGTAATAGACAGGCAGCACAAGGACGCGACATCAGGACCCTCCAGCATGCCAGAAGTCGGCTTCACCACTGTCTGCGATTCCCTCCACCACCGTCTGCGATTCCCTCCACCACCATCTGCAGTTCCCTCCACTACCGTCCGCAATATATCTTTCTGAGGTGTGCCACTGGCTCAACCATTGCAGAGAAAGCAAGGGGCCATGGTCTAGCACCTATGAAGATATGAACTAGACATAGACCTGACACTTTGCCTGAATATGATGAGTAGGAAACTTGTCGAAACATTGCTGCAGATTGATGCCTTGACTCGCCTGATAATTTTAGAAGACTTAATCACCAAAATTTGTTGAGGAAGATTGCATTCCCATATAGCTCCTGTTCTGTTCTTGTGTGAACTGCTTATCATCCATGTTTCACTTCAAGGCAACACTCCAGGCAGATACCATCAGAAAAGACTTCCTAACACTTAAATGTATGTTAAATGTTAACAAATTCCTCATTTTCGGAAATGTTTTCCTTGATATATCTAGCCTTTATTTTATATCGTCTCTATTTCAACCATCATCTGTTATTTGGATGCCAAAATAGCATGTACTATTTTTAGTGTCTCTTTTCCTAATCTAATTCTCTCAGCATGGCCTGATTAAATTCAGTTACATTCAGTTACCTTTGTTTTGGATATATTGATGTTAGTCTTAAATCCTCTTTCAATCTTCCTGCAGGTCTGGGGGTTAGGATAGGCCCGAGGTATCCCTGCCTGTCGTAAGAGGCGATTGAAAGGAGTCTCTCACTTTTTGGCCCTATAAGTTCAGGCCCCATTTTATGGTTTGACTTGTCACTTTCCAAATTCTACAGAATTGCGGGCCATATGGGAAAGGACACCTTATGTGGTGCATGAGCTATCCATAGTGCCCTTAGGTTCAATCTCCTGAACCTCTTGTCATGGCTTTGCATCTCCACTTGCTATTCAACTATTTGGGCAAGGACACTTTCCAGGGTATGCCATCTTCTTTTGTTGTCTCCTGTCCTCTTTTGCCCCCATGACAGTATTGGATTTCTCTGCCCCCAATATCCAGCATGGTAGCCAGTCCATTGTGGTGTGGCCATCATATACCCATTAGGTGGTAGCCCCCGTACAACACAGGGATCGCACTGCTGATGCCTGAGCTGTAAACTCCCCACATATGCCGAGGAGTAGATGCCTGTCTTCCTGAGGCATCAGGACTCCCGGCAATGGCCATCATGTCAGGTGGCCTTTGCTGTCACTGGATGGCACCCGTTAGGAGAGCCCCTGATCAAAGTGGGTGGGATCAGGGCGGATGACTCAAAATGAAATGGACTAAGTCGTCTCTTGCTGGTGACTGCCAGCAGTCTCTAAGAAGGGCAAGATCGAGTACAATGCTAAGAGATATGACCCTAAATCATTTTCCTCCCTCGCTACACCTTGGGAGGAACGTAGTCCTACAGAAAGAAGAGAGCCATATTTTCTTCAGTATTTAGTCTGTAGCAGAATGGACGGGGACTCCATTCTACCTATGAAGCCTTAATTTTTTGTTGAACATCATGAGGAAAAGTTTGGGAAGTGACAGCGCTTTCCAAGATGAGAAGCGGTGCAGTCTTGATTCAGACAGCATCCCCAGTCCAATCCTGGGCATTACTCGCTTGTGACCAGCTGGGTGATATTCCTGTTTCTGTCATTCCCCATAAAAGACTCAACATGGTCCTGGGGATTATTTTCCATCGTGACCTCCTCTTGCAGTCTGATGACGGGCTCCGTGCCAAACTAGAATGGCGGGGTGTTCATTTCATCCGGCGCGTTTACAGGGGACCCAAAGACAACAAGGTTGCTGCCGTTGCCTTCATCTTGGCATTTGAGGGTGATTGATTGCCTGAAAAGGTCAAGGTGATGGTTTACCGCTGTGACGTTAAACCATGCATCCCTCACCCTATGCGGTGCTTTAAGTGCTGGAAATTCAGGCACATGTTTTCCCACTGCACTTCCAATGCCATATGTTGAGACTGTGGATGTTCACTGCATCCAGATACTCCTTGTGCGCCTCCTCCCACTTGTATCAGCTGTGGAGAGCACCATTCCCCCTGCTTGCCAGACTGCACAGTACTCCAAAAGGAGCGGAAAATCATGGAGTACAAGACCCTGGACCAGTTAACTTACCAAGAGGCTGAATGTAAATTTGAACAGTTACACCCCATTTGGTTGTCATCCACATATACTGCAGCTACATTACCATCGCCATCACAAGTACCAGTCGTACCATTCTCTGTGCCACGAACAGTGGGCCCTCCGGGCCTCCAGAATATATCTGCCTCCTTGGTGGTAGCGGGAAAATCTCCTTCCGTTGCTCCCAAAGTACCTATTTCGGGAGCAAGGCCGCCTCCCCCCCCCCCCCCCCCCAAACTCAGAGGAAATCGGTCCCCTCCCCCCAGCTGGAGAAGCAACAGCCTCCTCCAGCTCCTCTTGTGCGGAAGTGGTCCCTTGGGACCCTCTCTCCCAAGGTCTCCACTAATGCCACAACGGCCACTCGCCAGTGGCTAAAGGTGCCAGAAGCTGCTTGACGAAAGCGTCACAGTATTCCTCCGTGCCTGAAGCTACTTCAGAGAAGTCCTCCCAGCAAGCCCTTAAAGAGAAGCGAGAGGGCAAGCAAACAAAGAAGTCTGCTAAGAAAAGGTGCCCTCTGGTGGCCCCAATACCACCACTCCCTACCAATTCTGCACCTGCGGATGAGGTGGAGATCTCAGCATCCCCTGAGGACCTGGATCTCACTGATGCTTCACCCACAATAGGAATGGATACAAATACTCAATCAGTGGGAGCAGGTGACCCTGAGGCATAACCAGCCTCCTTGCATGCTCCATGCCTTCCCAGCCTCACGATAACATCATCCTCCAGTGGAATTGCTGCGGTTTTTTCCACCACCTGGCTGAGCTACGGCAACTGTTAAGCTTTACACCTGGCTTCTGCAATGCCCTCCAAGAAACCTGGATCCTGGCACTGTGGTCCCCTGCCCTTCGTGGCTATAGGGGATATTACAAGAATTGTAGTGACTGTAATAGTGTCAGGTGGAGTTAGTGTCTACATCCTGAACTCCGTATGCAGTGAACCTATGCCCATTCAAACCCCTCTGGAAGCCGTAGCTGTCAGAATAAGGACGACATGGGAAATAACTGTTTGCAGCATATATCATCCTCCAGATGGTGCAGTACCCCTGAATGCATTGGCTGCACTGATTCATCAACTCCCTAAACCTGTCCTAGTTTTGGGAGATTTTAACACCCATAACGCCTCATGGGGTGGCACTGTGCCTACAGGCCGAGGTAGAGATGTTGAAACTTTCCTGTCTGAAGTCAGTCTCTGCCCCTTAAATACTGAGCCGCCCTACACATTTCAGTGTGGCTCGTGGCACTTACTCAGCCATTGATTTATCCATTTTCAGCCCAGGACTTCTCCCATCCATCCACTGGAGAGCCCACAATGACTTGTGTAGTAGTGACCACTTTCTCATCGTCCTGTCACTTGCCAAGCACCATCCCCCCCCCCCCCCCCCCCCCCCCCCCCCCCATGTCAGGGTGGTTTCTGCCAGGGTCGCTCTACCATTGATAATCTAGTATTCCTCCAGTCTGCCATCCGAGCAGTCTTTTCCAAATGCCAACACCTGCTTGCCGTCTTTTTTGATGTACAAAAAGCTTATGACATGACCTAGCAGCGTCATATCCTTGCCACATTATAGGAGTGGAGTCTCTGGGGCCCACTCCCAATTTGTATCCAAAATTTCCTATCGCCCCATACCTTCCGTGTCCAAGTTGGTGCTTCCCATAGCTCCCCCCATATCCAGGAAAATGGGTCTGCAGGGCTCTCTATTGAGTGTATCTCTATTTCTAGTAACCATTAACAGTCTAGCAGCAGCTGTCAGACCGCTGGTCTCTCCTTCTCTGTACGCAGATGACTTCTACATTTTGTACTGCTCCTCCAGTAATGGTGTTGCTGAGCAGTGCCTACAGGGCGCAGTCACGGGCTCTAGCCCACAGCTTCCAGTTTTCAGGCGCGAAGTCATGTGTCATGCACTTCTGTCAGCGTCGTACCATTCATCCAGAACCAGAACCTTACCTTAATGACAATCCTCTCATTGTAGTGGAGACATATCAATTTGTTGGACTGGTTTTCAACACCCAGTTGACGTGGCTTCCTCATCTTCGTCAGCTGAAGTGGAAGTGCTGGCAGCACCTCAGTGCCCTCCGCTGCCTGAGCAACACCAACGCGGGTGGAGATCACTCTATGCTGCTACAGATATACAGAGCCCTTGTTTAATCCCGCCTTGACTATGGGGGTCTGGTTTATGGTTCGGTGGCACCCTCAGCATTGTGTTGACTCGACCTAGTGCACCATGGTGGTGTTCGATTGGCAACAGGAGCTTTTAGGACGAGTCCGCTGACCAGCGTCCTGGTGGGGGCCGGAGTCCGTCCATTGAAGGTTAGGTGTGCACAACTGCTTGCCAGTTATGTTGCACACATTCATAGTTCTCCTGAGCATCTGAATTACCGTCTCCTTTTCCCATCCTCGGCGGCTCATCTTCCATATCGGAGACCCAGGTCAGGGCTTAAGATTGCGGTTCGCATCCGATCACTTCTGTCAGAAATGGAGTCCTTGCCTTTACCACCTATACTCGAGGTCCATTCACATACACCTCCATGGTGTACACCTAGGCGGATGCTTTGCCTTGACCTTTCACATGGCCCCAAGGACTCAGTTTAACCTAGCATCTCTCTGCTGTCACTTCTTCTTGATTCTTGACATGTATTGGGACCACAAATTGGTGTACACTGACGAGTCTATGGCTAATGGTCACGTTGGCTTCATGTATGTTCATGGAGGACATATTGAACAGCACCCTTTGCCAGATTGCTGCAGTGTTTTCACTGCAGAGGTGGCAGCCATTTCTCATGCTCTTGAGTGCATCTTCTCATGCCCTGGTGAGTCGTTTCTGGTCTGTACTGACTCCTTGAGCAGCCTACCAGCTGTTGGTCAGTGCTATCCCTGCCATCCTTTGGTGGCAACCATCCAGGAGTCCATCTATGTACTGGAACAGTCCATTCATTTCGTGGTGTTTGTGTGGACCCCAGGCCCTGTCGGAATCCCAGGAAATGAACTTGCCGACATGCTGGCTAAACAGGCTACAGGGAAACCGCTTCTGGAGATCAGCATCCCTGTAACTGACCTGCAATCATTATTACGCCACAAGGTTTTTCAGCTTTGAGAGATGGAATGGCATAATCTCAGTCCGCACAACAAACTGTGTGCCCTTAAGGAGACTATGAATGTGTGGAAGACCTCAATGCCAGCCTCTCACAGGGACTCTGTGGTTCTCTGCTGGCTCCACATTGGCCATACGTGGCTAATACAAGGCTACCTCCTCCGTTGCCAGGACCCACCTTGGTATCACTCTGGCTCACATATAACTGTCGCCCACATCTTGCTGGACTACCCACTTTTGGCCACTCTGTGGCAGACTTTTAACCTTCCCAGCTCCCTACCTTCAGTGTTGGGTGACAATGCCTCAGCTGCAGATTTAGTTTTAAGTTTTATTCATAAAGGGGGTTTTTATTGTACCATCTAAGGATGGGCGTTTAGTCTTCTCTCTGAGGTCGCCACCCTCCCTCCATTTTAACTCTGTCGCACTTTCTTTGCATTTGTTTGTCTTGGTGGTTGTCTTTTTCCCTACATGTGTTCATCTCACCTTGTCGTTTTGGGGTTTACATTTTAATGTGTTGCAGAGTGGATGGCTCATCCTCTTTTATTATTGTGATCAGCCAGCCCAGACCATATGCTTTATGGTTTTTAATACCTTCTTCCACTTTTCTTTGTGGCGTATGTTTTCCCTGTTTTTTGTTCATTCCATTCATTTTCTTTTTAGGTGTGGTGTTGGGTGTTTTGTACCTTGAGCCTTGCTTGCGTCAGGAAAAAGGGGCTGATGACCCTGTAGTTTGGTCCCTTTATACCCCAAACCAACCAACCAACCAATCCTCTTTCAAGATGCTGTCAATTCTGTTCAGTTGGTCTTCCAAGTCCTTCACTGTCCCTGACAGGATTACAATGTCAGTGGCAAATTTCTGATGTTTTATTTCTTCTCCTTGAACTTTGGGTAATTCTCCAAATTTTTCATTGGTTTTCTTTCCTGCTTGCTTGGTGTGCATACTGGATAACATTGGAGATAGGCAACAACTCTGTCTCACTCCTTTCTCAACTACTACTTCCTTTCCATACCCTTTGACTCTTGTAGCTGCTATTTGGTTTCCATACAAGTTCTAAATAATGTATTTTACTCTTGCTACCCTCATCATTTTAAAAATTGTGCTCAGGTGAACATTGTCAAAAACTTTCTCTAAGTCTACAAATGCAATAAACATAGGTTTGCCTTTTTTAAACATATCTTCTAAGATAAATTGCCAGTATTGCTTCGCATGTTCCTATGTTTCTCCAGAGATCAAGTTATCTTCCTCAAGGTTGGCTTCTTCTGTAAATAATTCCTGTCAGTATTTTGCAGCCATGACTTAAAACTACTAGCTCAGTAATATTCACACTGATTAACACCTACTTTCCTTGGAATTGGAGTTATTACATTCTCCTTGAAGTCTGAGGGTATTTTACTTGTCTCATACAGGGTGTTTCAAAAATGACCGGTATATTTGAAACGGCAATAAAAACTAAACGAGCAGCGATAGAAATACACCGTTTGTTGCAATATGCTTGGGACAACAGTACATTTTCAGGCAGACAAACTTTCGAAATTACAGTAGTTACAATTTTCAACAACAGATGGCGTTGCGGTCTGGGAAACTCTATAGTACGATATTTTCCACATATCTACCATGCGTAGCAATAATATGGCGTAGTCTCTGAATGAAATTACCCGAAACCTTTGACAATGTGTCTGGCGGAATGGCTTCACATGCAGATGAGATGTACTGTTTCAGCTGTTCAATTGTTTCTGGATTCTGGCGGTACACCTGGTCTTTCAAGTGTCCCCACAGAAAGAAGTCACAGGGGTTCATGTCTGGCGAATAGGGAGGCCAATCCACGCCGCCTCCTGTATGTTTCGGATAGCCCAAAGCAATCACACGATCATCGAAATATTCATTCAGGAAATTAAAGACGTCGGCCGTGCGATGTGGCCGGGCACCATCTTGCATAAACCACGAGGTGTTCGCAGTGTCGTCTAAGGCAGTTTGTACCACCACAAATTCACGAAGAATGTCCAGATAGCGTGATGCAGTAATCGTTTTGGATCTGAAAAATGGGCCAATGATTCCTTTGGAAGAAATGGCGGCCCAGACCAGTACTTTTTGAGGATGCAGGGACGATGGGACTGCAACATGGGGCTTTTCGGTTCCCCATATGCGCCAGTTCTGTTTATTGACGAAGCCGTCCAGGTAAAAATAAGCTTCGTCAGTAAACCAAATGCTGCCCACATGCATATCGCCGTCATCAATCCTGTGCACTATATCGTTAGTGAATGTCTCTCATGCAGCAATGGTAGCGGCGCTGAGGGGTTGCCGCGTTTGAATTTTGTATGGATAGAGGTGTAAACTCTGGCGCATGAGACGATACGTGGACGTTGGCGTCATTTGGACCACAGCTGCAACACGGCAAACGGAAACCCGAGGCCGCTGTTGGATCACCTGCTGCACTAGCTGCGCGTTGCCCTCTGTGGTTGCCGTACGCGGTCGCCCTACCTTTCCAGCACGTTCATCCGTCATGTTCCCAGTCCGTTGAAATTTTTCAAACAGATCCTTTATTGTATCGCTTTTCAGTCCTTTGGTTACATTAAACCTCCGTTGAAAACTTCGTCTTGTTGCAACAACACTGTGTTCTAGGCGGTGGAATTCCAACACCAGAAAAATCCTCTGTTCTAAGGAATAAACCATGTTGTCTACAGCACACTTGCACGTTGTGAACAGCACAACGCTTACAGCAGAAAGACGACGTACAGAATGGCGCACCCACAGACTGCGTTGTCTTCTATATCTTTCACATCACTTGCAGCGCCATCTGTTGTTGAAAATTGTAACTACTGTAATTTCGAAAGTTTGTCCGCCTGAAAATGTACTGTTGTCCCAAGCATATTGCAACAAACGGTGTATTTCTATCGCTGCTCGTTTAGTTTTTATTGCCGTTTCAAATATACCGGTCATTTTTGAAACACCCTGTACATCTCACATAGCAGATGGAGTAATTTTGTCATGCCTGGTTCTGTGAAGGCTATCCATAGTTCTGAGGGAGTTTCATATACTCCAGGGTTCGTGTTTCCACTTCGGTCTTTCAGTGCTCTGTCAAATTCTTCTCGCAGTATCATATCTTCCATCTCATCTTCATCTACTTCCTCTTTCCTTTCTATAGTATTGCGTTAAAGGTCATTTTCCTTTTATAGCCCCTCTGTATATTCCTTCCACATCCAATTTTCCCTTCTTTTCTTAGTACTGTTTTTCCATAGAGCTCTTGATAGTCCCGTCTATATATTCCTGGGTACCACATACCTTAACAGCTACGAGCATCTTCAATAACGTGAAACAAATCTCTTCTGCTGCAAGCTATTTGCTTTCCAAATTTTGATGTGAGGTAGTAGGGACCAAAGCAAGGAAAAAGTCCAATAAACACGAACTCAGAAGTGCATATCTTAAGACCTAGTACACTTCGTATAGCCATTTTGCACTTTTGGTCAACTTAAGTTTTTTAGACGATGTATTCCCCTTTTCCAGATACATTTGTTGCATCTTTATATTTTGTCCTTTGATCAATTAAATTTCATATCTCCTGTGATATCCAAGGTTTTCTACTATGTCTTGTCTTTTTACATGTTTGATCCTCTGCTGCTTTCACTATTTCATCTCTCAAAGGTACCTATTCATCTTCTACAGTATTCCTTTCCCCTGTTGCAGTCAGTTGTTGTCTAATGCTTCCTCTGAAACTCTCAACAACCTTAGGTTTGTTTCAATCCCATCTCCTTAATTTCCTACTTTTTGCAATTTCTTCAGTTTTAATCTACAGTTCATAACCAGTAAGAAATGCCTGTTGTGTCATTATATAATCAATCTGTAACCTTTTTTCATGATTCTTAAACCAAATGTTAACAATAATTAATTCATGCTCTGTGCAAAATTCTAGCAAGCGGGCTCCCCTTTCGTTCCTCTTCCTACTCCATACTGTGCTATTACTGTTCCTTATCTTCCTTTTCCTACTAATGAATTCCAGTCACCCACAATGACTAAATTTTCCTGTCCATTAACTATCATAGTAATTTCTTTCATCTCATGTTACATTCTTTCAGTGTCTTCACTATTTGTGGAGCTAATAACATAAATATAAACTAGTAATACTTTGATGGGTGATTGCTTTGTGTCTATCTTCGTCATGATAATGTGTTCTCTATGCTGTTAGTAGTAGCTTACCTGCATTCTTATTGTCTTATTTTCAAGACAAGAACTTCGAAAATTTTGCCATGAGAGTGATGGGAAGGTTGCCTATCAAATTGTTAGAGAATGAGTGGAAGAAACTGTATCAAACCTTGTGCCAGTATAAATATCAAACTTGTAGTTAAAAAGAAAGCAATCACAGAAGGTAACAAGGTGATCACACTAACAATGTAAACAAATTTGTAACCCATGATACATAGCTGAAATGATGGTGCTAATGAGACTGTATTCTCATCAAACGCTTGAACTATTTGGTAAATGCAGTCAAGCTTCTTACCATAGCACCACATTCATTGGCTCCACAAACTCGCATCAAAACTCACTTTTCAAAATAACAAGGACCTCAGACTATGCTACAGATCAGTCTGTCCCCACAGATTTCACTGCAGTCAATTGCTTCTTGTCATATAAAATTCATTGGCGTTGTCAGTTTGCAATCAAATTGTCACCTTTCAACCCAACCAAGACTTTAGGTTACCATACAGATCAATCAGTACATCAACATAATTTTAACTCTAGACAAGTACATTGTAAAAGAATCTTGAAGCTGTGGTGGTAAAAAGTAAAGGAAACCATAAGTTACTTCTAATGATTTGGTACTGGTAATATATAACCTCTTTTCTCATCTCTCACTAGATACTGAAAAGTATACTCCCAGTGGCGATGCGAAACTGAGATATCGGTAATCTTTGTCTCATAGAGTAAGAGCACTCTGGTTGGCTCTACCAAATTGTGATAATCATTTCAAGCTGGGCCACATCTGCATCCAAGACATTTGATTATGGAGGAATGTGGGACTGTTTCTGTGTTGATGTAACTCGTTATAAGACTGAATTGCAGTATGCTAATTATTCTAAAACTTCATGGATTGCACGGACTTCGACGAACACTCCATAAAGGATCCTGTGTTGCTCATATTCAAGAGTACATTTTCATGAAATGTCAACTGAAACTAGACAGAACATGTGTAACACAAGAAAATCATTTATTTGATATTGGGGGGGGGGGGGGTGATTCTTGACATGCCTCTGGCATTTGAGAAGTTATGCTTGTCTCCACAATCATATTGTATGCCAAGTTCTTCAGGGAATTCAGCCAGTTTTGGCTTTGTACAGGTTTTACAAATCTGGGGTTTCTGAACAGTGATCTGGTGAGTGCTGCAAATTTGTTGTAATCTTAAGCTCCGTACATGTACAGTGACTTCCATGTGGCAATATAGTGGAACTTGCAGCAAATGGGGGTCTCGATCTAATTTCCGGGATTGCAAACATGGAGGGAGGATGCAGTTTTGAGTCCAGCCCTTGTGAATGAGTAGATCAATTTCCAGAATGAGCTTTCAAGTACACTCTGTCCAAAATTAAAGCAACAAACTGTTATATACCTATCTTATGTTTAAATCACAGTATAATCATACAAACTGTCCACAGATGTCCATACAAACATGTTCTGCCCAGAAGGCGGCATTCCAGTCAATGGACAACCACGCCAACGATGATGTCAGGGCACCTGTCAAAGGGCCATCTACTGGATGTGTTGTATTGAGGCAAACGATAACAGAAGGCTTTATCAGAGCGGCCTTTATTGTTCTCGGTAGTCCCACATCCACAATCACTGTGGATAGAGTCACAGGTGTGACAGTATGGCATAAAGATGCCTGCCAGGCTGTCTGCGCTGGAGGGCCATAAGGAGAATGGAAACAGAACAGTCACAAACTGCTGTGTCCCTATGGTTTAATGGGAATCATTCTGTTGTTTTTCGGATGTGGCGACAATTTAGAGAGATCGAAAGAGTACACTGAACACTAGGGCAGGGCTGACTGTGTGTGATATCAGAAAGCGTGGAGTGTTATTTGACTCTAAGGGCAACTGACATCTGACCTTGTGCCATCTACTGGATGTGTTGTATCGAGGTAAATGGTAACAGAAGGCTTTGGCAGAGTGGCCCACATTGTTGAAGACCTGCTGTATGTGTACCTATGGTGCGTTTTCACATAAGGGAACGTTTAAAGTGGGGTCGTCAACATGCCACCTGATGTCGAACAGTGGGCCAATGTCTTTTTCACAGATGAGTCCTGATTTGGTCTGAACATTGATTCTCCAAGCATTGCATCTGGAAGGAACATGGAACATGATTTTGGGACCCAAACATTGTGGAAAGAGACCGATATCGAGGAGGATCCCTAATGGTGTGGGTATGGATTATATAGACCAATCAAATACCTCTTCATGAAATTGTATGGGTGAACTGGCAAGGTTTATCTGCTGTCAGGTATTGTGACTAGATGTTGGGACCACATGTGCAGTTGTTGCGAGGTGTTGTGGACCCAGACTTCATATTGATGGACGATAATACTCAAACTTTTAGAGAATGGGTGGCTGATTTTTTTTTCTTGGAAACAGAAGATCTTCCATGCATGGTGTGGCCTGCTCACTTTCCTGATTTGAATCCCATAGAGCATGTCTGGGAAGCACTGGGGTGACAGGTTGCATCATGTCAACATCCAGTAACCACTCTGGAAGATTTGTGAGCAGCTCTGCAGGAAGAATGGGCGTTAGTGCCTCAACTTGAGACTGATGACATCATTCACAGCGTGGCCTGACATTGTTGGGCCTGTTTTGCTGCCAGAGGTGGTCACACCCCATGCTGAGCACGTTAACCACCTGTCGGAATGTGTGTGCAAATCTGTTAAGTCGGAAAAGACGAAGAACTGTTTTGTCTACTGTTATGCATATAGCAGTTGTTTATGTTCTGCATTCTTTACGTTGTTTCTGCTTTACTATCATCTGTTTATACTGTTTCATGGCAAAATAAACACAACCTAGCAGAATTTCCATTTGTTGCTTTAATTTTGGAAGAGAGAAACCACATTGAAGAAGTTGTTACCTTTCTGTATTCAGAACGCTTTGTATGGTGTAGCAAGAACCTTTGCAGTGGGACACTGCTATTGGAAACACCTACTTTACTTTAAGCAACACTACTGCAGAATGCAAGATGACTTTGTCCGTAGCCACGTATGAAGCAGTTGCAGAGGTGTTGTGACTTGTACGGTCATAGTAGAGCTAGACACTAGTGAAATAAAGGTAGAATGGGATGTTGGTGAAATAACTTGTGCACATCATGAAAAAAATATATTGGGAACTGACAAGGACTCCTGCATTTGTTATGAATTTTTTATACGCCTGTTCTTCCTAAATACTGGGTTTTGTGAAACTATTCGTTCAAGTTAATACAGGAGGTAGAGAACTTCAAAACAAATATACCTTGATGGAAAGAAAAGTCGCAACACCGAGAAGGAGTTGGGTGACAAAAAATTTGGTAGATGTGTTTCTACTTCTGAAAGATGTCTATTCAAATTTCACGTCAGTCACATAAGAGTGGTACTAGCAGCACCACTATGAGGATATAAATCAGGTTTGCTTTAAATACACACTATAATGGTTGTGTGCATTAGTTACCTTTGTGTTTATATGTAGTGAATTAATGTTAGTCAAGAATACCTTTAAAGTGACAAAGATGCCATTATCAATAACTCACTGAGTTTGAATGAGTTTATGTAATAGGGCTGTGGAAACCTGGGTGCTCCTTCTCCGATACTGCAGAAAGACATGGCAGGAATGTAGCCATTGGACATGATTACTGACAGTGGTGATCATACGAATGTACAGTCGCAAAAAGAATGGACCCTGGATGGTCATGTGGCACTGCCAAGAGAGAAGACCATCGTGTTTAGTGTATCGCTATGGTGCATCATATTGCATCAACAGCAGCTGTTTGAGCAGCAGTTGGTGCCACAGTGACTCAACAAATTGATACAAATCAGATACCTCAAGGACAGCTCTAAGCCAGACACCCTGAAGCAACACTGACCCCAAACCACCTCTGCAACTTCAGTGGTGTCAAGTGAGAGTTTATTGGAGTGCAGGTTGGAGGTCTGTTGTGTTTTCTGATGAAAGGTGGTGCCAGTGATGGCTGTGTGTTGGTTAGAAAGCCATTTTAGAGCCTTTATATGTGCTACACACATTGAACCTACACCTGGAGTTATAGTCTTGGGAGCCGTGCGACCGCTACGGTCGCAGATTCGAATCCTGCCTCGGGCATGGATGTGTGTGATGTCCTTAGGTTAGTTAAGTTTAAGTAGTTCTAAGTTCTAGGGGACTGATGACCTCAGAAGTTAAGTCACATAGTGCTCAGAGCCATTTGAACCATTTTTTGTATGATAGCCGGAACACTCTTGTGGTTATCTCATGTACCCTGACTGCAAAATTCTGTCATTCTGGTGGTTCAACCTGTTGTGCTACCATTCATGATCAGCATTTCAGGGGGTGTTTTCCAGCAAGATAACATGTGCCCTGCCCACATACCGCTGTTGTAACCCAACATGCTCAACAGAGCATTGACATGTTGAGTTGGCCTGCTTAACCATTAGATCTGTCTCCAGTTGAGCACGTATGAGACATCATTGGACAGCGCCAACCATAAACAGCATTAAGTGTCCCTGTATCGACTGATCAAGCGCAACGTGCATGGAACTCCATCCCACAAACTGACATCCGACACCTGTGCAACACAATGCATGCTTGCATTCAATATTCTGGTGATTGCACCGGTTGTTATGGTATCAGCTTTTCAAATTTCCAATGACTTATCTCACACATAGATGAACCTGTGGGCTTGCAATGTTAATCACCAAAATATGTTGCTCAGACAAATTCCTGAAATTTCATTACTCTGCATTAATTACTTTCTGGCATTGCAATTGTTTTTCCATCACTGTATTTTGATAAGGAACAGCCCCCCCCCCCCCCCAAAAAAAAAAAAAAATGGAAGACCAAAGGGGAACTAATTAGCCTGCTTCACTTGACTGATGTGGACCTTAAAGAATTATCCCTTGGCATTATTACAAACAAACAAATTAACAGGACTCCCTGAGAATAGAACAAGGTCCTATAAATTGAGGGGCAAGTTTCCTTGTGATACCATTATGCTGTCCCCCACCAACATTAAAATTTTGGATGAAAATCTTATCCCCCCATGCAGGCTCCTAAGGATTCTCTCTTTCTTGATTATAACATCTCCCCTGACTGCCATGGGCTAACTCTATATTATTCCTAACCCTGTTCAAGTTCTGCTTAATAATGTCAGGAGTAATACGCTCATGCAAAGGTCTTTTATGGTCCACAAATGAGCCAGAGGGGAATTAAGGCCACCGTAACTGCCATGCAGGCATCAAGCTGTGCAGAATCAAAGGCAAAATTAATCCATTGGAGAGAAATACTCCATTTGGTTTGAGCCTTGGCATGATAAATGATCAAAGGAGTCTTAAATTCGTATTAACTCTCTCAGAGAAGGAAGGCTGAGGGTAATAGGGATGATAGTAATATGCTTAATAACATTACTAAACCAAAACTGTTCAAAATTGCCAGGGACAAAGGCCAGTGCATTGTTGCTATCAAGAGCCTTGAGTGGTCCAAAACATGAAAAAAGTTTAGTTACATAGTAAATAGTTAAAGGAGCCGTGACTTCTCTGCTGGGAATCAACCAGTCGGGAAAAACCATCTGCAACAACCGATATATATCGATTTTCCACTTTAGCATGGGAAGGGGACCCACATAATAAATAAATAATTTACCCATTGGGCTTTGTTCACATTCAGATTGTAAGACCCCCTTGCATGTTGGATGTACCGATTTTACACAGTTCGCACTCACTGACTAAATGGCAAATATCTGTATATAATGAAGGCCACGTGAGGTGGCAGCACACCTTAGCAAGTGTCTTATAAAGGCCAAAGTGGCCAACCAACACTGAACCATCAAAATAATGAAAGATGGAAGGCACACATTCTATAGTTAAACAAATTTTAGTTTGAGCTAATTTACCAGTCCATGATACAGTATACCTTTTCTCAACAAATATCTGGAAACCACCTCCCCAGCCAACAGATGCTTCCTAATAGCCCAAAATAAGGATCCTGATCTTGTTTAACCTTGATATCAGTAAAGAGCTGGGGAGTCTCGGTTAAGACATTGTAAACAGGAGAACTGGCCAGTACAAAACACCCTTCACATTCCCGAGCTCCTTCATCAAATATGCAACTAAACACATTAGCAACATGATTATTGGAGCCTTTAATATGACAGACTTGGAAACAAAAGGTGGATATGTGAATGGCCCACTTAGCAATCCTTCCAGTTTTCCAATGATGTGCTGAAAACTAACTCAAGATGTGGTTGTGGGCCTCCAAATCAAAATCGCTGTGCTTCTGTGCTCAAGATAAAATTTAATTTCTCTAGAGCAAATAAGACAGCCAATACCTCACATTCAAAAACCGAATATTTCAGCTCAAGGCTTACCAACCTCATTGAGGCTAAAGCTAGAGGGTGCCCTTCACCTGAGTCATCCTGCAAAAGTACAGTGCCATCTCTAGCATTTGAAGCATCACTCTGAACTCTAAACCTTTTCCCAAAATCCTGATTGGCCAGTACCAGAGGGTTACTGAGGGCAGTTCTGATGGTTCAAAGGCAGATTGCTTACTCTCTCCACAAACAAAATTTTCCCAATTTTTATGAAGGTTATTAAGGGGGCAGCAAGCTAAGTAAAATTAATAATGAACTTCCTAAAACGATTGTCCATATCAATTATTCTTCGGGGGAGGAAATTTCCTCAGATCAGAAGTACACTCTTGATTAATCGTAATACTGTCCCTGGAAACCAGGCAACCCAAGAAAGAAATCTGCTGCTTAGCGAGTTTTGATGCCTTAACTGTTAGCCCTGCAGAACGAAGCCTCAGCAAAACCTACACAACATGAGAAAGGTTTTCATCAAAAGAGTGACTATAAACATCGACATCATCAAGATAACTATATGTGCTACCAAATTTAAGGTTGCCCAATACATGATCTTAAAGTTGTGAAAAGACAGCAGCAAATGAATCAGAAACCGACCTACCAAAGCCTTGAGTATCAACCAGTCCTAAACCTTGTGACTGATTACTGGCTGAAGTGCCCTCTTCCACATTATCCACTTAATTACCCAAACCCAGTGAACCAGTACTAACATGTAAATCTTTCACTTGAACAAACAATTGCTTAATAGTCTCCTTTGGCCGATCCACTAAGCTAAAGATTGTTTAAACCAGCAAGGCGAATACTCCAGTGAAACAACAGCACCTGAACCCTGCACAGTTGGCTTCGAATGGGTTGTTAACTTCCAAAAATTGAATGTTATGAGACATTTCATCCACAGCTATGGAAGCAGTAGAAAGAGCGGCCCCTACCGCGCCAGTGGTATCAGGGAAAATGTGAAGAGGGTTAGCCAATGCTGCGCGTAATCTGGCTGCTAGCTCCATGATTCCACCTTGTAGTTCACATTCAGGATGCTCATGTTTGAGATATGATATGTTCAAACAACTTCTGTGTTCCATGCCCATATATGGCTCTCTGAAGCAGTTGAAAGAGTTTAGTATGGAAATTTCAAGTTCCAAAGGACAAATGATGCTAAAGGAGTAGACAGCTCTTCCTTCCGCCTTTTTACCCAGTAAGAATGAAACCCTGCTACCATTGAAACCTCAAGATAAAGGTCGGGATAGGAAAAGAATCAATGGAAGGGTGGGTTCACAATGCTTGCATCATTTGTTGTTTGAAGGATCACATTTATTTACACTGCACATGATAGCACAGAATAAAATACAATGATCACTAAATATCTTAGAACATAAAAGATTGTTAAATGAAAGTAAACCCTTTCAAATTTTAGCAACAGGTTGACGTGACTAAGCTTTCAATTCTTGCTGCCCCAAGGAGTACGTGCCAGCAACAAATAAAAAAAAAAAAAAAAACTCATAATAAACCTCAGAAAAATCAAACAATGGAAAATTCAGGATGAAATGTGACAGTAGTTTCCACTCACCGTGTAGCAGAGATGCTAGAGTCACTGACCACTGACTTCAGTTGCCAGAAACTGTATATGTGTGTGTGTAGGGGGGGGGGGGGGGGGGGGGGGGTTGACAAAGGTCTTGTTGGCCAAAAGCTCATTTTCTGGCAGTTTTTTGTTGTGCGTATCTGCGACTCAGCGCTATTTGGTGAGAATAAGTATCCATTCCATAATATTGTTAAAAAGTAATTATCAGGGTTAGAATGTTTGCTAGATTGTTCTCTGTTGTATGGCTTTTCAAGGTAAAAAATACATTTAAATAACATTAATTGGCTGTTTCATTGGTTCTTGGTAGAATATTTTATACATTATGAATGAAAAAAACACATAACACTGGTGAACTATTCTACAGTTTCTATTATTTTATATAGTAAATGCCGTAGAATATGACACCAGTGTTATATGTTTCTTCAGTTATAACATTTAAATAATATAATTGCATTATCAACTGTAATGTGAGAGAATTTAAACTACATTCGTTAAATTATAAAACAGGAAACAAGATAAATGGTAAAAAACTATTGAAGCTTAAAATTAACATAATCATGATTATGTGAGTGAGCAAAGTAACCATATGAAATGACAGGATACAGACCATTTCCCACAATTTAAGAGTAGGTGAGAACCAAGCCGTAAACTCAAAACATTCATCTTATGGCATCAATAACACAGCTGTTTTAATTCACTAACAATCTGACTCAAAAGAAGGAAGATTAAGAAAGTTTAACATCCCCTTGATGATGAGCATTAGTTCATTGGTGCTATTGTTTTCAAAGCAACCATCATAGCAATTGCCTTAAATGTTGTTGGGAAACCATGGAAAACCTAAATCTGGATGACCAAATGAATGCTGGAACGTCAGTCCTCCCAAATCTGAGTCTTTGTTCCACATTTCACCCCCCCCCCCCCTTTTCAACACACACACACACACACACACACACACACACACACACACACACACACACAGAGTCTGCCACCATTATATGGACACTGTAATGTAGCCGTTTTTTCTCCCCTACTACTGCTGCTACTATTACTACTACTACTACTACTACTACTACTATGATGATTGTTGGATAAGATACCAGTAGTGGACAGGCCTGAACTCATATGTTTCAAGACATTGCCAGCCTCAACAAGAAAATCTGCGCTGTAGCCATTACTGGATGCTTTGTGTATTCCACTTTGCTTTGTGTTATGCATTGATTGTTGTTTTCTTGTCTTCCTTTCAAGCGAGTGAAGAAACTAAGCCTGGTCCATCAGGGGGTTTCAGTGTGACTCTCAGAACACCAAACGCAATTAGTGACCCCTATGACAGTCTATCAGCTCTGCTTTGGCAGAAGCACAAAACACGGGTGTTGGTTGCTTGATGTGTGAGAGGGAGGTGGGGCTTGTTCCCAGCACTACTCTTCTGCCCTTGGGTGATCCAAGTTGCCATATGTTTATGCTCCCTGCCAACTGCCACGTTGCAGTGCCTGCACTGTACTCGGTCCATTATTTTATTTATAGAAAAATTTTCAATGTGTTGAGAAGCTGTTACTCTACAGTAGAGTGAAAGGTTTATTTTTGACACATGTATATTGTTTGCTAGTTTGATACACATCAACATGTTTAAAATATGTTGTTTCTTTTGGGGAAAAAAGTTCTTGTAAGGTTTTAGGGAAAGCATGAAATTTTTACTGACAATATGTCTGTTACATTTGAGGTAATTAATGTTTATTCTTTTTGTTTGCAGTACAGTGCTTTGGATACAAGCCCACTGAGTATCTATGTGATGCATCCATTCTGGAATCGTGTTGTAGAGGTAAAATTATTTGGCCTTTTTCAAAATTTTAGTTGTGTTGTTTCAAATTTTAAAAATTCAAATAATTCACTTTTACATGTGCATACTGCAAATTTTCTTTAAAACTGAGTGAATAGTGAGTAGCAAATAAAGAGCAAAGTCAACTTCATGGGTTTTGAAATTGTGTTCTCACGCAAGCAGGAAGTTTAAACATATTGATATATGCAACTTGTAATTTCTCTCTTGTTAGTTATGTATTGTTTTCATACATTTACAATTTATTATGCCTCATTCTCTTTTCTACTTTTATTTTGTGCCCAAAAGAACGACACTAATTCATGGTTCTCCAGATACATAGTCTGTCAGCTCTTGTTCTTCATTGCCATAGCCACTCAGTTGCCACTTTACGCAGATGCTAAGAACATAAGTTTCTTTCAACTGGGGTAAAGAAACAGTTAACCTGACAATACCAAAAAGAATAGTGAAAAATGAAAGTTAGACAACATAAAAATATATTAAAGATAGAGGGAATAATGTATCAGATTTTGTTTTTTTAAATAATGAGAGTTGCAGTTCGACTTCACCTACACTGTTTTTCTAAATAATGAGTGTTGCGCTTTCACTTCACCTACCACTGAATGTTGTACAAAATTCTGTGCCTCCAGTTCATAAGCAGTCCATGGTAGATAATGTGACAGAATCATACCGCTCATTTAAATCCATGAACATCACAGTGCACTGATGTGGAACAACAGTGTATTCAACCAGTGTTCAGTGATGAGCACAGCACAGCGGTGGAGCTGGGTAAAGCAAATCATGATTTGTTGATGCAGTATGCTATGACCATGTGTACAAAGCTGTGGCCCCATCAACATTTAGTATGCTGATGGCATTCGTAATGGGCAGTAATGACATGAATTTTTCCCCTTATTCTAGTGTAGTAGAGGCATTATGATATCTGAATTCAAAGCATTGGAAATTTAAAAATTTGTGCACAATATGTAATCAAATTGGAGGGAGGTGGCCAGTTTGCCAGCTAGGAATGCTCCTCAACAGCCCCTACAATCATACATCAAAGAAAACAGTAATCACTTACCTTCTCCATTGTTGCAAGGTGAGAGACGTTTTTACCATACACTGTAGGAGACCTCATCTCACTTCTTTAATTAGAATCACAACACTCATTTATTTTTTTAAGAAATGAAACATGAGTATTAGAATTACTTTTGGATCAAAGGAGACCACTCACTGAAAAGCAAAAGCATTGAGATGTCAGCTGGCTATCCCTTAATGAGCCAGAATAAAATCACACAGAAAATACACACATTCGTGCACACTTGCTCGCATGCATGCACACATTCCTATGCCCCTACATAGTTGTGACTGGACTAAGCTGTATTTTGACAGGTGCATCAGCTGTGGTGAGATTAGTGTTGGGTGGGTTGGGTAGAGAGAGGAGGAGGCAGCGAGATGGTGGGCTGAATGGCGAGAGGCTCGGAGGGAGACAGTCAGTTCGCCAGCTAGGAATGATCCCCAATGACCCCTACAATCGCACATTACGTACTGAGCCCATATTCCTGCCACCCCTCGTTCCCACGATCTAGCCGACAAACCAGCTATCTTCCTCCGAAGGATAACTCTGAAAGCTAGCAAGTTTTCTCCATTTTGTGTACGTCTATTGACAACTGAACACTTTTGCTTTTTGGGGAGTGGTCTTCTATAAGCCAAAAATACCTACCTTTTACAATAACATTTATAAGTATTAGAATTATAAGGCAAGGAAAGATATATGTGAAAGCCGAAGAAACAAGAAGACATTTTATTTTGTCATCATACAGGCCTAATTCAGTTGTGAACTGAAACTGTCCAGAATGACTATGGTTATTTTAAGGTATAATGCAGTCAAAAACAAGATTATGTAATGTGCAAATTTGCTCTGTGTTGCTGTAAAATAAAGTGGATAGAAAATAATAAACATAGAGGGCACTGCCTGCTGGCAATGTGGTCAGTTTTGCAGTTGCATTCATAATCCATGCACAAATGCATACAACATGCTAATAAATTTTATGACCTGGGTAGTTGATGTCAGCCTTCGATGGCTCACCTGAAGTTATGTGGCAGATTCCTGTATGAAATATTGTGCTGGGTAGAAAACTGCACTCCTGAACATCGTTAACTGTTCAGTACACTGGGAGATTCAAAAATTCCAATTCATTACATAGAACGATGATTATGGTCTTGTCAGAAGTTATTTTAAGATGTCGTAGAATTGATCCTGTGTTGAAATTTATGGAACACCTAGCTCTCTTTCTATTATCTTTTCTTGAATGAAGAAATAATTAATTTGAATATGTTTATTGTTATGTTGAAATAGAAGATTTTGTGTCAGTCTCAGTGTAGCTTGATTTAATCTGAATAACTTCTGTCTCAGTGAGCCCCTCAGTCACATGATCTTTATGTCATTATTTGGAAATTTGTGCTGTCCCTAATGTTAGACTTGACAATGGTAACTTGCCTTATAGTTACCTGCAAAAGAGCTCCACCAATGAGAATGATGACACCACCTGTTGTAGGATGAACAGTCATGCTACATGCACCAGTTTCTGCATCATTATAGCTCTTAAGTATTTTGCTGGTCCTGCTTAGACTATAAACATTGACCAAATCAGTTGTACCAGGAGTCTGTCAGAATGTTTGTTTCACCTCTATTGTAAGGCAACAGAATAAAGTGATCTTGAAAGGAAACTTATAATATATGCACTATTAGGACTCTTTTTGAGTCATTGGATACATAAGTACGCCAGTTACTATGGGGAGTCAAATGAAAAAGTTAAATACTTTTTAATGAACAAAAGTGGAACCCAAGTGTATTTTTTGACATAGTCTTCCCATCATTCAACACACTTCCTCTAGCGCAAGAAAGTGCACAGATTTCTCTGGAAAAAAAGAAAAGGAAATCATTTTGTTTGTGTGCGCAGCCACTCGTGCACTGCCTGCTACATCTCATCATCGGGACAAAATTTCTTTCCTCCTATCACCTCTTCGAATAGTCCAAACATTTGGGAATCACCTGTTGTGAGATCTGGTGAGTATGGCAGATGGAACAGAGTATCAGAGTACAGGTCATTGAAGGCTGCAAGTGTTGCACAGACTGTATGAGGCCAAGCATTCTCATGTTACAAAATGACAGCTGTAGTTGTAAGTGCACATCGCTTGGTTTTTATATTGCAGGTTGAATCTGATATTTTTTAACGTATTGGAATATGACACACTGGTGATAATGTTTCCCTTGTCGTGTAATGTTTCAAGACAGCGTGTCATACATCCCAAAAGAGAGTCCACAGGACCTTCCCTGCAGATGGCTGCACTGTAACTTCTTGGGTTTTGATGATGAGAAGTGGCACCATTCCTCACTTGCTCTCTTCATTTAGGGTTCGTAGTAGTGTACCCAAGTTTCATCTCCCATAATGATTCTCATGAAGAAGCCATCACTTTCTGCTTTAAATCACAACAAAAAGTTCTTTGCAGGTGTCAACGCATTGCTCTTTTTGTTCTGAAGTGAGCTGCCATGGCACCCATCTTGCAGATTCTTTGTGGAACTTAAAGACTTCATGAACGATGTGATGTGCTGAGCCATGACTAACATTCATATTTGCGGCTATTTCATCTGCCATCACATGGCAATTTTCCATCACACTGTCCTCAAATGGTGTAGTAAACTCAGGTGTCACAACACTATGTGCCTGGCCTGGCACTGAGCATCTGTCGCAGAAGTCACATCATTTCTAAACTTTCTACTCCACTCACATATTCACCACCATGCATTTCAAAAGGTTTTGTACCTTCACTGCTCAGGAAACTTACGAGAGTATGCTATATTTCCTTCGTGCATTCGCAAGTGGGGGTAGCTATTTTGAGCTGGTGTTGTGGCTGGCCCCATTTTGCTTGTCTGTAAATCATTGGTAACAATACCACAGACTTTCAGAACAGTGGCATGAAATGTTGATTTTTAATTACACTTTTAAGGTCTTCATCTCATTCCTCCTCGTACTTGGCGAAAGTGGAAATAACTTTTCTCTGTACCTTCAACTTCTGTTTCCTTTATTCTTGGTGTTCGAACAGGTGTGCATTCTTGAGTATTGGAACTTGCAATAATTTCGCTGCACTTGTCTGCATTTACTGCACCATCATCAGAACATGCTTTAGCTAAAGCCAAGTTCTACATCTGTACTCTGCAAGCCACATTTTGCTGTGTAGAAGAAGGTATGTCTGGTACCAGCGTGATTTACCAGCTTCTGTGTTGCAATTGTGAATGATAAATGGGAAAAATGACTGCTATGAAGTTACCATACGAGTCTATATTTCTCCAATTTTTCCCATGTCATTATCACAGGGGGAAATAGTATATTGCCTGACTCTTCTTTGAACATAGGCTCTTGTAATTTTAACAGTGTATTTCTCTGTGACGTAGACCATCTCCCTTGTAGTGCCTGCCACTGTAGTTAGATAAGCTTCATCTCTCATGTTTATTAAACATACCCTTGGTGAAATTTCTTATCCTTATTTGTAGCTTCTCTAAAACACTTGTCAGTCCAACCTGATAAGGGTCCAAGACTAATTAGCGGTTCTCAGAATCATACATCCAAGGAGTTTATGTGATACTTCAATACATCTTTCAGAGATTAATTATATTTCCTTTGAATTATTCTTCTTAATCTCACTCTGGCATCTGCTTTTCTTGCAGCTAATTCTATGTACTTTTTCTACTTTGGCATACTCCGGAAGGTTATTACTGGACATTTTCCATGATTGGCTGCCAACTGTGTAGTCGAACAATGATGAAACTTTCTACCTACTTACGCACAATACGTTTCTTTTATCTGTACTGTGTGTTATTTACTAGTCCCCGCATCAAGTGACAATTTTCTACAGGTCTTCATGCAGTTTGCTACAGTTATCTGCCATTGGAACTTTCCCATTTACACCAGCATCATCCACAAATAGCCAGACTTGCTTGGAGCTCTGGAAATTACTTTTATATCTAAAGATTTTGTACCATTGAAGAATGACTTGTCATATTCTACCTGCTAGAAAGTTCTGAGCTCGATCCCTGCTATTCTGTTAACTCATATTTTGATCAAAAAACTGCTGTGTCAAACTGTGTTGAATGCCTTCCAGAATTAAAAAAAACTCATTATCAACATGGGTTCCTTTATATCTGCTGCCCTTTTGGGTGTCTTGTGGACAAACTGAATTGATTGAGTTTTACAAGATTGGGATTTGCAGAAGCTATGCTGATTCCAACACAAGTGGTTTCCATTCTTCAGAAAGATCGTAATTAATTAGCATAAAATATGTTCCAAAGCTAAAACAGGTTGATGCACTGCTCCGATGATCTTTCTTGATACCGGGAACGCCATGCACCTTTTTCCAGCTACTTAAATTCATTCATTTCTCCTGCAATCTCCACTAAAATGCTGCTAGAATGTGTTGTTTTATGTTCAGGTAGCTCATAACACCTGGTTGCCTTAACAATTTTAGTTGATTTTTTTATTCCCCTGTTACGTATCTCAAAATCATTTTGACATTTGTGTTGTGATTGTATGGATGAGTGAGAGAACCATACATTACATTCTTTCAATCTTGGAAGACCAAATTTCGTATTTTGGTTTTCTGTGTGATATCTTCCAATTGGGTGCCAGAATGGTCTCTGAGTGACTCAGTAAATTATTTTACTGACTTTTTGTTAGACCATAACTATACAGAATTTTTTGTTAGAATGGTCAGCACAAATTTATTTTTGAATTTATCGATACTTCTCGTGTAATTGTTCTTCCTCACATTTTTTCTCCATTAAACTCTTGTTTGTTAACAAGAGTTTAATTCACTACTGTTGAAACATGTTATGTCTTACCCATCCCTCACAATCTTACTTTCCTCGTACAAATTTGAAGTCTATTGTATAGTGCTTTTGAATTTTATCCATTTGTGATACATATATTTGTACCCAGAGACGGATGTCAGATGTTAACCACTCAATCTGGGTGCCTTTATTAATATACATTTTAACAACTGTAATCAGTGATGCCATAACAGCCTTATGGTCACTGATTCCTTCCTTGGCAGCAACTGACTTGAAAAGCTTGGGTCTGTTAAACATGAAAAGATCGAAGAGGTTGTTGTCATAAGTCAGTTCTTCTAACTGCTCTAAATAACTTTCAGAGCAGACATTCAGAAAAATCTCAAACAAATCATTGTCTTTGTCACTCATATGAATTGTATGACTTCCTTTCTAGAGCTGGAAAGTTGAAATCTCCTCTTATTACAGTAGCAGGATAAGAAATTTACGTGCGTTATTCACAGAGCTTTCTCGTAAGTGTTCTGCTACAGTAGCTCCTGAGGCATGTTGTCCATAAAAGCATGAAATTACTATGTTTGACCCACCTTCAGTGCTTACCTTTACACAAATTATTTTATATTGAGAATCCATAATAATCTCACTAGGAACTATTGAGTTCTTTATTTCAGTTATTGCACCACCGTGGTTAGCATCTAGATTTTGCTGCTTGACCGTTTCTGGTTTCAGCTAGCCTTCTCTTACTTAGCAGTATGTGGACATTATTATTATTATTATTATTATTATTATTATTATTATTATTATTATTAATGAGACTAATGGTGGGACCTCACCGAGAATGCTCCTGCAGTTAATACGTAGTTAAAATTTTCTCATCCTGATCTCTATGATGTATGAAGCTGACGTATCAGAAAGCCATCAGCAAGGTTACTCTAAGCCTCCATCTCCCACACCCACCCCTTATATAAAAGAGTGGGCCATATGTTGTGCACATCTCCCTTTTTTAAGGCAAGAATAACCTCTTCATACATTTTCTAATAAAATTTTCAGTGTCTTATGGATCTAAAGGAGAAACAAATTCATCATCCACATGAAGAGCCACAATAAGTATTTCTTTCATAATCAGTGTTCTTAGTGTGTAAGTATAAGTCTGCATCACTTGTCTTGAGTCCTGCTAACTATAGAAAAGCTCCAGAATGAATGTTCCAACATTTTGGAGCTCACTTGGGACTGTACAAACTCTTTTTGAGCCTCAAAATTTATCAGTATTCTTGTTATTGCACTGTTTAATTTCTTCTAGTTTTCCATATAAAAATGCAGTAGGTTCATTTGGCATTGTAATTTACATTTTTCTCATGTGCAGCAACATTGTATAAATTATGTTTAACTTTGATTACAAACATTCCTTTATTATGTTAACAATGTCACCATGGTGATTAACTCCTTAATGACAAGTCATACCTTATATTTGCCTACATTGCCATTATATTTGGATTTTATTCAGAAAAACCCATTTATAAGGTATGGCCCTTGATCTTTTTGGTAAATTTGTCAACTTTCAAGTCTGATATCTTCTTATAACTTCATTTTATTCTCCATAGTCTGTTTGCACCTGATATTGTATTTAATGATTTGTACTCTTTTGTAACCTTCAGGATCCTCCTTATCTTTGACAGTTTACCAACTGTGATGATGGTGTTTTAGTCTTGAGTGGAGTGATTTGTGAAAGCCTTCTTCATTTCTACCTTCATCATTTATATGTTCCGAGTCTTTAGGAGAGTCTCCCTCTTCCTCTGTGGAAGACTTCTTGATTCATTTTCTCAGTGTTATGCAGAAGCAATTCATCTGGTTTTGTGTGAAGGATTTCATCTTTGGAGATGATAACATTATTTTCCCCTGTATAAAATTTCCATAGTGCTCATCTGCATCGTATCCTACAAAATCTCGCTCTACTGCCTTTTTTCCATTGTCCTTTGTCTCTGAAATGGAAATAAATGTAACATGTGGCCCCTATAGTATGTAAGTGCTTCATTTTTTGATTCTTGTCCATCCGTATTAATGTGGACTAGTATATTCAAAAGGCTTATTTTCCACTCTGATTTAAAATGTATAGCAAAGTTTCTACTAACAATTAGATACACCAAAAGTAGATGATGAGTTTCACTATTTGGGCTGCAAAATGACACAATGTCCAAGGTAGAGAGGATTTAAAATGCAGACAGCAAGAAGAATGTTTCTGGAAAAGAGAAATTTGTAAACATCAAATACAAATTTAAGTGTGAAGCAGTCCTTTCTGAAGATATATGCATGGAATCTATCTTGTACTAAAGTGAAACATGGAGGATAAGCAGAAGACAACAAAAGCTATTGAGATGTGCAGATACAGAAGAATGTTGAAAATTGGTGGTAGATTGAATAACCGCTAGTTAGTGGAAAAATTTTGTAAAGTTGATATCAAACTAAAGAATAACTTTAATTAAATACAAAAACAGTGTGGACAGTGGTAAATAATTCAGAGTGGTTGGATGGAGAATGAAATGATGGGAAAGGCTATGACAGAAATGAAACACACGATGCAGCTTCAGAGGTTAAAATTCTTGTAACAATAAGAGATTTGAATAATGTTGAAACTGTTTAGGAAATTTAATAGCATTGTTGCTCTTTGTACAATTATAAACACACATTATAAATATATTCTTTCTTTTTATTTTTCAAATTTATGTCTTAGTTATTTTTAATTTTTTAATTTTCCACCTCCAAAGTAAGTGAAAGTAATTGGGTAATGGTCTTTCTGTTTCAGTTTTGCCCAAAATGGATTGCCCCGAATGTTCTGACATTTGCTGGTTTCTTGTTTACTGTATTTAATTTCATTCTGTTTTCTTATTACGACTATGAATTTTATGCGTCAAGTGATGATCACCCAGAAGTTGCTCCCATACCAAGATGGCTTTGGGCAGCTGCAGCCATTAACATTTTTTTAGCCTATACTTTGGGTAAGATAATATTATTTTCATTGTTGAGTTTATTGTCTTTATCTTTTATGAAATAATATTCATAAACAGATGTAAATTATGTAAGGGAGTAAAAAATATAAATAAAAGGAAAATTGATAAATGTATCCCAGGTGAAAATTAAAGATTTAGATGAACTAATGTAATATAAACTTTATGGAATGCAGTTTGTTGTTTTATCATTTTACACTATCATTGTGAAACACTTTGAGAGAAGGTTGGTTATTTACTTTTTAGTTACCGTGTTGTTATAACAAGAAGTATAAATATTGGACAAATATTCAAATTTGATATGATTGTTTGGAAACAATAGAGTAGTGTAATTTTTATTGAATAAAACAACTGATCACAATTTAATACAAAGGAATTAAAAGTTAGGACGGAGAACAGTACAAGTAGTGCCCATGATTGATGCTCATGTTTCTCGATATAGCGATAAATATGTTCGAACGGCAAGTATGCAGTAAGAGACAGTCATGCTGATGCTCAGATAAAATGATTTTTTTTTTTTTTTTTTTAAATACGTTTGCTACCATAAGTCAACTAAATCATGTGGGTGGCTTTTGAATTTTGGTAATTTTTTTTTCCTCAATGTAAGCAGCTGAATTTTGCAATGAACATAGTCTGTGATGTTTACATATCACTGCCACTTCCATAATGTATCAAGTTTTTGTATTGCATTATTGTTTGCTTCATTTATTCAGTACTTGGCACAGCAGTAAAAATAGAAGCCACACACACAAATGCAAAGAAAGCAACCTAAATATTAAAGCACATGTGGGCTAAGATCACATGATTTGTAACCAGTGTGAATTTATAATTTCAGACATACTCTGTAGAACAGAGATGGGCAATAGATGGCTCGCAGGCCAGATTTGGCCCGCAGTTGTTTTTCAGTGCTGTCCACCAAGCGAGGTGGCACAGTGATTAGCATAATGGTCTTGCATTTGGGAGGATGATGGTTCAAACCCACATCTGGTCATCCAGACTTAGTTTTTCCGTGATTTCCCTAAACTTCTCCAGGAAAATGCTGGGATGGTTCCTTTGAATGGGCACGGCCGATGTCCTTCCTCATACTTGACACAATCTGAGCTTGTGCTCTATCGCTAATGACCTCAAGGTCAATGAGACGTTAAAACCAATCTTCATTCCTTCCTTCTCCTTCCTTCCTTTTCAGTCCAGCCCATGGAAGAAATTTGTCAGAGGGGAAGAGCAAAGTGCTGCAGAATTTTTTAACTGTATCTTTGCGACAGCTGTTGTAAAATGTCATAAGGAAAGAATGCATAAACAAATGTAAACACCTGAAGGTGGGGTAAACATAAATTGAATGTACTCCCAAAAATGCATGTTATGAGGCATAATTTGTTGGCGTGTCATGTCGCAAAAAGGGTGCCATTTATGTTGGTGCATTATAATAGAAGTTTGTCTTCATGTGTTATGAGCACTGCTGTCGCATCAGTGATGGAGTGACACGCGAGCTTAAGTAAATTTGTGAATCAGACCTGCGGATCACCAGATGTTGCCCATGCCTGCTCTAGGATGGATGACAGTTAGTAATACCAGTAGTTCGCCTTTGCCTTTCCTGTCTAGTGAAAAAATATTACAATTATTGCCACTAATACAGCTTTCTGTCAAACACACTTATAATTGGTGTTGTTGAGATAGATGCAAAAATTGTTTACACAATTTGAACTTACAGGGTGATCCTTTATAGTTACATAATATCTACTGTCCTGTGCCTCCACCCAAAAGAATATAAAACCCACATATTTCTCTTTGCTGTGTCTTTAAATAAGTCCATAAATCAAGGTTTGAACAAGTAAAATTATATTTATTGCAGAAATGTAAAATGTGTGTCAGGTGATGTTTGCATAATGTTTCAACTCTCAACCTGTAGTGAACAGGTGTCACTAAATGTTGATTTCGAAGTAATAGCTGTTAGAGTCCACTTAACTACCATTTTTACAATGTAACAATATTATGAAGAATGGAATGTAACAATATTATATTGTTTGATCTTTACTATGTATAATATATATCTTCCACTTGCAATACCAGATACTTAAGGAGTGAAAGCAACAACTACCTCCACTCTTCTTCTTGGGTAGTGTTTAATGCTCATAATATTTTCAGAGATAGCACAAAAACACACAGTAAGGCAAATTGTTAGTAAGTCTCCACAGTGAAAAAGTGATTTATCTGTAGAATGATGGCCTGCAAACTCATTTTTGTGCTGTACATGGCACTTGCTGTGCTAGTGATATTATGCTTTGTAGCTCCAGCCTCACCCCAACCACTCAGTGGCAACTATTACCCCATCATCTTGTCGACCCCATGTTTTCAAATTACTGGAGAGTTGCAACGCTGGGTCCATGAAACGAGCCGACTAGTCACTGAATTCTTAATGATGTTTTGTACTTAAATACCAGCATTAAGTGGCTATTCACCAGCATTCATATGTCCTCAGACATTAATGGAATGTAATACCTTCTTCTTCCTCACTCAGAACCTTCAAATTTAAAATACCCCTTTTACTGATTGTGAATTTAGCAGGGCATGAGGACAGTGTATAGTTGCTACTTCCCTTGGACCAGGCTCAATATATTACCAGATATTCCACCACCTTTGGCTAATTAGCTTAATGATGACACTGTGCATAATACTGGGATGGGTGGTTGAGGGATTTTCCTGGTGGCTGGAACCTAGACCTTGGAAGTCACCAGTTCAGAGTGGATTCAGATGGGCCAGTTCTACTCGTAATCACCTTCTTGAAGTAGAATCTACCATCAGAATGTCAACACCTTAATGCATTATCTCTGGTCTTAGAAAATCTCATGCCCATACACTACATGAATGAAGCTTCCAAGGCAATATGCTTGTCTTTAAAAATTCTTATATCTTGGGCTCTTTCATCTTAAAGGATCATCCCTTAGCAATCTATGTGGACTTACATGAGAGTATCATGGGGGCAGAGAGAGAGTGTGTGTGTGTGTGTGTGTGTGTGTGTGTGTGTGTGTGTGTTTTAAGTACTGCTCTTTTTGCCATTGCACACAGGACCTAATGTACCATCAGTACTGAATGTCAATGATCTTGACCTCTGTATACGTATATATGTCACACTGGTCCTCTAAACATCACCACCAAACAACTTTACATAGAATTCAGAAGTGAGCCAAAATGATGGGGGCAGTATTTCAGCATTGAAATCTCATGTTAATCACTTTAGCCAATTCAAGTCTGTTCACCCATACCCCAAGTTATACCTGAATCACCAACAGTTACATTTTTTTGACTGTGCCCATGTCTTTGACTTTCTGCTGGATAGGAAACGATCCTGGATGCCACACTTCATACATAAACTTAATGTGTTACATTAGAAATATTTCTTTGGGAGCAGATAGACCCTTACTCATAAAAGTCTATAAATAAGTCATCTCAACTCAACTTGATTATTGGAGCAACCTTTATGATTGGCTCGTAACATGTGCTTTTTGTGCTATTAAGCCACCTCTTCAATTCCTGTTGACTCTGTTCTACCATGTTTCAGGGAATATTTGTTCATTTATTTGTATTATTTCTACTTTCCAGTGGTTCGAGATGTTGCTATTGTAATTATCTTTTGTTTATGGCTTACTGAATGTTACAAAGAATTGTAGTGTTACCTGAAGTAGCCATCAGCACTTAGTTTTCCAGTAGATGATACATCTATATGGTTCTGCTGTTTGAGACTTTTCTTTTGAAGTGATAATGCTGAAACTCATAAATATTGTGACACCATCCAATATAATGTTAATGGGCCACAGTAGTTACAGTTTCTTAATGCTGAAGGGGATTGAAGAAATGTATGTTCTGCTGGAGCTTTAATTTGTGTGTTTTTTAGTTAATATTAAATTGATGTAATATAATTTTCATTGTGACATTGTTTCATATTAAAAATACAGATGGAATTGATGGCAAGCAAGCACGACGCACTCAAACAAGTGGACCACTCGGAGAACTGTTTGACCACGGTCTTGATTCTTGGAGTGCAGTTCTCATACCAACATGCATGTACTCAATTTTTGGTCGCACAACGTACAGCATTTCTACACTACGAATGTATTATTGTCTATGGAATGTCTTCGTAAATTTTCATCTTTCGCACTGGGAGAAGTACAACACTGGAGTTCTGTTCCTTCCATGGGGATATGATGCTTCTATGCTGGTAACTATTCATTTAAGACAAGACAAATTAAGAGATGTGTTAACAACAAAAAATCGTTACTTTATGTAATAAGAAAAAGCAGTGTTACTATCTTTACTGTTTCTAGTCATTTTGTTTGTTGTCTGCGTTCTTCTCTTTTTATTCCTTACCTTACTATGTGTGCATTGTATCTTGACACACCCAGTGGGAGCTGCTTGAAGACAGGAATCTGAAGAAGTCTAAAGAGTTCAAGCCAGTATTGACTTTTTGCCAGTTACTCCCCCCTTAGTTATCAAACAGTGTTGCTTTGTTTTATTAGTAATCAAATTTTAATGCTGTGTTTCATTTCACTTTTACACAATTTGCAGCACTATTGAACTTGACTATAAAAACCAATTCCATTTGATTTTAGTTGTATGGAAATTAGTTCATTAGCTCCATGCATTACTTCTGCTTTCAGAGATGTGTGAGACATAAATATATGTTATGAGAAAGGCTTGTTCCCTCTGAACTGCTTCTTTTCCTTGAGGCAGGAAGGTAACTCTTCCTTGTCCTTCCAGCAGCTCCATTAAAAGTGTTAAGTTACAGTGGACACATTTTAGAAAGAATTGTCAGTTTTGTATTTGTTTGTTCTTTTGCTCCAACTGAAGGTAATTCCATTTTCTGCTTTATAGTAATGTATTAAATGGTTGTGGAGGGCCGTAACTGCATTGGTATTTGTTGACAATAACTATTTTGACACTAGTTCACATTTAACACTTGTAAATAACTGTTAAATTACATATAATGTCTTTAACACTTCTGTCGACATCTGTTTTCATGCATTTGCTCAACATACACTCCATCAAAAAAGTTGTTGCTTTTGTCAAGTACTCATTGCAAATTTGTCAGCCATTTAGAAGAGAAACAAAATACACATTTCAGCCAGGTTATGAACATGTCATCTGTGATGATTATATGTTTCTTCCACATTGTTACATACGTCATTTCTTGAGATCAAATCTGTAGGCTTCATAGGCCAGTTAAGGTGAATAGTGGCTCCAGGAAGTTCCCCATACCACAGAGTAACTGTACAGCTTGATAGATTGGATGTAAAACAAGATGTGGGACAAAGGGCAGAACATTATCAAACACATTAATACGAGGAGCTAATGATTTAAGTGAATGTCACTACCACAGACAGCACCCTTTTGTCATGTATATAACAGCCTCATAGAGCCACTTTCGACATAGATCACACATTGCATGTAGTCTGAGTCTTTGATGCATCTTGTTTCATATTGCTCCCAAACTGGCAGAAATGTGAAGCAATTTGAGCCATTTCAACATTTCCAGTCCTTTACAGTCAGCTGTTGATGTCACTAGCTCATTGCAGTTGGCCAGTTTGTGATGGTTGAGCATATGGTATATTTTGTTCCAAATATTTTACTTTGTCCTGCCAGAGGATCGTTCAGAAACAGTCAGGAGGACTACCGTTGCATGTTTGTACCAGTCAATGCTCATTGGAAAACAAGTTTACACCATAAGTGGTGCCATATGCCAGCAGTTATTTCTACATGCAGTCATCTCCTCTGTTTTTTTCTCATCTACGCCTACTTTATTCATCGATCACTGGTATTCACTTTGTCTTCATTGTAACAGTAATTTATTAATTTCTCAGGATTTTGTTATCAACATTTCCCCATTGTTTTGTCTGTTGTTCCCAAAAACCTGCATTTGGTTGCAAGAGTTCATAGCATAATGTGAGATAGTCTTTCCTCTGTTAATTGTGTCTTTGAGATATTTAGAGAATAAGGCTCTAAATTGCAGTTAATAAAATTAGTGACAATTGTTTTCTCACATTGTTCATGTCAGGCCTTGATGACTGTTGATGTGATGGAAAAAAGTGAGAATTGTTTTAATGGGAAGACTTGTAGATGAATAACTTCTTCTCTGCTGCGCCCACAGCTTGCATAATTTATTTGGGAACATAAATCATCATTGGAACTATCTGTCATTTTATGGCTGTCAAAAAAAAAAACATGAAATTTCACTATTATGTACAGAAAGTAAATTGGTGACCTATGTTAACAACAAAGTACATAAAAGAACTTACATTTGAAGATGGTTCATAGACATCATTCCATCTAGATGGAAGTATAATACAAGATGAAATCTCATATTCTATTACATACATATAGAATCAGGTGATATATAAATGTAATGTCAACAGGAAACTTTTGTATTGTGCAAGAGAACACTATTGATCATGCTCTCACTTCATCCCAATCCTCCGCCCCAGGGCCAGACGCCGTCCAAATTCAGATGTTGCAGCACATTTCTCTTGCGGGCAAGCACTTTCTGCTTAACATGTACAACCACATCTGGGCAGAGAGTACATTTCCCAGACGTTGGCGTGAAGCCACCATCATACCCATACTTAAGCCCGGTAAGGACAAAAACCTTCCTTCCGGCTACTGCCCCATCTCTCTCACCACCTGCGTTTGCAAGGTGATGGAACGTATGATTCATGCTTGGCTGGTATGGTGGCTCCAGTCTCGCAATTTACTTATGAATGCATAGTGTGGATTTTGAGCAAAGTGTTCTGCAGTTGACCATCTCATCACTTTGTCCACCTGTGTCATGAATGGTTTTCAGCAGAAATCCCAGACTGTGACTGTGTTTTCCGATTTGGAGAGGTCCTACAACACCTTCTGCAGAACTGGTATCCTCCGTGCTCTTTATACGTGGTGCTTCTGTGGCCGCCTGCCCTGTTTCCTTCAGTAATTTTTAAAAGATCGAGTTTTCAAGGTGCGTGTGGGTTCTGCCTTGTCGGACACCTTTATCCAGAAAAACTGTGTGCCTCAGGTGATGAAATCTTCTCGGGCTTCCATCCAGGTAGCTGCATCGAAAATCCGCAACGTTTCAATGAGTGTCATTCTCACCTCTTCTGGCGAAGATGATGAGAATGACGCTCTTTGAAACATCGTGGATTTTCGATGCAGCTACCTGAATGGAAGCCCAAGAAGATCTTCTCCAGAAGAGATGAGAATGACACTCATTGAAACGTCGCGGATTTTCGACACAGCTACCCGAATGGAAGCCCAGGAAGATTTCATCAGCAGTATACAACGGAAAAGCCTACATTCACATGTGTGCCTCAAGATTTCGTCCTGATCATCATCCTCTTTGCTATCGCCATTAACCCTATAATGGCCTGTCTTCTGATGGCATCTCTGACTCCCGTTTTGGTGATGATTTTGCCATCTATTGCTGTTCTCCATGGACTTATTTCATTGAGCAGCATCTTCAGCGATGTCTTGATCATCTTTACTCCTGCAGCATCGACAATGGCTTTCGCTTTTCCACTGACAAAACCATCTGTATGAATTTCTGGTGATGCAGTTGGTTTCTCCCACCATCTATACATCTTGGGCCTGTTGCCCTTCCATTCGTTGAAACTACGAAATTTGTGGGGCTCATGCTCGATAGGAAACCCTCTACTGCTGTGACTTTCTCCTTAGCAGGTATGCATGCCGTTTGTCTGCCATGCGTGGCCACCCATTCTGTGCCTTCTTCTTCGGCGGTTCCTTCGATCGCCAGTATGGGGCACATCCCTCTTCTCTGTTACCTCCTGGTGTTCGCTTTTGGCACTTGCTATGGTGGCTTAACTTCACACTACCTGCAACTTTCCTGATGGGTGTGAGCCCTTCACGACCTTGGCTTCATGAAGCGGCTCTTGTTAACCTTGGCCTTCATTCGCTTCCTAATTTCTTGGACGACAAGAGACAGTGCTGTGTTCGGTTGCACAACTCACATGTCTCTTCCAGTTGACTCATACATTGTGCGTGCAGCCAATCCTATTCTTTGGGCCATCAGCTACGTCGCTCTCACCGTTTAATTCTTCTCCGAAGACTGTATCAGGTTAAAGCGAATAATATTAACCAACTTTCTATTCTTGAATTAAATCATTTACTCGTAGAATCTTTTCAGTTCAACAATAACATATTTTCAGCTCTCATCCCCAAAGCAACAATTATTCTGCACAAGCTCCAGCAAGCCAACTGGTTTCAAGATAAATGTCAGAATCAACAAAACACCCATACAATTACATACGTGCTGCCTCATGCAGAGCCAAGATGTGAAGTAAGAATCTCTATACAAGACACGCTCCATCTGTGTCTGTAACAATCCTCATGACACCACAAACCATGGAACATTATACAAACACTCTTTAACTTTTTGATATAAATTCCAAGGCGCTGCTGGTAACCAGTTGTCGGGGCAGCTTGTCTGACGCAGCTCCTGGCTTCTCGTGGCAGCTGTCCCTCCTGCACACACAGATATGTGTGGTACAGTAAAAAGGTTCTCTCACCCTCATCATTAAAATATCAGTTGTTCAGAGTGGTGGAGAGCCAAGTGTTTCTAGAATTTACCCCGAAATTCTTGAAGTACTACAGTACCTCAGCCCGCTAGTTCCTATATTCCCTCTGATGATCTCTGTGTTGCTGCATGTCAGGTGGTGGTGTCCCTTTGGCATTAACAGTGGTCCTCCTTTCACGGGAATAAGCTCCAGCTTATTAAGCCTCTCCCAGCGGCTTGGATGACCTCCTCTTGGCCCTCCTGCCGGGAGGTCATTTTAACTAGACTGCATATTGGGCACTGCCTTTTTAGCCATCATCATTTAATAAGTGGCACTGCCCCACCACTTGGTACACATTGCACCCAAGTTTTAACCGTCCACCACTTCCTGATGGAACGCCCATTTTTTAACTGTTTATGTTCCCACTTGGGTTTGCTGTGAGTGTTATCAGCCATTTTAGCAAATGACGCGCAGGCTGTTGATCGCGTTTTGATTTTTATCTGCCAAAGAAATATGGCGAAGGCCATTTAATTTTTACTTTTGGACCTCCTTTTCCGTATGGTGTGTTTTTTAGCACTTTCTCCATGTCCCTGTTTTTAGCTGTCTGCTCTTATGTCACTTGGGACTGACATATAGTCGTTTTTTAACTCCTCTCTGTCTTTGTGCTCTATATTTTTGACTTGCGTGCATATGACCCCAGTTGTTTTTTGTGCTGTAAAGCAAAACAAAACCAAACAGGAACACTTGATAAAGACACATATGCCGAAACAAGCTTGTCATGGACTTATGTAATCAACAAGAAACGAACAGTTTGCAATTAATTTTGTCAAAAGTATAAAGATGACTTGTAGATGAATTTGTTTGAGTGAAACAAATATTTATTTTGATTAAAAGAGTAACTATCTAGTCCTAAGGCATTCACTCTGCATGAGCCAAAAGTTCCTAAAAATAACTTCCTTGTCATCTCAAATAAAAAACAGCCCACAGTTGCACTAAATTATGTTTATTTTAAACCTTGACCAAAATAATGAAAATAATAAACTTCCTTGTCCATCCTTTCTTCTGTTTTATTGCGTCACCAGTTCTGGATTACTGCCCTAATTGATAGTACACCATAACTGTTTTAAAGCTGATATCCATTTCTTCAAACAATGGGAAACGTGGGATGTAATAATGATAGTATTATGGGAAGGATAGAGTGCTACTCACCATGTAGAGGAGTCACTGAGTTACAGACAGGCACAAGAGAAAAGACTGCTGTACATCTGAGCTTTCAGCCCCAAGACCTTCTTTCAAAGTAGAACACACACACACACACACACACACACACACACACACACACACACACACACACACAGAGGCGGCGGCTTGGACAGGGAGGGGGAGGGATAGGAGGGTAGTGGTGGGGTAAGTTGTAGTGATGCTTGTGGGAGTTTCGGGAGGTTTGGAGGGGGAGGGGGGGGGGGGGAGGGGGAGGAGAGAAGTAGAGGAGTGCGAAAGACTAGTAGGTGCATTGTTGGAGTAGAAGGCTGTGTAGTGCTGGATTGGGAGTTGGGAAGGGGATAGGTTGGTGAAGGACAGGGACTAAGGAAGGTTGAGGCCAGGGGGGTTACAGGAACAGAGGATATTCAGTGAAGATAAAACATGGGTATATCACTTTGAGCAGTTGAGAAAACACCAGTGTGTGGAATAGGAACAACCCAAACCTCTAGCCAAAAAGAAATTGGAGATTCAATCTCTGCCAGGAAAGTGATGCTCACAATATTTTGGGAGACAATGTCCAATTCTGCAGCATTACATGGAAAAAGGGTCAATAGTAAACAGCCATTGGTATTGTAAAACAATTTGCTGTGAATTGAAGCTTTCAGTTGAAAACACTTTCAAAGATTTATTGTCAAACTGCAATTTATTTATTATTTTCCCCTGTGACAATGTGCATCCACATATAACTGCTCATACTGTTCAGACCCTAAGGAGTACACTTTTTGAGGTGTTGTAGTATCATGAACTTGCCTAATCAGATTTCCCTTTCACTGGTCCACCTAAAGATGGTTTAACAGGTCTGCAATTCATCTCCAGTAAAAAGATGAAGGAAATGATGCATATGTGGCATATTGCTCAGTCGAGAAACTTTTTTCTGGGGGTATTTGAAAGCTTGTACAATGATGAAGCAAGTGCAGTGAATAGAATGTTGACTATTTTGAAAAAGATTTCGTTGTAAATTTTGTATTGTTGTAATAAGTTAGGATAATTTTATGGACAAATTTTTTGAATTACCCTCATATTTTATGCTTTGTGATGGAATGTATGAGTGCTGAGATGATACTAGTCCATCTGCATACCACATTCTACAATCACAATACTAGAACCAATTAAAAGTGAAATATTGATGAGGCTGCCTTTACTTATGCAAAGAAAACAGTTGTTTTCAGCAATGAGGTAGTGGTAGCTGTGAGATAGGATGTTGAGAGTGTTGACTCGTCTATGCAAAAGAAGTCCACAACTCACAGTCTAGTGGTTAGTGTCACTGCCTGCAGATTGTGGTTCCAGGTTAGATTCTCAGCTGGGTCGGAGATTTTCTTTGCAAGGGGACTGGAGGCTTGTGTTATCCTAATTCTTTCGTCTCATCTTCATCATAAAGATATGCAAGTCACCAAAGTGATGCCGAATAGAAAGACTTTCACCAGATGAGGTTTCTTGGCCAGCAGTGCCATACAATTATTTCATTTTGTGCCAAAGAAGGGAGAATTCTAGAAAAATTATGTGGTATTTAAGTTGTGCTCCAACGATTTGTGAATTAGTGTTCCCTCTGGTTTTCTCGGCGTGACTGATTAATGTTGTACTTTCAGGTGTGCAGCTGAGTTCTTGTTTCCATTTTTGCACAATGTTTTGATGACCACCCCAGTTGTCTTCTGTAGGTGCTACATGTTGTGCTATTATGTGTACTCGCTGCCTGGACTCCAACCATACTATGTACACAGTTAATACTCTCAACATTGCAACTCACAGCACCTGAAGATGATGACTGGATCTGTCATCAGTATATTAGTAGAGACCTTACAACATTTGCTTACAAAAGCAGTTGCCTTGTTTATTTTTAATGCTGAATATAGTGAACTGTATTCCAGTTTTAATATTTTTGAGTTGTAAGTGCTATGTAATAGATATGAAATATGTTTTTGCATTCACATTTTAGTAGTGTAAGACCTCATTTCTAGAAACGTGAAAATTGCATGTTGCCAACATAACAACACAAATATTGCTCTACTATTACAGTTTCAAATTAAAGAGTTTTGTTTTTCTTTTTCTTTCAGGTAGCTATTGTAATATTTATGATAACTTCTATATTTGGCCATGAGCTATGGAACTTCAATCTCCCTTATAACATCTCAGCAGGTCAGACTTTTGAACTGACATTCTACATTTCTGCTCTTGTTTCAAATTTTCCTGTTTGTCTGTGGAATGTCTACAAGTAAGTAAATTTCAACTTATTCTAGTTAATGAGAAATGCCATTTTTAATTTTTTTTCCTATTCTCTGAAATATATCTGTTAGTAATCTGTGCTGTGAGTTTCTGTCTTTCGGTCTGTGTTTTGTCATTTTAAGGGACTGTATTTTCTGAATTCGGAGATCCACTCTTTTTCATTTCCTGTTTAATTCTGTTTCTATCCATGTATGCACCATGACAACATCTGTTGTTCCATCCCTATTATTTACTTCTGTAAGTGCAAATAAGATGTCTTTTCCATGGCCTCTGACTAAATGTATACTGTTGTCCCAGTATGTTGACTGTAGCCGCCATCCAAATAACATCATGAAGAAGCAGCCATTACCATACAGATGCCTGTCACTGGCAATACATTGCTTGATTCACACAGCTGCTAATTTGCAACAAGTTTGTACGGTTGCCAAGGTTGGCTGGCATATTATGAAGTCTGCAGATTTCTGACAGATGAAGACTATAATGAGAATATGATAACGAGGAAACAGACAGACAATGTTTCCTTTTTGGGGGTGTTTTGGGGGTGGGGGGGCTACTCTTTTTTGCCCTTTCAGCCATCAGTTCTCCTGCTCTCATGTTTATCCAGTGTCCCTGAAAATCCCCAATCAGAGAGGAAGTATTATGTACGCTTTTACCTTGAATATTGGAACCATTCAGTAGCTCAGAATTGAGGAGTAAAAGAAATTAAAAATGGTGCTATAGTAAACCATGGACTATAAATATCACTATTCCCCGAATAGGGGAAAAGTTGAGCAGCTAACATAAAAAAAATAGACCTGTTGACATCTATGGAGAGAATAGGGTATGAGGCTACAAGGAGAGACTCCAAGAAGCTTCTACTTCTGATAAAAGTGCAAAGGCTTCTGCTTCCATGGCCAGTGTCAATTTGAATCAGTTCCTTTTGTGCACTGGGCTACATCATTTAAAACTAAAATTGATATTATGAACTCTAGTTTTAACCCTCTAAAGAAGAATTTGATCTAAAAGCTCAGCAAGTAATTTATTGTGTCTGTGTACTGTATATGCATGTTCTGTTCAGCAAGTAGTGGTTAACTTCATATAGACCCCAGAATTTAAATTTTTTTAAGAAGCTTTAAATGGTCTTGCTTGGTTGTTAAAATCTAACACTCTTCTGGCTTGGCAAAATGGACTAAGAGAAGGGCTCACAGTGGGGTGGGGGGACTCTTCTCGAAAAAATAAATAAATAAGGAGTTGTGGGGTTTTCAACACCCTCTGTTAGATAGGTGTGGAGAAACCACCACGATGGTTTAGATTTTACATTGCTCCACTTGGCTGATAGTCATTAACATAGTTTTTAAATTTGGCACACGTCTTGGATCCCACTATAAATCAGTTCCATGAGGTAACAAATGAGATGTAGTTTTTAAGATTTTTCCCAGTTAGATTGTTTGAACACATATATCCAAATTCAAGGTGAACACTTAATGTGTCAATATGTACAATATTTTAAGAACTGAGATAGTCATGTCCGTTAAGTTCTCTGAATGATGGTCTACATTCCAACTTTAATTAGATTAACTATTGAAATATTGTACAAAGTTAATTAGTCAAGTGATATCTAAGGTTTTCTTGACATGATTGATTAATTGTATACTTCTAGATGTTCTGCTAAGTTGTTTCATTGCACAATATTTCAATGACCAACTCAGCCACCCCATCATGTGCTGTGAGTTATGCTGTTGGGTGTAATCACTGTCTGGACTCCAACCAGACTGTGAACTGTTGTTGCTTTCACACTGCTATTTATAGCTGAGTTTCATTCTTGAAAATATAATGTAATTATTGAGTTCAAATTAATGATTGAATATAATAGAGGGAAAAATTCCACGTGGGAAAAATATATATAAAAACAAAGATGATGTGACTTACCAAACGAAAGCACTGGCAGGTCGATAGACACACAAACAAACACAAACATACACACAAAATTCTAGCTTTCGCAACCAACGGTTGCTTCATCAGGAAAGAGGGCAGGAGAGGGAAAGACGAAAGGATGTGGGTTTTAAGGGGAGAGGGTAACCTCGTGGGTAACCTTCAACCCATTACATGCAGTCTCCCATCCTTCATCAAAGACACCAACCACTTTCTCGAATGCCTGGAATCCTTACCCAATCTGTTACCCCCAGAAACCGTCCTTGTAACCATTGATGCCACTTCCCTATACACAAATATTCCACACGTCCAGGGCCTCACTGCGATGGAGCACTTCCTTTCACACCGATCACCTGCCACCCTACCTAAAACCTCTTTCCTCATTACCTTAGCCAGCTTCATCCAGACCCACAACTTCTTCACTTTCGAAGGCCAGACATACCAACAACTAAAGGGAACAGCCATGGGTACCAGGATGGCCCCCTCGTACGCCAACCTATTTATGGGTCGCTTAGAGGAAGCCTTCTTGGTTACCCAAGCCTGCCAATCCAAAGTTTGGTACAGATTTATTGATGACATCTTCATGATCTGGACCCACAGTGAAGAAGAACTCCAGAATTTCCTCTCCAACTTCAACTCCTTTGGTTCCATCAGATTTACCTGGTCCTACTCCAAATCCCATGCCACTTTCCTTGACGTTGACCTCCAACTGTCCAATGGCCAGCTTCACACGTCCGTCCACATCAAACCCACCAACAAACAACAGTACCTCCATTATGACAGCTGCCACCCGTTCCACATCAAACGGTCCCTTCCCTACAGCCTAGGTCTTCGTGGCAAACGAATCTGCTCCAGTCCGGAAGTCCTGAACCATTACACCAACAACTTGAAAACAGCTTTCGCATCCCGCAACTACCCTCCCGACATGGTACAGAAGCAAATAACCAGAGCCACTTCCTCATCCCCTCAAACCCAGAACCTCCCACAGAAGAACCCAAAGAGTGCCCCACTTGTGACAGGATACTTTCTGGGACTGGATCAGATTCTGAATGTGGCTCTCCAGCAGGGATAAGACTTCCTCAAATCCTTCATGAAATCCTCCCCACTCCACCAAGAGTGTCTTTCCGCTGTCCACCTAACCTTCATAACCTGTTAGTTCATCCCTATGAAATCCCCAAACCACCTTCCCTACCCTCTGGCTCCTACCGTTGTAACCGCCCCCGGTGTAAAACCTGTCCCATGCACCCTCCCACCACCACCTACTCCAGTCCTGTAAACCGGAAGGTGTACACGATCAAAGGCAGAGCCACGTGTGAAAGCACCCACGTGATTTACCAACTGACCTGCCTACACTGTGAAGCTTTCTATGTGGGAATAACCAGCAACAAACTGTCAATTCACATGAATGGACACAGGCAGACATTTTTTGTTGGTAATGAGGATCACCCTGTGGCTAAACATGCCTTGGTGCACGGCCAGCACATCTTGGCACAGTGTTACACCGTCCGGGTTATCTGGATACTTCCCACTAACACCAACCTGTCAGAACTCCGGAGATGGGAACTTGCCCTTCAGTATATCCTATCTTCTCGTTACCCGCCAGGCCTCAACCTCCGCTAATTTCAAGTTGCTGCCGCTCATACCTCACCATTCATTCAACAACATCTTTGCCTATGTACTTCCGCCTCGACTGACATCTCTGCCCAAACTCTTTGCCTTTACAAATGTCTGCTTGTGTCTGTGTACGTGCGGATGGATATGTGTGTGTATGCGAGTGTATACCTGTCCTTTTTTCCCCTAAGGTAAGTCTTTCTGATCCCGGGATTGGAATGACTCCTTACCCTCTCCCTTAAAACCCACATCCTTTCGTCTTTCCCTCTCCTTCCCACTTTCCTGATGAAGCAACCGTTGGTTGCGAAAGCTAGAATTTTGTATATGTTTGTGTTTGTTTGTGTGTCTATCGACCTGCCAGTGCTTTCGTTTGGTAAGTCACATCATCTTTGTTTTTAGATATAATGTAATTGGATAGATTAAACCTTTACTCAACAAATGGTGGCAAGAGAACACACAAATGAAACTATTACAGTTTGCAAACTCTCAAACCCAGTGACTCCTTCTTCTAGCAGAAGGATTGAAGGGAGGGAAGAGGGGTGAAGGAAAAGGACTTATGAGGTTTAGGAAAAAGGGTAGAGTTCGGAAAAGTCAACCAGAATCCCAGGTCACAGGATACCACACGGGATCAGGAGGAAGCCTGACTGTTGGGGACCACACTGGACAGATTTGAAAACATAAGAGGAAGGTGGATGTTTGGGGAACACTTAAGTCAGGTATTACTGCCAAAACATGTCCACAATAACTATTTGTTTCTTTTCTCTCTCTCTCTCTCTCTCTCTCTCTCTCTCTCTCTTTTTCCCCCACTTCCGTCTCTATCATATACAATGCAATTAGCTTTGCACTCTTATTAACTTGTGCATGATGTTTTGGCAGTAATCGCTGTCTGGCATGTTACTCTCTCTTCCACCTTTAAGCTCTCAGGTTTACAAATCTCGTCCAATGCAGTCCCCAACAATCATTCTTTCCTTCCCATCCCTTGCAGAAAGTCTTCCCCTGACCCAGGTTTCTGGACAACTCTTCCAAACTCTACCCCTTTTCCTAAACCACACCAGTCCTTTTTCTTCACACCTCTTCCTCTCCCTTCAACCCCTCTGTCAGAAAATGGAGCCACTGGCTACGAAAGCTTGCAAGCTTTAATACCTTTATGTGTGTGTTCTCCTGCTGCCACTTGGTGCGTAGATTTTTTATCTCCCCAATTACATTATATTTTCATAAATTATTTTCATTGAGTTTAGTTCTTGATGCCCACTGCACACTGTGATGCTCTTTCGTGTTTCAGGAGCTGCGTTGATACTCCATGAAACACAAATTCTCTCAGCATTTCTCAGTTCTGGTAGATGTGATAGCTGGCAAAACTATAATAAATCAGGTGCCAAACATTAAGCCTCATTTAAATTTAGACTCCTATTCCAGTTTATTAAGTTTTCTGATGTATTTATGTTGATTGACTCCTTAATTGTGGTGTCTCACAAACTTGGTGTTTGTACCACAATATTGGTCTTATTGTATTTTATTTCATAATTATATTCAAGACAGTGCTTGGCAGCAGCTGATTGGTTGACTCAGTCGGGTGTGTTGCTGATTTTTCTTGCATCACTCCTCAACTGTTCTGAGCGAGCGAGGTGGCACAGTGATTAGCACTGGACTCAAATTTGGAAGGGTGACGGTTCAAATCTGTGTCCAGTGATCCTGATTTAGTTTCTCTACAATTCTACGATTTCCCTAAATTGCTCCAGGCAGATACCGGGATAGTTCCTTTGAAATGGCACAGCCAATTTCCTTCTCTATCCTTGAAACGATTCAAGCTTGAGCTCTGTCTCTAATGGCGTTGACGTCATCCGGACATTAAACTTTAATATTCCTTCTTCTTTCGACTGTTCTGATAGTCTGCCCCATGTACAACATGACAGATCCACATGTAACATAGTACACACCCAGCTGTTAGTAGCATAGATCATCTTTAGCATTTCAGAGAAGACTTTTTATCTTACTTGAAGGGAGCAAAATACATTAGGTGCTAAGTTTCCATACTATTCTACCAATCTTTCCAGTTATTGGTCTGATATAAAGTAGATAAATCATTTTTTGCTTCTCTTCCTCTGTCTCAATCTCAGCCTCTTTCCAGGCATTTTCGATTTTGACACCGCCGCCCATTCAATTTGACAATCTAAGTACCAATTTGATCAGAATGCTATCCATAGGTGTTGTAATTCTTCTGTGATTAGTTCCAAGGAATCAGAAAGTGGGACTCTCATAAAGAGGGAGATCACATCAAGACTAACCATAATATTCATATCCCAGGGCTGCAATTGACTGAGGCAGTGAGCAAAGTTAGTCAGTCAGTTAGTTAGTTCATTAATATCTTTCATGTTAAATAGATCATTGTACATTCTCATCACAGTGAATCTGTAAATATGGCAACATGCTGAATATTTATAAGTTTTGTTTTAAATATATGGATGTGAGTTAGTAATTCCTACCCACCAACTTTTACACGTTACTGTAATGTAAATTCTTCTACAGAATGTAAGGCATTGTCAGTGAGAAACTTATTCGGTTTAGTTTCCAAATTTATTTTGCTGTCTGTCAGAAATATATCATCTCTGGGTAAGTGATAAAAATTTTTGTTACAGCATTGTACACCCTTTTTGTGCAAAGAGAACCTTAATGTGGAGTAATAAATGTCATTTTTCCTTCTGCTATTGTAATTATATGCATTGTTATTCCTTTTGAACTGCAGTGGATTAAAGCGACAAACTTAATGAGGAAATGAATATCCTGTGAAGCAGTAGTCATAATGCCCAATTACTTAAACAAATGTCCACAAGATGATTGTGGGTGAGCACCACGTATTATTCTTACAGCACATTTTTCAGCAACAAAGACTTTCTTTCTTAAAGATGAGTTACCTCAGAACATTATTCCATATTACATTATTCTATTAAAATATGTTAAAGATGTCAACTTAGTGATTTGTCTTTCTCCAAGATTTGCAGTGATTTTACATGCAAATGTGGCTGGACTAAGCAGTTTTAGAAGTTCTGATATGTGCGTTTTCCAGGTGAAATTCTCATTAATATAGATACCTAAGAATTTTGAAGTTTCCACCCTATTTATTATTTCCTCACTATGTTTACATCTATCATTGGTGCGGTACACCTAGGTCTCCAGAACTTAATGTGTGTCTTTTTAAAACAAGGTGAGGCCATTCGCAGAAAACCAGCCAATGGTACTTTTAAGAACATTGTTTACAACTTCTTCTGCTTCTTTATGAATGCTTGAATCGACTGCAGTACTAGTGATTCCTCCCCACTCAGAATTATGTTGCTAGACAATATTGGTTGAATTACTAAGTATGGCTTTCTGTGTTCTTTTGGTTAGATATGGCATCATGCATTGGGTGTTTCTAGCATCGATCCCATAACACTTCCATTTATGTAGGAGAATACAGTGATACACAGAGTCAAGTGTTTTAGGCAGGTCGCACAAAATTCCAACTGGCACTCTTTCACTGTTTGTGCTTGTAACATTTGGTGAGTGAACATATAAATGGCATTCTCAGTAGAGCAACTCTTGTGGAATCCAAACTTTGATTTGCTGAGGATATGATTGTTGCTAAGGTTAGATACTATTTCGTGTACACCTCAAAAATTTCGAAAAATGGCGTCAGCAGTGAGAAACAGGTCAGTAGTTATTAACATCTCTCTTATCACTTTTCCTAAAGAGGGGTTTGACACCAACATATTTCAATCTCTCTGGAGAAACATCTTGAGTCAGTGATACATTACACATCTGAAGACCAGGCTTATTATATGGAACAAATCTTTAGTATGGTACTCTATCAGAAACACCATCAAAGCCGTATGAGCTTTTATTTTTGAGAGAATGTGTAATTTTCTTAATTAGTTCCCTTTTCTAAACTGGAACAGACATTTGACAGCACAACAATAATCACTTTACTGTATTGTAAGTGGTGGCCTCTCATAACTTTGTGGTGAACTGTCCTTTCAATCAGTGGAGTTGTGAATGTGATGTTCGCATTTCCCCACATGTAAAAGAAAACACCAGCAACTCAGCAGAACACCTAGAAGAACACAATCAATTAGTCAAAGAGGCATGACACAAAACTGTAGCCTCAAGCACTGGAAGGGACAGACCACCACTTTCCCAATAGATGAAGTTATAATACAGAAGGTCACACAAAAATATGTGGTTACTGCTGAACTTTCAAATTTTAGTTCCCTCTTCTAAAATTGATCAAATATTTGACTGCACAACAGTAATTATTTTATTTTGTTGTACCTGTCGACTTCTCGCCACTCTGTGGTGAACTGTCCTGTCAGTCAGTATTTTATTCCATTTGTGAACTGTTTTGTCAAGTATAGTAGACTCTCGACTATCTAGTCTACTGTGGCAAGAGATCAAGCTGGATAACAAAGGAGCCAGATAGGCTGGAGTTCTGTAAATTTTCTCTTCCAACTCCAGCTGTACCATTCAAAACATCCTCTTTTATACAAAAACTCAATTTTATTAACATTTTCTGACTCCTTACATAATATATTCTAATAATAATGACAATATTATGAAAAGGATAGATTGCTACTCACCATATAGTGGAAATGTTGAGTCAGAGACCAAAACAACAAAGAGACTGTTAAACAAGCAAGCTTTCAGCCAAAAAGCCTTCTGGGTTAGGCAAAACAGTCCCCCCCCCCCCCCCCCCCCACACACACACACACACAGTCTCACTCACGCAAATGCAACTCTCACACACATGACCAGTCTCTGGCTGCTGAGGCTGCAGTGGGGTTGAGTTGGTGAAATAGAAGGCTGTGTAGTGCTGGAATGGGAATAGGGAATGGGATAGGTGGGTAAGGGCAACAACTAATGAAGGTTGAGGCCAGAAGGGTTATGTGAATGTAGGATGTATTGCAGGGAGAGTTCTCACCTACGCAGATCAGAGAAGCTGGTGGTAGAAAGGTTCCAGATGGCATAGGCTGAGAAGCAGCCATTGAAATAAGGAACAACATGTCGGTCAGTGTGCACAGCAAGTGGGTGGTGTAGCTGTTTCTTGGCCACTGTTTATCAGTGGTCATTCATGCAGACAGCCAGCTTGTTGGTTGTCTTGCCCACGTAGAACACAGCACATTCATTGCAGCTTATTTTGTCGACCACGTAACTGTTTTCACAGCTAGCCCTGCATTTGGTGGGATAGTTGATGCTGTGACTTGACTGGAGTAGATAGAGGTGGTGTGATGATATATGGGACAGGTTTTGCATCTAGGTGTATTACAAGGAATGAGCCATGAGGCAACGGGTTGGGAGCAGGGGCCTTTGAAGGCATAACCTGTAAACAAATCCCGGATAGAGAAATGGATATGTGCATAGCACCATCATATCTCAACCTATTTATGGGTCATCTAGAGGAATCCTTCCTAACCACCCAGAATCCCAAACCCATCACCTGTTTCATATTCACTGATGGCATCTTTGTGATCTAGATTGAGTGTGAGGACACACTATCCACATTCCTCTAGAACCTCAACACCTTCTCCTTCATTCGCTTCATCTGGTCCTCAGTGTTGACTTCCACCTCAAAGACGGCTACATCAGTATCTCCATCCATATCAAACCTACCAGCCACTATCCACTTGCTACAGCTGCCACCCATTCCATAATAAGAAGTGTGTTCCATACAGCCTAGCCAGCCCATGGCCATCACAACTGTAGTGACAAGCAGTCCCTCTAGAAATATACCAAGGGTCTCACTGAGGCCTTCAAAGATCGTAATTACTCTCCCATCCTTGTACAGAAACAGATCTCCTGTGCCTTACCTCTCCAGTCACTCTCCCCCACCTCCCAGAGTCCTATTATCAGGCCACAGGGGAGCAATCCCCTTGTGACATAGTACCACCCAGGACTGGAGCATCTGACTCACATTCTTTGCCAGGGTTTCAAGTTCCTCTCATCATGCCATGAAATGAGAAATTTCCTACCCACTATCCTTCCCATCCCTCCCACAATAGTATTCTGCCACCCATTTAACGTACACAGTATCCTTGTCTATCCCCACACAACCCCTACTCTGAACCCCTTGCCTGATAGCTCAAATCCTTGTAGACCTAGATGCAAGACCTGTCCCATGTATCCTCCCGCCACAACATACTTCAGTCAGATTTAAAGTGTCACCTGTCCTATCAAAGGCAAGGATACCTGTGAAGCCAGTCATCTGATCTACAAGCTAAGCTGCAACCACTGTGCTGTGTTCTACGTGAGCGTAGCAACCAACAATGTCTGTCCACATGAATGGCCAGTGACAAACTGTGGCCAAAAAACAGTTGGACCACCCACTTGCTGAGCATGCTGGCCAACATGTCGTTCTTCATTGCAATGACTGCTTCTCAGCCCATGCCATCTGGATCCTTCCCACCAACAACAGCTTTTCTGTAATGCGCAGGTGGGAACTGTCCCTGCAATATATCCAACGTTCCCATAACTCTCCTGGCTTCAACCTTTGTTAGTCATTGCCCCTACCCGTGTATCCCATTCCCTTTTCCCACTGCACTGCCTTCTATTTCACAAATGCACCCTGCCTTTATACTTCCTTCAGTCTCCCTCCCTCCCTTCCACCACTCTTCAACTAACCCCCTCACTGCACATGGCTGCCCTACCCTCTCTCCACCTCGTCCCTGTGTGCTCCCATAAACAACACTTTGTGGCCCCCAGCTTTCTCCTTACCCCCACCACCCAGACTACTACTCCCATCGTGCAAAGTTGCTCACAGTCTGGCCTCGGCAGCCAGAGATAGGTCGTGCGTGCGTGCGTGCGTGCGTGTGCGTGTGTGTGTGTGTGTGTGTGTGTGTGTGTGTTAATTTAGAAGAAAGTTTTTTGGCCGAACTTGTTTAGCAGTCTTTTTGTTGTGCCTGTCTGTGACTTGACATTTCCACTATATGGTGAGTACCAGTCTATCCTGTTCATAATTTGTCATTATTTCATCCTGAATTTTCTATTACATGATAATTATAAGTGTTCATGTAAATACTGCACCCTACAAAAATTATTACAAAAAACAGAAAGCAGTCTGCATTGTAAAGTATGATTACATGTGTGAAAAGCCAGCTCTCAGAAAAAGGATGAAACTTACAGGTTTGATAGATTGATGATTTGATAGTATTTTGTGTTTATTCGATAGTGTTTTGTGTTTATTTGATAGTGTTTTGTGTTTATTTGATAGTGTTTTGTGTTTATTTGATAGTGTTTTGTGTTTATTTGATAGTGTTTTATGTTTATTTGATAGTGTTTTGTATTTATTTGATAGTGTTTTGTATTTATTTGATAGTGTTTTGTATTTATTTGATAGTGTTTTGTATTTATTTGATAGTGTTTGGTAGATGACTGGATCCATCCTTTAGCCCTCTTCTATACTGCAACATTCCTCCACTTACACAAACAGATGATATCAGCTGATGTTCCTTCCTCCTGCTCATTAATGTACTGCAGCACTGCCTCAATCATCTTAAACCCTTCAAAATGAGAGGTGAGACTGAGATTTTTCTCATCATCTAAATTCATCTACTCATCTCATATTACTCCCCATCCCCTGCATCACCATTCACACAATTTCTTCAGTTTGTTGATCAGCTTCATCATTCACCATCCAGTCTGCGATGTCCTCTGAATGGACATCCTCACAGCCTGATTACATTTGTGAATAGTGAAACGATTACATTTGTGAATAGTGAAACGATATCATCATTTTCATGTTTGACTATGATTCCACACATCGATTCAAAATTAAAATGTCCAACTTCATGGTCGAAAAGAATATTGCAAGACCTTCCAAGTGATATGTTCAGAATATCGTCCCATGCTTAAGCCAATGACCTTATGACATCTAGCAAGTCAACCCTCTTGAGAATGGTTACACAGTTTTCAGTATTGTCATTTGCTGAAATCATCAAATTAAGATGATGGAGGTTGATGGTTAAAAAAAAAGCTTTGATTTCTCCTTTTGTGAGTTCGTCAGTTGCAGGATGCAAAGGCACATTATCAAAGAGCAGCAGAGCGTTCCTCAGTAAATTGTTGTCAGTTAAATATTTCTCTACAGTTCGCAAAAATTCATTTTGGAAGCATTCATCCATGCTTTTTTTTATGAGAGTAATGAAGGGACAGTGATTCTCAATTTTTCAGGTTCTTGAAAGCTCTTAGTTTCTGTGATTTCTGTATTAATGTAATTGTAATTTTACGGTTGCCAGTTGCATTACTGCAAGCCAATATGCGAACTCATTCCTTATGTTTCTTGTATTGAGATGCCATAGCTACCATTTTTGAAGCACGTGTTTTGTAGGGAGCATCTTGTAATTTAAACCACTCTCATCGCAGTTGTGCTCATACAACTGTTCACCAGAAATTCCTTCATCATCAGTTAACTTCAGACCATAGTCTTTAAACAATGGCACAGCCTCTTTGTCAGCGGATAAAGCCTCTCCACTTATGGTAATCTGGCGAATACCAAATCATTTTTTTTCACTAATCCAATTGTCTGTGATTGACAGTAAATTCTGAATTTTCTCCTTCTATTTGCCACTGAAATTGCAATACTTTTTCTTGCAATACTGGCCCAGTTTCAAACAGACCCATTCCTCTTTAAATGTTCGTGTAACTTTCAACATTCTCTTTCTTATTTTTATTCCACTCCACTAGCTTGGGAAGCACACTGTTTTTCAATTTCTGCTCAATTTTTCTTCCAGTGTCTAACTGTACTTTTTCCTACCCTTAGGTCCAAAACAGTAATTTTGGCTGCTACCCCAGAATCCAGTTACAGCATGTAGTTTCTGATCCATAGTCACTATAAGCATTTGCATATTGTTTGATTAAAACACAAAGAACCACATAAAACAATAGTTTAATAATGCACACACTTTGGAAATCTGATGTGGAACTGAAGGAACAAAGAACACAGACTTGCCAAAAGAGCTACTCCTGTGCATGTTCATTGTTGTTTGTGAACACTGGAAGAGGGCTACTGAGGAACATTTGTTCAAGAGTGGTTCCGGTAATTTATTTGATGTTAACAATACTGTATGTACCATATAATTGTGATTCCAGGTGCACTAGAAGCACCAGAGACGCATAACAATTAGAAAGGCCAACTGACATTGTAGCTGGTGCCAACTTCCTAAATCTTTGAAAGAGTATAGTATGTACAATAAGTTGATCCTCATTTTATCACAGAGAAGTATTATTGTGATATTAATTAAATATATCAGATTAAGTGGGCAGGGTACTCAAGAGTTTACCATAGCTAGATAAGTAAAAGAGAAATTTCATTTTGTCTTACTCCATATCATTGCATGTATATGTTGAGGCAGCACTTGCCACACTCAGATCACTCCCTCTTCCCCTCGATGCATTTTCTTCTTTCAGATGTTTCTGTTAGCTTTAATTTGTGAATTCATTGGCCCTGAAGGTTGAGATCCATCATTTCTTTCATTGTTTGGCACAGTCTCCCAGGCCTTTGCATGTAATAGAGCTGTTACAAATATTGGGGTACAGTTTTGTTTAAATATTTTAAATGTCTCTATTGTGTCTAAAAGATCAGTGCATCTGAGTGCCATTGGAGGACGTGGGTTCAATTCCTGGTATTACCAATGATTTTTCCTTAGTGGGAGGACTGGAACAGGTTCCACTCAGCCTCATGATATCAACTGAGAAGCTACTTAAATAATAAATAGTAGCTCCAAGGTCTGGAAAATCAATAATGGCCAGAAGAGCAGTGTGCTGATCCATGCCTCTCCATACTACATCCGAGTGACGCCATATGGCAGAGGATGACACGGCAGCCGGTCGGCCTCGTATGGTCCTGTAGGTCTGATCACAGAATTTAGAGTGTAATTTCCATGTTGAGAGATACTGAGACAGTTGGAAATCTGAATATTTATTGTTAGGTGTTATCTATGCACCTTGTTATCACGCCTGTTAATAGTGGTTGATTTTAAAGTGATGAAATAGAAATTGTTGCAATGCTTTTTTTATTTATACGCATTTACACATGATTGCTGTCCACTACAAACTAGAACCAGGAGTGTATGACCAAATATAATAGCTGGTGTAACAGTTGTGTGGAAGTTACAATCATTACAGTGCTTCTTATCAGAAAATTTATTTAAGATGCTTCACGGTTTTTTTTTCTGGGTGTGACTCTGTGTTTGTAACAAAATGTGCCTATGGGTGAAAATACATAGTTTTCCATGTGCCAGTCAGATAACTGTGCTTCATGTGAAAGAAAATGCTTTTTTACTCAGTTTTGATCTATAAATTTAATAACAAAGAAATTAAAAAGAAAATCCTTGGGTTATAGTGGATGTTTCTCACAAGAGTTGTCAGGCCAATTTTTTATGGTGTTTCCGCAGATATTTGTAAATTAGTTTTTGCAATGTATAGCTGGAGGCAGCTCAAACAAATACAGCTCATCATGGCTTTTATATGCCACCCAATGTCAACAGAAAACATTGGTTTGTTTCCCATTATAAACAAAATTTCTTTTAAAGCAGATTGTTATGTGCTCATTTGATAGAGTGGCCCCAAATTAGTCAAGTGCGGTATTTGTTTTATCAATATGAATTAACAGGACACTAAAACACAAAAAATAACCATTACTCGAGGAGCAACTGAGCAACAGCACTGCTGCTTGGCATTGACAGTCAGTCTGGTACAGGGTGGAGCTGTCACTGCCAGAGTACTAATTATTCTTTGTGTTTTACTGTACTTGTTAATACAGAGCAATAAAACGGATATCGCACTAGACTAATTTGAGACCACACTATTGACTGAATATGTAAAATTCTGATTTACAAATCATTTCATTTGTAAAGGGAAAAAAACAATACTTTCCTATGAGTCTGGGCATTGTATGAAAGACATGGTGTGCAGTATCTGTTTGGGCTTAGTTTAGTTACACATTGCACAAACAAAATTGCTGAAACACCTGAGAAAATGCACATGAGGAGAGACACCCTGTATATGTGTCTCAACTAGATTTTACATATTTACTTGGTGGTAACAGTTCCTTCTTTGTTTTTATAGTGCAAAAGCTAGAAAAGAAATGGTACAAACAGCTGACCTTGTGCACAGTATATTCGTAAGTGTCTTGGAATAATGTAGTAACTAAGGTAGTTTTTGGGCTTTCACCAAAGTTATACTGAAGGCAGGTATTTGAGACTTAGTTATGTGGTGTTGTAAAATTGCACACACTATTGCATTAAAGATTGTATTAGCATCTACTTAGGGCCTACTCCAGTCCAGCACATATAGTTGGTAACGTGTCAGATGTTTGATGTCTGAGGATGGCACAAAATGCCAAAAGCCAGTTAATAGGTAAATAAAGTAAAAAAAAAAAGTTTAGCATATCAAGACAAGTGTTTTATTTCAATATTGTTATTCTAGGAGAATTCAATTAATGTCATAGCTTTGGGAAACAATTTAAAAAAAAGAAAGTGACAGACATACATATGGTAAAAATGCTCTCAAATATTAATGAGTAATGGTAATTACTCATTGATAATAATTGTAATTAAAAATTAATATATTATGACCAGGAAAAGTATAGAAATTAGAAACTAAATATAATTGGTACCATAAATAAAATGTAATGTAATGAGTTAGTAGGATGTGTGTGTGTGTGTGTGTGTGTGTGTGTGTGTGTGTGTGTGTGTGTGTGTGTGTGTGTGTGAGAGAGAGAGAGAGAGAGAGAGTTATTTTTTTGTTTTTAATAATAATAATATTTGGTGGTTACAGGTCGTACAGAGATGGAACAGGAAAGATGAGACCATTTACTGAAGCTGTTCGCCCTTTAGTGCCTGTTCTTTATTTCCTAACACTGTGCACACTGTGGGTGTTAAAATCGCCTGGTGACATTATTAACACTGACCCACGCAGTGTATATTTAGTCACTGGGACCATTTTCTCTAATATATGTGTGAGTTTATTAGTTTATTTTCAATACTGCACAAAAGCTTCTATCATTGCTTAAATTATGTAAAAGTGCTGAGCCTAAAATTGTATAGAGCATACTGGCAGCCATTGGCTTCCATTTGTCATAGGTGTCAAAAGTGCAAATGACATTAGATGAAGCTATGCCAGTATTGCGTGCTACTAGAGAGAGAGAGTTTTAATAAGTCAGAGTGACTAAAAGCTGGATAATAAGTAGAATACTCCACAATTTTCAGTCCAGTGCAACCTGGGTAATTGGCACAGAGTATTAAGTGTCATAAAGGAGCGTTATCATGGCAAGGGAACAGTATAATTACACTTAAGATTGGAAGAATGTTCACTCTTTCTGCTGAGTAATACTTCACTCCTAACGTGCTACTCATGCATCACAGACTGAGGCTGCAACAATGCAATAGTATAATGGGATGTATTGTTCGAGGTGGAGCAGTACCAACAATGTTTCGAGTAATCTGCACACCCCAGTTTTTCGTCCTAAAATTGGGGAAAAAACATGCGCGGATTATTCGAGTATATACGGTAGTAATGAATCACATCCTATGATAAATAACATATTTATTGTTGTTAAACATGTAGCAGGTTTGTTTGGAAATTCTCTCTGTAAGTGGACTTGTGTTGTAACATAAATTTATCAAGAGGCTGCATAGTGGTACACTCCTAATCGTGGTGCTGAAAGCTACCCAAGTAAACAAGTTGTGAAACTACTTTGAGAATGTGCTATCGACAGTGTGCTGCGCAATGGCTACATTGGAAAGAAGTTGTGATGTGGTAGCAGAAGTTTGCATTAGAAGGGGTAACATACTCTAATGTCAGACAGAAGGAGAGAACCAAAAACATATTTCTGTTAAAACAGCGTTCCCACTGTTCCCAAAATCCAAGCGGGAGACAAAAATCCTCAGACCAAAACAATCAGGTCCAGAGCGATCAGACCATGTGTCCTTGGCCCTATTTGATGGATCAGATGATGACTATACCGTTGATGATATGGATGTCAGCATCTGGCGGAGGGAGTCCCTCAAGTAACCCCGCACCTAACTGTTACAGTCTTCCCACCAAAGAGGAAAGACAGAGGAAAAGAGCAAACCGTCATCTTAAAGATGACTTCCATGCTTCATTGGAACTTGAAGGGGTTCAGGACATGTGAAGGAACTATATTTATTAGCTGAGTGTAGTCCAATGTGTTTATGTTTTCTGGACAGTCATTTTAAATTATCTTATGCTCCTGAGCTACATGGCTACATTCTCCACAAAAAGGACAATTTTAGTGCAGAGAGAGCAAAAGGAGGAGTGGGTATTTTTGTAAACAGCACCTACTACTCCTCACTTCTCTCCCTCACAACCAGCCTACAAGAAGTCGCTGTATCAGAGCTCGTACATTATAGGTTGGCCACATCTTCCCTGTACCTGTACTCACACGACCTAGATGAAGAGGCTCTCTGCAACCTCCGTGCTCAATTCTCCTGCCCCTACCTACTCTGTGGTGATTTTAATGCACATAATGTGCTTTGGGGTTCTGCAACCACATGCCCCAGGGATAGAGCAATTGAGAGCCTTCTCATGCCCTCATGTGCGTGTTTCTTGAATGTGGGGCAGAGCATGTGCTGTAGCACTGCAACAGAATCATTTGTGGCTGTCAATATTTTGGTATGCTCTTTGGCTCTCACTCACTTCACTCAGAGGGAAATAGTCAATGACTTGCACCCAACTGATCCCTTCCTGGTGTGGTTTCTCCTGGTAGGAGGAGCGGTACCCGAAAGAAAGCCACCGTGATGGGTGCCCAGTAGGGCAGACTGGGAACTTTACACCTAACTGAATGTGGAATCTTGTAGCCTTTTGGATAGTGAGAATGAAATGTGAAATGTTGCTGACTTATTAGAATGAAATGTTGCCGAATTATTAGAGACAGAAAAAGGTATGCCAACAGTTCCTGATAACCACAAATAGGTCTTCTAACAACGAAGTTGTACTGTAGACGTCAGGGAGGATTTTTGCATGAGGAGGGAGGTACCCAGTGGCTGCTGTACGGCGGATTGGAAGTCTCCAGACCAACCCTTGTGAAATTGACCAGACTGTGGTGGCCTAGTTTTCCGTACTTACCACCACTGCCAGTCAGGTTTCAACTTTTTGTGACACTACAGAGTGGCTGTTGAGAGGGGAGTTGGGACTTCAGTTCCACAAAAGATGAAGAATAAAACTGTGCTTTCTCCACGTGGGAGCTGGAGTCCACATTCTGCAGCTTGTGATGCATTATATGATCATGATGGGTCCATTATAGTACGTCACGGCACGTTATGAGACGGAGCAAAGAAATTCCTCATTGCCTTTTTAAACTCATTTAGGCAGCAGAATACTTTCCCGATTGATGGCGAGAGACAATTTTAATTCAGCTTTTAAAACTTGGGAAAGACTGCACGTATCCAAGTAATTATCACAGTGTTCCCCTCACTAGCTGCGTGAAAGGACCAGATGGTCAACTGCTTGGTCAACTGCTGCTTTGTCTGGCTCATAGAATCCAGGCAGGTTCTTAGTCACTTTCAGCTTCTCTCTCCTGGAAGTGGCTGTGCAACAGACTTCCTTTGCCAGCACCACTTAATGGGTATATTTTTTGACACTGTGATGGTCTACAATATGACCTAGGAAGCATATTATCCTCTCAGCGTTCTCTGTTGATGACTTACTGTCCTTTGTTCCTCTTAGAGCCTTATAATGAAAACTTGCAAGTTGCAACTGGCAGCCATTCGATGGTTGGGAGCATGGGCAGAGGAAAAGGATTTTAATTTCTTCACCGAGAAGTCTGTGTGCATTCTTTTTAACCAATCACATTCTATTTTTAACTTTTGGGAGTTACAGATGGGTTAAGCTGTTCTCAATTTTAAAGACAGGGTGAGGTTTCTGGGCCTCAAAATTGACTGAAAACTTACATGGTTGCCCCACATTATGGATATGAAAAAATGGACCCTAAAACACTGAGTATTTTAAAATGTCTCGAACAATTCGTGGGGAGCAGATTGATCGTGTCTGTTCCAGTTTTACAGACCCTTCGTGCGAATTTGGCTTGATCATGAGTGCATGGTGTATGGGTCCTCACGACACTTCTATTTAAAAATAACAAAATTGTGAAAAGGAAAGTTGCTACTCACTATATAGTGGAGATGCTGAGTCGCAGATTTTATTTAAAAATGGTGGCCTTGGTGCACCATGAGGGAATTTGGCTGACCACTAGAGCCTTTAGAACCAGCCCTGTACCAAGACTTAGTATTGAGGCGCTTCACATCAGTTGACAACTCCTTATGGTGTGACAGGCTAATAAAACACAGTCCATGCCATACCATTGCTCAGTCATCAGTTAAAAGGCTTTTTCATAATCAACAATAGGCGACGAGGTCCTGTGGGATTGTCTTGTAGAGATAGGTGTGGCTGGTTTCAAAGTTTTACACTAATGTTGGAGTAGATCGCCACCATGGCTCCTACAGAGACACAGAACCTTTTGATATTTGATGCATTATAGGAAAGATTGTACTCCAGTTTTTACTTTTCAGCCTCTATTGTTTTTTAGCTTTTAAATAAGCATCAGAGTTTTAAAGTTGTGTATATTGATGGTTTCAAAGAAGGGGACTCCCTTGGCTGTTCAGTATCTTTCTCCAACTTTGTCTTCAGGATTTGTCTTTCCTGCGAACATACTGTATTTTCTGCAGAGGTCCAGGCAATCCTGAAGACAATGGGACAGATGAGACATCTTTAGGACAAAGAGTTTTTCATCTGCTCTGAATTCATTAGTGTCCTACAACCATTGCAGCACATGTATTCAACAGAGAATCTGGATCAGCTAATATATAACCAGCTGTACTTCCTTCAATTGTTGGGGTAGCAGATATCATTCAGCTAGGTACTGCGACTGTGGGAATTTGAGGAGATGAACAAGCAGGCCAAGTTGTCGAGGCTCGCGGGAAATGTGACATGATATAATGTCCCAGTCCCCTGCAACTTGTCATTTCCCTGTTACGTCAGAGATCCGTGCTGTTGTGGGGAGGGGGATATGTTCCAGTGAGGGACAATAAACTGCTGCTGATGTAGCCAGCTATCCACTATCCAGTCCAGGCGTAACCCGTGCCAGTCACTCCGAAGCCACCTTGACGCCTCTCCAAATTGGCCACTGTCCCCTAACGCATAACCTCCTACTCCGGTGAGAGGATACCCCAGTCTGTTAGGCCTGTGGTGTGCACATCACCTGTATGCCATATTTTTAATGAGTGCATTTTATGTTGTATGAGAGAGCAGAAGCAAATTACAGTGGGGTGTCTACTCTCTATTTTCAGCTGATGGTGAGATGAGTGTGAGGAAGGTTTTAAATTTTTGTGGTGTGTCTGGACTCAAGCCTAAGCTTTTAGGCAAGAGATTTTAGTCTGTTGCTGAGTGGTTGGCTCGGCTCATCCTTTTTTTCAGCATTCAGGCAGCCACAACTATCTGCTGTATTCTTGTACTTCCTTCTCTTTATTTTCCTCTTTTACTATACTTTTTCAGTTTGATGATGTCAAGATTTATGTCATTCATTATGTGTGATATGTTTTAATAATAATAACAATAATAATAATAATAGGTATTCCATTATGCATTCAATCCATCCAATCTCCTAGTCTATTTGTATGCAGCTCTGCTCACGATCTGTTCCACGTAGAGTATTCCACCAGTCATGTAAGACTTGCACGCAGCACACCTCAGCAGTCATGTCAAACTCATCATGTATCTGATAAATACAGTAGCTAAAAGTGAAAGCAGCTACATCATACATACCAACAGGATTGCAATTACTGTGTTGTGTTTTGTACATTTACGACAGACCAACTGCCTATCAGCATGAATGGCAACCGTCAAACCAGCTAACAACAAACTTGACCTTCCAGTTCCTACACATGCTTTACACCACAACACCAACTGTGATATTATATTACTGTGTGTAAAAGTAGTGTTTCAAAGATTTTTGCTATGTGCAATGAGAAATGTGTAAATTTTACAATAAATTTGATTGACAGTTTCTAACTGTATTCTTGAACTTCAATATGGGAATTCCCACAAGACTTGCTGTTAATTGTCGTTTCTTACAAATTTGAAAATACTGATTTATGTGCAGTTATTCATGTGACATTGTTCAGAATTTGGTCTTAGCTTAAATTTGAAATGTGTATATTGTTACTTTGCTTTTTTCTTGTAATACATAATACAGATAATTTGTTGTTCTTTCAGTGTCGGCTGATTGTAGCTCAGATGTCCTCAACAAGATGTGAAATATTCAACTGGCTATTGCTGCCGGCATCAGCAGTTGTAACACTGACTTTGGTGCTGTCTGTCCCATTGAATGTAGAACTAGGTTTGGTGTACTCTCTCACCGTGCTTGCTACATGTGCACATATCCATTACGGAACCTGTGTGGTGAGTAGAATTTGAAGAATACTTTGGAAGACTATGGAGTTGGCAGGGAGTTCGAAATAGTCATGTAGTAAGATTAGCTTCTGTCCATGTACATTGTGGTTTGTCATTATAATTTGTGAATAGTGTTTTAGTTAGGCTTTAGCTTAACTCATTACTTGTCCTGTAAACAAGTACAACCTGCCATTTTGATTCGTTACCTTTTGGCTAGGAGAAAAACTGAAGTGCTTCTGCTCAACATTAGGTACACTTCTTCTGCAGTGTTATAATAGAAACTGGAAGATTAAGATCAGTAGTTATTCAGTCACATTAAAGCAACTAAAACATCTGTACTTCATGGAATAACACATCTACTTATACATCTATGACAGAGGTTCAATAAATACCCATTGTAATCATCAATATACCTCTGTCATTCCCAAGAACAATTTATTCATTTTTAATGTAATTCCCCTGTAGGATTCTGAACATCCCCACCATTTTTAACAACTCCAAAGAATGGGAATTTTCAAACTACCTGATCTCTTGCGCACACATTCTCTTTTGTGCAGAATTTTTATCTGTGAACAATTTGTTTGTGCTTTGGAAGAAGAAGAAATAACAGAGACCCCTTTCAGATGAATACAGGGGATGCAGCAGCAATTCATGCAAACTTGCCATGACAACTCGTGCATAAAGATGCTGGATATTTTTGTGGTGAGCCTGTTAAATATTTTGTTGAGGTGTCACAACACTTTCTTTTTCATTGTTACCTTCAGTTTCTTATTAAGTGTCCAGTATCTCACTGCAGTTTTGCCCAGTGACTGTTATTTCCATTTTGGAAGAAGTCTATGACTACAGACCCTTTGCTTCTCTGTCATCATGCCAGCAGCCTCTGCTAATTCATACTTAAACAATCAGTGCTACTCATGTCATGGACTCAGTCAATGATTTCTTCAGTAACCACATCTGCTAGACATCGTGGGCAATCTTCTTCAAAAACAGATGTTGGACTACATTTAAATTCATTGAATTAATAAAGTACTGCTGTTAATGGTAAAGGGACCATATAAACTTTACCAAATTTCACCTTTTTCTCACCACAAATTTTCCCACCCCAAAGAAAAATAATACTACATTTTTCCTAACAAGCGAAAACCACATAGCACAATACTGAAATGCTGCACAGTCAAAATTGACCTTTGAATCAGTGTCGTTTTTGTTTTAGTGTAATCTAACGGATGGAGACACAGAGTATTAACACCAACTCATATTAACAGTGTCTTCTGTCTTCAAACTAGGGAAATACTTCATATTCTGCAACTCACTGTAAAATGTATGGCAGAACGTATTTCAGGTGTTGAGAACCATAGGGGCCTAAAGCACACAGTTGCCGATATTGAATAGCATGACTGCATACTCGTGTTGTAGAAGGTGTTAGGGGTGTAAGTGCAGATGTTGTGATCATTGGTACGTTAATATGTACCGACATCAGTGTGTTAGTTGTATTTTCTCTGTGTTTAACAGTCTTCCCGCAGACACATCATATAGTTTGCTACCTGATGTTTTCTGGACAGTTGTAACTGCACCATAGAGTACACTATGCCTTTCAGTATAGACTAACTGTTATGCGGCCAAGCGTCTACCACGAACTGACATGCTTCTCATTGGAAAATAAGCATTAATGGCTTTCTCTTGCCACATGCACTTCGAGGTACGAACCAACCTAAAAACATAATACTTCTAATAGCTATAATTATTATTTTGTAAATACCATAAATACTGATGGAATGTTGTTCAGTACACTGTCCTCAGTTATCAGTGAAAATATGTGCACTTATACCCATAACCCCCTGTATATAGATTTTATGGTGGACCACCTTTGTGTGTTCTGTAGGCCCACATTGTATATGTGAACATTCATGAAGAGCTGTCTCACTGATTTCTGTTATATTCACTTCCATATGGGCACAACACACTGTTTTGTTGCTGTGTGCTGCTCGGTTGTTATCTAGGGATGTCAACATAAGTTAGTGTCTACATCACCTATGAAGTAGTACTTTGTAATCAGAGGTAGAGTGGTGTCAAGTTATACAGAAACCAAGGCTATCTAAACCTATTATAGTATGTAAAACGGACACTGAGGATTTCAGAAACTTTACAAGCATTACCGACATCACTACCAAACCAAAAGTTGCTGTACATGGTAACAATGTACATTTCATAAATTTTACAATGATGAAGTTTTCAATAGGTTGCCAGGCACTTTTTAGTAACATTCTTCACTGGTGTCTTTGGAGGCAAACATTTTCTGCATTTCACATTGAGGGAGACGCAGTTTGTCATTTCCCCACAGCTTGTAAATGCCTTGTAACATATAGTGCCCAAATACAAAGGTGGAAGGCAAATATGAACTGTGAAACCCAAAGACTAAACAGTACTACTAGATTTGATGGCTGAAGTGGACAGATGGTGTTATCTAAACCTCAGGTCAAGGAATGTGCATTATGAAAATAACGAGGACAATGAATTTTTGGAATAATTCATAGTAATGGATGTTGTACATTCAGTATGTGTTTCTCATGTTTTGATTCTGTTTTCACTTTTAATAGCAAACTGTACAGCTACCAGAAATACACTTATCACTGGCCTATATGTGAAAGTTTTGTAAATTAACCTTAATAATAAAGCCTTGAATATTAATATAGGTTGTCAACACTTAAGTCGAACCTAAAAGACTGGCAGTTTGCCGGTAAATTTTGTTTTCACAAACATTTATTTTTGTTAAAACTTCTTGTTTGTGCTTTGGGCCCTGGTGGTTCTCAGTGCCACATTGCTATTTTGACATATATTAATGTTTCTTCCTATTTACAGATAGAATATGGGAAGAATGGAAAGCTTATATGTCTGTGTGGAATTTGTTAATAGTTGTGTTTTATCTTAAAGATCGCTACTGAAGTGAAGTACATTGATTAGCCAAAAAATTGTGACAATCTGCCTACTATTGATACAAACCTGTCCAGGCGATAGCAGGATCACCTGGTGAGGAATGACTGCCTGTCAGATACAACCTCAGTGCATGTAGTATCAGTGAGAGTATTGTCTGTGTGTAGAATTGGGAAGGAGCGCAATCTTTCTAATTTGACCAAGGGCAGATTGTGATGGCCCGGAAGTTCGGCAAGAGCATTTCGGAATGTGCAGGTCTCCGGTTTTCAAGGAGTTCTATGGTGAGTGTCTTCAATACATGGCAAAACTAAAGTGAAACCATGTCCAGGCGTCGGGGAATTGGGCAGCTACCCCCATTACAGATGTCAGATGTAGTAGGCTGGGCAGACTGGTAAAACAGGACAGACAGCAAACTGTGGCAGAACTAACATTAGACTTCAATGCTGGGTAGAGTACAAGTCTGTCTGAACACTCACTGCGCAAAACATTCCTAATGATGGGCCTGTGCAGCTGACGATCCATGCATGTGCCAGTGTTAACACCTTGACATCAGTGACTATGACTGAAATGGCCACACGACCATCAGCACTGGATGTTGGCGCAGTGGCAGAGTGTTGCACAGCCTAATGAATCCCAATACATTCATCATCATGCTGATGTGAGCACGTGAATCTGTCAGGTGAACAGCGCCTTGACACGTGTACTGCGGGTTGGAGACAAGTTGGCGATGGCTTCATTATGCTTCAGGGAACATTCATCTGGGCATCCATAGGTCCAGTGGAGCTCGTGCAAGGCACCACAATGGCCAAGGAATAACCTACACTGGTTGCAGACCATGTAGACCCCTTCATGACGATCGTGTTTGCTGAAGGTAGTGGCATTTTTCAACAAGATAATGTACCGTGTGATAAGGCCAGGAGTGAGATGGAGTGGTTCAAAGAAAACAGTGGTGAGTTCAAAGTGATGTGCTGGTCCCCCAACTCGTCAGATCTGAACTCGGTCGAACACATTTGGGATGTGATTGAACGTGGGGTCAGAGCTCATCGCCGCCATTCCTGGAATTTACGGCAATTACGTGACTTGTGTGTGCAGATAGTGGTGCCAACTCCCTCCAGCGGCCTACTAAGACCTATTGCTTCGATCCCACTAGGTGTTGCTGCTGTTATCCATGCCTAAGGGGGACATACAAGCTATTAGGTAGGGGACCATAATGTTCTCGCTGATCAGTGCATACAGAGCTCAGGATTAACCATAAATTCTACCCTAAGTACTGCTTTTTGAAATTAATAATTATATTTTCACAAGATATTACATTTCTTTCATAAAATATTTGTCACATCAGATTTTATAGCTCTTCATTTATACCCACCCTCCAGTTAGAGAAAGAGACAGTGACTAAGAAAACCAAAAGCCTTTATTGACTACCTTCTTTGACAGGGGAACAAAGTAGTTTTATGATTAGTGATGAAACAAAATATACAAGCAAATAATTTTTGGATTACTGATAAATTAATAAAATACTAATGCAGGAATAACAAATCCAAACAAAGGAAAAAAGAGAATGAATGAATTAGAACTTCTGTTAAACAAGGGGAGGGGGGGGATACGGAAGGGGGAAAGGATACCTGACAAAAAATGAAGATGCTTAATAGGAAAACAGTGGGATTTGGAGGCTTCAAGATGTACAAGAGAAAGAGATTAGGAGAAATTACAGTGTAGACAGCAGTAGAAGCACATGCTGCATTTGAGAACCAAGAACATTCACAGAGGCTCTTGTTGGCTGATGGTTACACTTGCATAGAAGCAATTGAGCTGCTCTTTAACCTGGAATATCACAGTGAGGTGCTGTACAACATTCTTAATACAGTGCGATTATTATGTATCAGATGTTTAAAGTACAAGGGCACATGCACAGGGAGATGCGCACGTGGAGGCATGTGGGTGAACGCGTGCATGCATCGCACCTGTGTGCATATGATAGAGATGTACAAAACAGTTCTTTTTGGATCAGAACTGGTCACCCACTGGAATGAACTAGCTCTTTTTCATGACTCACCACTCACCATTCATTCACAAAAAAATTAGAACGAAGGTGCACTGCCTTTTTAATTCAGGTCACTAAACCTGTATATTTATCTGAGTTGGCCTTATTTTGATAGAAAATATGAAGAAGAGCAATAGTTTTGTGTTATATCCTTAGTAATTTTCAGATACAAAAGTTTTAAATTTCGTCTACTGAAAAATTGATAAATATTACAACAAAATCCTAAATATTTATCAAGTTGAAAAATTTTGGGAACGAAGACTGATTCTTATTATATTTTGACATTTTTATTGGAAAAAACACAATATAAGAATTATAACAACTGTAATTGAAGTGTATTTGCAGTCATCATTTACAGTCAGTATTTCATATACAGGATGTTACAAAAAGGTACGGCCAAACTTTCAGGAAACATTCCTCACACACAAATAAAGAAAAGATGTTATGTGAACATGTGTCCAGAAACGCTTAATTTCCATGTTAGAGCTCATTTTAGTTTCGTCAGTATGTACTGTACTTCCTCAATTCACCGCCAGTTGGCCCAATTGAAGGAAGGTAATGTTGACTTCGGTACTTGTGTTGACATGCGACTCATTGCTCTACAGTACTAGCATCAAGCACATCAGTACGTAGCATCAACAGGTTAGTGTTCATCACGAACGTGGTTTTGCAGTCAGTGCAATGTTTACAAATGCAGAGTTGACAGATGCCCATTTGATGTATGGATTAGCACGGGGCAATAGCCGTGGCACGGTAAGTTTGTATCGAGACAGAGTTCCAGAATGAAGGTGTCCCGACAGGAAGACGTTCGAAGCAATTGATCGGCGTCTTAGGGAGCACGGAACATTCCAGCCTATGACTCGCGACTGGGGAAGACCTAGAGCGACGAGGACACCTGCAATGGACGAGGCAATTCTTCGTGCAGTTGATGATAACCCTAATGTCAGCATCAGAGAAGTTGCTGCTGTAAAAGATAACGTTGACCACGTCACTGTATGGAGAGTGCTACAGGAGAACCAGTTGTTTCCGTACCATGTACAGCGTGTGCAGGCACTATCAGCAGCTGATTGGCCTCTACGGGTACACTTCTGCGAATGGTTCATCCAACAATGTGTCAATCCTCATTTCTCTTTACGGATGACGCTTCATTCCAACGTGATCAAATTGTAAATTTTCACAATCAACATGTGTGGGCTGACGAGAATCTGCACGCAATTGTGCAATCACGTCATCAACACAGATTTTCCGTGAACGTTTGGGCAGGCACTGTTGGTGATGTCTTGATTGGGCCCCATGCTCTTCCATCTACGCTCAATGGAGCATGTTATCATGATTTCATACGGGATACTCTACCTGTGCTGCTAGAACATGTGCCTTTACAAGTACGACACAACATGTGGTTCATGCACGATGGAGCTCCTGCACATTTCAGTCGAAGTGTTCGTACGCTTCTCAACAACAGATTTGGTGACCGATGGGTTGGTAGAGGCGGACCAATTCCATGGCCTCCACGCTCTCCTGACCTCAACCCTCTTGACTTTCATTTATGGGGGCATTTGAAAGCTCTTGTCTACGCAACCCCGGTACCAAATGTAGAGACTCTTCGTGCTCGTATTGTGGACAGCTGTGATACAATACACCATTCTCCAGGGCTGCATCAGCGCATCAGGGATTCCATGCGACAGAGGGTGGATGCATGTATCCTCGCTAACGGAGGACATTTTGAGCATTTCCTGTAACAAAGTGTTTGAAGTCACGCTGGTACGTTCTGTTGCTGTGTGTTTCCATTCAATGATTAATGTGATTTGAAGAGAAGTAATAAAATGAGCTCTAACATGGAAAGTAAGTATTTCCGGACACATGTCCACATAACATATTTTCTTTCTTTGTGTGTGAGGAATGTTTCCTGAAAGTTTGGCCATACCTTTTTGTAACACCCTGTATGTTCCCATAAAAGAAAAATTAATAAATATTGTCATTCATGAATAAAATTTGACCCACTTTAGTTGAAGTGAGTCTCTTTGTCCTGCTTTTGAAAATATTCGTTCACAGACTACTGATGTTGTGGTGGTACATAGTACTTTTAGAACCAATTGATATAGTGCTGGCCACAGCAATTTTTTTTCCCACCAGTTTAAGGGATCACTGTTTCTAGGCAAATATCCCTCCAATGTGACGTGCTAGAAGTTGACTAATAGTTTAATTGAACTTGTACCAGACTGAAGAAGTTTCATGTTTAACGGAGGTGATGTTGAGACATGAGCTCTGTTTTTTTCTTATTAAACAACCAATGGTTTCATTTCTGCAACAGCCTTCATACGTAGCAGTCTTGCAGTCCTAAAATGTTTTGTCAACCGAAAATCCTTGCCTTTGAATTGGGGGTCCAGTAATGTTGTGTGACTAATCATTTCGCTGATGGAAATAACACCAACCACTCCGATAACCCTTTAAGCAAATTATCAACCAGTGACTTTGTTTCCTGAGGATATTCTTTACATTTGTCTTTAGAAGGTTTTAGTTGCCATTCCCTTAATCTTGGCAAGATTTTCATTATTGAAAGTGAGACTGTTTTCTGTGAAGCCACCCCTTCGGTTACCTCATCAAAAACTTTCAGAATCTGTAAAGCCTGTTGCGTTATATCCCAGTCTGTATCTTTTAAGTTTAAGGTGGTCAATTTTCCACCTAAAATAGAGAGGTAAGAAATATGAGATCTTTATTTAAAGTAAATCGTTTCAACATTTCGTAAATAGTCTGATTGGGACATCTTGTTTCAATTTAAGTAGCCCCCCTTGCATTTCAGCAAGTTTGCTTAAAGCAAAGGGTTTTCCCTCAAGAAACGACAACTCGTTTAAACTCCTCAACAGTTTTCTGTGTGGATTTCTGAAATGTGTGTTGTGCAGTGGGGTTTAAAGAATGTGCAAAGCATGGGATATGTGGAAGTTTTAAAAGCATGGCAGTTAATTTTGTATTGACACATTTTCTGTTTTTAACGAAATGATTTTAAAACTGATATTGTATTTGGGATAACAGACTTTACCCAGTTTGTCATGTTTTCTGCAGTCTGTCTGCCTTCGAATTGTGAGCACTTTAGAAGGTATGACTTGAGTTGACTCCTCTCGAACTAATTTTATTTACACTCATCCACACATCAGGCGTATGACAGACTGCCTTTTCAGTGGCTGAAAAATTTTTAAATTTTACTGCAAATCATTTTTAAAAGCTGTGCATCTAATGGAATACATTTACTTAATGTAAACGACTTTATAATATTAAAAAAGTTACTTGTTGGTTGTTGTAAATGAGGAGGAGTTGAAGGTGAGAGCACCACAAAGGAGATAAATCAGGACTTGGTCCAGAACCTGACGACACTGATGGGCTAGATAGTGCTTGAGACTCAATTTGCCTTGATGGGTGGACACCTTCGCCCAAGGTGGAAGCAAATGTTGGTGTTGACAATTCACGATAAATTATTTCTCAAATTTATGCATCAATTGATGGCGATCTTGATCGGCTACCTGACTCACATTGTTCCACAGGAACCATAGGATGCTTCGATTTTAGATGGCTCTTCAGGTCTGATGATGAGCCGGAAACCAGTAGCAGCATTTTCGTTTTTCTTCAGTTTTTTTTTTTTTTAAATGGTATCAAACATCACTCTTAATTCTTCTAGGCAAAACCGAACATCGCTGGTAATTCTTCTAGGTGAAAGCAATGTCGATAATATATTGTTCTGCTGCACTGAAAGCATACTTGTAGAATTAAAACATTTGCTGTTGTACTGGTTGTTGTCTTACTAGTTGTTGTCTTACTGGTTTCTTAAATAACTGAAGAATTGTTTATATAACCTTACGCGGTATAGTGTGGTAGGACAGCACTCTCACCACATGTTATTGGTTTCCATTCAATAGGCTATTTTAATGGAAATAATAAGTCCAGTCCCAGCACAATTTCAGCAAGAATTTGTTACTAGTTGCTGAAAGATTAACACTCAATAATTGCAGATCTCGTTTGTCTAGGGAGTTTCATCATTTTCTTTGTCTGCAAAATGATCATTCCAACATCAAGCATGGCCTGGGTTTTCTTCTGTTTAAATAAACTCCACTGGGTTGGAAATACTTTTTGCTAAAGATTATATTTATTCAAACTTTTTGATCCGAACTACACTATTTGCAATGTAAGTGTGCACTTCTTAACAGCATTTAACATCTTAAAGAAGTTCATTATTTATTACAAAAGAACATATTCATAATTAAATTAATAAATTAACCATGTTTTCTGGGAACATAATACAGTCATGAAATTACTTCAACTCTTTACTATGGGTATAGCATACTCTTCGCTTTATTTCTTCACCTTATTTCCGTCAGTCGATTACATTACACTGTTGACATAGCCATTTTACATTGTAAAAGCTTAAAGTGAGAACAAATATACATGCAGCACATCGTGTAATCAGAAGTTATAGAGTAGTATGTAGGAAGTTATGATCTGCGAAACCTAAAGCCACAATCATGAAATTTGTATCATACGAAAAGGTCTGAAACAGTCATAGTGATTAAGAAACTCACAAAGACAAGCCTGACAATATGTGAGAATTTCTCTGTTGAAAGATAAAAATTTTGAATAATGTGATATCCGAATTTGGGCTACATAGTATGTACTCAAGAGATGGCAAGATAATGGTACAGGTAAAGGCTGGAAAAAAGCAGTGCAAATAAACTCTAAAGTCTGTGCTTTAAAAGCTACGAAGTTGTCTACTCATGCAGCCATTATTTCTACCAGGGTGTATGTATTTTTACTGTAGAACATAGATAGCCATCACTTTCAACTCGTTTCGATGAACTCCACCACATATTTCAGGATATGGACATCTATGTCTTTCTTCTAACAAACTTGGACACCTGGCTCAAGCCAACCGTGCTCTCCAGTTCCCCAAATATAGACTCCTCTGTCCTAAGACATCACAGAAGTAACAGATGAGGAGATCGAGTAGTGGCATACAAACACTCTGACTTATTACTGACCATGTTACTCACATCCAGTACTAATGAAGACAAACAAGACATGTTGTTATTGTGGTCTTCAGTCCAGAGACTGATATGATGCAGCTCTCCATGCTTCTATATCATGTGCAAGCTTCTTCATCTCCCAGTACCTACTGCAACCTACATCCTTCTGAATCTGTTTAGTGTATTCATCTCTTGGTCTCCATCTAGGATTTTTACCCTCTGCGCCGCCCTCCAATACTAAATTGGTGATCCCTTAATGCCTCAGAATATGTCCTGCTAACTGATCTCTTCTTGTAGTAAAGTTGTGCCACAAATTTCTCTTCTCCCCAATTCTATTCAATACCTCCTCATTAGTTATGTGATCTACCCATCTAATCTTCAGCATTCTTATGTAGCACCACATTTCGAAAGCTTCTGTTCTCTTTTTGTCTAAACTATTTATCATCCACGTTTCACTTCCATACATGGCTACACTCAATACAAATACTTTCAGAAAAAGACTTCCTGACACTTAAATCGCCTTTGCCAGTCTACATTTTATATCCTCTCTACTTCGACCATCATCAGTTATTTTGCTCCCCAAATAGCAAAACTCATTTACTACTTTAAGTGTCTCATTTCCTAATCTAATACCCTCAGCATCAGTCAATTTAATTCGACTACATTCCATTATCCTCATTTTGCTTTTGTTGATGTTCATCTTATATTCTCCTTTCAAGACACTGTCCATTCCATTCAGTTGCTCTTCCAGGTTCTTTGCTGTCTCTGACAGAATTACAATGTCATTGACAAGCCTCAAAGTTTTTATTTCTTCTCCATGGATTTTAATTCCTACTCCGAATTTTTCTTTTGTTTCCTTCACTGCTTGCTCAATATACAGATTGAATAACATCGGGGATAGGCTACAACCCTGTCTCGCTCCCTTCCCAACCACTGCTTCCCTTTCATGCCCCTCGACTCTTATAACTGCCATCTGGTTTCTGTATAAATTGTAAATAGCCTTTCGCTCCCTGTATTTTACCCCTGCCACCCTCAGAATTTGAAAGATAGTATTCCAGTCAACATTGTCAAAAGCTTTCTCTAAGTCTACAAATGCTAGAAATCTAGGTTTGCCTTTCCTTAATCTATTTTCTAAGATAAGCCGTAGGGTCAGTATTGCCTCACATGTTCCAACATTTCTACAAAATCCAAAGTGATCTTCCCCGAAGCCAGGATTGGAATTATTATGTTCTTTTTGAAATCTGAGGGTATTTTGCCTGTCTCATACATCTTGCTCACCAGATGGTAGAGATTTGTCAGGGCTGGCTCTCCCAAGGCTATCAGTAGTTCTAATGGAATGTTGTCTACTCCCGGGGCCTTGTTTTGCCTTAGGTCTTTCAGTGCTCTGTCAAACTCTTCACGCAGTATAATATCTCCCATTTAATCTTCATCTACATCCTCTTCCATTTCCATAATATTGTCCTCAAGAACATCGCCCTTGTATAAACTCTCTCTATACTCCTTCCACCTTTCTGCTTTCCCTTCTTTACTTAGAACTGGGTTTCCATCTGAGCTCTTGATATTCATGAAAGTGGTTCTCTTTTCTCCAAAGGTCTCCTTAATTTTCTTCTAGGCAGTGTCTATCTTACCCTTGTGATATACACCTCTACATCCTTACATTTGTACTCTAGCCATCCCTGCTTAGCCATTTTGGACTTCCTCCATTTCATTTTTGAGACGTTTGTATTCCTTTTTGCCTGCTTCATTTACTGCATTTTTGTATTTTCTGCTTTCATCAATTAAATTCAGTATCTGTTCTGTTACCCCAGGATTTCTATTAGCCCTCGTCTTTTCACGTACTTGATCCTCTGCTGCCTTCATTATTTCATCTCTCAAAGCTACCCATTCTTCTACTGTTTTTCTTTCCCCCAGTCTTGTCAGTCCTTCCCTAATGCTCTCCCTGAAACACTCTACAACCTCTGGTTCTGTCAACTTATCCAGGTCCCATCTCCTTAAATTCCCACCTTTTTGCAGTTTCTTCAGTTTTAATCTACAGTTCATAACCAATAGATTGTGGTCAGAGTCCACATCCGCCCCTTGTAATGACTTATAATGTAAAACCTGGTTCCTAAATCTCTGTCTTACTATTAAATAATCTATCTGAAACCTTTCAGTATCCCCAGGCTTATTCCATGTATACAACCTTCTTTTATGATCCTTGTACGAAGTGTTAGCTATGATTAAGTTATGCTCTGTGCTAAATTCTACCAGGCAGCTTCCTCTTTCATTGCTTACCCCCATTCCATATTCACCTACTACGTTTTCTTCTCTTCCTTTTCGTACTATTGAATTCCAGTCACTCATGACTATTAAATTTTCGTCTCCCTTCACTATCTGAATAATTTCTTTCATCTCATCATACATTTCATCAATCTTTTCGTCATTTGCGGAGCTAACGGCATATAAACTTGTACTACTGTGGTAGGCATGGGTTTCATATCTATCTTGGCCACAATAATGTGTTCATTATGCTGTTTGTAGTAGCTTATGTGCATTCCTGTTTTTTTATCATGTTCTTAAAAATAAAACCCCTTAAAAAAATTTGCCTAATATGTGTCCTCTATAGACCTCCAAAAGTAGGTGGGATAGCCCGTTTCAGAACTGACCTTTCAAAATTCGATTTGACGTAAGGTAATACAAATGATGCTAGAAACACTAACATAAATATTGTGCCTCTCCACTGTGAAATTCAAGTGTGTAGTTTCTTCTTCAAATGCAAATGTATTGCATCTTGCATCTACTCATAATGCAACCTATAGCCATGTCCCCAAACATACATTTGCCACGAAATCCACAAGCAAAGAAATCTGTACCTGGAATATCAGCTCACAACATCATTACAAATTGACTCTGTTACATAATAATATGCCCCCCAAAGATTAGAAACCTGAAGGGAAAACCTGCACCTCGATAATGGAAGAGCCAAAACAGTCCATGAATGTTGGAGACACTGCACATCGGACTCACAAACGACCTCCTGCCTTTGAAAATAAAATTGGTTCCATGCAGAAATCAAACTGAGAGAAACAATAACTAAGACATGCCAATACATTAATCTAAAACATAAAGACCAGATGCTCTATGGAAAAGTTTGTGTGATCTTGGGAAGAGCAGGCAAAGTAGAAGCTGCAGCTGATCCCATTGCCCCAACCAAGGATGTAAATCAGTACTTGTCTTTAGCGATAATCTTGATTGAACCATAAACAAAACATAGACTTACTGATTATTTCACAGAGGTAAATACGGTAGTTGGGAAAAGTTCTTTCTTGAGGTGACAACGTTGTCAAAAAATCCTTCAGCTTAGCATTTACTGTAGAGGATGGCGTCGCAGTCCAAATACTCAAGCTTATTTGTTGATCGACTACTGCTCATAACTACTGCTCACTAGACCTTGAAGCTCTTTCCTGGACATCACAGTAGAAACACTTGTTCCCATCGGAATACAAGCACTAGAGATCGATTGCTAAGAAGAGAAGCTGGGTACATTCTGTTGTAGGGGAGAGTGAATGTAGACATCAGAAAAGAACTGGGAGTGAAAAACTTAAATGAACAGATTAAAAAAGACAGAAGCAACTGGAAGATGTATCTCAAAAAAATGGAAGATGACAGATTAACAAAATTGGTGATAATTATTACCCAGAGGGCATGAGATATGTAGGAAGCCCAAGAAAAATCAACAATTTCAACCAAGAAGGGATAACAGACAAATGCCTACTACATGCAGAGAGGAGGAGGGGAGAGATCATATTAAAAATATTATGATTTTTTAAGTACCTGTGGTTTTAATACGTTTTGTAAGTACATATAAAACTCCGATGTGCTGTAAGAAGACTCCTGAGGGCATTAATCTGTTCAGGTTAAATTTATAAATAAAAAATTAATCATAATATACAGGTTGTTCCAGGATGAATGGTCAATATTCAGGCATATGACAGGAACGATTATTTGAAGCAAGAAACTTCATGTGGATATACGTACTTTTCTGAAAGATTTCCAAGATAGAACATATTTAATGTACATTGTTATTTATTTTTTGTAATATTCAGTACGTTGTCATTGTTTACGATGTACTATAGTAGTGTAATCAGATTCGAGATGAATAATTTGATGTTGGACACTGATCTATCAAGTCAAAAAACTACCTCAAACTGGCTTATCTACACCTCAGTTCCCATATTTTTCACTCTCTTCACGCACCCTAAAAGTCTATGAGAAGAAATGAATAAGACCCTTCTAAAGGGAATTTAATGTAATTTAATTTTTTACTGTGACACGTTTTCACTAGAGGCCGCAGATTTTGTGTTAATTCGAGAAAAACATATGAAGTAATTTTAAATATGTTTTGTCTCAGAAACAATTTGGAATAGGGCATATGTCCATACTTAATTTTTTGCTTCGGATGATTGTTCCTGTCATATCTCTGAATATTGACCATTCCTCCTGAGACAACCTGTATAAATGGACTATCATGTATGTTAAAATGACCTTTACATTTAGTAGCCTGCCCACCCAAAGCAATTAAAAGGCACATAAAGGCTATCGACATGCCAACAAAAGCAGCTATAAATGCAACAGACGTAGAACAACACTCACACAACAGGAAAACAGAAGAGCAACAACACAAGAAGATGACAATTAAAACAAATCATATAAGGATACAAAGAATTAATATCCGAACTCAAATGGAGATGTGCTGCATTAAAGCGAGTTGCAAGCTGTTTCACTGTGCCAAGAGCACAGAGAACAGAGTGAAGCCTCAAGTTGCAGCGTGGTCTGCTCAATGCGATTTCATCTGTAAGAGCTAGTTTCGTTGGTGGGGGGAGCAGTGACCTAGTTTGCAATCTGATCCTTAAGAATGGTGGAGACCAGTGAGCTAGTGATCTCCCTTGTAATCTGATCCCTGAGAGTGGTAGAGAGCAGTGAGCTAGTGAGGCAGGTTGTGGCCTAATCAGTGAGAGGGGTAGGGAGCACTGAGGTATTGGAAGGGGAGTGGTGCTTGGTGCCTGGATTGCTTTGTGACATGCTCCGACCATGTGGTGGCCGGAGACCACAGCTTTTATGATCGCTGTCAACACGTTATGAGTGTGATGCTAAGACAAAGGAGAAGAAATAACAACTCACTCAAAAGCATGTAAACATTTATTGTTCTTCTGAAATTTGAGACATTCTTTTGAAATAAAAAACAGGAACATGCTGGAAGTGTTTTCTGCATTAATGTATCATTCTAAAGAGCTCGGCTTTTGTTTGCCTCGTTAGTTGCATGGTCAGTGCAGGGGATTGGGAAGCGAAGGTTTCCAGGTTCAATTCGCAGTAAAATAATAATAATAAAAAAAATCCACTCAAAGACTGGGTGTTGTGTTGTGCTTACTTTCATGTCATCATAATTAGCATTACTATTGAAATGGCTGAATGGATACTGCCCACAGCAAATAAATTGGGAAAAATGGAGCTTTCTTTATTTTTTGTTTTCATAGATGAGAAAAGCTTCATGTACTAATAAGATTTGCAAATCCACATGTGCACTTTGTCTGTAATACATTTTTTTGTAGCTTGGGAAATGTTTCCTTAAGGATGTAACATGGGATGCCATTGCAACAGCCTAGCGCAGAATTTTCTTTCTGCTCATTACGACCACCAGAAACGCATTTTGAAATCAGATGAACTACCAATTACTTTCTTCGAATCATCCATTATCCACTCTTTAGAAAGCTCTGACTCTTTGAATCAATTCAGGAGCAGAGTGCCCATCTCTAGCATAAGAGCAAGTGCTCCGTATGGGGAGGGGTTGATTTTTCCGTAGTACTGTTTATGTCATTGTAACGTTTTTCAATAAGAGTCACAAACTGCATGACACCAATCCTTCATTAATAAGTCAGTTTTATTTTGCTTCTTCTTTGTCTTAATTCTTCTCCTCCTCCTCCTCCTCCTCCTCCTTCTGGTCATATGAGAATTGCATTAATTTGGGTCAGTTTTGTTGCCGAATATTCTTTCATTCTCATGTTTAGCAATGTGCTGTGTCCTCCTGTTCATGATGTTTCTGACCTGGTCTAATTCTGTCTTGGAAACGTATGACAGCTGAATTTTTTTAAAAAGTCACCTTTTTTAAAATATTTGATGAATTATCTGCATCTTCTTCATTTGCACCATTTTTCTCTCCATAGGTTCGCCAGATGTGCAGGCACTTCAGGATCAACTGTTTCCAGATAAAGCAGCACAGTCAATGACTATTAGCCGACAACACGTGTTAAATATATTGAAACCGAGATGAAAATGGGGAAATTCTTGCTTAAAAAGATTTTCACAGTGAAGCAATTAGCAATTCACTGTTTTGAAAATAGGATTACAATGACAGCAGGAGGATGATTAAGATATGAGCCAAGACCAGAGTTATTGGTGCCATGAGACATACAATAAAAGTAATTTCATTGCAGTGCATTCTGTGACAATACCATGTGTCAGCCTTGCCAGCACATATATTCTAAAAAATATGTAAACTGGATGATAGCTTAATTGATACAGCCACTTATACGGCAGTCTTATTTATCTGCATTTTAAGGAGAACCGTAGAGTGTAAAGACAAAGTGGTAGGCGCAGTGACAAACCCACAGATCAAAGTTTGTACATTCCTTATTTATGAACAGAATCAGTAGTTTACTGCAGTTAGGTTATTAATAAACAGTTGCATTAATTCTTCATTTACTTTTTTGTTTTGTTGGTTTTAGTTAAGGTTCTCAGCTATAATTGTGTGAAGCCAAATTGGAATATTTACCATGGAGAGTTTTCTTTGCTGCCTCACTGGAGGATAGATGGCACATCAGTAACCCACTGACTTTGTAACACTTGCTGCTTTTGAATCTTTGTATAAGGTAGCCTTGGTGCCCAGTATTTTTTTTTTTTTTTTTTTTTTAAAGAATTCATTGCTAGCCAAAGAAAGGCATGAAATGGTAAAACAAGTCAATTGAACTAAAAAATTTTACCTTTTCTAGGATCATGTTGTTCTCCATTGCTTACTTGGAAACATAAATTTTTGTTAATTTACTGGATTATAATTAAGAGGTGGCTGAGCAAGTGCAGAAAGACCAAGTTTATTTTGTGTGTGCACATTACTGTCTAGATTTTCATTACTATCTCAATTATGTGTACAAGATTGATTGATAGAAACTTCTGGAAAGAGAGAGTAAATTTGGTTCTCTCACATTTTGTGAAAAATATTTTATCCTTATAGATATCGTTTTCGGGCTCAGGGTTTGCAATATAGATTTGAATAATTTATAATGTAGGGTCAATGAAACATACAAATCTGATACACTGTGCACAAGAGTCAGTTGTGAAATTAATTTGATGGAGGAAAAAGGGAGCAGAGAGATATTTCTGTGATTCAGGAACTCATTGCTTCTTTTAACAGAAGAATAACCTCTTTACATTTTTTCACTTGACTCCAGCAGTTGTTTTGCATGCTGTTAGTTATGGCATTTTTGTCCTCAGTTTCAGTTGTATTTTTTTAATCAAGCTGGATTTTGGTCTCATCTTTGCAGAAAAAGGTTTTCATATTTTATTAGATTATATATTTCTGCTAATACACATTTTCCACTGCTGGGAATACCTGAAATAATAACCTGTAATGTAATATTGGAATTGAGCAGGTAGGCAATGGACATAATCATCAGCTCATAAAAACTTCTGAAGCTGACTGCAAGAATTAAACAGTGGAGTCCTCTGTGCCCATGCATTTGTTAGGAAGGTGAATGGGGTAGAAAATATTCTGCCATATTATTTATCAAAAGTATTATCTTTATTTGTAAAAGAATATCAGGGTGTTACTTTCTACAGCATTTTTTCAGTCTTAATAGGAACACAGCTTGCTAATTTTTAGCTCGTGATATACGCCTGTGATTGATGTTTGGGTTTATAGTTGTGTAGACATTATTTATAGAAAGCAATTTTACAGTGCATTTCAGTTGTAGGTTGTAATTACACTACATGTTGTCATTTATACTATGAGCATTTATGGGCATTTGTAATTTATTTTCGGTGCTGTCCTTTTGTTCCATGTGCATATTGCTTTTTACATTTAAATTGAAGTTGCTCCTCATGGTTGTAAAAGTCGTAATGATTCAGGCTCATATTTTAATCATCCAGTGGTAGTAAATAAAAATTCTGTACTGTAGGTGGTGGGTAAAATTCACATAAACTAAAGGGAAACAAATTACAGATCACTTTGCCTTCATGACACATGTAAATGACTTCCCTGGCTTCTCTCTCTCTCTCTCTCTCTCTCTCTCTCTCTCTCTCTCTCTCTCTCTCTCTCTTACACACACACACATACACACACACACACACACACACACACACACTCACCTAAATGTCGGATGCACAGTTATTAAAGTACTTTGTATGTTAAAGGTCTATAGCATCACCAACTATAATGTTCTTCTCCACCTATAATCACAAGTAGTTCAGAAATAAATCTTCACAGACCCAAAACAGCAGTTTCTCAGTGATATTTGCACTTCTTCATAACCTTTTTGATAATGGTATTCCTAAGTCCTATCAGGGATCTTTAATGCAAGTAAATGACAATTTCTATCCCATATGAAGTAACATATAATTGGCAAAGGATTACTAACAATTAAATATTGCTAAGTTTGAACTTCATTGTAAAATCAAATGACCAATTTTTCTCCACTCATCCTTGAGCGGCATTTCGCATGTATAGAAACCTATAAAGAGTGATCTAGTCATCCCCTTATATTGATTACTGTAAATCATGTCATGCATGGCTGTTCATGGATCAGTTAGAACACATAAATGCCCACCGATCTCTCATTTAATAAAGAACACACATTTTGCAACTGTGAGTTTCTGACAGATAGTTGGGATCTAAGTACAAAAAAGAGCCAAATGCTGCCCAAGTGGCATTTTATTATTGTTTGAGAATTGACTAATAAGTTCTCTCGGTTTCATAACACGTGTTGTCCCTCGGAAAATCTGTTGAGTGGTCCTGAAATGTATGCAGGTTACCTATTTTGTAATTTTTGTTGTTTGATTGTCCTTTTGTAAACTGTTTGTGCTTTGTTTTATGTGAATATCGTTTAATTAGAAATATTTGTGTGATTAAGTAGTTTCTGACCTGTATACATATTTTTAGTGATGATTAACTAGCAAACTGCACTTTAGAATGTAAATTCTAGGTAAGATGATTTGTCACTATTTATTTTTATGCAGTAATGCATATGCATTGTTATCTAGATTTTATGTCCTCTCATGAGCCGAAACTGACAAAAAAATTGTAACTAAGTATTTTACACAGCGGAGCTGATTTTTTTTTTTTTTTCCTCTACTTATGCTCCCAATGTCACATTAATTTCAGTTTATCCTTACTTGACATATTGTTGCTACTTATTTTTAAGTATTGAAATAGTATCTATTTATGATAACTCCTTAAGTGCATGTTTCTAGTATTAATTTGATGGCACACATAAATTAGACTGTGAAGGCCAGTTTTTTTGGATGACAGTTTGTGAAATGAGTTATAAAATTTATAATACCCATTTCTTGACAGTGTGTGAAAGAAGAAAGTTTCAGAAAAATTACCTCTACTATGTAGTATATTTTCTATGACAGCAAATGTAATGTTGTAGCTTTCTCTGGTAACAGTTTGTAAACAAATTCAGCAAGATTCTGCTTGGATATACTCACTCCTGGATCACTGTTAACTCAGGAATGCACTGTTCAATACAGCACAGCAGATTCATCACTTCAGGAAACTTCACTATTTTTTGGCTCAACATTGAAGAGAGTCAAGCATGTTGTTATGTGTCAAGCTTCTGAGATGTCAGGAGATATTGAAATTTTGTGTGTATTAATAAGAAAAGTGATAAATCTCAAAATGTAAAACAGCAAAAAATGAATTGTCAGGAGGTAACATATGGGTTTAAGTGAAAAGTGCCACAATTCCATTAGGGATTAATATGTGTTATATGCCAGTTTTGTACTTGCAAATGATATCTTGTAATTATTCTGCCACTCTCGATAATAATCCAGTGAAGTGACATTTCCATGGCCTTGCAAAGGTGATTTACTGAATGTGTGTTATCAGAATAACCAGACTGTTCAGAATCTGATCGTGTTCAAAGGCATACAGTTCTTTGCAGAAAACTGACATGACATATCTTGTTTCACTTAAAGGAATGGTTTCATCCTGCACACAATTCCGAAAATTTATGGTGTGAAATATTAGTGCCAGTTGGAAAAATTTGGTATGCCATAAAAAAATTGGAACATTGAACAAATCAGTCTGTTTCTCTTGATTTGCTGTGTTTCATAGCTTCCGCAAACATTATTTGACCCATACAGTTTTTCTGTGATTGGTTCTTGTTAATATAAAAATTTATGTAGAGCATTTATGAATCTCAACAAGATGCACCACAGATCAAATTTAGAAATCATATGGCAGGTCATGAGAGTTAATGCAGAATCAATACTTTAAAATGTAATAAAGAAGAGAAATAATGAAACTGAGTTGATACTACTCTGTGATGTAGAGCTGGGGAAATATAGAATACGACTATTCTTTCACAATGCAGATAATCAACATTTATCATATGATTCCATTTTTTTTTTCAGTGAATCCTCATGCATTTAAAATATTGTGTTATGCCACTACTTTATACTGTGGGCCTATTGGGTTCATTACTTTTCACAGATGTTTCACTAACATACAAAAATTGTTGTGTTCATGTACTTGTATATATCTGTAAAATATTTTTTGGGACCGAAGATAAAAAAATATCCAATTTTTGAGTGCAAAGTCTGTGGTCTGATACTTTTAACTCTGTATGACAGGCAGTCAACGTTACTCTCATACATAAGTGAGAACTCTTTTAAGGTAGTCCTCTCTGATGTGCAGGTGTGTAAAATAACATTATTTCTTTGCTCAAGTGTATGTATGTACCTGTAAATGCAATTAAATGATTTGTACAAAATTTAGTAAAAAATTAGTGCTTGTCTTGAGTTAGAAAGCAAATCAGTCATACTTGCAGCATGCAGATAAATTTGTCATAATTCGTTACCATGGAAATAGACACACTAAAGGCAAATCATATTGTTCCTGTTTAAGAACTTTTGTATAAAAATACAAATCATATTTTGTGATACTGATTATAGTATTTCTGTACATCGAGTCTCATGTGTTATTACAACCTTTAAATTTGTCAACATGTGCATAGTGACCATGAAATATGAGAAACTCCAGACTTTTCTGCATGTTCCTGTTTTGCTTTATATATAACCTTAGACATTTTAGGCAACACGTTACAAGAAGTTGGTTAAGTATTTCTTGCAGCTTGTCTGGCCTTGGAATGTTCCTTCATCGTAGGGGGAAAGTGAATGTTCCTTGTGTTGCAGTTTGATAGAAAGGAATGTTAAGCAGTGAATGGAAGTAGAAGCTCTGAAGTTCTGAAAAGGTGGAGAAAGTGAAAGTGTAAGAGAAGACTACATTTAAAAGACATAAAATGCAGAATTGACCTAGTGGAAGGAGGGGTGGGGGTGAATGGGGGAAAGAAAGACAAGGGTAGAAAGGGATAGTAGGTGCAGAAGAAGCAGAAAACTGCCAATAAGTAGTGTGGTTAGTGCACCAGAGAAGTCACCAGTCCAGTAGTAAACAATGTATTTATTGTTGTTAAGAGAGAGGAAGGAACATCTATAAAACTGTTGCATTTCTGCATGAATAAAGCATAAGAAGGACTTCCAGGATCACTAAAATCAATTAAGAAGTTGCTAAATGATACTCCCCTACATTGAACAGCAAGAACTGTCAAATTAAGTGAGTTGTTAGATGCTAAATTACTCATACAGTATGACATAATTAAAGTGTTATGTATAATCCTAAACTGTAAAGGGATAGTCAGCTGCAGGGATATAATGTACTTGGACAATGAAGAACTGAAACAAGGATGGGGAAATGAAGGTGTGGCTGAAATCATAAACATTTTGAATGGAGTAAACGGTGAGATACAAAAGACTGTAGCCTTTATACTGTCGTTTAATGATCCAGAGCTACCAGAGTATGTTGCAGTATGTTTCAACCACCTGATGGTTGGGCATTATGTACCTAACCCTGTGCAGTGGCCCATTTTGAGCACACCATCATGGGAATCAATTTGCAGGGAACATATATCAGATGTGGTTGAGCTGCTTACAAAAGTAATACTCACTGTAAAACTCCTCCTGTGTATGTGGGTTGCTTGCAGCAACATCCTGCATGGACCACAGAATGCCTGGTCTTCTTAGATGAGGAAAAGATATAGGAAACCATATCACCAAACACATCCTTTGCAATGTGAAAAGGCATTTAAGGCTATCCAATCACCTACATTCACAAAGACATGTGCTTGAACAGTGAAGCAGACTGGTACTGGTGCCCAGTCAATGACAGCTGAAGAAAGTTGAACAGATTGCACCAGTTAATGTAGCTTCATATCTGTTTCATAGACTAAACCAAGTTCACATGTATCAGAAACAATAGTGGCAGAAGTACATTGCTGAGGAAAATCACGTGACAGAGAAAGAAAAACCTGGTCTAGATAAAAAGTCACAATAACATCCCTAAAATCCAAACAAGGTACCTAGATTCTCAGATCCCAGAGATCTGGTCCAGAATCATCAGACCAAGCAACATTGGTCCTTCTAACATATCAGATGATTACTATTCAGACAACGGTGTCTGTTGTAGGGGACCAGCAATTCCCTCAAGGAACCCTCCCCACTGTTGCAAATTACACAGCTTCGAGGAATGATGGGGGTAAGACAGAGGGCAATCTCGTTCCTTAGATGGCTCCCACACTGGAGTGCAACAGCAATGGGTTCAGGACACACAAGTGGGAACTACTCTTTTAGCCGAGGAAAGGCAAATGTGTATGTCTCTCCAAGAGACATTTTAAAGCTTCTGACAGCCCTGTGCTTCATACTTTCAGCCTCAACACAAAATACCATTGTTCCTCTCTCCCAGCCATCCCTCCTGTTGTTAGATTTTAATGTTCACAATGTGCTATGGGATTCAAACTATCTCCGCAAGAACTTGAACTGTTGAGAGCATCTTATTGTTATCAATTACGTGTCTATCAAATAGGGGGAAGAACACACACTTCAGCACTATGACAGAGTCATTTACTTGATTCTTTATATGCTGTCCAGTCCTACACACACTGCTCAATAGAAAGAGGTTGACGAGTTGCATACAAATGACAACTTTGCAGTCTGGGTTCACTTGCCAGAGCAATGCCCAAAAGGAAGTTGCCACAATGTGTGCTCAGTAAGACAGAACGGACACTGTACAATGAACTTGTTAACATTTGACCCACTCTTAGAGATGATTGGATCATATTACTAACACTGCTCCATACTGCTGATGTAATTATTCCACAATCTTCTGGCCGACTGTCAGACAGCCTACCACCTGGTGAACTGCAAAGACTGCCTACTACCTGGTGGAAGAATGAACACTACTCCACAATCTGGTAGGGAAGCTACTTTGTATAAGTTCAAGAGTCAGCCAACTGCAAAGAACCTCACAGTCTTTCAGGTACTGAGAGTGAACTGTCTTTGAATAATTAGGAAGAGGAAGAAGAAATTGTGGTGCCCAGCAGCTGCTGTCATGCAAAACAGAAGTCTCCAGATAGTTCCTTAGTCACTTTCGTTGTGAGTCCAGAAGGTGGTATTCCAATGTTTATAACCTGACACTCCTGAAAGTGCATATAAAACGGGCATTACTGCGAAGATAACACAAAATAAGCATATTTTTGTACACTGAGAATGCGTATGTTCCTATTTGGGTACATAAAATCCTTGAATGGCTCCATTAATAGAGATTTCAAGATTGTCACCTTATATGGTCCTCCCCCTAATCACTGAACAAGAGAACATTGTCCCTAAAGGTAGTGGTTTAAGTGTCACTAAGTAGACCCTAATAGTATAATGTTGGCAGTAAAAAATCCTGTTCAGTGTTTATTGTTTGTGAACCAGACTTGCAACATCAGCTGTCAGTTGCAGCTGACAATTGAAAGATTGTAGGAATGACAGAGCAGAAAGATTTCAATTGTGAAACCTGTGTATCCTTTTTTATCTGTCCACATTGTTTTTAACTATACTGAGTTGAGGCTGAAGGACACTATCCGTAATTTGAAAGAAACTGAGTTTTCTGGAGCCCACATTTGATTTTAAGCTTACCTATTGCCACACTTAATGGGTGTGAGCACATGCTCACTGAAAGCACTAAATATTCGCCTTCCCAACCAGTGCACTGTATTGATCACATAATTGCATATGATCTTGAAGGCAAGGAGACCACTCAATTAAACCTTCATGAAGATTAATATGTTGACTGCCATGTGGTGGTCAGCAGCCACAGCGGAACTGTAAACCTGATGTTAGGTGGCCAGTGACTGCCAGAGCAGAGCCATGACCTAAAGCTGTGTGCCTGGCCTTGACTGTAGATATTTCTCCATTATTTGTGGAGTAGTCAACATGGTAAGTTAATCAACCAGAGTAGATCTCAATTTGCAATCTGGACATTCACACTCTGCAGCTCTTGGTACCAATAAGGTACACTCTTGTTGATAGCTTTATAGCAAGCAAATATGGATTGGCTATGCACTTGCCTGCACTGCAGATAATGTGATTAACTAAAATACACAACCCTGCTGACCAAGAGTGCTACAGGTGCCAAGCAGACTGGCTGGCTGTTATAGAAAATGAGGTCACTTTGACTTTTTGAAGACTCTTGTGACCTGATGTCTAAATCATAGAATTCACAGTCATAGTTACATTTTATTTTATTTGAACAGGTAATTAGTTTTCGCTTCACGTCCAACATCAGATATACCAGATGAAAATATAAATAAAGATATTTCAGCATTTCTGAAATGTGAACTTAGCTTTTTTTTTTAAGTTATGGTTTCATGTGACTCACCAAGAATTCCTCTCCTGTGCCAACCTTTTCATCTCAGTGCAGCACTTACAACCTACGGCGTATGTTGTTTGCTGGATGTATTCAAATTTGTCTTCCTATAAATTTTTTTGATATCTACAGCTTCCTCTAGTACCATGCTAGTTATTCCCATATGTCTTAACACCTTCTGCCATCCTGTCCCTTCTTCTTGTCAGTGTTTTCCAGACATTCCTTTCTTTGCCGATTCTGCAGAGAACCACCTCATTCCTTACCTTATCAATCCACCTAATTTTCAACATTCTTCTGTAGCACCACATCCCAGATGGTTCAATTCTTTCCTCTTCAGTTTCCCCACACTTCATGTTTCTCTACCATACAATGCTCTGCTCCAAATGCACATTCTCAGACATTTCTTCCTCATATTAAGGCTTATGTGTGATAGTAATAGATTTCTCGTGGCCAGGAATGCCCTCTTTGCCTGTGCTAGCCTGCCTTTTATGCCTTCCTTTCTTTGTCCATCATGGGGTATTTTGGTACCAAGGTAGCAAAATAACTTTGTCTATTTCACGATCACCAATTTTGATGTAAATCTTCTCACTATTCTCATTTCTGTTACTTCTCATCACTTTTGTCTTTTTCCTGATTACTCTCAATCCATATTTTGTACTTAGTAGGCTGTTCATCTAGTTCAACAGATTCTGTAACTCTTCTTCACTTTTACTGAGGATAGCAATGTCATCAGTGATTTATTTCTGTCATTTCTTCTTTGATGTATACATTGAACAACAGGGGCAAAAGACTACATCTCTGTCTTACACCCTTTTTAATCCAAGCACTTCATTCTCTGTCTTCCATTCTTATTGTTCCCTCTTGGTTCTCGTACATAGTGCACAGTACCTGTCTTTCCCTATAGCATACCCCAATTTTTGCCAGAATTGCAAACATCTTGCACCATTTGACACTGTCAGATGCTTTTTCCAGGTCAACAGAATCTATGAACATGTCTTACTTCCATTATCAACCGCAATATCATAACTACCTGTCTGGTACCTTTATCTTTCGTCAAGCCAAACTGATGGCCACACACTATATCCTCAGTTTTCCGTTTCATTCTTCTGTATATTATTTTTGTCAGCAACTTGGATGCATGAGCTGTTAAGCTAATTGTACAATAACTCACACACTTGTCAGACCTTGCACTCTTCCAAATTACGCAGATGATGTTTTTCCAAATGTCTGATGGTATATCGCCAGTCTCATAAGTCTACACACCAGTATGAATAGTCGTTTTGTTGCCATTTTCCCCCAGTGATTTTAGAAATTCTGGTGGGATGTTACTATCCCCTCTGCCTTATTTGATCTTAAGTCTTCGAAAGCTCTTTTAAATTCTGATTCTAATGTTAGATCCCTTCTGTATTCCCTGCCGACTTCTGTTTCTTTTTCTGTAACATCATCTGACGATGTCCTTTCCCCTGTAGAGGCCTTTCCTCCCTCCTCAGCGTTCAGCAGTGGAATTCCCATTTCATTCTTAATGTTACTACCCTTGCTTATACTTCCACCGAAAGTTGTTTTGACTTTTCTATATTACTCATCTCTCTTTTGATTTCTTCAGATTTTCCATGCAGCCATTTACCTCAGCTTCATCAAACTTCCTAATTATTTCATTCGTAATTGATTTATATTCCTGGATCCCTGAATTTCCCTGAACATTTTTGTACTTCCTTCTTTCGTTGGTCAACTGAGGTGTCATAGAATAGGGCAATACCAATATAGCAGGACAATAATGATTATTTGTCCTGTAGCTTGAAAGTTGAGCTCTCCTGCAAAACAGCAACAATAATGGAGCTGGCACACAATGTATAATCAAAGATAACATTATTGTTTACTTCGCTGAATGCCAAGAATTTGCTGTTTCCACCTACAGTCGGCCAGTAAATATTGTGAGAAACAGTCTATTGCATGTAAAAAATGTTGACAGTGAAAACTTTAGTTGAAGAGCTTTGCAGGCTGTACAAATAGAGTAAGTTAACATTGTTAACTATTCCTTAGTTAGTTAAGTATCCTATGAACATTTATATAAATTTGTAAGTACTACTTCTGTGAAGACAGAGGGCTTTTATATGGAAAGTTGCCTTGTTATGGGATAATAACAATCATGGTGAGGACATAGGTCAAGAAGCTTGAGTCCAGCAGAATGTGCAGATACAACTCCATTCTCCTGGAAAATGCAGTCAAGGCTGTGCATCAGGAAAATGAGCATCAGACGATTTTGCTGTACAATACACAACCCTTAACGATAAGTTATGGAATAAGTATGGACACAAGGTGGGCGTACCAACAGCTTTAAGCAGAGAAGAGGAGAAAACACTTGCTGTGTGTTTGTTGATATGTGCCAAGTGGGGATTTTCCAACGAGAAGCATGGGTATATGTAACATTGTACAGGGTTACCTTAACCACTCAGAGGAAATGGAAAAGAGATTTAAAGAGACTTGGCCAGAATTTTAGTGGGTTCATGCATTTCTGAGAAGAATCTCCAAACTGACGATGAGAATCTGAGAGAAGATGAGAAGAGTTAGAGCAGCTGCTTCGAAGGAGATCGTAATGAAATACTATAATACTCTTAAGGAAACATTGGATAGAGTTCATGACTAAGATATTTGACTACGATGAAACAAATTTTTCTGACGATCTAGGACAGGTGAAGGTACTTGTCAAAAGAGGAGGAATATTGTTACCCCCATTAACTGTTGACAAAAGTAAGCACCAGTATGATGCTTGGACTGCAAAAGGCATTGATGGGGCTGGTTACAACAGGAATATGAATGGTTGGTTCGATCTAAACATGTTTGAATCATGGTTCACGAAAATTTTGTTGTCTTGTGCCAAGAAATTGCAAGGACCCAAGATTATGATCAGGAATAACTTATCCAGTCATCTCTTGATAAATGTCATCAAGATTTGTCCTCCTGCCTCCAAATACAACCCACCTTTGCCAGCCTCGTGACATGGCATTCTTTCACCCGTTAAAGATGGCTTGACAATGCATGTTGGATGAATGAAAGAAATCCAACAGAGGAATGATGGAGAAGTCAGTATTTCCTGAACTGTTGAAAATAGGTGTGAATTCTGCAACCAATATAACATCAGAGTTTTAAAAAAAACTTGATATTGCGCCTTTCTGCTTGAAGAAGTGTTGCATCAGATTCCACAAAATGAGAATGACCTGGACTGCATCCTTTGAAGAACATGTCCAGCAAGCCCAAGTTGGTGGCAAAAATACAAGCACACCTGTCTGTCATTCAAATTGCCAAACTGTACTTCCTCGGAAAGGCATTGTGAATTGATCACCACTGATACAGAGGATAGAGAGAAAAGTGTGGAGTCACAAGAAGATGAAAATAAGCTGGAAACAAGTACCTCAGGTTCTGAGTAGATAGAATCATGTTACTTCTCCCTCAGAGATACCACTTCAACTTCTGTCAACACAGGAAAGGAACAGTAGCTACTGAGAGATGCCATTGTTCTTGTCACATTACCAGGAAAGAAAGGAATTCAACATTTTATTGGACAGATAATAAGAAAGACAAGTTCAGGACTCTATGAAATTAATTTCACGCGAAAAAGAAATAATGGAGCCACAACCTTTTTTTGCATTCCCAATGGACATAGGAAAAGAACAAATCACCACAGAGATGGAGCAAATATCGCGCAAACGAGGTAAGTTCATTTTCTGTGACAGTGATGTTAGCACTGTGGAGTATGACTGACTGTAATGAAAAAAGTGTTCAAATCTGAGTGTCGAGTTGGGTGTTAAAATTTTTGATTTTTCTTGTCCATATATTAAAATGTGTAGGCCTGTTTTTTAATTTTGTAGCGACAGCAGTGTTCGTTCATTTTTAAAAGTATAAAATTTTGATTATTGTAATGTATGGAAAAGTGTGACACCAATAATCAAGCAAAATAAACCCCTGATCGGAATTACCCCACACCATGGGGTGTCACTGATCAGCACCCTCTTTCCTGTACTCGTGGTATATTTCCTTGCTGCTTTGGTTTTCTATTATTATCGAACAGACAAGAAAGAGTCACACATTTTAAATGAAAAATTACGTAAATATAGTTTTAATGGCATGATAATTATCAGTAAAAAACACCCAAAAGTGATCAATGTTACTGATTTCTTCTGTTACCCATGGTTTCTTCAGTTATCTTCCCACTACTTATGGTTTTCTTCCCAAATCCTGTGATTGCCCTTTACAGATATGTCCATTCCGCTTCAAATGAACTGGCTACTAAGCTATCCATTATCGCAATATCTATAGTCTTTGAGAGCTATTCATTATCACAATATCTATAGCCTTAGAGAACTTCAAGCAATATGATATTGCAGTGCCTGATTTGCTAAGAAGAATGATGCAGTGTCCCTTTGGACATATGCGCATCGTATTTATCTGCTGATACCAGACAGCAACTTTCAATTAAAATGTCGTCCCTTGTATGGGAACTAAATAATGCATGTACAATTACAGGTTGTGAAGCAGGAACAATGACATATGGAAGTTTGCGTCTGGCTATGAGTCGTGCATGGATAGCCAGAGGTGTTAAGATGACTGCTCACATAAAGTGGGAAATGTGGTCCCAGTCTGGTGCAAATTTTCATTGTTGTCATTCCATTATACAACTGATGGTTGTTCATATTCACAACTGCAGATACCTTTCATGTAGAGCTTCAAGCGTCTCTCTTCATTCCATAGTACTCTTCATTCCATAGTACCTCCTGACTAGTCTCTTTAAACTTAAGTGTGCTCTTTACCATTTCTAAATTGTGATTGGAATCTATATCTGCTCCTGGATATACTTTACAATCCAAAATCTAGTTTCAGAATCTCGGCCTGACCATGATGTAATATAACTTAAATCTTACTGTATCTCCTGGCCTTTCTCAAGTGCACGTCCTCCTCTTGTGATTCTTGAACAGAGTATTTACCATTAGTAGCTGAAATATTACAAAACTTACTCTTTGCCCTACCTTCCTAATCATAATTAATCCCAATCCCATTGTATGATTTTCTGCTGCTGTTTATGTTACTTTATACTTACCTGACCAAAAATCTTATTTACTTAACCATTTCACTTCACTGAATCTCACTGTATCTACATTGAGCCTAAGTCTTTCCATTTTCAGATTTTCCAGCTTCCCTACAACTTTCAGACTACTGATATTGCACTCCCCAACTCGTAGACTGTTGTCCTTTCATTGGTTGTTCAGTTTTTCTCTCAAGGTCACCTCCCCTTGGCAGTTGTGTCCTAGAGATCCAACTGGGGGACTAATCTGGAATCTTTTACCACTGGAGAGATCATCATGACACTTTTTCAGTTACAGGCCAGATGTCTTGTGAATACACATCATGTGTCTTCAGTGCAGTGGTTTCCATTGCTGCATCCTCGTGCTGCTGATTATTGTTGATTCTTCTGCCATTTAAGGTCAGTTTAACCCATGGGTAAAACAGTGCCCTGAAACTCCACTGCTTATGCTGGAAGGTTTTGGTCACAATTGATGGACCATTGGTGCAACCTATTACACACAAACAGAAAAACAAGTAAACTTATTAACTCATAAGGTAGTAAGATAGAGAAGATTATTAAGTAAACTGACTAGCCATTTACATTATACAGTACATCACAATACTGACTATGTTGTAGACTGCCTTATATTATAAAATTAGCCTCTTCTCCCATGGCTTCACGCGCATACACGTTCAGCACATGTATGACACACATCTCCTGTCCACTTGGTTCATCTCATCTGTGTCTTCCCTCCAGCCATATCATCCTCCCTGTGTCCATAGCTGTCTCCTCGTCCTCCTCTCTCTGTCCATCTCCTCTCCCTCTTCCTTTTCCACCTGCCCACTATCCTCCACAGGCCTCTTTCATGTCCCGCTCCTGCCCCCTCTCTCCGTCCATCTCCTCCTCCCCCCTCTCTCCGTCCATCTCCTCCCCCCCCTCTCTCCGTCCATCTCCTCCCCCCCCTCTCTCCGTCCATCACCTCCTCCCCCCTCTCTCCGTCCATCTCCTCCTCCCCCCTCTCTCCGTCCATCTCCTCCTCCCCCCTCTCTCCGTCCATCTCCTCCTCCCCCCTCTCTCCGTCCATCTCCTCCTCCCCTCTCTCTCCGTCCATCTCCTCCTCCCCCCTCTCTCCGTCCATCTCCTCCTCCCCCCTCTCTCCGTCCATCTCCTCCTCCCCCCTCTCTCCGTCCATCTCCTCCTCCCCCTCTCTCTCTCTGTCCATCCTCTTCTCCCCCCTCTCTCTGTCCATCCTCTTCTCCCCCCTCTCTCTGTCCATCCTCTTCTCCCTCCCTCTCTCTGTCCATTCCCTCCTCCCCTCTCTCTCTGTCCATCCCCTCCCCACCCCTCTCTCTTTCTATCTCTGTGTCCTTTCTCTATCCATCTCCTTTCCCCCTTTCTGTCTGTCTCCTCTGCCTCCACTCTCTGTGCATCTCCTTGCCCCCACACTCTGTCCACCTCCTTTTCCCCTCTCTGTCCATATCCTTCACATTCTCTCTGCCCATATTATTCTCCCCTCTGTCTGTCTGTCCATCCCTTCCACCCTCCTGTTTGGCTATCTGTATTTGTGTCCCCTGAAAGGCATCCAATACTACCCACACAACATACCTGCTATGCAGGGCAGCCTACATACCAGTGGTATAAAACCGTTTTGCTCATATCTCCACTCATATGGGAGCTAGGAGGTTCTAACTCCTGCAGTGCTGATTCTCATATAGCAAGTGGTACGTGTACCAAATATGGTTGAAACTGGACCAGTGGTTTAGGAAGAGATGCTGGACATACACACATACATATGTACAGTGTTTCAGCCACTATAGCAAGTCGCCTTCTTCAGTGTTTATGGTACTATTGAGGCAATGTAGCTCCAACATACAGTTTTCATTGCTGCCCCAAAATTACTTAAAAGGAGTGTAAATAAAATTTGAGACGAACTCGGGAGCTTTGCCTTTCCGGCACACAGTTTTAATCTGCCAGGAAGTTTCATATCAGTGCACACTCCGCTGCAGAGTGAAAATCTCATTCTGGGAACATTTGAAATGTTTGAATACTGGACAAATGACCATTTTGTTTCATATTACTTTTCAGTAAGTTTGTGGATACAAATTTACTAATTGTCAGCAAAACACCTATATTAAATAACTGAGTTGCATAAGAAATGAGTAAATAAATCAAACTGAAGTTTTGATCTCTACATTTGCATAATTCAGAATATGAAATGAGATGATGAACTTTGTTAAATACCGGGTGATCAAAAATTCAGTATAAATTTGAAAACTGTATAAATCATGGAATAATGTAGATAGAGAGGTACAAATTGACACACATGCTTGGAATGACATGGGGTTTTATTAGAACCAAAACATAATACAAAAGTTCAAAAAATGTCCGATCAGAAATGTCTGATCAGAATAGCAATAATTAGCATAACAAAGTAAGACAAAGCAAAGATGATGTTCTATACAGGAAATACTCAATATGTCCACCATCATTCCTCAACAATAGCTGTAGTCGAGGAATAATGTTGTGAACAGCACTGTAATGGTGAGGCATTGGCGTCAGATGTTGTCTTTCAACATCCCTAGAGCTGTCGATGGATCACGATACACTTGCGACTTCAGGTAGCCCCAAAGCCAATAATCGCACGGACTGAGGTCTGGGAACTTGGGAGGCCAAGCATGATGAAAGTGACGGCTGAGCACACGATCATCACCAAACGATGCGTGCAAGAGATCTTTCCTGCATCTAGCAATAGCTTTTTTTTTTTTTTTTTTTATAAATAATAAAACCCCATGTCTTTCCAGGCACGTGTGTCAATTTTTACCTCTCTATCTACATTATTCCGTGGTTTATTAAGTTTTCAAATCTATACTGACTTTTTGATCACCCGGTATATGTCATTACATTACTTTAAATACTGTTAGATAACATTTAACATGTCTGAAGGTAAGTAACATGAAATACGATGCATAGAATTCATGTAGTTGTAAGTATCACACACATCAATATACCTACTTTTACTTACAGTAGACAGCAGTATCACTTAATACAATTGAATAGTTTATCATGTATACAAATATGGATCCATATAGGTACTGCAGCTTTAAGTTGCTGTTTGCTGTGAGTGGGCCTTGCACGTGCCCGACCAGCAACCGACAATATATCCTAGGGAAGCAATTGCATAACTCATAGGTGCAGCCTTCAGGCAGACAGATACAACAGGGCCACAATCTGTTTGCCCACTGGATGGAAGCCTGGGCGCCGATTCAAAACACTGACCCCATGGATCAACTCTCCTCTGTGAGCCACATGACTGAAAGTAATTCTTACAGTATCCTGGTGGTATCGTCTATTTAGGCTGGTGCTCGAGCCACAACGAATAGTTCACCCCGAGTGGGCTTCCTGCACCAGGCGCCGAATGCAGTCACATTCCATCGACCGAGAACAAGAAATTACTGTTTCGTTCAGGCTGTAGGTCTTCCGTTAAATGTTGCTCTTATTTCCATACTCGAGAAGAGATTTTCTTTTCAATACTGTTTATTCTTATTAAAGAAGAAACTGTCTTTAGTTTTCAAATATGAGTAGAATTTTGTGAGAGGTCTTCTGACAAGATTCTGCTTCAGTTGTCATTGAATGGTTATGTATCTTCCTTTGGACAACCAAATGTCACATGTAACGCACATGCCATTGTAGAAGTGTTGCTATAGGTCCTCTTATCTCTCCTATCCAAAGTAATCCACATTCACAGCTGACTTTGTAAACAGCTGGTATACATAGCATATCATAGAGACCTTAGGTGACCCCACTATTGTATCACGAAGGCCTCCTCTGTTACTAATAAGTGATCAATTGTTCTCATGGACATTTTTAGGTGTAGTAATGCTAAGTGCGTGCATCCATTTTAAGGGAGAAGGAAGTTCAAAATAACACTTAAAAACTAAAAAATGTACTCATCCGGTTCTTGTAGATCTTCATTGCAGTTGTGGCTTGTTCAGTAGTCATTGTTTAGTAGGCATGATGAGTTCAGTTCTAGACAAATAGTCTTTGCTGCATAATGCATTTTTATCCATCCTTTTTATTTTCTTCATATCGTGTTTCAGTGCAGTGTCACAATTTGGTTTTCCATTCTTCAATGTCACAATTTCATGATAGTTACTTTATAACATCTCACACCATTCCAGACTTCTGACTTATTACACAGACACCTTGCAACATCTACTGCCGCATACTCCATAACTAACAGACACACAAAAAATCAGCAACAAAGACACCCTAGCATGCAGCTCAGAGATATTTGAATACATTGTCAGCACAAGGTGGGTAGACTATCGTTCAACCATTAGAACCTGTGTGTACTTAACACGACAGAACCATATGCACAAAATCTCCCTTGAACAACATTAATGTTAGCTTTATTGATAACAGCCACAGGAGATGGCAAAGAATACATGGCTTGTTCGATTGTTCTGAGCTTGCAATTGAAAATAACATGCAGAGAATAAAAATCAGAGTTATCCCGTAACCATGCACGAACTAAGTACCAGCATGGAAGATACTAAAAAATAAAAGCATAATCAAAGAGTAACAAAACAAAAACACCACACATATACAAAACACAGTGATTCTGGCAGCTGGCACAAAATACTTGATGGCACAATTGTTTCTGACCACATGCACATGACGCACGCGATACAACACTACATAAATGCGCACTATCGCCACATCAGCCCCCATGGTGGAAGTGGAGCATTATTCCAAATAGCAGACTAAAAAGTGGATTTGGCAATGGGATCTTGATGTACATGTTAGTAGGTCCATTCTGTTATAATCTGTGCTGGTGGCTGTGAAGGTCATGGTGAGCTGGCTGTTGTGTGAGGTTGTAGTGTTTGAAACTCTGGCATTGTTCCTTCTTGGAAGACGTAATTCAGTTTAACCCTATCTATAGAAACAGTGGTCACCTTTCCACTAACTAAAATGTCAGTTGTCTCATCTCTCCTTGCAAATACAAGGGAGGGTTCTGAGTATGGCGGATGCAGTGATGGTTTGATGCCTTCTGTGCGTACATGGTGCGTAAACAGGTTTTCAAATATTGATGCATGAAGGTGATAGCCGCACCATGTCTGTGAGGCTTGTGTTGGTGGATTCAGGCCATGTGTTCTCACAGATGGTGTAGGAATTCTGGTTGATCATCCCTTGGTTGTGACAGAGCATTTGTTCCCACAAATTCTCGTGGAAACCTCAACATCTTGCCGTACACCAGTTCTGCCGAAGAAGCTTCTAGAAAGTGTTTCTGAGGCTGAGTAGTACCATGGAAAGGGCCTTGGTCCACTCAGGATCATGGCACATTAGTGGTGCCTTAATTGAATGATGCCATCTCTCAATCATCCCATTACTGACTGGATGGTAGCTCATCATTTTGTGGTAAGTTGTGCCGCAAACTTTTGCAAGTTGTGTGAACAGGTCGGTTTCAAATTGTAGTCCTCTGTCTGTTGTGATGTGCAATGGGCAGTGAAAGTGTGGCACCCAATATGACACGAAAGTGAAAGCCAGGGCTTCTGCTGTAAGGTTGTCCATCGGTGCAGCTTCCGGCCAGCAGGTGTAACAATTGGTACCATAAGTATGTAACGTTGGATGTCGGACAATAAAAATGGACCAGCTGCATTGATGTGGACATGACTCGAATGGGCCATTGTGGTTAGAAAGTTCCTTCTTGGTGCACTCATGTGGCTGTGTATCTTGTTGCGTTGGCTTTTAAGACAACACCTCACACATTCACACCAGTCTTTCTGTATACCCATCCACATGTAATGATTCATCACTATGTGGGTTGTTGATCAAATTCCAGGGTGGCACAAGTCACCTAGCAAATTGAAGATGTCCCTTCTGAAAGCAGTCGGTAGGACAGTCGCAATTTTGATGTGGTCATGTCACAACACAGCTTGACACCACTCCCTGGAATTTGGATGAGTTGTAAATCCAATGCGGATGTTACAGCTGACAAAAATCCTTGTAGTACTTATGGTCTACCCAACGGGAGGCCCTAGTCACATGACATTTATTTAGTACTTGATTTGATTGTTGAGCAGTGGCGAGTTTGGCAAAATTAATTGTGCTAGTAATGCTTCGGATCTGAGACAAAGATCGGCTACCACACTGTCAATGCCAGAGATGTACTGAATGGCCATGCTGAATTGTGAGATGAACATTAGCTGACTGTGTTGCCTAGGTGTTTTGGCAAAAGGTGTAAATTAGCAGTTTGTGGGTGGTATAGGTAATAAAGTTCTAGCTTCCAGCTGAGATCTTAAATATCTGATGGACTCATTAACAGCCAGAAGTTGCATGTCATAGGTGCTCCACAGCTTTTGTGAGGGCGGTAGCTTGCGCGAGAAAAACACGAGTGATTGCCATGTTTCACTACATTGTTGCAGTGTTGCACCGATTTCCATCAGGCTATCGTCAACCACTAGTACCAAAGGTGCAGTAGACTCAGGGTGTGTCAGCAGTGCGGTGTCTGCAATGCTCTTTTTGGCCACTTCAAACTCCACACACATGCTGTCAGTCCTTGTTATGGACGAGTTGCCCTTGTTCGTTGGGCCTGTGAGCACTGCAATTAACAGTTTCTGGAACTCAGCAGAGTGTGGCACATGATGGCGATAAAAATGTAACATACCTAGGAACTGACACAATTTCTCGGTCGTATTTGGACGTGAAATCTGTAAGACGGCTTCCACCTTCTCTGGCTGTGGTAGCCATCATGCTGCCCTAGGAAATCAATTTGGGGCTTGTCAAAGACACCTTTGGTGGTGTTCAGAATGACTTAATAGTGTTCCAACCAATTAAACTCTTCTGTTAAATGCTGCCGATGTTGATCTGCCGATGGCGAAAAAGTTAAAATATTGGCCAGGTAAGTGAAAGCAAAAGTTAGGCACTCTGGCACAGAGTTTATGAAGCGTTGCCATGTTTGAGCAGCATTCCTGCGTCCAAAGGTCAAAAATTTGCTGTCAGACAGGCCAGAAGGAGTGATTATTGCTGTCTTGGGAATGTCTCGTACAGCTAAGGGATCTGCATGTACACTTTTGCACAGCCCAGTGTTGTATCCTGCCTACTCATTAAATATGGTATGCCTAGGAAACCTGCTTTCCCAGATTGCTAGACAACAATTCGAGCAAATCGTATCAATGAAGTTTATTACAAAAGAAAATGATTACAATACTTAACTCCATATTAAACAGATGTGTCGTAAGCAAAGGGTGACAGAGAAATAAGAAATCTCTTCAGTATAGACAATGCTACATAGCAGAAGCAAACTGACTAGTCTGGATGCTATTCTTGAACTCACTGCCATAGAACTCGTAGAACTGGCTAATCTTCAACTGGGCTGCAGCCGGGTGGCGAGGCACTTACGTCCTCTTCGTGCTGAGGGCGCTGCCATCAGGCTGTTGTCCTATAGAGGGGTCGGTCCATGTGCAATTGGCTGATGCCTTCTTCATAGCCTTCTGTAGTCTAATATTCTCGCTTTACTTTATGCCAGAACATCCCCCCCCCCCCCCCCCCCAAGTGACAGACTGTCGTCATATAGGGAGCTCGACAACAGGAGGGGAGGTAGGATTGTGGATGCTGTGCTAGACCAGAAGCTGTGGTTGCAAGGGATGTCAGGCTTCCGGTTGTACCCCACCATCCGGCCTTCGCTCTGGCAGAAGCACCCCTGGAAAACGACCAGAAGGGTGTACGTCCACTTCCTGAGACCCATAACCAGATGTAGGATGTGTTGGGTGCTGTGACGTGGATGGGTCCAACTCCATTGGTAGTACAAGAGGAGGCGGAGGAGACGAAGGCTGCATCTCCATTGGGTTGTACTGCGGTGTCGTGATGACAACCCCTGGCAGCTGCTGTGGCCACGCTGTCCTCGGGATCCGTGAATCTGAGGCAAGAGAAACAGAAGGATCATCATGCACATGAGAGTGGCAAATTTGATTGTGATGTTGGCACTGCAATTCGTTGGGGCCTGAAATGAGATACATGCCTGCACCAATTCAATGAAGGATCTCGCCTCGCGCCCACTGTCTGCTGCTGCTAAAAACCCTGAAAAATACAATATCATGTGGTGCAAACCAATACTTGCGGCCTTCCTTCGGTGCTGGATGCTGAGAAGGATGGAGCAGTGTCTGATGGCGGTGACCTTGAAGCAGTTTGGCTGGCGATGGTCCATCTTGTGGATGCAAACAATAGGAGATGACAAACAGGTGCAATGCTCGATCCCTCGTGTGTGCGGAGCGAAGTTTGATTATCTACTCATGACGTTCATCTGCTATATTTCGCCATTTTTTGTCCTCAGTGTCGATGTACTGTGTTGTGATACTGGCTGAAAAATGGGGGAGGGGGGAAGGGGGGGGGGGGGGGGGAGGGGGGATGTGAAGCCCAACACTGACTACTTTAAATGATGTAGCTGACAGGTGCACAGTTGTGTTTTACAGTTCTTTACTTTCACTGTTCACAACCCCCCAATAATACACAGTTATATGGCCAGTGCACTATTGTTTAACTTTTGATAAGCCTCATTAATAGGTTACACGCAAACATCCACATACTGCTACAATAGTTTACTGTTGAACATCTATGAGCAGTAAAAGCCTAACCACATAGTTCACAGTTCTTGAAGAATAAGAAGATACATTTGAAACAGACGCTGTCTTTCTTTTAACACACAGCCTAATTGTGTTACACTTATTGCATTGTTGTTGTTCTAACCAACACAGGTTCCTTGTCTGAAACACAGCCGTGGACTGACTGTCGGGCCCTTATATATCCTCACAATAATAGGCACTGAAACTACACATTGTTTGATGTTTAATTTACAGAAATTACAATTAAACCTTAACTCATTAAATTTACTGAATACATCAAAAAACTCCATCTTGTTAACAGTTTCTTCTACTACAAGAGTTAGGCTGAATTATTGGTTTAAATGATGGAATTAACAGGTATCATTAGGCAAACAATACTTTTGACAAAACTGTTAATTACTTTGGAATTAATTAAGAGCTGGCTTTGCTAACATGTTTTCGAATAGAGCCAAATAGATCCTTTAATAATACTATTAGTTGTTCCTCCAAATGTTTACAATTAGTACTGAATTTATATTTATTTATAAGTCAACAATAAAATTTAAGTTGCAGAACAATTACTGATTTCACCCTATAACAAAAGATACTAACTAGGAATAACCAAAATAAATTAGAAAATCAATTACGTACATAAAACTAAGCACAAAATTAGATTTGGTGTTATATTCTTTAAAACTGAAGGCCAACCTCTCTCTTTTTATGAAAATGCAGATTATACTCACATATGTTAATAGTAATTAGTTAAAAGTAAAAAAAAAACTAATTTAAGGTGGGAGATGGCAAAACAAGAGGGGAAGTAAAAATATCCCAGCTTGCTTCATCACATGCTGCTTGAAGATTCTGAAAAAATGCTCTGCTTCGCCATTTGACTGTGTATGGAACAGTGCGCTAGTTAGATGCTGTATGCCATTGCATTCACAGAACATTTCTAACTCCTCTGATGTGAACTGAGGGCTGCTGTCCGACACTACGACTTCAGGCACACCTTCAAGGCAAAAAATAGAGGACAACACCTGAATTGTGCTACATGACATTGTCAAATTCATTGGCATAGCCAAAGGAAACTTGCTATATGAGTCAACCACAATCAACCAATGGATGTTCCAAATTGCCATGGTGTTTGTGACTTAGGCCAAGCAGAGAATTTTTGGTAGACAGAACAGACTGATTTTCCGCACATGCGTGACACTGAGACGTCATCTGTTCTATTTGGTTGTCTGTTCTCTACCAAGTACAGCGTTGACACGCTAACTCTTTCATACGAACAATCCCCCAGTGTCCTTGGTAAAGTAAGTGCAACACTTCTTTTTGCAAAACTTTAGTGATCAACACACATGACTGTCCATTGTCATTTTGAACAAGAATCACACCTTTCTATGTAGCGAGGCTTTGCTAACGTGCAAAGTATTGGTGCACTACAGAGTTCTTTATGTTAAGCAATGAGCGCGAGGCCAAGATGTGTGCATGTATTTTAGCAAAATGGTCAAATTTGAATCCACTTCCATAGCCTGTGCAATTTTCCTACAGTTCAGAGGAAAGGATTGAAGCAATTCAGAATCCTGAGCATCAATGTGACAACGAGATACTACAGAAGCATTGCGGTCTATCAGGCGCGATCGGAAGACGTGAAAGTGCATCTGCATTACCATGTTGAGCCATCAGACAATACACAATCTCATATTGGTATTGGGACAACAACCAATCCCATGTTTGCAATTTTTGGGCAGTTCATACCGGAACTGGCTTTGGCGGATGAAACAAGGACTGCAATGGCTTATGATCTGTTAGTAAGTAGAATTTTCTGCCCTACAAATAGTGGTGGAATTTGGTGACACTGTACATAATAGGCAACGCCTCGTTCTCTATTTTTGAGTAGTTACACTGAGCTTTGGACAACATCTTTGATGTAAAAGCAATAGGCCTGTCTTTATCACCAAATCAATGTGAAAGCATTGCACTGATTCCATAAGAGGAAGTGTCAACTTGCAACACAACTGGTTTGTCAGGATCAAAGTGAACCAAGCATCAATCACTGAGCAATGCATGTTTAAGTTTTCGAAAAGCTTCTTGGCACTCGTCTGTCCAGACAAAGGCGACATTCTTGCACTGCAAGCGATGCAATGGAGCTGCGATTTGTGCTGCATTCAGTATAAACCAAATACAATAGTTCATTTTCCCTAAAACTGACTGCAATTCTGTGACATTGCAAGGAATGGGCAGGTCACATATGGCTAACAAATGCGACTGAAGAGGATGTACACCTTGACTGTTTATGACATGACCAAGATACTGCAACTCAAATTTTTTTTTTTAAATCGCACTTGTCTAATCTACACTTTAGTTCCGCATGAGATAACATATGAAAACACAGCACACAAATTGGCAATGTGTTTTTCAGTTGAACAACCTGCTATGACAATATTGTCCAAACAGTTTGAACAGTTTGGTGCATGAGTAGCCAGCTTTTCCAAATACTGTTGGAAAATTGTGGGAGCAGAAGCAATGCCAAAAGGCAAATGCAGATATTTAAACAAGCCTACAACACACACTTTTTGAGAGTCTTCATGTAATGGTATTTGAAGATGTGCGTCACGCAAATCAATTTTTGAAAAGTAACGAGCAGTGCCTAATCTGTCCATGAGATCCTCTGGGTGTGGCAATGGATAAGTCTTAATCACAGTCTGTGGATTGACTGTAGACTTAAAGTCAACACAGAGGTGCATGCAACCTGAAGTTTTGGGGAGCAAACGCAGTGGACTTGCCCATCGACTAGCTGCTATGGGCAAAATATCTCTGCTATCTTGCAATTCTTGACGTTAAGCAGCGACTTTGTCCTGGAATGCAATGGGAACAATTCTGGCCCTGCAAAATTTCAGCTGAGCATTGTCTTTCATAGTAATATGTGCAACAAAATTTTTAGCTTTGCCTAAACCTTCAGAAAAAAATCAAGGCATTCTTTATTGCATTTAATGCAGACACTGACAACACAGTGTCCTGAATTTTAAAGCCAAACAACTTAAACGAAACAAGGCTAAATATGTTCTCACAATCATGTGATTGTAGCACAGTGAAAGCTACAGTTCACATATGCGAGTGATACATCGCAGGCAAAGTACGTGTTCCGAGAATGGGAATGTCTCGTTTCTTATAAACCATCAGGTGTGTGCCAGTTTTAGACAGGCCTGGGGAGCCTAACAGTTGATATGTGTTATGATTCAGCAATATAACAGAGGTACGCATGTCTAACTGAAATTTCATGTTTTCCAATAATATGTAAATTAGCAAAAAGTTTTTTGGATGGCCATAGCACTGAAGAAACAGTTCGCCTGCTAGTTTTGCTAATGTCTGCAGTAGGCTTTGAATACACTGCATTGATTACACTGGCCTTGAGACTAGATTTTTGTGAGTGGACAGAATTCTTATGTTTGTTCCGTTGCAAAAATACGGATTGTACATGACCATTCATGCCAAAAGCATAACGATGTGCTTGTCTGGACAGGCAGTCTTGGTGTTTGTGCCATGAATAGCACTGAGGATGTGACTTAATTGTGTCCACCTGTTTAGAGAGCTGTTTACGTGGCATGGAGAACTGTTTACATGGCATGGTACATGCAAGCTGCTGCTGACTAATGGGCTGGTCGCAAGCAGGTGGCGACTCAACCTGACAAATTTGTGGCTGCTCAAATTTATCAGCCAACACGGCAGCTGAGTTGTACTGATCCAGTATTTGCACTAATGCTGAAATGATGGATCAGACTGTTTCAAAATCTGTTCTCTAACTTTGACATCAGTTATATTGTTCACAATTGCATCACACAACATAACATCTGAATATAAAGCAGCACAAGCACAGTTGAATTTGCATTTCCCTGTCATACCCTGTAAATCTGTTACCCACCCACGATAAGTTTGTTCTGATCGTTTTTTGCAATTAAAGAATTGGTATCTAGCTGCTACCACATTCACTTGTTAGTCATAATAGTTAGTTAGCGAATCTACAACCTGCTCATAGGAAAGTTCACTTGGAGTGGTATGAGGGAAGAGTTTTCAAATGAGGCAAAACACTGCACTTCCTTCCATGGACAAAAAATAATGGACTTTCACAGTACCTGGAACGTTGTGAGCAATTATGTGGGCTTCAGACTGTTGCAACCACTCGAGCCATTCCTCTTCTTCTTCATGAAACTGGCAAAAAGGCGGTATGGCACTCGGAGCCACTGTAGGTGTGGTTTGTTGTTCTGTCGAGTATGCAGCATTGGCCAGTAGCTGCTGCACTGTGTTTAGCAGGGTTGATATTCATTGGCTCTGAAACTGAAACATTTTCATTAGCTGTGCTGCATTCATCACATGCAGCTGAGGTGCCTGTGCAGGGGGTGGGTGAGGTGGGTTGCTCTTATCAGAAGATACAAAGGCAATATACAGACAAGGCAAGCAATAAAAATAAGTAGGAAAGCAAAGAAAATTTCTGCAATGCACACCTGAAAACACTGATTAGCAAAAGCACTATAAGAGACACTATTAAAGCAAGTAAACACATCCCTGCAAAGAAAAGTGAATGTAAGATAAAGGCTGTAAGCTCTGGGGTTGTTTTTACACCTTGTCACCAATGTTGTTTCCTGCCTACTCGTCATACATGGGATGCCTAGGAAACCTGCTTTCTCGGATCACTAGACAAAAATTCAAGCAAAACGTATTAATGAAGTTTATTACAAAAGAAAATGATTACAATACTTAACTTTGTGTTTAACAGAGGTATCACAAGCAAAGGGCGACAGATAAAATAAAAAATCTCTTCAGTATAGATAATGTTACGTAGCAGAAGCAGAATGGCTAGTCTGGATGCTGTTCTTGAACTTGCTGCTGTAGAACTAATAGAACTGGTTAATCTTCAACTGGGCCACGGTCAGGCAGTGCAGCGCATATGTCCTCTCCGTGTTGAGGGCGCTGCCATCTGGCTCTTGTCCTAGAGAGGAGTCGGTCCGCGTGCAATTGGCTGATGTCTTCTTCACAGCCCTCTCTGCTCTAACGTTCCCAACAGTGTGCTGATGCTTGACGGAACATTCAGGATGCTAAAAATAACTGCACCATTCAGCCCACATTGTTATAGTCATGTAACTATGGCAATGGGTATCTGTCCAGTATTCTTCTGGTATTCAGGACTCTGTAGTCACCACAAGGCCATCGTGCGTCATTCTTTTTCGGGACCAAATGTAACGGTGAGGACCAGGGGCAGTTGTAAGGCTGCATTACCACTTACTCATACACAAATTATAGTTTCGAATGCTGCTTTCACAACTTTAGGATGATCTTGAGCCAAACGTCATCATCTGCAAGACATAGGGGGACCGTCGGTCATCTCTATGTAGTGGACAGTGTTGTGCCTTACCTCCTTAGGCACTCCAGGGGATCGTGTCAGAGCTGGAAGTCCATTCAGCAGCTCCATGTACTTGCTGTCTGCCACCTTTATTACTTTGGTAGTATGAATAGTTGTATTCTGCCGAAATCCAGATGTCGTTAAACCTGGTGTTGTCAACTAGGTGTGGGTCCTCATGTCCAACAGTAGATTATAATGGGCGAGGAAGTCAGCTCTGGTGATATGTTCAACAATGTCAGCAATGGTAAAATCTCATACGAAGGCTTGTTGTAAACCCAGATCTAGTTCCAAGCGCAGTTTGCTATACATTGCTATGACTGAGTTGTTTGAGTGGTCAGACAGAATACATGGGTGGTCACTTTCTGTGCAACATAGTCCATGGGTAAATTAACAAATCAGACACAGTGTCTATTAAATATCGTCAGCTAGACCACCGATCACTAACAAACAGGTGCGGAGACACTGATTGGCAGTCGGAGGAGGGTTCTACTTAAGACTGCATTTGCCATTTTGGTAAGTGCACGCGATTGTGCATCTGTGTGGTTGCTCCCTGAATTTCCAGTGAGACCGGCAGATACCTGGCCACTCAGGCTCAGTTGCGGAAGAGGCCATTGATGACCTACAGTGTGAGTATTGGCAGTATCGATTCGAGCTTCTGTCATTGCTTGGATCACGTCGAGATGACAGTTTGCCAATCTTCTGCATCAACAGATCTACCTTGGCTGCCAAGGCATTGTAATCTGCACATGAAACACTTGACAGTGCACTGCGCAGGGATTGTGCTGACAGGAACCAGTGTCATTGCGTCCTGGGTTGTATCCATCAACTCCACTACTATGTATGTACAAGGGTGTGTAAGACTGTGACACTATAATTGCTTTGACTGGCAGTGACAAATGACTGGTCCATATTGTATGCAGTAAGCTGTCCAGAATGGTTCCCACGTCTACTTTGCTTCTTAGGTGCTCCAAGTACTGCGAAGACTTTCTGTCTTCAGTATCTTCCCGAGTGAGAACCTGATGGATTCACTCTTCCTGTGATGTTGACACTTGCTGGATCAATTCTGCTTTCAGCCGGTCATAGGAGTTAGCCTCTGGTGGCAAGGTAGTTATATCTTTCATGCACTTACACAGTGTATTGGTGGTCTAATTGGCTTACTACCAGTGCAAACTTAGTAGTGTCTGCCGAAATTCCAGAATAGAATAAACTGGCCTCCACTTGTGGAAACCACAAAGCTGGATTGTGTGGCCAGAAAGGTGGTAGTCTTACAGACAATTCACACAATTCATTTTGCAAATCACTTCCGTAAGAGCTCATTAATCCAACTATACTATGCAGGTAAATCATGTCAGGGTACCACTTTGTTGGTACAAGCTGAGAAAACTGTTGCTTGACCATTAGAACCAGGCCACGCGGGGTTAGCCGAGCGGTCTAAGGTGCTGCAGTCATGGACTGTGCGGCTGGTCCCGGCAGAGGTTCGAGTCCTCCCTCGGGCATGGGTGTGTGTGTTTGTCCTAAGGATAATTTAGGTTAAGTAGTGTGTAAGCTTAGGGACTGGTGACCTTAACAGTTGCGTCCCATAAGATTTCACACACGTTTGCATTAGAACCTGTGTGCACTTAATACAAGGGAACCACTCTACACAAAAGCTCCCTCAATTAATATTTAAGTTAGCTTTATTGATCACAGCCACAGGAGAGGACAAAGAATATGTGGCTTGTTTGATGGCTCCATGCTTGCAATTGAAAATAACTTAACATGCAGGGAACAAAACATCAGAGTCATCTCATAACTATGCATAAACTAACTACCAGCATGGTGGATGCATAAAAATAAAAATTGTAATCAAAGAATAACAGAACACCCTCCAATTGTATAAAACACAGTGTGTCTGGTGGGTGACACAAAATGTTTGATGGCACAATTGTTTCTAAACAAACGCATTGACACGCATTATACAACACTATGTAACTGCGCAATGTTACCACAACATTGATCTTTACACCCAAAGACTCCAATACAATTAACAACTTCTGGTCAAATGCTTTTTTCAGAGTAAATTATACAAATATGAATAATGACAATAGTTTCAAATCATAATTACAATTTTAATTTAATAATATATCTGCTATTTCTATTAACAGTTCTGCTTATGGAAAGTATGAGAATTTTGGTTTTGAGATTACAAATATCACTTCCACTGAATGGTGTCATAAATTCAGTGTGAGTATTTAGGGCTGCAATTTTTGTGTGTGTGTGTGTGTGTGTGTGTGTGTGTGTGTGTGTGTGTGTGTGTGTGGTATATCAAATGCACCATTGGTGAACCCCACTATTGTGCACAACAATCAAGAAGTCTTTAACACAATATTTTTTAAACGGAATGGCATGGGACTTACTTCTGCTTTTTGCAGGTATCTGATAACGTAAGATGGGGTCATCATAGAAGCTTAATCTGTATACTGGATTAACAATAAACTCTTTACTATACAGTATAAATCTATTCAAGGTCATGCCATCTGAGTTTAATTAAGTGAATTAGTAAGGACGCTGCTTCTATGAAAAAAGGGGAAAAAATAGCTACTGCTTCCTCAGGGCTAGTGTTTTTCCAGGAGAAATGGTAAATGTTGAGGCACGTGACAGGAACAATCACTTGAAGCAAAATATCTTCATATGAAAATAAGACTTACTGCCATTGTACTTCACATGTTATGTTCCCCTGTTATGAGGTTATTTACATGCTCACAATCCAGTCTGCTAATGAGATCCTTTGCCTTCTGTTATTGAGGTGAAATTCGATCTGTGCAAAAGAGATGCCATTAATGCCATAACACTTGAGTTGGCCAAGTAGAATTTTGCGATTCACACAATCAAAAGGCATGTAATATATTAACAGAAGAATTTATGGGGGGGGGGGGGGGGGGATCAAATATAAACGGGATTTTTGTTGGTAGGACTGGCCCCGCACTTCTACTATGCTTAGGCAGGACCGTTAGAAGTGAGGAGAGCATGCTGTTAGATATTTCCCACTGTTTTGTCGGTAACGATCGTGATGTCTGAGCAACAGGTGCACCCCTCCATTGCCCAATGCATAATTATCAAATTTCTTGCTTGTGAAGGAGTTACAGTGGCAGAAATTTGAAAAAGATTGACTGCACAGTTTAGTGATAAAATATTGTCAAGGACACGTGTGTTTGCCTGGCATAAAAACTTCAAGGAAGGACAAGAACATGTGGAAAATCAGTCACACGATAGCCATCCTTGGACCAGCATTACAGACAAAAACATTTGTGTGGTTAAAGACTTTATTGACAACGATCAATGGGCGATAGTATCAGAAATTGCACAAAAAGTTGGAATCAGCTATGGGAACTGTCAAGCAATCATCACAAATGACCTACAGTTCCATAAAGTGTGTTCCAGATGGGTCCTTAAACTATTGATCGAAAATCTGAAGTTGAGATGTTTGGAAGTCTGTCAGAGGCTTACAGCAAGATTTGTGGATGAAGGTGATGCATTTTTGAGTTGGATGCTCACCTGCAACGAAATGTGGGTTCACCACTACATTCCAGAATCCAAACAAGCTGGTAATGAGTGGAGGAGGAAAGGGGAGGCAGCACCAGTGAAAGCCAAGATTCGACTGTCAGCTGGCAAGGTACTTTCAACCATTTTTTTCGATCAGCGAGGCATTTTGCTGATTGTTTTTTTGTATGAGTGACGCACAATCAATGCTACTTACTACTGCAAACTGTTGAACAAGGCGAGAGCTGCATATCACCGCAAAAGACGAGACCAATCAATTCGACAGGTCATCCTCCTCAATGACAATGCGCAACCACAAACTGCAGCTCTAACTGTATCTAAGTTACAGGAAATGTACTGGACTACACTTGATCATCCTACTTACAGCCCAAACTTATTGCCCTGCAATTTCCATTTATTCAGACTGCTTAAAGAGGGTGACGATATGAAGATGACGAGAGTGTGCAAGACTTTGTGTGTAATTGGCTGGTGACACAACTCAGTTCTATTTATGATGAGGGCATAAAAAATCTACTCATATGCTGGATCAAATGCATTTCCAAAGCAGGAGCCTATGCAGAAAAGTAAATTATAATTGTCTTGCATTTTTAAATAAATGAATTTAAATAAAAAATAAAATCTCATTTATATTTGATCCGCACTCATACTTGTTTTTCCCTGCTAGCACTTCATTCATGAAATCTTGTATTACTTCCCCTGTGAAGAACCCAGTCCAGAAACGAAACTGAGAGGCAGTCAACAAGTTCTGCTCAATTAAATAAGTCAGTATTTTATCATCTGCCTCTGTCTTAAATAGTCAAATAGGTCTGCAATTAGAGGTGGTTCACATATCTTCAGTTTTGTGTATGGGTGTTACTACATCATATTTCAGTCAGTCAATGAATATACCCCACTTCACTGGTTGATTACAAAGAGAACTTAAGGGTATTCATATCAAGTCAGCACAAATTTTAATATTCTGCCAGAAACACCGTAACAGCCAGCAGAATTACTGATTTGCAGTGGCCTGATGAGTTTTGTAATCTCCTTAGGGTTGTGGTCATCAGACTTTTGTGCACAAGAACCAATAGTCACATTGTGGGGTTGCACTTTGGGCCGCATATGTACCGACCTTTTTAATAATTGACAACCTACATAAATTAGTATGTTATGAGCCTCCAGTGGACTAGCTATAGTAAGGGGTGCAATAAATTGGCTACCGTGTTTTTGATTGCTGCCACCCTCAATGACCTCAAAGTTGTGACACTGTACTTGCATGATAAAGTGTTATGTGTTGTTTGTGTGTGCAGATGATTAATTGATTTAAACAGTAACTATATTTATATTTAAATGAATTATGCATGAGACATGACCAAAAATGTGTACTAATGTTATTTTTTTATCTACTCATTGCATTGTATTTGAACACCCTTAATTTAATTTCGTATTCCTTCCTACAAATAAGTACCACATTTGAAAATGACCATCTCTGTAATGCACATTTATGATTCCATATTACTTCCAGGTCAAAATTTATACTACAGCAGCTGATTGGTATGAGTTGCACATTCCCTGTGAGTTGACAGTAGGGGAAGGTAAACAATAAAACATTCCCCTTCTCACATATTCTAACACTTCAGTGGTCTTACTACTTACCCATCTGTTCCTAGGGTAAGCAGCCACTTAATCATGGGCAAATTCAGCAGTGGCAATTAAAATTAGGCACTTCTTAAAATTATACTGTCTATGTAAGTATTTTTTACTTGTTTTTAAGCAGAGGAACAACACTTTTACTGAGTAAGGTGGCACAGAGGTTAGCACACTTGACTCTGATTCAGGAGGATGATGCTTCAAACCCACGTCTGGCTATCCTGATTTAGGTTTTCCAAGATTTCCCTAAATTGCTTGAGGCATATGCAAGGACAGTTCGTCTGAAAGTGCATGGCTGATTTCCTTTGCCATCCTCCCCCTAATCTGAGCTTGTGCTCCATCTCTAATGACCTTGTTGTTGATGGGACACTAAACACTAATCGCCTCAGTGTTCCTCCAAAACTATACCCTTAAGCTCTTAATGTTAGCTGACATTTTTGGAGTCATTTGTTAAGTGTTAGATGCATGATCTGATAAAATATGGCTGAGAACCACAGGTGACACAATTACTTGATATGAGCCACATGCAACCCACAGGCTGCAGTGTGATGAACACTGCCTTGAGGTTTTGCATTTTTGAAACTAATGTCTGTTAGCAGTGCATGCAGTGTCTGCAAAGTAAATCTAATGCATCTGTACTTGGTTGTTGATTACTGGTTGCAATTTTTGTAGCCACTGCAAAGAAGTAATCACTGAATTTGGTGTCCACTGATTTGGAAGTGTCACCATTTCTGACAGAGTTATTTTTTGATTTATTATATTTGTTTGTTTCTTGTTTAGTTATGTTCCAGATAGTTGTTGCCTTATTCATGAAGTGTTTTATTCTTTGTACATAGGTGATGAGTTTTGCTTTTTTATTGACAAAGTGGATGAGTCAATAACACTGGTGATAATGGAGTTTCAATTCTTGACTACTGCCTGTCCTCTGAATTAAATATAATTTTGTCTTCCCAGCACAAGATATTTTAATTCCAAGAATTATTCAACTCTTATCCCTGCTTCTGTTCAGTCTTACCATTAATTTTTTAAAGGGAAAACAAGACTAAAGTGTTGTAGGAATATATTTAGGAGTGTGTTTTATTTTCCATCAATACTGCCCTATACATTTTCTCCAGTCTTTGTCTGATAATTTATCTTCAAACACTGTGATTGAGTCATAGTTCATGATTCTATTTTTTTCTATGATCTGTACCTAACTGGTCAGTTAATTTCATTGTTACCATCTGACTGCTGTAGTCTGATAAACCACTGACTACTGCTTTTCCAGCTAAACCACTATGGTTTTTTGGGTGTAAAAACAAACTGCCAACAGCTTTGCACTGTCTCCATCAGTACTCAGAGGGACTGTTACTGTGGAAAATAAACAAAGTGGAATTTTACGTCTGTAGGTACCCTCGATTGGCACTGTCTGGCAGAAAGTCAATGTTAAAGCCTCCACAAACAATGATTTTCCAGTTAAGTCCACATAATCCTATTACAATCATTCCAAGTTGCTTTGTGAACCTTAAAATACTTCCTGCCAGTGATCTGTAAACAGGCAGCACTACAAGCTTGTGTGTTTCCTGATTCACTATTGTGACTCAGCATTCAGAGAGCAGTTCAACAAAATGTACTTTTGTTGTGGACTGGTGGCATTCAATTTGATGAAAATTTCACTGCTGCTGAAAAACACTAATAAAGATGTTCTGGTAGGATAGGTGCACAGGTTCTACGGCAGTGCACACGTGCGCGTGGATTTGAAGAACAGTTCCGAGCTAACAACACTTGGTTAAATCTCTAGGCTGGTGATGTCTGTCCATACATGATAATTCTATTCATTGTTCTGTTTCTACTGAAGACTAACCACTGTTTCTATCTCACTCAATGACTTGAACATGAGGACATGACAAACATTCTACAGGAGCTCCCTAGCAAAACTTGGATGGGCTTTCAACTTGCAGCTCACATAATCTCCTTGTGCATGGTTATTTAAGATTTTGTCTCTCTTCCTGGTAGTGCTGCCGCTCCAGAGAGGCATGATTCTCACTGGGCGCTTGATTGATTTGCACACAATGATGTTGCTGCTGCAAACAGATGTCAGCATTACCTCTGGTACCAAATGTCAAAAACTCTTCTTGTGTGGTATCTCAGTAAACCATGTCTTTAACCAGAAGAACCTGGGATTTAACTCCACTTTTTGCATGTTAGACACTGCCCCTTCCTTTTTATTGGTTCTACAGTAGTACGATAGTAGCTAGTATCCATCAAGATGTATCTATTCAGTTTCAGTGATTTCCAAATGATATGCAGAACAAGTCTGCTGAAATCTCATCTACCTTTTCATTTTCCTGACAGGATATGAAAAGTTAATCTTTTCCATTCATAAGACTTCACTGTTTAGTTGGAAGACACTAGCTGTGTTTTCTTTAATATGCTTGCATTTGTCCACGTAGCACATGTTTGAACTGTATATTTATTCTGCAGTTCTGCGTAGACAATATAGTGAAGCTTCCACACATTCAGTGATTGTTTTCTTTTGGGATGAATTTATAAAGTGAAGTGACGTTGAATCCTTATCCTAAATATCTACTATGGCATCACAGATGTCATTAGTGGAAAGGTTAGCTGTGACCCCTGTGCCCATCCTTTTCTCTCATCCTTGTTGGGCACATAATAGTGTAGGGCATACTGTGAACTTTTTTTAAAATTTTATCCTATTCTCAGAAATGAATATTTGATATTCACTACTGAAACACTCTGCAGTTTGTTTCCTGTCACACTTGCTAGGCAAAAATGTCTTTCTATCTTTCTTAATATTCCTTGTAAAGCCTTATCATTGGTGCCATAACACCCAGCCTCTATGTTAACTGTTCCAAAATGTCTTAGCTACTATGTGGCCTAAAATGTGGATCTATCTATCTGCTCAAAATTATTTTCAGACAAGCCGTTTAGAATGATCTCACATGAATCCTTGTATCTGGCACCAGTTTCAGTTGCATGACTCCCTCATTCTAAATCTGCAAAATTGAATTATTCCCCTATCACAACAGAATAATCAGGAATGATTTGCAAATTTGCTACCAGGTACACTCAGTCAGTGTTTATGCCTGAGGGCCTCATTCAACATGTTGAAGAGGCTATTCCAGCAGCCATTGAGGAAACAGGGTGCAACCAACTGCAGATCGTGGTGCATGTTGGAACAAATGATGCCTGTCGTCTGGGTTCCCACGTCATTCTTGGATCATTCCAGTGACTGGCAGAGAAGGTTGAGAAGACCAGCCTTGTGCATGGAGTTTCAATGAAACTCACAATTTGCAGCAAGGCCCCCAGAACTGACTTTGGCCCTTTGGTTCTGAGTCAAGTGGAACGACTGAACCAGAGACTTCGAAAGTTCTGTGATAAGCTAGGCTGTGACTTACTGGACTTGTGCTATAGGGTTGAGAGCTGCAGCATCCCATAAATGCACTACAAATCAGAGGCTGCTACTCATATAGCTGACTGTGTGAGGTGCACACAAGGGTTTTATAGGTTAGGCAACTCTCCATTCAATCCAGGTAATGATAGCTGTAGGAAACCCAGAAGTGTCAGTGTAAGATCGAAAGAAATGCCTCCCATAGGTGAGGGCATTAAAATCCTAATGGTAAACTGCTAAAGCATTCACATGAAAGTGCCAGAAATTGAAGCGGTCATGAAAAGCAGTGAAGCTCACATAATACTTCTTACAGAAAGCTGGTTAAAACTGGAAATTGATGGCAGTGAGATTTTTGGGGAAAATTTAAGTGTATATCAACAGTATAGGATAATGGGAAATGGAGGTGTGTATTTGTCGCAGTAGACAAGAAACTTAAATCCACTGAGATAAAAATTTAAGGTGAACGTGGTGAGATTGTTTGGGCAAGACTCAGTGTCAGGGGCGGGTGTAAAATGATAATTGCACCCTTCTAACACCAACCAGGCCACCCAAAGACAAGGCCTAGTAGTAATCCTTGGATAACAGAAGAAATATTGAATTTAATTGATGAAAGGAGAAAATATAAAAATGCAGTAAATGAAGCAGGCAAAAGGGAATACAAGCATCTCAAAAATGAGATCGACAGGAAGTGCAAAATGGCTAAGCAGGGATGGCTAGAGGACAAATGTAAGGATGTAGAGGCTTATCTCACTAGGGGTAAGATAGATACTGCCTACAGGAAAATTAAAGAGACCTTTGGAGAAAAGAGAACCACTTGTATGAATATCAAGAGCTCAGATGGAAACCCAGTTCTAAGCAAAGAAGGGAAAGCAGAAAGGTGGAAGGAGTATATAGACAGCCTCTACAAGGGCGATGTACTTGAGGAAAATATTATGGAAGTGGAAGAGAATGTAGATTAAGATGAAATGGGAGATATGATACTGCGTGAAGAGTTTGACAGAGCACCGAAAGACCTGAGTCGAAACAAGGCCCCAGGAGTAGATAACATTCCATTAGAACTACTGACGGCCTTGGGAGAGCCAGTCCTGACAGAACTTTACCATCTGGTGAGCAAGATGTATGAGACAGGTTAAATACCCTCAGACGTCAAGAAAAATATAATTATTCCAATCCCAAAGAAAGCAGGTGTTGACAGAAGTGAAAATTACCGAACTATCAGTTTAATAAGTCACGGCTGCAAAATACTAACGCGAGTTCTTTACGGATGAATGGAAAAACTAGTAGAAGCCGACCTTGGGGAAGATCAGTTTGGATTCCATAGAAAGATTGGAACATGTGAGGCAATACTGACCCTACGACTTATCTTGGAAGTTAGATTAAGGAAAGGCAAACCTACATTTCTAACATTTGTAGACTTAGAGAAAGCTTTTGACAATGTTGACTGGAATACTCTCTTTCAGATTCTGAAGGTGGCAGGGGTAAAATACAGGGAGCGAAAGGCTATTTACAATTTGTACAGAAACCAAATGGCAGTTATAAGAGGTGAGGGGCATGAAAGGAAAGCAGTGGTTGGGAAGGGAGTGAGACAGGGTTATAGCCTCTCCCCGATGTTATTCAATCTGTATATTGAGCAAGCAGTGAAGGAAACAAAAGAAAAATTCAGAGTAGGTATTAAAATCCGTGGAAAAGAAATAAAAACCTTGAGGTTCGCTGATGACATTGTAATTCTGTCAGAGACAGCAAAGGACTTGGAAGAGCAGTTGAATGGAATGGATAGCGTCTTGAAAGGAGGATATAAGTTGAACATCAACAAAAGCAAAACGAGGATAATGGAATGTAGTCGTATTAAGTCGGGAGATGCTGAGGGTATTAGATTAGGAAATGAGACACTTAAAGTGGTAACGGAGTTTTGCTATTGGGGGAGCAAAATAACTGATGATGGTCGAAGTAGAGAGGATATAAAATGTAGACTGGCAATGGCAAGGAAAGCGTTTCTGAAGAAGAGAAATTTGTTAACATCGAGTATAGATTTAAGTGTCAGGAAGTCATTTCTGAAAGTATTTGTATGGAGTGTAGCCATGTATGGAAGTGAAACGTGGATGATAAATAGTTTAGACAAGAAGAGAATAGAAGCTTTCGAAATGTGGTGCTATAGAAGAATGCTGCAGATTAGATGGGTAGATCACGTAACTAATGAGGAGGTATTGAATAGGATTGGGGAGAAGAGGAGCTTGTGGCACAACTTGACTAGAAGAAGGGATCGATTGGTAGGGCTTGTTCTGAGGCATCAAGGGATCACCAATTTAGTATTGGAGGGCAGCGTGGAGGGTAAAAATCCTAGATGGAGACCAAGAGATGAATACACTAAGCAGATTCAGAAGGATGTAGGTTGCAGTAGGTACTGGGAGATGAAGAAGCTTGCACAGGATAGAGTAGCACGGAGAGCTGCATCAAACCAGTCTTAGGACTGAAGACCACAACAACAACAACAACAACAACAACACCCACCAGACTCATCTCCTGATGTAACCGATAACTTTAGAGAAAACCTCATTTCCTCAGTCACACATTGTCATATTGTAATCATCAGTGGAGACTTCAGTCATCCAACAGTTAACTGGGAAAATTACAGCTTTGTTAGTGGTGGGTGTGATAAAACATTACTAACTACCTAGAACAGATAGTTAGGAACACGACTCATGATGGAAGTATATTGGACTTAATGACAACAAATAGACCTGACCTCTTTGAGTATGTCCACATCAAAATTACTGTCAGTGACCATGATGTGGTTGTGGCAACAGTGATTACCAAAGTACAAGGGACAACTAATGCAAGCAGAAAGATATATATATTCAGTAAACTGGATAAAAGATCAGTAGTGTCATATCTCAGTGAGGAACCTGAAACTTTCAGCACAGGGCAGAGGCATGTAGAGGAACTGTGGATCAAGATTAAAAGAATAGTTTACCATGCACTGGATAGATATGTACCCAGTAGAACATTTCATAATGCAAGGGAGCCTCCATGGCCGGCCGGGGTGGCCGAGCGGTTCTAGGCGCTACGGTCTGGAACCACACGACCGCTACGGTCACAGGTTCGAATCCTGCCTCGGGCATGGATGTATGTGATGTCCTTAGGTTAGTTAGGTTTAAGTAGTTCTAAGTTCTAGGGGACTGATGACCACAGCAGTTAAGTCCCATAGTGCTCAGAGCCACTTGAACCTCCATGGTATACAGTCACTGTAAAGAAACTTCTATAGAAACAGAGATTACTGCATAATAAGTGTAAAACAAAGTGTAGGGTTAGAAATAGACAGCTGTGAAGAGAGCAATGTGTGATGCCTTCAATGTTCACCATAGCAGAATATTGTCAAATGATATTTTACAATATCCAAAGAAATTCTGGTCATATGTAAAGGGTGTCAGTGGCTCCAAAGTTAGTGTCCAGTCCCTAGCAACTGACACAGGAACTGAAATTTAGGATAGCAAAGCAAAAGCTGAAATACTTAGCTCCATTTTCAAATGTTCCTTTACAAAGGAAAATCCAGGAGAATTGCCCCAATTTAATCCTTGTACCACTGAAAAGATGAATGAAATACGTATTATTGTCAGTGGTGTTGAGAAACAGCTGAAATTGTTAAAATTGAACAAAGCTCCAGGCCCCAATGGAATCTCTGTGAGATTCTATACTGAATTTTTGACTGAGTTTGCCACTTTTCTCACTATCATGTATCATAGATCTGTTTAATAAAAAACCATGCCCAGTTCTTGGAAAAAGGCACAGGTCACACCCGTCTACAAGTAGGTTAGTAGAAGTGATCCACAAAACCACCATCCAATATCCTTAACATCGATTTGTTGTAGAATCTTTGATGAACGTATGCTGAGCTCAAACATAACGAGGTATCTTGAGCAGAATGACGTCCTCAGTGCCAACCAGCATCGATTTTGGAAACATTAATCACGTGAAACATAAATTGCACTTCTCTCACATGACATACTACAAGCTTTCGATCAAGGCAAGCAGGTAGATGCAGTGTTTCTTGGTTTTTGAAAAGCATTTGACTCATTACCTCACCTATGCTTATTGTCAAAAGTATGATCATATGGGGTATCAAATGAAATTTGTGAGTGGATTGAGGACATTTTGATAGTGAGGACGTAACTTGTTATCTTGGGTGGAGAGTCTTTGTCAGATGTAGAAGTAACTTCGGGTGTGCACCCTGGAAGTGTGTTGGGAGCCTTGCCGTTTGGCTTATGTTAATGACATTGTAGACAATATTAATAGTAAAATCAGTATTTTTGCAGATGATGCAGTTATCTATAATGAAGTACTATCTGAGAGAAGTTGTATAAATGTTCAGTGAGATCTTGATAAGATTTCAACATGGTGCAGGGATTGGCAACTTGTCTAAATGTTGAGAAATGTAAAATTTTGCATTTGACAAAATGAAAAAAAAGTAGTGTCCTATGACTATGATATCAATGAGTCACTGTTGGAATCTGCCAACTCATACAAGTACCTGGGTGTAACACTTTGTAGGGATATGAAGTGGAGTGATCACATAGGTTCAGTCATTGGTGAAGAAGGTGGCAAACTTCAGTTTATTGGTAGAATACTGGGAAAGTGCAATCAGTCTGCAAAAGAGATTGCTTAAAAATCACTCATTCAACCAGTTCTAGAATATTGCTCAAATATGTGGAACCAATACCAGATAGGACTAACAGGGGATATTGAATGTATACAGAGAACGGCAGCAAGAATAGTCACAAGTTTCTTTAATCCATGGGAGAGTGTCACAGAGATGTTGAAGGAACTGAAATGGCAGACTCTTGAAGACACACACAAACTATCCCAAGAAAGTCTGTTAACAAAGTTTCAAGAATTGACTTTAAATGATGACCCTAGGGATATACCATGTATTGCTCACACAAGGATTGTGAGGAAAAGATTAAAATAATTGCTGCACGCAGAGAGGCATTCAAACTCTCCTCATGCTCCCTCTAGGAATGAAACGGGAAGAAACTCTAATAACTGGTACAATGGGATGTACTCTCTGTCATACACCTAACAGTTGTTTGCAGAGTATAGATATTTCCCTGACGTGTTTGAAATTCCCAGATTTCTCTGATTTCAAGAACCTGTTGCAAACCTGAAAAGTATGGTAAACTAATATTAATTAGATACAAATAATTTTGTATGCCTTCCTAGAATTAAAGTATACCTTCAGGAGGAGGCATCATCTTTATGCATCCAGCTTGTGGCAAACATTAGCCATGTGGTTATTATTTCAAGAATTTCAGTTTCCAGAGCCACATTCTTCTTTACTTTATCTTTCATTCTATTCTGTACAGTTCACACTTCTTAGATTCTTTATACAGTGATTACACACTTTGTCATGTTGGGTTTACTTCATTACGTCAACATTATGTATGGAACAGGAAATAATGTAATTATAACATTGTGTTATGAAGTGTGTCTCATATATTCTAAAATGTATCTGTTTTCTGATTCACAAAAATATCTGTTTGACTTATGTCACACTCAAGTATTTATTTCATATGAATAATTGCACCGTAATTCAATCCCTCTTACAATGATATGTGGAAAACTATTAGCATCAAGAAAAGGAATGTTCAGAATAAATGCATAAATGCTTATTAGTAAAACTACAAATACAGAAGTTACTACAAAGTAAAACAGTATTTGAAGCTATCAACATAAAACAAGAGTATTCAGCTACTAACAGCTGATTATGTATAAGTGCGGAAATGGTGAAGGAGTCAACTTAATGAAAACCATATGTACTACCTACCATTTATTGTTTGCAAATGTGTCTGTGTCTACTGCAATTACAACCAATAATCTTAGTTACTCTCCATTATATTACATTGCACACATGTTACTTGTCCTTACACACGTAGCTATGAATTGCAATGTCAATGTAATATCATGCTGACTGTGATAGGATTACCATATTATCATGCTATGTGTTTGTTTAACATGTCTTCAAGGCTCAGCATTACTAAGCCACTTATCTGAGATACATAATGCTCATTGTAACTATTAGCATCAAGAAAATGAATCCAGAATGAGATTTTCACTCTTCAGCGGAGTGTGCGCTAATATGAAACTTCCTGGCAGATTAAAACTGTGTGCCCAACCGAGACTCGAACTCGGGACCTTTGCCTTTTGCGGGCAAGTGCTCTACCATCTGAGCTACCAAAGCACGACTCACGGCCGGTCCTCACAGCTTTACTTCTGCCAGTATCTCGTCTCCTACCTTCCAGCGCACACTCCTACCAGCGCACACTCCACAGCAGAGTGAAAATCTCATTCTGGAAACATCCCCCAGGCTGTGGGTAAGCCATGTCTCCGCAATATCCTTTCTTTCAGGAGTGCTAGTTCTGCAAGGTTCACAGGAGAGCTTCTGTAAAGTTTGGAAGGTAGGAGATGAGATACAGGCAGAAGTAAAGCTGTGAGGACTGGGCGTGAGTCATGCTTCGGTAGCTCAGATGGTAGAGCACTTGCCCGCGAAAGGCAAAGGTCCCGAGTTCGAGTCTCAGTCGGGCACACAGTTTTAATCTGCCAGGAAGTTTCATAGCAGCACACACTCTGCTGCAGAGTGAAAATCTCATTCTGGAAACATCCCTCAGGCTGTGAGTAAGCCATGTCTCCGCAATATCCTTTCTTTCAGGAGTGCTAGTTCTGCAAGGTTCGCAGGAGAGCTTCTGTAAAGTTTGGAAGGTAGGAGACGAGATACTGGCAGAAGTAAAGCTGTGAGGACGGGGCGTGAGTCGTGCTTGGGTAGCTCAGATGGTAGAGCACTTGCCCGCGAAAGGCAAAGGTCCCGAGTTCGAGTCTCGGTCGGGCACACAGTTTTAATCTGCGAGGAAGTTTCAAGAAAATGGATGTTCACAATAAAAGCATTAATGCTTATTAGTAAAACTACAAATACAGAAGTTACTACAAAATAAAACAGTGTTTGAAGCTATCAACATAACACAAGATTATTCAGCAACTGGCAGCTGATTATGTATAAGTGTATATCCATAAGTCTCACACTTATGGATATATTAACTGGGGCTAAATATGATATTCTATTTTGTGAATGAAACATCAAACTGTACCTATTATCATGTCAAACTACTTGAATAAGTAAAAGTTTGTAACCAGTCAAAAATTTTTGTCCAGCCATGTACCATTTGAGCAAGAACCTGTAAACATGTCTACCTTAAATGAAGCAGTCATTCTAATTTCCAGTAAAAATGAATGTTACCTAATTAACTGTAGCATAGTGCTCTAAACTCACTTGTATATACAATCATTACATCACTACTATACACATATGTTAAACCACATACACACATATGAGTATGCAATGAACACTTAACGAACTCATAAGTACAAACACATTATCATGGTATTAAATACTGATCTAGTATGGAGATGATACCATGTTTGAGCAATCCAAGGTATAGAATAAATACTGAATCACATTAAACTTACATTTCATTCAAGATATAAAATTGCAGACTACAAATACATGCTTCAATGACTAGTGTGTGTGTGTGTGTGTGTGTGTGTGTGTGTGTGTGTGTGTGTGCAGAAACCTTAGACCTTAAGAACTTAATTTGAATTTATTCTTCTTACTCATAGATGGTTCACATTACTACTGTTGGAGAACACACACACACACTTGTAATCTTGGTATCAACATTACATAAACAAGTATAATACATTTAAAATCATAAAGTACCCCTTATGACAACAAACACACAAAGATACCTCAAGCTGTGCAAAGATCAACTGGATACATAGTTAACAACCATACTCATTATCTGTAAACACATGTAGGAACACATATGACACTATTAGTATTTTGCCATTTAATATCCTACAGTTACACAAATGTATGGAAGTTGAATATACAGATTTGTATGCAAATATGTAATCACATGATGTGCTATACTAATACTTTGATCGTCACTACACTTATTGTTTGCATTATGAATGACACACACTATTATCAAATTGCTATATCACTGTTACGTTGAGAAAATACATACAGATCCTATTTATCTAGTGACAATTTGTTTAAGACAACTTTTATACGGAATGCAAGAAGATTATTCAGCTATAGATTTCACAGCCTGGGAATTGGCCTATGTGTGAATCTATTTTTTATGTGTAAAGGTATAGCAAATATGGATATTCTTATTTAGAAGGGATGTCTTTTGTTATTTCTGGTCTTCTTGGCTGTTCCTATCTTTATACAAATATCGACCTAGTGTTAGAACGAATATTATCCCACTTGTCCTGTTAACAATGCTAATTATATCATTATAACTTCAAATCACATTAATAAATGTACATACTTACTGTCAAATGCATTGTATCTTACATCAAATGTCCTTGAAAATAAAAAATGTCAGTTAGTAAATGCCATTTCTTAGTGTGTCACGGGTACTGTAGAAGTTTTCCCTTGTTAGTCCTTGCCAATTCCAATATACTCATATGAAATAAACTTGAAGTACTCCTTGCTAATATTCAACAACACCATTACATTCATGAAACTGTAAGAAGCATAAGCAGATGTATTGTCAGCATCGTAGTGTTATATTATTGTAAAACGAAAATTTACAGATGTCATAACCTAACGAAACAGAATTGATTATACACTACTTATATGAAAGTTACATGTACACATGCTTGGCTATTTAAAGAAGGTGATTTATGTCATATAGTCTAATTGCACAACAAATAATGAGAAGAGATTGTTATTAAAGGATGTTAACCTGTGTCAGCTATGTATATTGAACCTAATGTAATGTTGTTGCTTGAATCAATTACCATGCTCTTTACTATTTACATTTATTAAAAATTTATGTTTATTAAAAATGAAAAAAGAAAGATTATGTCAACAGAGAATCCTGAAGTCTAAGATCATATTCCAAAACACTGTGTTCAAAGAAGAAAATTCTTATCATTGCTAAATAATACATCGTATAATGAGTATCTAAGATTTTGAATATTTATGTAATTATTACTTCTGAGGTTACCACTCTGTGGCATTCAATGTGAGGAGGAAAAGAAAACAATTTATACTTTTTTTATCACTTGCAATCTAAGTTGAGAGAAACCTGTAAATTCTGATAATACAACAATACACTGAATTGAATGGAGGATGAAGAAGTAGAGACTAATGGATTTTATTTTTCCAAGTAACATGGGTACAATTTAAGGAACCATAAATGACTGGATGAGTCATTCATAGTTTCACTTTAATGTGACTTGCACCGAGACATGCATGACTTAATCTTTGAGACAAGCATGTGCTCTATTTTTTGATAGAGACACCACTTGTGCCATCATATTGTGAACACTATTTGGTGAAATTACCAAGCAATCATAACGAATCACCATACATCTATGCACTTACAATCCACATTAAAAATGAATGGTGGTCCTTCACATACTTGTATTTGAGACTTGTATGGCAGTTCATTGAGTGAAAGGACATTTTATGAAACATTTATAAGAAAAATAGATTTCAATCATTTCTGTGAAGCAAAATAAATTTTTATGTCTGGACTTTGAGGGGTTATATTAACAAGAATGTGTTTCAACATGAACTTAAGGAATTGTTTAATTTGTAATGAATACATGCACTAGTGTTAAATAAACTAATATTTCATATAATATGTAATATGATTGACAGATTAGTATTTGTCACAACTCCATCTCACAAACAGATACACAACTATGGTTACTTTTTCTGCCCTGGTAGATGCATACTGTGGTATAGTCTTTCCCATAATTCCTATGTGCAATAATCTGTCAGTGAGGTATGTAATGTAGCAGAATGGGTCAACACGTAATGAACAGATCAATACCAAATATTTTGGAGATTGTGATACCATTACACAATGTTATATATGTATAAAACTTTTAATTGTTCTGTCCTACAGTTGCCGTATCTATGAAAGTTGATAAGCTTGTGATGAGATTAGGCACTTAATGTCCTAATTTAATTAACTTATGCAAACGTTCCACTGTAAATTCAAATTATGTTAGACCAACTGTAAATATACAATGAGATTATTATTTGTGACAGTAGGATATAAAAAGTCAGTAGTAATAATCATAATACTCTGTCAGAACACTAAAAGATTTAGTATCAAAAGTTATACTGTAATTACAAAGCTATTAAGGAATGTAATTACTCAGTTGTTTACAGTGGGTATATTTTATAAAATTTCGATGTGGAAACTGATTTATTTGATTGGATTGATTATTTCAAACTTGATCTTATGGAATTACATTTTCCAGGAGGTGTATGAGTCTCAACTTTGTCTTCAATAAAGATAGAAGCTGAGGTAATGAATTAAAATTTGTGCCAACATCTGTCATTATCAAAGATAAAGTTGAGACTCATATGTCTCTGGGAAAATGTAATTCCATCAGATCACTAGGTCACCTATGCCCAATGTAGAGGTATGATTTCCCTATTATATACAAAGCCGGGGTGCTTCCAATATCAGAGAGCCTCGGTGACACTGACGATTTGAGAAGGTGGAAATGGGCTGAAGGTGTGAACTGAAGTTTGTGTTAGGAAGGGCATTATACTAGGGTAGTTTGTGCAGCTGTGTGAGCCACCATTCCATGATGATGTAGTGGTTAGCCTATCTGCCAAATGAACAGGAGGCTTGGGCTCAGCTCCTGGCCTTGACATTAATTTTAATTCATTACTTCTGCTTCTAGCCTTATTTCAAACTTGTTACTAAATTACATAAAAGAAAAATTCTGTAATCAGAAGCAATAAAATTGATATAATCCATTTGTACATTTAATTATCTATTTCCTTAATAATATTGAAAATAACTGTTGACATAGCTGTAAAGTATAAATACACATGTGGCAAAGGCCATAGTGCACCAGTCTCGAATCAGTTTTATGAACAGTAAATCCATGTCAGTTTGGTCTGTAATGTACTGTAATAAACATATTTTAAAAGTAATTTTCTGTGTTTTGACTACATTATTTTTTGGTGAACATGTCACAGAGTGCCTGTAAATACAAAATAATTGAGCTCTGTCAATATTTTAAATGGAGGAACTGTATTTGAACTGAGTTACACCACAAACACTTCTTCACCACTCAGCAAATTAAGTAATCATAAACTGCCTACATTTTAAAGGGCAACAGACAAATTTCATATTCCTATATTTCCAGAAAACTTTTGACATAGTGCCCTACTGCAGACTGTTAATAAAGGTCCAAGCATATGGAATAGATTCTCAGGTAATACCAATAAGTCATTGCTGGACTCAGCCAACTCATACCAATACCTGGATGTAACATTCTGCAAGGAATATGAAATGAAATGGTCACATATGTTCAGTCATGGGTAAAGCAAGAGGTAGACATCAATTTATTGGTAGAACACTGGGGAAGTGTGATCAGTTTACAAAGGAGATTGCCTACAAATCACTCGTGCTACTAGTTGTAGAGTATTGGCTAAGTGTGTGGGATCTGTACCAAATAGGACTAACAGGGGATATTGAATGTATACAGAGAAGGGCAACATGAATAGTCACTGGTTTGTTTGATCTGTGGAAGACTGTCAAAGAGATACTGAAGAAACTGAATTGGCAGACTTTTGAAGATAGATGTAAAATATCCTGAGCAAGTCTATTAACAAAGTTTCAATAGCTAGCTTTCAATGATGATGTTAGGAATATACTACAATCCCTTACATATCGCTTGCATAGGGATCGTGAGGATAAGATTAACATAATTACTGCAAGCATAGAGGTATTCAAACAATCATCTTCCCACGCTCCTTACGTGAATGGAATGCAAAGAAACCCTAATAACTGGTGCAGTGGGATGTACTGTCTGCCATGCACCTTGCAGTGGTTTGCAGTGTACAGATGTAGATGTAGATGTGGAGGTAGATGTAGGTGTAGATATGTGAGTGACTCAAAGACTTTTTAAGAGTCAGACCCAGTATGTTGCCTTGGTGTGTGTTCATCAGAGACGAGGGCATCATCAAAAGTGCCCCAGGGAAGTATGATAGGATCATTGTTGTTCTCTGCATACATAAACATTGTACATATGACGGGATGAGGTGATAATGATGAGCACAAATGAAGCATTTAACTGAATGCCCAAGGACGGCCAGGGGGGGGTCACATTTTGGGTTTACTGGAGTCTGGGCAGACCTTGCAAAAAATCTCCCAATATACCTACAACAACATCTTTACTCTACACGCCATCTTATGGTGTATGGTACAATTACCACTACCATGTTGGAAGAAGCGATATGCTGGCTGACTCTCCTGGAAACATATGTCCTCAAAATTCCAACAGCCAGTGTCTTGGTGATGCAGTAGCTTATGATGCTCTTGTAGCATCTGTCTCAGGAGTTTGTTGAGCAGCACTGTGACACCCTTGCTACTTCTAAAGGATGCTGTGATGAAACATGTCACTATTTGTTGGATCTTCTCCATCTCTTCTATAAATCAAACATGGTGAGGGTCCCAGACTAAAGAACAGAAAGGTGGGCGCAACAAATAGAGCCACCTTAAGGTTTGATGATTTTTCATTGGCAAACTACTCAGCAAATTAACTTGAATCCTTACTTGACTTTTGGAGTAGCTCTTGAGCTACCAAGAAAAAAAAATTGGTCATTCAAAACAGTTCGAGTGTGCTCCAAATTTATATTTCAAAAACATAGTAAATGACTTTTGCGGGGAGCTTGGGGCGCCCAATATGCCACCCCACATACTCCAGTAAGGCCATGTCTAAGAATGGATGGGCTGAAGACAGTGAAATGCTGAATAAACAGTCAAGGAAGTTTATTACAAATTAAAAGAAAAGCAACAAGAAAAATTCAGATTTTTCAGACAGACTATTTCACAGTATAAACACAAATATTTCTCAACAGTGTTTTGTTGATTGTGACACAAACCAAATGAACATACAGTCCACAGAGGGAACAGCAAATCATATCTTCTGCGAAGTTATCAGTGCAGGTGAAACAATATCAAGATGTAATAATATTATGAAAAGGGTAGTTGCTAGTCACCATATAGTGGAGATGCTGTGTGTGTGTGTGTGTGTGTGTGTGTGTGTGTGTGTGTGTGTGTGTGTGTGTGTGTGTGTGTATTCTATTTCTGATGAAGGCCTTATTGGCCAAAAGCTCACTTTTTGACAGTCTTTTTGTTGTGCCTATCTGCGACTCAGCATCTCCGCTATATGGTGAGTTGGTGAGTATCAATTATTCCTTTTATAATATTGTTACATTCCATCCTGTATTTTCCATTGTTTAATATAAAGATGTAGATGCATCCAGTTTTTCACATGCTGGAGGTTTTCCCCCAAAGTTTTTGATGTTGTTTTTCATTGTCCTCATTTTGATATTGAGGTTTCTCTTGGAATAAACTTTGGGTTAGTTTATTTCCTGTAATTCAAACTTTGCTCCTCTGGGTGTGACTATTCTTAATTTTATGGGTTTTAAGGTGTTGGTGAAGGACCTCCCACCAGATGATGAAAGGGGGACCAAGGGTTTTGTTTCAGGAAGAGTTTCACATTGGTCTTGTGGGTTAATTTGTTGACCTTCCATCCATTAGCTAGGTCACCTTCATCAGTCTCCATTGCAGGCATAGCTTAGATATTAGGTCCATGAGGCAGATCAGGAGCATTTTCACCACCATCTAAGGAGACATCATCCTCCATTACCCTTGTCATGAAGTTTTCCACACCACTGGTTGCTGTTTGTTTAGGGTGCTGTTCATTTTTGGAACACAACCTACGACCAGCTTACAGACAGAAGTGATGACACTTTCTGCAGGACCTGACCATCATTTTGCAGGATAATGCTCAAGTACATACAGTGCAAGCTGTTACTGATTTTTTTGACTGATGGGGTTGCTAACTGCTATACCACATAATGCACTCCCCTGACTTAGGCCCTCGTGAGTTCAACTTGATTTCTAAATTGAAGGAAACACATCACGGCATTTGCTTCAGAACTGCTACAAATTCGTCGGGAAACAGACCATGCCGCTCGAACTGTCAACACAACTGGCACTGCTAAGAGTATCCTACGACTTCCACATTGCTGGCAATGGGTTATACACAATGCTGGTGACTACTTTGAAGGCCAGTAAAACTTTGAATCGTGTATCTACTTTGTATGAGCTGTAAATAAATAGTTGCCACTATTAAAGTTCCAACCCTTGTACTGACCTACATAATACAATCATAACAGTGTCACAGATCTTGCATAACCATCCATCATATCATTTCTGCATTGGTGCAGCTGCTTCACAGATCAGCCACACACAATCCACAGCTACTGAAAGAGTAAGGAAAGATTTAAGGTTCAGTCACAGTAATGTTCACTTTTATTCACATCCTGTTCAAGAGTGGACTGACCATGATATTGTATTCAGGCTAGAGTAGCATATACCTTCTCCATAGGCAGTGCAAACAAGTGTAGCGGTAATTATTTTGAGAAACATTCATTACTTACATGTTGGTCGAAATTGCAGTGTTAGAGCATGTAGGTGACATGCGGATAGGATTTGCAGCCATTCACAATCCACAGGTGATGCTAGTGTAAATACAAAGATGTGTAATTCTAGTGGCAGAGAGTACATCTGACATTTAACATATGTACATACTCCATTACTGTGGAAATAATTTCATGTTGTAGTAACCATTACACCAAACATGAGTGTAAGTAATATACCACCCGCAACACACACCTCAGATTTTCAGCAGTAAAACTCTCCCGGAGCACCCAACACATAGAAGTCCATTTAGCATCTCACAATGGCTATACTTGTATGACTACATGTGTGCTGCTGTTTGTTGAATTTCTTATGAATCCAATCTGGTAAGGATGCCAAGATACCTAAAAATCATTTGAATAAGTGTTTCTTGTAAGCCACTTCCTCATTTGTGGATGAATTACACTACCATATATGGCCATCCTACCCTATCTCGGTTCCTGTGACTACCCCTAGGTATTATACGTTTGTTACTGTTTCCACCAATAGCATAATCAAACAGTAATGTACATTTATATGCAATAGCTACATTTACATGGTGTCCATGTCCCTGTAGCCATCATCAACCCCCCCCCCCCCTCATGATTCACCACCACCTTCTGGCATTGCTATTTTCTTCTTATAGCCAGACACATCATACATGGCTGTCGGCAGTAAAATGATACCTGAGCTGCTCAGCACCATGCAGATGACGTGAAACGCTCTAACTTGATTGGGACTTGAACTGCTGCCTGTCACCTAAACCAGTATTACATGGCACACCTATTGTATACAAGTCTACACCAGCACCCCAAGTGTACGCAAGTCAGGAACTGCCAACTTTTTCATTCAGCATATTAAACGATACACCTAATGTATACATCTGCACCAGCATCCCAAGGATACATATTCAGAACTGCAGGTTTGTCTACATCGTTGAGTGTGAAAGTTGATATTTTTGAAAATCTGCAAGTTACTCATATAGAAACTTCTGAGAGGTCTAGTTCAACATTTATTAATCAGTTATTGTTTTCTTGCACAGCTAGAACAAATTACATTACAATTATACAGAATTGTGGACATGATATTCTGGTACAAGCAAATGTTATTTATGTTTTAGACACAGAAGATGCAATTATCTGTGCAGCATTTGATGTGACAGTGTCCGCCTTAGTTGCTAGGAGAATGCCAGGAGTAGGAACTGGATTTGACCTTGGCTGGGAAAGAGGTGAACAATGAGACATATACTCCCTGTTAATGAAGGAATTGAGGCCTGAAATCCACAGGAATTTAGGAACTTCATGAGAATGGATGAGCCTTGTCTTGACAAGCTGCTGTCAGTTGTACATGACATGATTTGTGCAAGTGACAAAGTAATGAGGGAAGCTATTAGACAATAGTGGAACCGCAAAGATACAAAATGGTTTTTACAGTCTTCACTGGTCATGGGTGGCACAATTGCTCCAAATCTTGTGGCTATTCTCTCAACACTATCCTTCCTGGCATGTTGAAATAAAACAACAGATGCAACAAAATCAAACATGTGTGATACTTTCATTAATTAAGATGATCTGAGCGTATATCAAAGGTAAAATTATCTAAACATTTACATAAAACATATAAACTCAGAATTAAAATTTGTAGATGGACCTTATTATGGTATGTCATCGACAGTTCCTGTCTTTCTGTATCTCCATGTCTGAACAACATCACTTTGGTTCACCCTAAGATGCCTAGACACTTTCTTTGTTGAGAGCCCTTCCTGGCACAAAGTAACAATGCGTACATGATTGAACCACGGTATTGACTGTCTAGGTGTCTAGGCATTGCTGAACTAAAGACAACATGATCGGTGTACCACCTTCCTGGTAGAATGAATGTAACTGATCGGCTGTCGGATCCTCTCCGTCTAATAGGCGCTCCTCCTGCATGGTTGTTTACATCTTTGGGCGGGTTTAGTGACATCTCTGAACAGTCAAAGGGACTGTGTCTGTGATAAAGTACCCACAGTCAACATCTGTCTTCAGGAATTCTGGGAACTGGGGTGATGCAAAACTTTTTTTTAATATGTGTATAAGACTTGACGTCCTCCACTTGCAGTTCTTATAACAAATTTTGCTGAACGCTTTTATTATCTTGACATAATATCTATGGCTTCATCCAAGTATGTTTCCTTTTTTTCCGCCGCTTTTCTGCCAAATACACACACACAGTGCAATCTTGATACTAACAATTGCAGCGCATAACAAGTTGTTGTTCACCATCTTGCAGTTTGCCAAAAAGTATGACGACAGTGTAATACCCCTTTTTAATGCTACGTCAAAGATCTTCGTCAAATAAATTTGATAAAATTTCTTTGTCAGAGAAATATGTTAGTATAATACCAGTCTAAACACTACTGCTTCAAGCATGATAGGAATCCATCACCACCACCTCTCAACTATATGCAGAGTTGCTGCAAGATGAGGAATTTTCTTATAAGCAGTAGTTATTTTGTGTGTGTGTGTGTGTGTGTGTGTGTGTGTGTGTGTGTGTGTGTGTGTGTGTTTTGTTATTTAATGACTGTTGGATCATTAGGTTTTGTTGATACTTATTTGAAGAGTCATGGACACCATGTAATTGACTTGGAATGTATTGCTCTTGGTCCACCTTCACCATCCACGTAATCAGAGAGATGGTCTGTGGATAAAAGTCCATATCTTGATACGTTGCCCACGCTATCGCAGATATCTATCAAAAATGATGATAAAGTTATGTAGTCAGTAACAGGCTGAAAAGCTTGTCCAATTAGGCCATTGTGTGTACAATACAAGCGACCGGTCAGATTAGTGCCAATTCTTGTCATAGCATAGATGACATCCAACGAGACTGCTCAGCCTTTGGCTCAGGTTTGATCTTACTACCATCCCATGTCCAATTTTTGTATCACTTTCTTGTTAGGTTTCAGGAAACCAAAAGAAGAACCCATTTGGTGACACAGTCTCTGGCACGCCACTTGAATTTGTTCTCGGAGCAGCCTAATTGACTAACTTCAGTGCTAATTAACTGGGAAACTACGAACCATATACAATTTTTTTCTTAAAAATTATTTCTTAGCACAACCTACCCCGCAACATCCATAAAAGCTTTTCAGACTGTTTCTGACACCATGTGTACAATGTGATGACAGGTGCTTTTATTATATACATAGCAGACATCTTCATTTGTTTATTGTAGCGAGTCAAATATGCAGCAATGATGTAGAATTTCTACAACTACTTTGGAAATGTAACGTACCACCTCTACGTCTTCCACCCGTAGCATCTCCAGTGGGTCACTCAGATGGGATAATGATGATGAGGTCCTACACTCCGAGGAGCGGAGGGGACGATGCGGAAGACCCGCACTGCCATACTAGGCAAGGTCTTAGTGGAGGTGGTTTGCCATTCCCTTCCTCCAACCACAATGAGGATGAATGATGATGATGAAGACAACACCCACTCATCTCAAGGCAGAGAAGATCCATGACCCCACCAGGAATCGAACCCAGAACCCCGTGCATGGGAAGTGAGAACGCTACCACAAGAGCACAAGCTGCGGACTCACAGATCGGAAGAAGACTGCAGGTAAGGCAGAAATTTGTAGTATCTGGCTAAATATATTTGAGAGAATGTGTGTGTGATATATATATATATATATATATATATATATATATATATATATATATATATATATATATATATATATATATATATATATATATGGTTATAATAGAGGGAAACATTCCACGTAGGAAATATATATCTAAAAACAAAGATGATTTGACTTACCAAATGAAAGTGCTGGCAGGTCGACAGACACACAAACAACCACAAACATACACACAAAATTCAAGCTTTCGCAACAAACTGTTGCCTCATCAGGAAAGAGGGAAGGAGAGGGAAAGACGAAAGGAAGTGGGTTTTAAGGAAGAGGGTAAGGAGTCATTCCAATCCCGGGAGCGGAAAGACTTACCTTTGGGGGAAAAAAGGACGGGTATACACTCGCACACACACACACACATATCCATCCACACATATACAGACACAAGCAGACATATTTAAAGACAAAGAGTTTGAAACTCTCTCTCTCTCTATATATATATATATATATATAGATAGATAGAGAGAGAGAGAGAGAGAGAGAGAGAGAGAGATTGTGTGAGTGTGAGTAATGCTGTATGACATGATACTTACAGACTGTTGTGATGCATGTGTTTCAGAATTACCCAACAACATAATATTGCTTCCTTTGTGCAATGTTTCCAGAGGTGGGCTTACAACACTGCAATAATCAACAACTGCGTCACCTCATCTGGGGCTGCCAGGCTACCGTCTCTAGTCTAGTGATAACAGGGCAGTGATATCAGTGTCTGCATCACCTCTGACTGGACCTTCTAGCAACCAGCCCTAGCAGGACTGCACTGTCAGTGCCAACATCACCACCTCTTCCAGGGTCTAGCAGTAGCAGCCCCACCGCCCGCCTTGTTCACAAACACACAGCCACATTAGGCTACCCTGTGGTAACACACAGCCACTTTCGACTACTCTGTGGTTGTTGGTGCTTTAAGGGATAGGGTCCCACAGTCCCAGCATAATACCAATGCTACTTCCTTTGTGCACTTCAAGCAGTACTGGAAAGAGAGCTCCCTGAAATCACTAACACGCAGCAGTATCCCACCATCAAATGCAAAATAGTTCTCTACTATGAGCTGGGTACCCCCTCCCCCCCTAAAGATGGCAGTAATGAAGCTGAAGATCAAAGCATCGTCAAACAGTTGGGGAAGGATGGTGCGATATTACAGAACATGTCAATTGCAGACTGGTATGGAACTTCTACCGAGAGTGTCACACTAAACCACTTTTCCAATATCAGGGGAAGAGGGTTTGGAAAGACACTCAGCTGTTTGCTCCACCTTGATATGTACTCGCATGTTTCTGGCCCATTTAATGGAGATTCAGTTTCACCCCTCTTCCTCCAGATATAATCAGTAACCAGGCATACATTAATGTCCGGAATACCAAGAAAAGGGATAAATATTACTTCATGTGGTCTCTTCTGACTTGTGATAGAAACTTCCCGAAACATGTCTATCTCACCGATATATATATAACAACTAAAGCCTATGGGCATTCTAATTTCAAAGGCATCTTTTTTCCCATACCAGTTCTAGACCTGCCAACAAATGCCTCTGAGTACTATGGGACTTAACTTCTGAGGTCATCAGTCCCCTAGAACTTAAAACTTCTTAACCTAACTAATCTAAGGACATCACACACATCCATGCCCGAGGCAGGATTCGAACCTGTGACCGTAGCAGTCACGCGATTCCAGACTGAAGCGCCTAGAACCACTCAGCCACAACGGCTGGCACCTGCCAATATTCGAGAGGGAGAACCCCGATTACTCTATTAACATTTATTAAATGTCTCTGCAGATGCTGCTTCACTGGCTGTGTGATGTGCAGAGGATTGCCATCTTGCATAAAAATGATGCAACTCGCACACACACCCTGTTGAAGGGTTGAAATGGCGTTGGTTACAAACGAGTTTCATAGCATTTACCAGTGACAGTACAGTTAATAGGACCTGCGGGACCCATCTCCTCGATAAATGATGTTGTTAACCCACACCACGCAGTCACCATTGTACGAGGCCTGTTCAGAAAGTAAGCTCTGATTGATTGCCAAATTGAAACCACAGTGAACATCAGAAATGTTTTACTTGTAACAATTAGCTACACCTTTCAGCTACTTCTCTACGTAGTCGCCGTTCTGACTTAGACTTTTGTCATAGCGTTGTACCAACTTTTCAATAGCCTCATCATAGAAGGCAACCGCCAGTGCTTTCCGCCAATTCTCCACGCTGGCCTACACCTCGTTGTCTGTGTCAAAATGTTGTCTTCAAAGACAGCGGTTCATGTGACCAGAGATGAAACTCAGGGGGAGACAATTGCGGACTGTATTGTGGGTAATCTCACATTTCCATTTGAAAACGATGCAGGAGCATCTTCATTGCCCCTGCAGAATGCGGCTGAGAATAGTCTTGAAGAAGAAACAGCACGACAGTTATGTAATGTTAGCTGCATAGCTTCAGGCGAAATTTCTCACCAGGCCCTCGTACTTGGCGGCAGACACTATTTTCTAGACATCTTTACGCACTCACTGCGAGCTCAGAAAGGAGAAGAGCGACGTGATGCTAACTGGGGTTATACTAGAGACACTACCCAACACATCTGCGCAAAGCTTTATCGGATTTTCATAGTCGTTTCCATTTCGCGACCGATCGGAGCTTACTTTCTGAACGCCCCTCGTAGAAAGAAGTGGTACCAGTTGATGTCCATGTAGATTTTCGGTTGCCCATATTCTGCAATTCTATATATTTACATATCCTTGGAAATGGTTTACGTCAGCCCACGGAATGCACCATGGCCATTCGTTGTCCATTCCAAGGCAAAAGAAATTCCAGAGGAGTTTGTCTTGCTGGCTGGTCGGCAGGAAGCAACTCCTGAACATGGATGATTTTGTATGGACAGAAATGCAGGAAGTTTCGTAGGGTTTTATATTTTGTGCTATCAGGAACTTCCGATGTTCTGCCACTCCCCCGTGCACAGCATGTTTGCACACCACCGCTCGACTACTCCTGCAATGCTATGGCCTCATTTTCGACGGACGTCTGACCAACAACTTTCCTCCCTCTGCCACACTGCACTTCAAAAGAACCTCTTTTCGAATTCTTTAATAATTTTCTTCAGACCCTTAGCAAACATTGGACCGGTTGCATTCCTCGTGCCCTTGTGTGTCTGGAACTTACACAGGGCTACTGGTGCACAGTCAACGTTCTTGTAACAGAGGCCAGCTGGGGTGGCCGAGCGGTTCTAGGCGCTTCAGTCCGCAACCGCGCGACTGCTACGGTCGCAGGTTCGAATTCTGCCTCGGACATGGATGTGTGTGATGGCCTTAGGTTAGTTAGGTTTAAGTAGTTCTAAGTTCTAGGGGACTGATGACCTCAGAAGTTAAGTCCCATAGTGCTCAGAGCCATTTGAACCATTTGTAACAGAGCTTTACGAGCAGCATGCGATCCTTCATGGAGACCGTCATCTCGGGCGTCTCGGATGCAAACTGAGGAACAGCCATGTGCCATGCGCCTGTTGGTGTGCATATTTTGACGCTTACAGCGCCATCTATTGCTCAAATTTTCGTTGTTTTAATTTTTTCCATGTGTATCCCCCTGCGTCAGTATTACGCTGTTCAAATTAGACAACATTCTGAGCAGTGATTTTCTTTATACAGCGTTTTGAAACTGAACCTTTGATTATGGAGACCGTGTACTTTGAAACAACTATTACGTTTGTGATGTAGTGGACACCGCGTGTGTTGAACTATTAATCGTCGGTACAGAAACTGTAAAACCATTTAACGTATGTGAAACTGGCTCGCCAAATGGTGAATTCTGGAAAGTGACACTCATTCTCTAAAAAACAGACGGACTGTAGCTTCGTGAATGGCTAGTTAAAGTGAATTTTACAACTCTTAAAGCTTGTGTGGGCAACGGCCTTGCTGCAGTGGATACTCCGGTTCCCGTCAGATCACCGAAGCTAAGCGCTGTCGGGTGTGGCCGGCACTTGGATGGGTGACCATCCAGGCCGCCATGCGCTGTTGCTGTTTTCGGGGTGCACTCAGCCTAGTGATGCCAATTGAGGAGCTACTCGACCGTATAGTAGCGGCTCCGGTAACAGAAAACCATCATAACGACCAGGAGATCGGTGTGCTGACCACACGCCCCTCCTATCCGCACCCGCAGCTGAGGATGACACGGCGGTCGGATGTTCCCGATGGGCCACTTGTGGCCTGAAGACGGGGTGCTTTTTTCTTTATATAGCTTGTGTGCTAGACATCAATAACAGCTTCATATGTGCAGGGTGGTTATAGTTGTGCACACACAACTTTGACCTACATGGCAACAATTACGTTCAACCAGTCTGTGGTCAAACAAATATGACGGAAGACAATATAACAGCTAGGAGAATCGCTTTCCTCGACAGAGGATGTGTCCATTGTAATTCACAACTGATGGAGCTACTTTAATTACATCACCAATAGCGACGTCTTGCCGACGACTTCACACCTCACTGACTACCAACTGACAAACTGCAACACAAAGCTCTCTTTCCATACAGATTCAAAAAGCATTTCGAACAGTTCCAGTTGCAGTTTCTTTTCTTTTTTGACATGTTTTCCCCAACATCTGTTTTTATTGAATAAAAGTAGTTTCAGTGTGAGTAAATTCAAACTCTTGTGTCGACATTGTTTGCCTGATGATTATTTTTGTATGATTATCGTTTAATGTTTCCATTACTGTTATATTTTGTTTTGGGTGTTATAAATGTGTTTAAAATTTATTACAACCCAGACTTTCGGTCTCTTTTTTTTCTCTCGTTTTTCGACATTTATTAATTTTCATCATGATTTCTTAAAATAAGCTTTATGTGAATTTTTATTAATCTGCTTAATATCACGCCATAGAACTACCGTACGGGAGAGAGCACTAAAATTATAATGTTTTTCCCACGTCAGAGAAGATGTTTCCCGACTCGTTTGAGATATTAACAACAGTTTCTTCCGTTGAATTCTGTTTATCGGGCCACAGTATCCAATAATTTTTCATTTCAGTTTCTTTATGTTGAAAGGTGTATATAGATTTCACAAGCTTTTGTTATGTTTTCCACTGCCGTGAAATATAATCGAAACAATCAGGACAGTTTAAAACAACACAAGCAGAGCCGGCGTTAGAGGGGAGGGAGATAAGCGGGCAAAAGTACCGCGGGCGCAGGTCCCGGAAGGTCTGCCCATGTGTCTAAACAAATACACAAGAAAGGCAAGTTTAGGCTCTTCACTATGATTTTGAACCAAAGACTTGGTGAAGGGCTCTCACTGAACCCGCTGGATTGTTTAAAAAACACATGTACATACATAACTCGTGATTAAATTGATGAAGCTACTGAATTTCGGCTGGTCCCGGCGGAGGTTCGAGTCCACCCTCGGGCATGGGTGTGTGTGTTTGTCCTTAGGATAATTTAGGTTAAGTAGTGTGTAAGCTTAGGGACTGATGACCATAGCAGTTAAGTCCCATAAGATTCACACATATTTGAACATTTTGAACTGAATTTATGCAAACTGTAAGCATTAAAAAGTTTCTTAAAAAAGACGTTGTTTGATATTTTGCATTAAAATTTACTGACTTTATTTAAAAAAAAAAAAAAACAAAGTTTAAAATGAAAAATATTGGGAAGGGGCCAAAGAACACTTCCCCGGGGCCTGTAGGTCCCAGCGCCAGCCCTGAGCACAAGGGCGTTACCAGCCGATATGTTAGAGGAGGAGAGTGAGAAAGAGGATGAGGGATTGAATAAATTCTTGTACATTGATTCAAGTTGGAAATTGTTTATTAACAGTTGATATTACTAATAATTAAAAAGAATATTTTAAACGACATACATTTAACGGAAATTAGTTAAAACACAATCTTCACACTCTGTCAATGAAAACTTCTTTATTGTCAAAAATTAATTTTCTGTGGATGCTCATCATTGCTAGGCCACTGGGACGACTTTCTATAATCTTGCTTCTCATCCACGCTTTTATTCCTCTTAAGCCGCGAGGAGTGGCCGCGCGGTTTGAGCCTGTCACGGACTGCGTGGCCCCTCCCGCCGGAGGTTCGAGTCCTTCCTCGGGCATGGGTGTGTGTGTTGTTCTTAGCGTAAGTTAGTTTAAGCAGTGTGTAAGTCTAGGGACCGATGACTTCAGCAGTTTGGTTCCTTAGGAATTAACACACATCTAAACATTCGTCTCAAACTGCTAAAAGACCGTTCGACAGTGCATGTTGTACAAGGGAGAGTAATCAAAATTTTCAAAGGTCTTTGGGTTTCTGGAAAGAAGTTTTTCGTTTATTTAATTATATCACAAGTAGTTAGTTCTGTGTATTCTGCCCTAATTTTTTCCAAAGTCAATTTCACTTTTAATGTTTGACAAATCGTAAAATCGGGCGAAGGTTTCTCACGCTCCTACCAGTTGATCAACTGGCATGGTTTTCATTTGCGCTGGATGTAATTTAGATAAAGCGAATGGTGGAGTGTTTTCATTAGCAGAACGCACTTCGAGAGATGTAATAATGGAGTTCAAATACGGTATTAAACGAGGGTAATCCCAAAAGTAAGGTCTCCTATTTTTTTTTTTATAAGTACATAGACCTGTTTATTTCTACAATGGTTTACATCAGTTTACAGTTCGAACATTTAGCTATTTTTCGACATAATCATCATTTCTGTCGATACATTTTTGTAGCAGCTGTGGCAGTTTTTGTATGCCCATGTCATAACAGGTCGCCGCCATGCTGTTCAGAAAGTTATGAACCTCTTCTTTCACCTCGTCGACGGAGCTTGAATCGCTTTCCGGCCAAATGTTCTTTTAACCTAGGGAACAGGGAATAGTCACTGAGCGCCAAGTCAGGGTGGGTGGGTGATTATGTTCCACTGAAACTGTTGAAGGAGAACAGCGGTTTGCAGAGCGATGTGTGGGCGAGCGATGTCATGGAGAATGTGTTCCCCCTTGCTCAACATTCCTCTTCTCCGGTTCTGAATTGCCCGTTGAGTTTTTCAGAGTCTCACAGTATCTATCAGCGTAAATTGCGGTCTCAGCGATTCAACTCCTACGACAAGGTGAAAGAAGAGGTTCATAACTTTCTGAACAACATGGCGGCGAGCTGGTATGACGTGGGCATACAAAAACTGCCACAGCGCCTACAAAAATGCTGATTGTGTCGAAAAATAGCTAAATGTTCAAGCTGTAAACTGATGTAAACCATTGTAGAAATAAACAGGTCTATGTACTTATAAAAAAAATAGGAGACGGTACTTTTGGGATTACCCTCGTAAATGACCTCCAAAATTCCAAGGGTTTTCTGCTAGGGAGTTGCTTCGATGATGCTGATTTCCAGCAACGCGCGGCATTGTTTTTATGTATTCAAGACCGACTTTTTCTGCAGTGGCCATAGCTTCTTTCAAAATCTCGTCCGTTACTTTTTCCGCAGTGTCACGGTGAGTTTTCAGCAATTGCAAAATTAATTTTATGTGTTACAAGGCCTTGACTGTGTCTAAAATTATGGTCCGCAGAATATTAACCGCTGTTTCCATCAAAGCTGAATATTTAGCAATTAAAATTACGCTAATAATAAACGGAAAACCAGAAGTAGCTGCATGGAGCTGAAAAGCCTATTTGGTATTCGTACAAGGCATGAAATCGGTGTGATTTTAAAAGGTTACAACTGTCTAGCAACGAAGACTAAGTTAGATTCCGCAGATCGTCATATTACAGTATACCTAGGGCCAAGTGTGAGTTTATTTATTTTGTGTAAATTAAAAGGAATAATAATTTGAGTTATTGTGATCGCTTCTCAGTTTTGGTTATTGATAACTTGATACCAGTGTCTGAGTTTAATTTGTACAGCACCGAAGATGATTAATATGTGATCGAAAATCGATTCTGCTATCAATAAAACATCAATATTACGGCCAAGGCTGACCTTCCTTTTAATTTAACATACATGGTCGTTGTGCACACAGCACTCCATGGAGTCGCCAATCAATATTATTTTGTGTAGTTACAACTGAGTAACATTAAAGCAGGTTCCACTACTGATTACAAAATGATTACGTGATTTTGCAGTACATATACTTGGTTTTGTTTACCATTTCTGACATAGTTCATTTGAATATCTTCGGTTGTGAAAAGTGTTTCTTTGAGTCTAAAATAATCAAAATTTACTTCATTACGTTTTTCCACCTTAAAGTTTTAGAAAAATTCACGGTCAAGATTTCGCTAATAACCTCTTGGAACCAGTTTCTGTACATATGTTACAGACTGAAATACTACTATACGCAGAGACTATGTAATCAAAGCAAACATCAGTCAGAATTTGATAGTGAAATCAAGTAACAAAACATTAACAGCAGATTTGGATTTCACAGGGTGAAAAGATGTGTAATTTCGAACGGATTACCTTTATTTTGCATATAGTTTTGATTTTAATTCACTGTAACGCAGTTTATTTTCTTTTTTTTAGTTTCATGCCGCTAATTCTTCCATTCCCCGTTACCCTTCGAGCGAAGGCCAATCTCTTTTGTAGATACGGCGCCAAACCTTTTTAACACTTTAGTCTCAAAAAAGCGCCTAAGAGAATAACTGAAAGTGTAAAATAAAATAAAAGAATTGCCTCTGTGTGTGTGTGGGTCGGGGGTGAGGGATGGGGATGGTTAAACGTTCTCCCTCTTATAGCAGCGAACACTGGCAACGAACCCCTTGAGTACGAGGCCACAAAAGGCCAATGATGTAACAGCATACAACGCCCCACATGTTGTCTACCCATGGAACCACAATATTGGCTGCTAACGACAACAGGGAGCGGGAATAGAGGTTTCCAATGGTGAGCACAGCTTGAGGCTGCGGGGCGTAATTGAGCTGCTTCTCAATCTGTATATTGAGCAAGCAGTAAAGGAAACAAAAGAAAAATTCGGAGTAGGTATTAAAATCCATGGAGAAGAAATAAAAACTTTGAGGTTCGCCGATGACATTGTAATTCTGTCAGAGACAGCAAAGGACTTGGAAGATCAGTTGAACGGAATGGACAGTGTCTTGAAACGAGGATGTAACATGAACATCAGCAAAAGCAAAACGAGGATAATGGAATGTAATAGAATTAAATCGGGTGATGCTGACGGAATTAGATTAGGAAATGAGACACTTAAAGTAGTAAAGGAGTTTTGCTATTTGGGGAGCAAAATAACTGATGGTGGTCGAAGTAGAGAGGATATCAAATGTAGACTGGCAATGGCAAGGAAAGCGTTTCTGAAGAAGAGAAATTTGTTAACATCGAGTATAGATTTAAGTGTCAGGAAGTTGTTTGGAGTGTAGCCATGTATGGAAGTGAAACATGGACGATAAATAGTTTAGACACGAAGAGAATAGAAGCTTTCGAAATGTGGTACTACAGAAGAATGCTGAAGATTAGATGGGTAGATCACATGACTAATGTGGAGGTATTGAATAGAATTGGGGAGAAGAGGAGTTTATGGCACAACTTGACTAGAAGAAGGGATCGGTTAGTAGCACATGTTCTGAGGCATCAAGGGATCATCAATTTAGTATTGGAGAGCAGCGTGGAGGGTAAAAATCGTAGAGGGAGACCAAGAGATGAATACACTAAGCAGATTCAGAAGGATGTAGGTTGCAGTAGGTACTGGGAGATGAAGAAGCTTGCACAGGATAGAGTAGCATGGAGAGCTGCATCAAACCAGTCTCAGAACTGAAGACCACAACAATAACAACAACAACAGTCGTCGGATAATTCGCAACAGTGCTACTGTGCTAGTGGTGTTGATACGAAACAGAGCAATGGCAACGACGATAGAAAGCAAACAGTGCGTTATATCTGCAACAGTTCGCGAATCTCACAGTTCGTCAGAGAGCAACCCAAGACATTTCGTAGTGAGAAAGAAGTGGCAGATGAAATATTAGCGTTTGTGCAAGATGAGCGGATGGAATGTGTGGTGTCATATACGCTCGGCTGCGCCGACAATGTACACGAGGAGTACAATGATGACGATACGTGCTTAACAAGTGAAAGTTTTACTGAAGCAGGTATCAAACCATACAGTTTATCATCCTTGTCGTACAGAGGGCCACAAATCCTATTTCCAGTGAATCAGTGTCCATGGAGTTGGCACCAAATATAATTACGTACATGCAAGATTATCTGCAGAATAGTAAAAAAAAAAGTCATGAACAGATTTCGAATGAATCCACAGCAATATGACCATACAGGACATAAGAAAAAACTAGGGATATTCGAGGCAGGACAAAGCGCACTTGTTACAAAAACTGGAGTTGCGCGTTTCAAGGATACTCGATACAATTTACAGGGTGTTCATGATAATGACCTACTACGTTACGCACATCAACCTGTAGGGTACAGAGATTACAGTGATTTCAAAGGAAGGAGTCGATGGTTGCGTAACTTCAAACAGAGCTACAAAATTGGAAGACGCAAGTTAACGAAATTTCAAGGGTCAACTTGGCGATGCATTGTAAATTGCGGAATCTTCCCGAAAATTTGTAAATGAGATAAACATACTTATCCCATCGTTCAGTGAGTAATCTGTTTTCAACCAATCGCGATTTGAAGAGGAAATGCATATAAATGGAACCTTGGAAATTAGAGGTGCCAAGAGAGTTATATCAAGATCAACTAACACCAACACCTTAAAGCATTCGTATACAATTATGCCATCTGTTAATTTGGATGGTAAATTGGTTGGAAAGTTATTTATAGTGCTGAGAGAAGTTGGAGTGCTCTGCCCTCTACGATTCTTTCTCGTGTGTATGATCCTGCAAGTGCAGTAGGGCCTATTTACGTCACAGCACGAAAGGGTGGGAAAACGGGCGTAAGAGAACTGTAACTATGTTACGAACATTGCCTTTGGCCAATAGCTGTTCAAAATTACTTGCTTTTGCTTGATTCCTTGTCTGTGTATAAAATCATACTCCTTTAGAGCAAACTATTCCTCCTGGAAAGTGTGTGACTTTGTAGTTCATACCACCTGGAACCATTGAACAAATTCAGCCTCTGGATATTACTGCACTATCTGCAGCTATGGCTTGAAGGATAGCCAGTTTCACAATAAGCTCCACGACAAACTGTTTCGCATTCGGTTGCATGCCATCTCATTCCCGCAGCTTCCATCACCCCGTTACATCAATATGATTCTACACGCGTTCTTTTAGAGTGGATATCTAGCTGAACGTCCTGTACGGTTTGTAACTCCCAAGGAGTTCGCCTTCGATCATGAATGTGCGAACCTTGGTGATCATTGTGGCGCGCCATTTTCCATTCGTTGTTCGTAGTGCAAGTTAATGGTTTGTTTTGAACGTTTCTTGAATGTGGACGATGTCTATTTTGTGCAGTGTAATAGATGCATCCCATAGAAGGTTGATCTCTATGTTAAATCGTGCCTAGTCGTCGAATATTTTGTGTCTAGCAAACCTGCTTTCTCGGATTGCTAAACCACATTCAAACAAATCGTATTAATGAGTTTTATTATAAAATGAACAAATACAATACTTAACTTTGTGTTAAACAGATGTGTCACAAGCAAAGGGCGACATACGAATTAATCAAGTTTCTTCAGTATAACAATTCCAAAGTCTGATACATAGAGGGTTCAAGCGGAGTAATCAGCTTTGACACTTATGTGCAAGTTGCTAGTGTTGAGGCTGCTGTTCCACTGGGCCGCAGTTCTCTTCCTATAGGGGCCGCTGCAGTCGCGTTGTCGTCCTGGAGATTGGCCAGACAGCATCCAATTGACTCACGTCATCTCACAGCCCTCTTTGCTCTATCGTTCCCGACAGGCGTGTCGGCGCTTTAGTATACGCCGTAGCACTCTACACATCCCAGACATTCATTTCTGCCCCTCCTAATGCACATGGTGAGTCATTAGTGGCTAATATTTTTCCTGTCGTAATTGTTAACACAACGATTGTAAATTAGCCTTACTAAAGACTGAACTTGCGACCTCGCAATCAAGGGATTCCTTGTGAGCCCGTATCTGCATTGGCAACCACACAAACACTTCTGTCTTCCTCTCTCCCCTTCGCCGACTATTAATGCAACAAGGAAAGGACGCTGTATGATGATGATGATGAGGTCCCATACTCCGAGGAGTGTAGGGGACGATGCGGGAGACCCGCACCGCCGTACTCGGCAAGGTCCTAGCGGAGGTGGTTTGGCATTGCTTTCCTCCGACCGTAATAGGGACGATTGATGGTGATGAAGACGACACAACAACACTCACTCAACTCGAGACAGACAAAAATCCTGACCCCGCCGGGAATCGAGTAATCCACTAAATTACAGGCCCATGCCGTTAACGTCGATATGCAGCAGGATTTTAGAACATATATTGTGTTTGAACATTATGAATTACCTCGAAGAAAACGGTCTATTGACACACAGTCAACGTGGGTTTAGAAAACATCGTTCCTGTGAAACACAACTATCTCTTTATTCACATGAAATTTTCAGTGGTATTGACGAGGGATTTCAGATCGATTCAGTATTTCTGGATTTCCGGAAGGCTTGTGACACTGTACCACACAAACGGCTCGTAGTGAAATTGCGTGCTTAGGGAACATCGTCTCAGTTATGTAACTGGATTTGTGATTTCCTGTCAGAGAGGTCACAGTTCGTAGTAATTGACGGAAAGTCGTCAAGTAAAACAGAAGTGATTTCTGGCGTTCCCCAAGATAGTGTTATAGGCCCTTTGTTGTTCCTTATCTATATAAACGATTTGGGAGACAATCTGAGCAGCCGTCTTCTGTTGTTTGCAGATGACGCTGTCGTTTATCGACTAATAAGGTCATCAGAAGACCAAAACAAACTGCAAAACGATTAAGAAATGATATCTGAATGGTGCGAAAAGTGGCAGTTGACCCTAAATAACGAAAAGTGTGAGGTCATCCGCATGAGTGCAAAAAGGAACTCGTTAAACTTCGGTTACACGATAAATCGGTCTAATCTAAAAGCCGTAAATTCAGCTAAATACCTAGGTATTACAATGACGAACAACTTAAATTGGGAGGGACACACAGAAAATGTTGTGGGGAAGGCTAACCAAAGACTGCGTTTTATTGGCCGTACACTTAGAAAATGTACCAGACCTACTAAGGAGACTGCCTAAACTACGCTTGTCCGTCTTCTTTTAGAATACTGCTGCGCGGTATGGGATCCTTACCAGACAGGACTGACGGAGTACATCGAAAAAGTTCAAAGAAAGGCAGCACGTTTTGTATCATCGCGAAATAGGGGAGAGAGTGTTACAGAAATGATTCAGGATTTGGGCGGGACATCATTAAAAGAAAGGCCTTTTTGGTTACGACGGAATCTTCTCACGAAATTCCAACCACCAACTTTCTCTTCCGAATGCGAAAAGATTTTGTTGACATCGACCTACATAGGGAGGAACGATCACCAAGATAAAAGAAGGGAAATCAGAGCTCGTACGGAAAGATACAGGTTTTCATTCTTTCCGCGCGCTATACGAGATTGGAATAATACAGAATTGTGAAGGTGGTTCGATGAACCCTCTGCCAGGCACTTAAATGTGATTTGCGGAGTATTCATGTAGATGTAGACGTAGATGTAGACCCCGTGCGCGGGAAGCGAGAATGCTACCAGCAAGACCTGTGCTGTAAAATAGAACGGTGGGAAAACCGATAGGACGTACGGAAAATGAATAGAACTGAACGCAAGTCTTCTGAAAGAACTGTTCTACAGTTTTGTGATTTTTGAGTGTTCTTTTATTTGTTGTTACAGCCACGGCCGTTAAGCCATTATCAAACACATGAATTTCGCGGCCTCTAATCTAAACAAAAGAGTGAAACAAATGACTGTCAAGAGCATATCTGAAACACAAACGTGCAGCAAAAAATGCTTCTAAGCCACAATAACCCAGTAACATTCAGAATTCGCCAATGAGCACGATAAAACGTAAGTAAAAGCTGTAAAAATCCGCAGCATAATATCTAAATAGCACCACAGCACTTTTCCACAACAGAAACTCACTAACTATTATTCATGTCTACAGGCCATTTTAAACAGAAAATAACAATAACTGCTTTAACAGGCAAATGAAAACCATGTTCAGCTTAGGACATTCAAATATAGGAATGATAAACGCCAAAATTGTAATATTTACCGGAATATATAGTTTTGAAGGTTTTATTCTAAACAAATATTTAATTCAGACGTTGCCGTAACATCTCTGTGTTGCAGATGACATGCTGTATCAATTTAGAACTGATGCTGATTTCTGTTACCAGCCACACGGTACAGATCTGTAACAAAAGTGAACTACATGCACACATCAAAAAAAGTTTTGCATCACCCAAATTGCCAGAACTCCTGAAGATAGACGTTGACTGTGGAAATTTTATCATAGACACAGTTCCTTTGACTGTTCAGAGATGTCACTAAACCTGCCCAAAGATGTAAACAACCACGAATGAGCAGCGCCTATTAGATGGAGGGGGTCCGACAGCCGATCACTTCCAGTCGTTCCACCAGGAAGGTGGTACACGGCTCGTATTGTCTGTAGTTCAAACGTGCCTAGACGGTCAGTACCGCGGTTCGATCGCGTCCGCATTGTTACTTTGTACCAGGATGGGGTTCTCAACAAGGGAAGTGTCCAGGCGTCTCGGAGTGAACAAAAGCGATGTTGTTCAGACATGGAGGAGATACAGGGAGACAGGAACTGTCGATGACATGCCTCGTTCAGGCCGCCCAAGGGCTACTACTGCAGTGGATGACCGCTACCTACGGATTATGGCTCGGAGGAACCCTGACAGCAACGCCACCATGTTGAATAATGCTTTTCGTGCTGCCACAGAACGTCGTGTTACGACTCAAACTGGTCATGGAAGGCGCCGTAACGGCTGTACGATAAGTGAATGCCATCCTCCGGCCGATAGTGCAACCAATGCAGCATATTGGCGAGGCATTCGTCTTTATGGACGACAATTCGGGTCCACATCGTGCATATCTTGTGAATAACTTCCTTCAGGATAACGACATCTTTCGACTAGAGTGGCCAGCATGTTCTCCAGGCATGAAGCCTATCGAACATGCCTGGGATAGATTGAAAAGGGCTCTTTGTGGAGGAGGTGACCCACCACCCACCAACCACTCTGAGGAATCTACGTCTAATCGCCGTTGAGGAGTGGAACAATTTGGAGTAACAGTGGCTTGATGAACTTGTGGACAGTGTGCCACGACGAATACAGCCATGCATCAATGCAAGACGACATGCTACTGGGTATTAGAGGTACCAGTGTTTACAGCAATCTGGACCACCACCTCTGAAGGTCTCGCTGTATGATGGTACAATATGCAATGTATGGTTTTCATGAGCAATAAAAAGGGCAGAAATGATGTTTATGGTGATCTCTGTTCTAATTTTCTGTACAGGTTCCGGAGCTTTCGGAACTGAGGTGATGCAAAACTTTTTTTGATGTGTCTATATAATCTAAACAACAACCAAATGTGATGTCAAGATATTCCTTACCTACATAAATTTTGTATGTGTATATATCAGAAACAACAAAAGAAAAAAAGCTACTGATGATGCCACAACTGTGGCGAAACGTGTATCGGGAGTAATAAAATAAATAAAAAAAGGACTGTATTCTTGCAAGAATTTATTATTAATATGAACTATGTGTAGGCAAATTCCATCATGACAAAGCCTTGTGAAAAGTATACAACGTCCAATGTATAGCCCATTTGATGACATGTTGACGATCATGACTAATAATAAAACGTATGATCATGATCACCACATGTAAAGCTACAGCAGCAAATTAATTGATGATTGCTGAAGTAAAGAGGATATAAAATATAAACTGGCACTGACAACAAAAGCGTTTCTGAAGAAGAGAAATCTTTTGACATCTAATATAGCTTAAGTGTTGGGAAATCTTTTCTAAAGGTATCTGTCTGGAGTAGAGCCATGTATGGAAGTGATACATGGACAATAAGCAATTTAGGCAAGAAGGTAACAGGGGCTTTTCAAATGTGGTGTATAGAAGAATGCTGAAGATTAGATGGGTAGATCTTGAAACTCAGGAGGACCAACTGAAAAAAATTAGGGAGACAAGAAATTTGGTGCACAACTTGACTAAAAGAAGGATCTGGTTGATAGGACACATTCTAAGACATCAAAGGATCACCAATTTAGTGTTGGAGGAAGGATGGAGGGTAAAAATCGTAGAGAGAGGCCAAGAGGTGAATACAGTAATCGGATTCAGAAGGATGTAGGTTGCAGCAGTAATTCGGAGATGAAGAGGCTTGCACAGGATAGAGAAGCATGGAGAGAGCTGCATCAAACCAATCTTCCGACTGAAGATCACAACAACAGCAAAACTACAACAAAAATGCCGGCCAGTAATGCAGAGCAACAAATAAAAGGACGCGGTAAAAACATTCCATTTTAGAACAATGTTATCCTTCAGAAATTTTTTATTGCCTAAGGATTCACAAACTACAAAACGAAGTAAAATCAGTGAAATGTCGCTCTTAACATGGCTCATAAAATCTGGGCTTGTTGAACTACCGCTACCTACGGATTATGGCTCGGAGGAACCCTGACAGCAACGCCACCATGTTGAATAATGCTTTTCGTGCTGCCACAGAACGTCGTGTTACGACTCAAACTATGCGCAATAGACTGCATGATACGCAACTTCATTTCCGACGTCCATGGTTTTTTGGACATCTACGATTACGCCAGTTAGAAAAAGCCTTGGTCTTATTGTAGATGAATGTATCGTCTGTATTATCCTTGACACTCATCGAATGAGATGAGCAGACAGACCTTGGTCTTACTGTAGATGAAAGTATCGTCTGTATTATCCTTGACACTCATCGAATGAGATGAGCAGACAGAGTGCAATACTATGAAACACAACAGCGTGTTTCCTACGAATCGACACTGCATCCTGTTGCACACTGTTTGTCGGTAATGCGTAGTTACTGCGCAGTTGGCCACATGTTAATCTTATCTCGCGTGTCCGTTAGTCACTGGCAGTTTGCTGCTATCTTTAGCACGAGGTACTGATACATGCAACCGGCTGGCACTGGGAATTCCTAACCGCCACGTAAATTCCCGGCTGGTGTCTTATGTAACAGTAATTGTCATCCGAAAAATAGTGAAGCAGTTGTCACCCAAAGCGTTATTTTGAACGTAAGAGTGCTTTAATAGGTATAGCACTACTGATGATGATGTTTGTCAGCTGCTGATGTGTGAAGTGACTATACAGAGTTATTGAAAATTATCTAAACAGTTTCAAGTAATTGAAAAAAATGTATTGAGGTTAGGTACTACATGATTGTACACTGATCAGCCAGAACATTATGACCACCGACCAACTATCGATGTAAACTTGTCCAGTCGATAGCAGCGTTACTTGGCGAGGAATGACTGTTAGTGAGACACACGCATGGAACGTGTAGGATCTGTAAGCGTGCTGTCCTTGTTTAGAATGGGGAAGGAGCGCGATCTACACTCCTGGAAATTGAAATAAGAACACCGTGAATTCATTGTCCCAGGAAGGGGAAACTTTATTGACACATTCCTGGGGTCAGATACATCACATGATCACACTGACAGAACCACAGGCACATAGACACAGGCAACAGAGCATGCACAATGTCGGCACTAGTACAGTGTATATCCACCTTTCGCAGCAATGCAGGCTGCTATTCTCCCATGGAGACGATCGTAGAGATGCTGCATGTAGTCCTGTGGAACGGCTTGCCATGCCATTTCCACCTGGCGCCTCAGTTGGACCAGCGTTCGTGCTGGACGTGCAGACCGCGTGAGACGACGCTTCATCCAGTCCCAAACATGCTCAATGGGGGACAGATCCGGAGATCTTGCTGGCCAGGGTAGTTGACTTACACCTTCTAGAGCACGTTGGGTGGCACGGGATACATGCGGACGTGCATTGTCCTGTTGGAACAGCAAGTTCCCTTGCCGGTCTAGGAATGGTAGAACGATGGGTTCGATGACGGTTTGGATGTACCGTGCACTATTCAGTGTCCCCTCGACGATCACCAGTGGTGTACGGCCAGTGTAGGAGATCGCTCCCCACACCATGATGCCGGGTGTTGGCCCTGTGTGCCTCGGTCGTATGCAGTCCTGATTGTGGCACTCACCTGCACGGCGCCAAACACGCATACGACCATCATTGGCACCAAGGCAGAAGCGACTCTCATCGCTGAAGACGACACGTCTCCATTCGTCCCTCCATTCACGCCTGTCGCGACACCACTGGAGGCGGGCTGCACGATGTTGGGGCGTGAGCGGAAGACGGCCTAACGGTGTGCGGGACCGTAGCCCAGCTTCATGGAGACGGTTGCGAATGGTCCTCGCCGATACCCCAGGAGCAACAGTGTCCCTAATTTGCTGGGAAGTGGCGGTGCGGTCCCCTACGGCACTGCGTAGGATCCTACGGTCTTGGCGTGCATCCGTGCGTCGCTGCGGTCCGGTCCCAGGTCGACGGGCAAGTGCACCTTCCGCCGACCACTGGCGACAACATCGATGTACTGTGGAGACCTCACGCCCCACGTGTTGAGCAATTCGGCGGTACGTCCACCCGGCCTCCCGCATGCCCACTATACGCCCTCGCTCAAAGTCCGTCAACTGCACATACGGTTCACGTCCACACTGTCGCGGCATGCTACCAGTGTTAAAGACTGCGATGGAGCTCCGTATGCCACGGCAAACTGGCTGACACTGACGGCGGCGGTGCACAAATGCTGCGCAGCTAGCGCCATTCGACGGCCAACACCGCGGTTCCTGGTGTGTCCGCTGTGCCGTGCGTGTGATCATTGCTTGTACAGCCCTCTCGCAGTGTCCGGAGCAAGTATGGTGGGTCTGACACACCGGTGTCAATGTGTTCTTTTTTCCATTTCCAGGAGTGTATTTGAGTTTTAGGACAGATTGCGATGGCCCAGAGGCTCGGTACGATTATTTCGGAAACTGCACGACTTGTCGAGTGTTTGAGGAGTGTTGTAGCGAGTGCCTTCAACACGTGGCGACACCAAGGTGAAACCAAGCCCAGACGTCGTGGGGTTGGGCAGCTGTACCTCATTACATATGTCGGACATCGTAGGCTGGGCAGACAGGTAAAACAGGACATGTGGCGAACTGTGGCGGAACTATCATCAGACTTTAATGCTTGGCAGATCCTCTGCAGCCAACGGCCCATGCATATTCCAATGTTAGCACCACGATATTAGCAGCTACGACTGAATTGGACACGTGACAATCGGCACTGGACGTTGGCTCAATGGCAGGCAGTTGCAGGTTCTGATGAATCCCGATACCTACTTCACCATGCCAATGGAAAGGTGCGAATCCGTGCTTTTCCAGGGGAAGAGCTCCTTGACACCTGTACTGTGGGATGGTGGGGTTGAGACAAGTTGGCGGCGCCTCCATTATGCTCTGGAGAACATTCACGTGACCATCCATGGGTCCAGTGGAGCTCGTGCAAGGCACCATGACGGCCAAGGTGTATCGCACACTGGTTGTAGACCATGTACACCTCTTCATGACAATCATATTGCTCGACGGCAGTGGCAATTTTCAGCAAGATAATGCGTCGTGTCACAAGGCTAGGAGTGTGATGGAGTGATTCGAGGAACACAGTGGCGAGTTCAAATTGATGTGCTGTTCCCCAAACTCGCCAGATCTGAACCTGGTTGAACACATCTGGTATATGATTGAACGTGGTATAGGAGCTCATCGCCCTCTCCCTGGAATTCATGGCAATTACTTGACTTGTGTGTGCAAATGTGGTGCCAACCTCCTCCAGCGACCTACCAAGGCCTCATTACTTCCATACCACGATGTGTCGCCGCAGTTATCCGACATACCAGGGGTAGGTGGCCATAATGTTCTGGCTGATCGGTGTATGTATGGAAACAGCGACTCAAACACTTTTTTACGCCACGTTCACAAATGTTCAATCAGTGAACCGTTAGTGACACGGCACACGTTCAGCTCATTGTTTCACTGGCCCCCACTCGCCCTCAGGTCTATTTCATACCTGTCGGCAGCCTTAAAAAGGGCGCCGTGTAGGCGGCATACTGCTGTGGCGGTCTCTGTTGCGCATGGCACGCCACGGTAACTCCCCTCATTTTGTTCTTCCCTAGACCACGGCGGCTTACAGTTTTTTACTGTAAACAAATTTTTCACACTACACTGGAATGGTCGACGGTAAATACATTCGAACTATAAATAAATAAATGTCGTGTGACTAGGACCTCCCGTCGGGCAGACCGTTCGCCTGGTGCAAGTCTTTCGGTGTGACCCAGCCGGGAATCGAACCCGGGCCCTTAGGATTGACATTCTGTCGCGCTGACCACTCAGCTACCGGAGGCGGACATTCGAACTATGAAAACATCAAATTCGGCGTATTTCAACTACGACGTACATTCGTCCATAGCGTCGGTGGCAGATTCAGAATACTTGTTTGTATTGCTGGCGGGAAGAAATGGCAACGCTATAAAGGAGTTTTGCGACATAAACGATCGTTAGTAGGCGTGTTTCTACAACTGAAAGAGGTCTTTTCCAATTTCACGTCACTCACGAAACAGTCGCGCTAGTAGCGCCATTATGAGGATGCAAATTAGGTTTGCTTTAAATACACGCTGTAAAGGTCGTGAGCGTTAGTTACCTTTGAGATTGGACGTAGGGAGTTAATCTTAGTAAAAAATGCGTTTAAGATGGCGAAGATGGCATTATCAACACCTCACTGAGATTGAACGAGGTCACGTACTAGGGCTACGAGAAGCTGGGTGTTCCTTCCTCGCTACTGCAGAAAGACTTGGCAGGAATGTAGCTACTGTACATGACTACTGGCAATGGTGGTCGCGGGAGGTACGGTCGCAATAGCACAGGGCTCCGGACGGCCACGTGGCACTACCGAGAGGGAAGATGGTTCAAATGGCTCTGAGCACTAAGGGACTTAACTTCTGAGATCATCAGTCCCCTACAACTCAGAACTACTTAAACCTAACTAACCTAAGAACATCACACACATCCATGCCCGAGGCAGGATTCGAGCCTGCGACCGTAGCAGTCGCGCGGTTCCGGACTGAAGCGCCTAGAACCGCTCGGCCACTGCGGCCGGCGAGAGGAAAGACCGTCGTGTTTGGCTATGGCTGTGGCGCATCGTATCGCTTCTGCAGCAGCAATTCGAGCAGCAGTTGGCACCAAATTGACACAACGAAATGTTACAAATTGTTTACTTCAAGGACAACTGCGAGACAGACGTCCTGTAAGGTGCGTTTTACAGGCCCAAACCACCGCCATTTGCGACTTCAGTGGTGTCAAGCAAGAGCTCATGGGAGGACAGAGCGGAGGTCTGTTGTGTCTTCCGATGAAAAGTGGTTCTGCCTCGGTGCATCTGATGGCCATGTGTTGGTTAGAAGGAGACCAGTTGTGTGTGCGTGTGTGTGGTTGTGTATGTGTGTGCCGGCCGTGGTGGCCGTGCGGTTCTAGGCGCTTCAGTCTGGAACCGCGGCACGCAACGGTCGCAGGTTCGAATCCTGTCTCGGGCATGGATGTGCGTGATGTCCTTAGGTTAGTTAGGTTTAAGTAGTTCTAAGTTCTAGGGAACTGATGACCTCAGATGTTAAGTCCGATAGTGCTCAGAGCCATTTGAACCATTTTTTTTTTTTTTTGTATGTGTGTGTGTGTGTCTGAAAGAACAGACATCTACATGTACATCTACATCTACATTGATACTCCGCAAGCCAACCAACGGTGTGTGGCGGAGGGCACTTTACGTGCCACTGTCATTACCTCCCATTCCTGTTCCAGTCGCGTATGGTTCGCGGGAAGAACGACTGTCTGAAAGCCTCCGTGCGCGCTCTAATCTCTCTAATTTTACATTCGTGATCTCCTCGGGAGGTATAAGTAGGGGGAAGCAATATATTCGATACCTCATCCAGAAACGCACCCTCTCGAAACCTGGCGAGCAAGCTACACCGCGATGCAGAGCGCCTCTCTTGCAGAGTCTGCCACTTGAGTTTATTAAACATCTCCGTAACGCTATCACGGTTACCAAATAACCCTGTGACGAAACGCGCCGCTCTTCTTTGGATCTTCTCTATCTCCTCCGTCAGACCGATCTGGTACGGATCCCACACTGATGAGCAATACTCAAGTATAGGTCGAACGAGTGTTTTGTAAGCCACCTCCTTTGTTGATGGACTACATTTTCTAAGCACTCTCCCAATGAATCTCAACCTGGTACCCGCCTTACCAACAATTAATTTTATATGATCATTCCACTTCAAATCGTTCCGCACGCATACTCCCAGATATTTTACAGAAGTAACTGCTACCAGTGTTTGTTCCGCTATCATATAATCATACAATAAAGGATCCTTCTTTCTATGTATTCGCAATACATTACATTTGTCTATGTTAAGAGTCACTTGCCACTCCCTGCACCAAGTGCCTATCCGCTGCAGATCTTCCTGCACTTCGCTACAATTTTCTAATGCTGCAACTTCTCTGTATACTACAGCATCATCCGCGAAAAGCCGCATGGAACTTCCGACACTATCTACTATCTTCATCCAGCAGGCGTCGTGATATTGAGACACAAAGGAATTGTAGACGTTGGCTATGAGCGGGCATTGACTGAAATTAATGGGGAAAGTTGAAAATTTGTGCCAGACTGGGATTCGAATCCGGGTCTCCTACTAGCAACTCCTACATGAATCGGCGAAATGCCGCGAATAATGAGGATAATGGGCAAGATGCACTGCATTAGTAGTGTGTGGACAAGTTGAGAATCTGGGTCTGACAGGAGGCGTGCTAGGTTAGTCTGTGCAGTTGCAATGACCACTGTGCCACTGCGTCCGGATGGCTCAGTGATCAGTGCATCTGTCTAGTAAGCAGAAGATCTGGGTTCGAATCTCAGTACGGCACAAATTTTCAACTTTCCTCATTGCTTTCAATCTATTTCCATTCGGAGCCAATGTCTCTAATTCCTTTGTGTTTAATTCTGCATTTGTTTCGAGCTGTACTGTACATTGATAGAACAGATTGATATAATTGTACGTACTTCGTATGATGTTTGTTGCATTAGTCTGTGTTGTGTGTTCTACTTTATGTTTAATTCATATTACAGGCTTCTTCGCTATTGTGAAAGCATTTGCATAGAAACAAGATTATTTCCCAAAATAAGCCGAATAAAACGTAATTACTTTATTACTCTGTAAGGAGCCACTGGAGACTGTGGGTCCCATATACCAAAATACCCAGAATGTATCCCTGAACTAGCTCTGAAAGTTTGTCGGTGTTGTTCTGCTCTGAAAGTTTATTGGTAGAATTCTGGTTCACCCTGTATGTACAGGATTTTAGGGGTATAAGTGCAGATAATGTGATCGTTGGTACCTTAATATGTACCTATAAGTACTTCAGAGTGTTAGTTGTTTTTATGTGTGTCTAACAGTCTTCCTCTAAGCACGTCACATAATTTACTGCCTGATGTTTTCTGCATGGTCGTAACTGCATCACTAAGTGCACTATATCTGACAATATAGACTAGCCGTTTTGCGTCCATGTGTCCAAATGGTCTGCAAAAGGAAGTAAATAGTGATGTAATGTTTAGTACACTGTCCTGAATCACAAATAAAAGTACCTGCCTATATACCCATAACACCGTGTATAAGGCAAAACATGGTGATTACTGTCAACAGCGAGTCTGACTGCCAGCTTTTCTCGTTGCGGGCACACTACATGGTAACGAAAGTGTAAAGGTAAGCAAGTGGAGCAGAAACGGACAGGCAATCATTCTAACGACGCTGCGGGCCAAAAATAGGGAAGTCCACTGACAAAGTGGCTTCAAGAAGGGGCAAATAGTCATATGCCACATGGGAATGAACATATCGCAAACGCCCCAGCGGGTCGACTGTTCGCATACAACTGTTGGGAGCATCTATGGGATGTGACTGAAGGGCGGTGAAACCACGACTGGGCGATAATGTGTTGGACATCCATACCTCATCGGAGAACGTAGCTTCCCACCTTTGTAAGGCAGTAGAGGCGGCGATCTGTCGCCAATATCGACATAGTACAATCCTCGTGCAGACGGAAGTGTTTCAGAGTACTCTGTTCAGCGCACATTATTGAACGTGGAACTCTGCAGCAGAAGGCTGCTTCGTGTTCCCATGTTGACTCAATGACAGCGTCAGTTACGACTAGAGTGGTCACGGGATCATAGAGATTGCAGTGTGGATCAATGGATACATGTCATTGGGTCGGATTGAATCACGTTTCTTGCCAGAACTGGTCGATGGTTGTGTCAGAATTCAGGCGAACTACTACTCGGCGCATGACTGCAACATGGACATGGGTCGGTGGTGACAGTGTTATGCTATGGATGACATTCATCTGCGTTTCCACGGGATCTATAGTGTCACGAGAAGTCATTTTGGTAACTGTGGACTACGTGAACATTGTTGCCGTCCATGTACATCCCTTCATGCTTGATGTCTTACCTGATGGCGGCAGTATTTTCCACCACGTCAACTGCCCATGTCACAAGATAAGAATGTCGCTACAGTTGTTTGAGTAACAGGATAGTGAACCCACGTTGCTGTGCAGGCCATCAAATTCGCCTGACCTGAAACTAATGGAACAGGTCTGATCTGGGACGCTACCGGGCGCCAGCTCTGTGCCCGGAAACCACCGGCCCGTAATTCACTGTAACTGCGTGACTTGTGGGTGTCGCATACCTCCGAATACCTAACAGGATTTGTCGCATTCTTGCCACGCAAATTCGCTGCTGTGCTGTATTCTAAAGGTGGGTCGACAAGCTATGAAGCACTTGGTCGTAACGTTTTGGCTTTTGGCTTATACTGGCCACGTATTGGCCGTTTTCAGATTCGTAATTGACTTCTTACTTCTGTTCAACATATATTGTTTGTTTACAAGAATGATTGAAGTAGAAGAAACGAATTAAAAATGGTACTACAGCCGGGATTCGAACCCTGGCCTGCTTGCTTGCTAGGCAGAAATGCTAACCACTACACCACCACAGCACAGTGGTCAACATTGCTGCACGAACTACCTAAGTTTAATGCCCCCCCCCCCCCCCACCCAACACAAACTTTATTTCATATTTTATCTTCTGCTTATTTTTCCTTACATTGCCATTGAGGTGGTGTAATGATTAGAATTTCTTCCTAGCAAGCAAGAAGACCTGGGTTTGAGTCCCGGCCGCGGCACAAATTTTAATTCATTTCTTCTGCTTTGATCATTAATGCCTCAGAGAAACATTTAATTATAAGATCTAAATTGTTTGTAATATAGTGAAACTTTATACACGGTCCAGTAACATTAATGTGACTACCTGTCAAAAGCCTGAATAACCACCTCTTGCAGTAGGGACGTGCAGGACAAGAGTCAATGATCTTCTCGAAAGTACCGGCAGGGATCTAGAGCTATGCTGACTCCTGTGCCATGCCATTGCTTGCTGCGCTGGGTTTCACAGTTGAGGATCCATGGCGCGAACGGCATGCCTGGGGGAGGCTGTGTGGTGGTGTCCCACAGATTCTCGATTGGGTTTAAATTCGGAGAGGCCAGGGTAGTATAGTAAACTCATCCTTGTGGTCTTCGAGCCGCGCACGAACCCTGCAAGCTGTGTGACACATTGCGTTGACCTGCTGGCAGACGCCATCATGCCAAAGAAAAACAAACTGAGTGTAGAGGAGGACATGGTCTCCGACGGTACATGCGTACTGATGTTGATCCACTGTGCATTCGACAATGACGAAATCCTCCAGAGAATGCCACGAAAATATTCCCCTGATCATAACAATCCCTCCTAAGGCCTGGACCAGTCCGACGACTGTTGCAGGGTCATATACGCCAACGCCTATCTGTCTAATGGAGAATAAAACGTGATCCACCTGCAAAGGCCAGCTGTTGCCACTCATTGGCCGTCTAGCTGCGCTCCTGGGGTGCCAACTCCAGCCTTCGTCGCCGATGAACAGCACTCAGCATAGGTGAATCAACCAGGCACCTGTTGCAGAGGCCCATACGCAGCAACGTTTGCTGAACGCTCATTGAGGAGACACAGTTGGTAGCTCCTTGGTTCATCTGGGTGGTCAGATACTCAACAGTTGCACATCTGTTCGCTCGTACACATCTGCCCTGCTGTCATTCATTCCTATCACATATGGCCAGTGGTGTACTACAGTTCCCTTGGCGCCAGTTTCGGATAGCATCATTTTATCATGCACGGTATACTTTAACCACTGTGGCACGCGAACGGTTAACAAACGTAGCCATTTCGGAAATGCTTCCACCCTTGACCCAAAGGCAACGATCATACCCTTTTTGACGTCAGACAAATCGCTTTGTTTCCGCATTAGGGTAATGACTGCATTGTTATCTGCCTCCCCCTGACGCACGTTATATACCCTCCAGTGCTAGTGTTCCTACCAGACCTCCACGAGTGGTTATTGCGTGTTGACATCGTACGTAAGTTGTGGTAACATTAAAGTGACTGGACCGCGTATCTGTTTATGTGGTATCTTTGTGATGGTCGCTGTTTTTCATTGACCGTAATGCGCTCTTGATCATCCATAGCTAGTTGCTACATGTTGACATCAAGGCCCTGAAGGAACGTGAGAACCCATACGATTTCAACAGCTGTCTCAGAACCCAAACATACGCTGCTTCTTTAATGATCTGGTAGTACATCTTCAGTACGTTCTTGCCTGTGAGATAACCAGGTACCAGGTCCAGACAACACACTCACAGAGCCGATGCTGAATGATGAATATCAATATCTCCTGCAAAACCAGAGTCTGACAACATACAAAATTTGAGATTATAATTACTGCATGTAATATCTTTGTCTTTTAAATCTTGAAGACACTTTAAGATGCATTGCACAGAACTGAAATATTCAGCTCCAGGGTTTTAAGTAGTAGTATTAACCGATTGACAGAAAGTATATGAGATCTCTCAGTTAAACATATAAAGAGATTCACAAACTGCTGACAGAAACCAATAATTGCGACCGTCGGCCAGCCCATTATCTGAAAATGCGCAGAAACATCTCAGTTTTTCTCACACTTAGAGGCTTAGAATATGTAGCTGAATATGTTTCTATAACTGTCTGTATAGCTATGTCTCTGTCGCTACCAAACATGAAGCCAGCTCCCACAATGTGTATTAGGCAGCTTGCCTCTAAACAAGGAAGTGCCACATATGGACTGCAGTACGAGCGAGAAGCTAAAATTCTATGACACCACGGATGAAAGTCCCTCTACGTCGCTCCATGTACTTTAATAGCTTAAGCGTCTGCGAATACCTAGCGACGTCCGCTATAATCGAGCAGCAATACAAATAGTGCAGTTTGCAGACTGAAAGAGTGGACGAGTAATGGGCCAAAACATTATGACCATGTGCTTAATAGCGTTTTGTTCCACCTTTGGAATGCAATACAGCAGCGATTCGGTGTGACATCGATTCGACAAGTCCTTCGTAGATTCTGGACATACGTGGCACCAGATATCCACGCACAGATCACTTCATCACCAGGAATTACGGGACATTGATTTGTGAGGAGCACGGAGATAGGCAGATCAGGCGAATATGGTGGCCAAGGCAAGTTCATAACGGCCAGTGTTTTGTAAGCACGGAGACGGGCAGGTCAGGCGAATTTGGTGGCCAAGACAAGTAATCATACTCTTCTAACCACTGTAGCATGACATGGATAGTTATCCTGTTGGAAGACATGAAACATTAAATAATGCAGGTTGTCTGCAATAATGTTCACGTAGTCCACAGCTATCATGGTGACTACGATTACTACCACAGGTACCATGAAAGGCCAGGTGAAAGTCCCCCACAGTATTTCGAGGGTTGTCTAGAAAGTAAGTTCCGATCGGTCGTGAAATGGAAACCACAGGGAAAATCCGGTAAAGCTTTGCGCAGATGTATTGGGCAGTGTTCTTTAGTATACCCGTCGATCGTGTCGCGTTGCTCTTCTCAGTTTTGAGTGAACGGTGAGCACGTAAAGATGCGTAGGGAATAGCGTCTCCCGCCAAGTATGAGGGCCTGGTTAGAGATTTCGCCTGTGTCATGCAGCCCACATGACACAACTGTAGAACAGTTCCTTCTTCATGCCAATTCTCGGCCGCACATTGCAGGAGCAATGAAGACGCTCCTGCAGCGTTTCCGATGAGAAGTGTTTGATCACCCACACTACAGTCCGTAATTGGCTCTCCCTGAGTCTCATCTCTGCTCGCAAGAACCGCTGGCTACGAAGACAAATTTTTTCCACAGACAACGAGCTGCAGACCAGCGCAGATAACTGGCCGAAAGCACAGGCGGCTGCTTTCTATGACGACGATATTGGGAGGTTGATGCAACACTACAACAAAACTCGAAGTTGGAGCGGCGGCTATGTAGGTGGAAGGTGTACCTAACTGTTGCAAATAAAACGTTTCTGGTTTTCACTGTGGTTTCCATTTCGCGACCGATCGGAACTTACTTTCTGGACAACCCTCGTATAACGTCTCCATGTGCTGGCGCCCATGATACAGTGCTTGTTTCGAGCAGCTATTCATCTGAATAATGGAGATCTGGACACGGCCACCAACCTAGAGTAACAAAAAAGAGACATGATTTATCTGACAGGTGACACGTTTTCATTGAACCACAGTCCAATCTGACGGTCCCGTTCTCACTGCAGTCTTAGTTGGTGATGCCATTTTGTCAACGTGGGAAGACGTAGGAGCCGTCTGTTGCAGAGCGCCAAGCTCAATAAAGTGTGCTGAACAGTGTGCTCTGAAACATTTGTGCCTGCACAAGAATTGTCCTATGACGTCAGATCTGCCACAGATCGGTGCGCTGTAGAGTAGGCAAACCATCGAGCTCCACATTCTATGATGAGGCGTGGACGTCCAACACTCCGTCCCTTACTTGTGGTTTCACATTCTTTTAACCACTTTCCATAAATGCTCAGACTGTAGGAACCTGCCAGATGCGGCCTCCTATGTGAGTTTAAGATAGACAAGCGGAGGTGCGGTAGTCGAGTCCTGTAGAGCGCCGGGACACTGATGAGACATCGGTCAATTAACAATCATTTAACAGTAGGAGTTTTACATTCATTTTGTGTTCTTCCCAGAGCTGCGTAGCAGCGGCCGTGCTGAGCACACATTGCATGAAGGAGCAGAGTGGCGCGTCAAACCAAAGGAGGAATTTGCCAGCGCAGGCACTGGCATTGTCGGGGTCAGTGCTGCGGCCTGGAGTGGGAGGGTCCAGCGGGGCTAAGGACGTTTGTCGGAGCCTCAGCACTCTTCACTGAGTGAAGCTGCGTTTAATCGCCGGCCGCTGCGGCCGAGCGGTTCTAGGCGCTTCAGTCCGGAACGGCGCTGCTGCTACGGTTGCAGGTTCGAATCCTGCCTCGGGCATGGCTGTGTGTGATGTCTTTAGGTAAGTTAGGTTTAAGTAGCGCTAAGTCTCAGATGTTAAGTCCCATAGTGCTTAGAGCCATTTGAACCATTTAACCATTGAAGGGTTTATTTATACTAACATCTAGGGATTGTAGCACAGAAGTCATTCCTCCAGGAATTCTCTTCGAACCATTCAAGTGCACAGCGAGCTGTGCGTCACGTTGGATTGTCCTGCTGGTAGTTCTCATTGTGCTGAGAAAAATCAAGTGCAGGGTGGAGATGGTCCCCAAGGATTGTGCCTTCCAAAATGACCGGATCGCCCAGGGAATGCCACAAAATGTTTTCTCGAGTATAATACTCGCTCTTCCGACTTGGACATTTCAACAACATTTACATAGCTGTACAGGCTGTGACAAAGCAGGTTTGACCCCCACAATTCTACTTTGTTTTCTATACTTCTAATTACTATAGCTTGGATCCATACTAGTTTTCTTTCTTTTAATGCTGTTCTTCTTCCCAAAAAATTTGATGATAGGATCCGTTATCTGAACAAATATTACATGAATTTACAAACTAATGTAAATAAATGTCCACTGTGTACCCTATTGATTCAGATTGTGCAATTAACTGTTCTGAATGTTTTGTATTAGTTAGTTTTGTTGGAAATGATGTCTTTCAAAAGTTGCTGTATTTCAAACTTTTCGATCAAGAACACTTCCATGAAAATATAGTGAGCTAATAAATAGATTTAGAAAAGAAATGAAAAGTACGATAAGCAATCACATCTCTACGATTAAAACTCTCAAGGCCACCTATGTCAGCAATTCCACCATACCTGGCAACAGCAACAGTAAGCCAACCATTGCGGTTACCAGGAGGAATAGAACCAGCCTGACTTACAGAAAAACTAAATTTACATCCTACAAAAATACAAGGTTCTTCAATCACAAGATTGGAACCAACACCTTTCACTTCGACACTATTCTTCGCCTTAATATCCCCAGTATTCAATTCAGAATTGTCAACAGCACGATACACTGTGCCGCGCGAGGGACGATGACAACGATATCGACGAATCATCCTGTGAGACGTTCAATGCTGTTGTTGGAATGATTCCTCATTTGTCTACGTTCTGGTTACATACTTTCCTAGCGCATCACGTGTCCATAAAGCCACCAGGCGACATTCAATCTCTCGGCAGGCAATGATCTTAAGGTTTTTAGCTCATTAGTGTACTGGCGTAATATACTTAATAACTCCATTAGCCCACTGAAGTACTTCAGTTTCAGATAGAATGGAGTCAGTGATTCGTCATAATGCCTCCGAATTTTAATATGAAAACTCTTAAAGATTTCTAAATGACTCTGAGCACTATGGGACTTAACATCTCAGGTCATCTGTCCCCTAGAACTTAGAACCACTTAAACCTAACTAACCTAAGGACGTCACACCCATCCATGCTCGAAGCAGGATTCGAACCTGCGACCGTAGCAGTTGCGCGGTTCCAGACTGAAGCGCCTAGAACCGCAAGGCCACGGCGGCCGGCGATTTCGAAATAAAACAAACTTTATGAACATTTTACTAATTTATTCTTCATTTGTACATATTTATTTCTCAACATAGTCACCTTGCCGATGAGACATTTCTCCCAACGAGAGACCAGTTCGTTGATAGCGTCACTGTAGAATGTTTGACTTTGGAGCCACAATCTCACCTCTGTTTGCACCGCTTCATCATATCCACGTGAAGTCCTCGAAGGTGTTCGTGAAGTGTAAGAAACAGATGAAAATCGGATGGGGCCCCGTTGGGAGGACTGTATGGAGGATGATCGATGACAGTGAACCCAAGGTGTCGGATTGTTGCAGATGCCACAGCGCACGTGTGTGCCCTGTCATAGTCACGCTGAAAGAGAGGGTGCTCCAAGTGTGGACGAAGTTTTCTGCGGTTAGAAACTCGATTACAGCACGCTGTTTCTCACGCACCGTCATAGTTACGTTACAACCCCGCCACGCTGCAATTCGGAGTCCGCTAGCGGCGGAGGCTTGCAACTTGCGGCGGCGAAGCGGGAAAGCCAATCAAATAATACACTACTGGCCGTTAAAATTGCTACACCAAGAAGATGACGTGCTACAGACGCGAAATTTAACCGACAAGAAGAAGATGCTGTGATATGCAAATGATTAGCTTTTCAGAACATTCCCACAAGGTTGGCGCCGGTGGCTACACCTACAACGTGTTGACATGAGGAAAGTTTCCAACCGATTTCTCATACACAAACAGCAGTTGACCGGCGTTGCCTGGTGAAACGTTGTTGTGATGCTTCGTGTAAGGAAGACAAATGCGTACCACCACGTTTCCGACTTTGATAAAGGTCGGATTGTAGCCTATCACTATTGCGGTTTATCGTATCGCGACATTGCTGCTCGCGTTGGTCGAGATCCAATGACTGTTAGCAGAATATGGAATCGGTGGGATCAGAAGGGTAATACGGAACGCCGTGCTGGATCCCAACGGCCTCGTATCACTAGCAGTCGAGATGACAGGCATCTTATCCGCATGGCTGTAACGAATCGTGCAGCCACGTCTCGATCCCTGAGACAACAGATGGGGACGTTTGCAAGTCAACAACCATCTGCACCAACAGTTCAACGACGTTTGCAGCAGCATGGACTATCAGCTCGGAGACCGTGGCTGTGGTTACTCTTGACGCTGCATCACAGACAGGAGCGCCTGCGATGGTGTACTCAACGACGAACCTGAGAGCACGAATGGCAAAACGTCATTTTTTCGGATGAATCCAGATTCTGTTTACAGCATCGTGATGGTCGCATCCGTGTTTGGCGACATCGCGGTGAACGCACACTGGAAGCGTGTATTCGTCATCGCCATACTGGCGTATCACCCGGCGTGATGGTATGGGGTGCCATTGGTTACACGTCTCGGTCACCTTTTGTTCGCATTGACGGCACTTTGAACAGTGGACGTTACATTTCAGATGTGTTACGACCCGTGGCTCTACCCTTCATTCGATCCCTGCGAAACCCTACATTTCAGCAAGATAATGCACGACCGCAATTTGTAGGTCCTGTACGGGCCTTTCTGGATACAGAAAATTTTCGACTGCTGTCCTGGCCAACACATTCTCCAGATCTCTCACCAATTGAAAACGACTGGTCAATGGTGGCCGAGCAACTGGTTTGTCACAATACGCCAGTCACTACTCTTGATGAACTGTGGTATCGTGTTGAAGCTGCATGAGCAGCTGTATCTGTACACGCCATCCAAGCTCTGTTTGACTCAATGCCCAGGCGTATCAAGGCCGTTATTACGGCCAGAAGTGGTTGTTCTGGGTACTGATTTTTAGGATCTATGCACCCAAATTGCGTGAAAATGTAATCACATGTCAGTTTTAGTATAATATATTTGTCCAATGAATACCCGTTTATCATCTGCATTTCTCCTTGGTGTAGCAATTTTAATGACCAGTAGTGTATATGTGACATGTAATACCTCGACCGATATTGAGTGGCACAGTCATTACTAAGAAAAGACCGCCTAACTTTATTACCTTCATGATATATATACAAACATACCGTAGATTACAGACGTTACTCATCATTATTCACTAGCGTCATCATTAGCAGTATCCTCGGAAGAGTCTACCTCAGAAGCAGATTCAGTTTCTCTTTCCCCATCATGCTCGGTAACGTTCCAGAACACATCATCTTCACTGCCGTCCAGAGGATTTGGAATACAGCATTTCTTGAATGTTTTTACTATCATTGGTACTTCGATACTTTTCCAGAAATCCGAAACCCAGTGTGCAGTACTGTGGGGTGCAGCACGCTTAATTTTTCCTGTCGGAGACATTTCACGGTTTGGTTCACATAAGCATTTTTGGGACTACCCCTGAACATAACCTTTGAAGGGTTTATTTATACTAACGTCCAGGGGTTGTAACACAGAAGTCATTGCTCCAGGAATAATAACAAGGTCACTGGCTAGGTTCTCTATCTTTTCTTTTCGTATTCAGTGAGATGACTACAAAATGCATCTGGATCAAGCATTGATAATAGTTTGGAAAGCTCACCAGGACGGAGTTCCCATACGTTGCGAAGCAAGTCAGCCATTAAAGTTTAAGTCTTCCACCCCTTCTTTTCGTTTCTAACAATGACGTCATCAGGGAACAGTTTTTCGTTTTTAGGGGTCTTGGAGTTTGTTTTGCACTTGATGTTTAAGAAAGGAGGGAATTTGCGCCCATCTGCTGCGATTTCCAACGTTACAGTTATGCGCTATTTTTCGCATCTTAATGTCTTTGTGGAAACTTCTCTTGCCCCCTTCTCATCAAGCCTGTAACTACGTGGCAAACCAAATGGCGACTATCACCGTTGCCGATCAGCCCATCGAAAAAAATCTTCTCTTTCTGAAGTGTGATGACATACCAATGAAACTCTATGTTTTTTTCCTCAAAATCCTATGGACGCTTTTGCATACTGTTGTACGACGTCGCAGGGATACGCCCGTCAGTTGCACAAAGGTATCAATTCATCTACGGCTAGCCTTTTTTTATTAGTTCCGTTAGTCATAGACTACCCACACTTCCTCCTTTGACAGACGAATTCCAAATCTTTTACTTCAGTTCAGGATTTCCTCCTTTGCGAGGGCCAGTGAACTTTTTTTCTAGTACCGGTAGTTGCAGATAATGCCAATTTCTGTTTCTTCCAGAATAGAACGTTACTCTCAGCTACACTCAACACTTGTCCCGCCCTCCTGTTACCATATTTTTCAGCATAAAGAATTACTTTATGCTTGAAAGAAGCATCATACGATGTTATTCTCAGCTTGCCTTCCGTTTCGTGACTACCTAATGCAAACAAGCTACGCTGACAACAAAATGTAACGAAGTTGATAATTACAACCATTCACTGGGACGTAAGGAACAATACCTAAAATTTCAAAATTTCAATGATGTTACCGGCGAACGACGGGTTCAAGTTTGTACCCGAATGTAGTGGCCATCGAACCTCATGCACATCCCAGTTTTTTTTTTTTTTTTAAAAAAAAAGCTCATTAGATAGTGATACCATTTCTTTCTGTGTGCCTTTGAGCACACATTCACAAAAACCCTCACACTGGATCATGCTACTCTGATGATTCGTCAGACGAAGCAAATATTCTCCTGGAATCTTGAGAGCAGTGAATGTGTTCGCAAACCAAAGCGAGCTTCTGGATCCGATGTGTTGCTAATCCATACACTGTGGTAGGCCTCTGTTTTCACTCTCCGTCAAAGCCAATTGGCGTTGTGTTGATTTTCGTCAGTACGTCTCCTCAGCGATTTCCCTTGAATGTGTATGTTTTTCGGCGTAATGTAGCTTGTCTCTGAATACAGATAAATTAGCTAAATGGTCTTCCCAAGATCGCTTTCGAGTGCTAGTGACTGTATTTAGCAATTATCCAAAGATTTCTTGTGTGCATAATCTGCCTCAGATAACCAGAGGACACGTTTCTGAGGCAGCTGATAAAGAGTTCAGGTGCAACTCTCCACTCGAGACAGCGAGAGTCAGTCTCCAAAGAGATAAGACTTAATAATTATCGCTAGTCTATTCAGGGAAAACCGATACATGAAGAGCAGTCCCTAAAAATGTGTAATAATGCTCTACTATTTCGTAAAACACTTCAGCTAACCTTCCGTGGAAATCTCAACAGACCACCACTCGAAGGATTATATCAAAGCGGAGACGAACATCCTGCGAGGCTAACAGTGGTCAATCGGAAGTGAAGGAGCAGCAGAAAAAAAATTGCTCTGAGCACTATGGGACTCAACTGCTGAGGTCATCAGTCCCCTAGAACTTAGAACTAGTGAAACCTAACTAACCTAAGGACATCACACACATCCATGCCCGAGACAGGATTCGAACCTGCGACCGTAGCGGTCTCGCGGTTCCAGACTGCAGCGCCAGAACCGCGCGGCCACTTCGGCCGGCAGCAGAAGACGTAAAAACGAACACGTGATCAATGGCGCAGCACAACATCTTCCCACTGAATAAGAGTCACTCGACGCTGATTGAGGTAGATGTATTGTGAAAAGATAAAATACCTGTTGTCCAAAATCGTACATTCCTTACCTAGTGAAACCTATTGATTCAGGTTATGCAATTAACTGTTCTGAATGTATTGTATTAATTAGTTTTGAAGGAAATAACGTCTTTCAAAAGTTACTATATTTCAAAGTTTTGGATCTAGAAGACATCCACAAAAATTTAATGAACTGATAAATAGATTTAGAAAAGTAAACTATATCTACACTGTAGACTAATTTTCTCTCATTTCAAAGACGTATTTATTTTAGCTCAAACCTAATTAATTCAGGTGATATAATTAATTAAACATTTCAACCAACCCAATAGCTCATATTGTGACCAAACCACTGTACATTTCTCGAATGTGTTAGCGTACTATTGATGAGCTTAATTTTCTGAGCCCTACAAAACGAATAACAAATGTCTAATTGTCACAATTAAGAACTGCATAGTTTTTAATATCCAAATTTTAATAATCAGTAAGTATGCAATACCTAAAAGTCAGGAATTCCCAAAGTGTAAGCAAAACTTGGTTCTGCATATTTTAATAGCTACTGCTCATATCGGTAATTTGATACACAAAATCTGATAGTAATTATTACATCTATTTAAAAAGGAATAATTTTAACTAGGGAAATTTCGAATAATAATGAAATAACCGAAATGACATAATATTCTAGCACGCATCTATACAGGGTGGTCCATTGATTGTGACCGGACCAAATATCTCACGACATAAACATCAAACGAAAAAACTACAAAGAACGAAACTCGTCTAGCTTGAAGGGGGAAACCAGATGGCGCTATGGGTGGCCCGCTAGATGGCGCTGCCATAGGTCAAATGGATATCAACTGCGTTTTTAAAATAAGAACCCCGATTTTTAATTACATATTCGTGTAGTAGGTAAGGAAATATGAATGTTTTAGTTGGACCACTTTTTTCGCTTTGTGATAGATGCCGCTGTAATAGTCACAAACGTATAAGTACGTGGTATCACGTAACATTCCGCCAGTGCGGACGGTATTTGCTTCGTGATGCATTACCCGTGTTAAAATGGACCGTTTACCAATTGCGGAAAAGGTCGATATCGTGTTGATGTATGGCTATTGTGATCAAAATGCCCAACGGGCGTGTGCTACGTATGCTGCTCGGTATCCTGGACGACATCATCCAAGTGTCTGGACCGTTCGCCGGATAGTTACGTTATTTAAGGAAACAGGAAGTGTTCAGCCACATGTGAAACGTCAACCACGACCTGCAACAAATGATGTTGCCCAAGTATGTGTTTTAGCTGCTGTCGCGGCTAATCCGCACATCAGTAGCAGACAAATTGCGCTAGAATCGGGAATCTCAAAAACGTCGGTGTTGAGAATGCTACATCAACATCGATTGCACCCGTACCATATTTCAATGCACCAGGAATTGTATGGCGACGACTTTGAACGTCGTGTACAGTTCTCCCACTGGGCACAAGAGAAGTTACGGGTCGATGACAGATATTTTGCACGCGTTCTATTTAGCGACGAAGCTTCATTCACCAACAGCGGTAACGTAAACCGGCATAATATGCACTATTGGGCAACGGAATATCCACGATGGCTGCGACAAGTGGCACGTCAGCGACCTTGGCGGGTTAATGTATGGTGCGGCATTATGGGAGGAAGGATCATTGGCCCCCATTTTATCGATGGCAATCTAAATGGTGCAATGTATGCTGATTTCCTACGTAATGTTTTACCGATGTTACTAAAAGATGTTTCACTGCATGACAGAATGGCGATGTACTTCCAACTTGATGGATGTCCGGCACGTAGATCGTGTGCGGTTGAAGCGGTGTTGAATAGCATATTTCATGACAGATGGATTGGTCGTCGAAGCACCATACCATGGCCCGCACGTTCACCGGATCTGACGTCCCCGGATTTCTTTCTGTGGGGAAAGTTGAAGGATATTTGCTATCGTGATCCACCGACAACGCCTGACAACATGCGTCATCACATTGTCAATGCATGTGCAAACATTATGGAAGGCGAATTACTCGCTGTTGAGAGGAATGTCGTTACACGTCTTGCCAAATGCATTGAGGTTGACGGACATCATTTTGAGCATTTATTGCATTAATGTGGTATTTACAGGTAATCACGCTCTAACAGCATGCGTTCTCAGAAATGATAAGTTCACAAAGGTACATGTATCACATTGGAACAACCGAAATAAAATGCTCAAACGTACCTTATGTTCTGTATTTTAATTTAAAAAACCTACCTGTTACTAACTGTTCATCTAAAATTGTGAGCCATATGTTTGTGACTATTACAGTGCCATCTATTACAAAGCGAAAAAAGTGGTCCAACCAAAACATTCATATTTCTTTACGTACTACACGAATATGTAATAAAAATGGTGGTTCCTATTTAAAAAATCGCAGTTGACATCCGTTTGACCTATGGCGGCGCCATCTAGTGGGCCAACCATAGCGCCATTGGTTCCCCCTTCAAGCTAGACAAGTTTCGTCCTTTTTAGTTTTTTCGTTTGACGTTTATTTAGTGAGATAGTTGGCCCGGTCATGATCAATGGACCACCCTGTGTAACGACAAAAGGCCCGCAATCCCGTAATTACGCCTCTAGTTTTTGTTGGAGTTCAGTCCTGGTCAGTTTGGAACTTGCTCCGGTATATCACTGTTCTCGACACTGTGTGCTCTAGTGTTGTTGTTTGAACTAGACTCGAGATTATTGGAGGATATGAGCGGTGACTATTAGAAACAGTGATTCACTTAACAAGTAACATTCGTAAGCATTCCACAGTACCTTAACGAACTATTATAATGATTCCGTCTGTCTTGTAGACAATTTGTTGTTCTGATATAGGAGAAATTACTTTGTGTTCCAATTAACTGATGATTGTCAAAGCATAAACATTTTTCATCTGTAATGAGGCTTGGTCTTTAACAATAGGAATCAAACTCCGTAAATAAATGCGAGAAGTGATTTCGTGTGAACATCTGAAAAGAACTACTGGGCTTCTCTTATTTATTAAGAAATAAAATCCTATTACGAACATTTTGAGCTAAAGGACCAGTGGAGCAGCTACCGACAGGCTTGCAAATTCCAGCGTTTGCCGCAGATTAATAGCAGTCAGCATGGGTGCATGAACGAGGTGCCTGCTGTAGAGCCCATATGTAATAACATCCGCTGAACGGTCGTTGAGTAGACACTTGGCAGCCCCTTAGTTCCTCTGGGCGGTCAGTTGCTCAACAGTTGCACATCTACTAGGGCGTTTGTAAAGTCCGTGCACAGTCCGAGAGATGGCACCACCGGCGCGTATCGAGGTCATGTTTAATTAGTGGTATCTTTGGAAAGAACACACACCAAGTTTCAGCCATATTGGTCTATTTCTTTGTGTTTGGCATTCGTGTGAATCAAGGAAGTCGAGTGATTGTCAAAAAATGGACGGAAAAGAATTTCGTGTGGTGATTAAACTCTACTTTATGAAAAGCAAAACGCGTCAGGACACTAAAGAGAAGCTTGGTAAACATTACAGTGACCTCTGCACCTTCGATTAGAACAGTTTATAAGTGGTTTCAAAATTTTCGGAGTGGCCATATGCGCACAAATGATGCTGAACTTTCTGGACGCCCTGTGGAGGTTACGACTGCAGAAATAAGATTCATGATAATGGTGATGGATGACAGAAGAGCTAAGGTGCGTGAGATTGACAGTACTATGGCAATCTCGAATGAACGGGTACATAATATTTTGCATCAACATTTGGACATGAGAAAGCAATCCGCAAGATGGGTTCCGCGATTGCTCACACTTGACCAAAAACGGAATCGTGTGAAGTGTTGCAAGGATCGTTTGCAGCTGTTCAGGAAGAATCCACAGAACTTTAAGTGTCGTTTCGTCGCTGTGGATGGGAAATGGATACATTACTATACCCCTGAGACCAAACAACAATCTAAACAATGGGTTACCAAGGGAGAATCTGCACCAAAAAAAGGCGAAACCATTCCTTCGGCTGGAAAGGTTATGGTGACTATCTTTTGGGTTTCGCAAGAGGTAATCCTCATCAACTATCTGGAAAAGGGAAAAACTATTACAGGTGCATATTATTCATCGTTATTGGACCGTTTGCAAAGCGAGCTGCAAGAAAAACGCTGGCGATTGGACTGCAAAAAAGTCCTTTTCCATCATGAGAACGCACCAGCACTTACCTCAGCAGTTGTGGTCGCAAAATTAATGGAAATAGGATTCAAACTCGTTTCACACCCCACCTATTCTCCAGAGGCTCCCTCAGACTACTATTTGTTCCCCAATTTGAAGAAATGGCTGCAGGGGCAAAGATTTTATTCAATTCAGGAGGTGATTGCAGCAACTAACAGCTATTTTGCAGACTTGCACAATTCCTGTTATTTAGAAGTTATCAACAAATTAGAACAGTGTTGCATGAAGTGTATAAGTCTAAAAGAAGACTGTGTCGACAAAAATAAAAGGTTTACCCCAAACACGTAAGTAGTTTTTATTTTTGCACGGACTTTTCAAATGCCCCTCGTATTCAACCATCTGCATCGCCACTGCCATCGCACACACCTGTCATCTGTGGCACGCTGTGCACCACCGTTGCCTCAGCGACGGTTTTCGATAGCGCCATTTTGCGATGCACAGTATACTTTAACCATGGCGATATGCGAACAGTTTACATGCTTAGCGGTTTCGGAAATGCTTCCACCCTTGGCTAGAAAGCCAATGATAATGGCCTTATGGACGTCAGGTAAATCGCTCTTTTTCTGCAATATGGCCACGACTGCACTGATAGCCATGTCCCCCTGACAAGCTTTATGCAACCTCAAATGTTAGTGGAAGAAAATTATACAGATCATAAAAGAATTTAGAATTCCACTAAAACTGGCCAATTTAACAGAAATGACAATGAAACCAACAGTGGGTAAAGTAAGAATAGAGTAAGAACTGTCAGATGAATTCCAAGTACAGAGGGGGCTACGACAGGGAGATGTGATCTCTACAATACTATTTAATTTAATTTTAGAAAAGGTGATGCGGCAAATGCCGATAAACCCAGGAGGAACAATACTTAATCGGCAATCTCAAGAGGCAGCATATGCATATGACGTAGCATTAATGGCAAGGACTGTAAGGGCACTAAAGGGGAACTACGATACGTTAGAGGAAGCAGCAAGAGAAGTAGGTTTACAAGTAAACATAACAAAACAAAGTATATGGTGATGGGGAGGCCAATATAAATGGACAAAAGAATTCAATAGTAATGAATGGGAAAGAATATGAAAGAGTGAAAACATTTAAATATTTAGGTTCTGTAATAACGGAGGACAATAAAGTAGCAGTAGAAATTCAAGAAAGGATAGTAAGTGGAAATCGTTGTGTTGAGTGGTACTTAAGATAGGTAAATAAATTAGTGAAATCAATGTAAAGTGAAGTAGAAATTAGAAAATAAATGAAAAACTTGGTTTAGTTTAGAAGAATTACACACTGGCAAACAGCAGGCATAGCAGCAGTGACAGAAGCGCCAATAATCATGAAGTCAGCACATTGAGGAGAAGCCATCGCCCTCCCCACATAAGCGGATGCTGTCGATTCAGCCGTCAGGGCATCGCCTGACTGGCTCACATGTTTCTCAATTGTCACATGTGATCAAAGGCCCACACCTACATTCCAAGATGATAAGAAGATTCTTCGAGAAGCTTTTCAACGTGACAGAAAAGGTAATGACCATAGAGTCGTTCACCTCCAGTGAACTGAAGTGAATAAATACGCGAGACACAGTGGGCCCGGGAAGAAGAGTAGTTTTCAGTTCAGTTTCAGAGCTGAAGACCATCATGCAGGAAGGGACTACATCGTACACAGAAGCACCAAGTCCGCTGCTGTAATGAAATAGCAAGCAGCAGCCTCGCCGCCAGAAGACAGAAGTTAGAAGGTATTTGAAGACTGATTTTTACGTACCCGGGTGACTCGTGAAGACGGGAAGGAGACGGCGTGTGAGCTGGGATGAAGATCTGACAGCCGAAGACTGGCAAGCGGGTGTCCGTTGTTCGAGTCTGGGACACTGGCCTTCACCCGCCGTGCCACTCCGCTGGCTAACGCACAACACACGCGGCCGCTTAGAGAAGAGAAACACTGGGACGCCACATTCAAGGTATCACCATCTGATTCACGACTTCGTTCTCAATAATTATACGGGCTATCACACGAGGTGCATCTCCAGGCAACTGGGCGAGATGGCGACATGAGATACACACCGCCAGGCGCAATCAGATGCCGCCGCTGCCGCAGCAGAAGGCTTCGCAAACAACACAGCTGCTGCTCTCCCAGCCAGAACATCCAGTAAGGAAACAGTTATACAACTCTTTCAATAAAAGTTATCTTATGTAAAAATGCTGTTTCATTCTACCTCATACCCGAGCCAAGGAAGAACCCACCCTGCCCACATGTTGTTAAGAGAGTAAAAATAATTTATTTAGTGTTTTTCATCCCGACATAAAGCTTTAGAATCAAATGCCCTTTGCAGCAATGCTCGTCCTGACAATTGATTAGCACCAAAAGAGAAAACCCACTTACATTTAGTGTCAGAAGTGTTACAGTTGCTATTTTGCCTTGCAGAATGTATTTAATTCCAGAAATGTTAGTAGGAATACAAAAATCAAAATATACACGACTATATTAAGACCTATATTAACATATGGATCAGAAGGCTGGGTATTGACATTAAAAGAGGAGAACTGGTTACTGAGGTGGGAAAGAAAGATACTGAGAAGGATTTTTGGAGCAGTGAGAGAGGAAGATGGCTGGAGAGTAAGAAATAATGTAGAACTACAAACACTTTTTGGACAGATGGATATTTTTGTTAAAATTAAACAGGGAAGAATAAGATGGGCAGGACATGTATAGAGAATGCCAGAAAGTCGAAGTGTCAAGAAAGTTTTCATGGGAAAACCTGATGGGAGAAGGAGAAGAGGTAGGCTCAGGAAAAGGTGGCTGGACAATATGGAAGAAGATCTAAAGCCGATGGGAATAAGAAATTGGAAAAGGAAGGCGATGGACAGAGAAGAATGGAGGCAGGTGATACAGGAGGCCAAGGTTCTTCAAGGACTGTAGAGCCAACCAAGAAGAAGAAGAAGAAGAAATGTTAGTGCTGTCACCTGCCGTCCGCGATTGGTTATTGCACGTAGACGTCGAACATAGGTGATGGTCACATTAACATGGCTGTACCGTGTACATCCATACATCGATAGGCACTTTATGGTGTGGCGGAGGGTTCTTTCCCGTCTTTCCTGTACCATTTGCGAACGGCAAGCGAGAAGAATGATTGTCGGTAAAGCTCTGTATGACATCTCATTTGTCCAAGTTTCAGTTCGTGATAGTAACGCAATATGCATGTGCGGGGAAGTAAGTTGTCACTTGACTCTTCTTGGAACAGGTTACTGAGAAATTACGACAGTAAACCTCTCCGTGAAAACAACACTTCCCTTGCAGCGTCTCCCATTGGAATTTGTTGAGCATCTCTGTAACATGGACTGAACGATCCCTTGACGGAGCGCGTTGGCCGTTGGATCTTCTCTTCTTCTGCCCTTATTGGCAACTAGTATCTCTTGTCCGAGCCTTCACATTTATTCAATTATATTAATTCTTCTTGTACACTGAGGTGACGAAAGTCATGGGGTACCTCCAGTTGCCCGGCGTAGTGCAGCAGCTCGACGTGGCATGGACTCAACAAGTCGCTGGAATTCCACTGCAGAATTATTGAGCCATGCTGCCTCTATAGCCGTCCATAATGGCGAAAGTGTTGTCGGTGTAGGATTTTGTGCGCGAGCTGACCTCTCGATTACGTCCCATAAAAGTTCCGCAGGATTAATGATGGGCGATCTGAGTAGCCGAACCATTCGATCGAATTTCCCAGAATGTTCTTAAAACCAGTCGTGAACAATTGTGGCCCAGTGACATGGGGCGCTGTTTGGGAACATGAAGTCCATGAATGGCTGCAAATGGTCTCCAAGTAGCCGAACCATAAGCATTTCCAGTCAATTATCGATTCATCTCGACCAGGACCCAGTCCATTCCATGTAAACACAACCCACACCATAACGGAGCCACCGCCAACTTTCACTTGTTGACAACTTGGGTCCATGGTTTTGTGGGGTCTGCGCCACAATCGATCTACTACCCGGTCTTACCAGCTGAAATCGGCGCTCGTTTCACCAGGACACGGTTTTCCAGTCGTCTAGTGTCCAGCCAATATGGTCACGAGCCCAGGAAAGGCACTGCAGGCGATGTGCTGTTACCAGAGGCACTCGCGTCGGTCGTCCGCTGCCATAGCTCATCAACGTTCCGGCCATTGAGCTGTCCGTAGTTAAGAGGTAATGCCTGAAATTTTGTATTCTCGGCACACTCTTTACTATGTGGATCTCGGAATATTGAATTTCCTAACGATTTCCGAAATGGGATGTCCCATGCGTCTAGCTCCAACTACCACTCCGCATTCAATGTCCCATCGTGTGGCCGTAATCACGTCTGAAACCTTTTCACATGAATCACCTCAGAACAACTGACAGCTCAGCCAATGCACTGCCCCTTTATACATTGTGTACGCGACACTACCGCCATCTCTATATCTGCATATAGCTGATCCACGATTTTTGTCACCTCACTTACCTGCTAGGATTAAATACAACGTCAGTATTTAACACATACAAAAGAAAATTCCTTTTTAAAAAAAATTGTTTTAGTTGTTTACACTACTGGGCATTAAAATTACTACACCACGAAGATGACGTGCTACAGACGCGAAATTTAACCGAAAGGAAGAAGATGCTGTGATATGCAAATGATTAGCTTTTCAGAGCATTCACACAAGGTTGGCGCCGCTGGCGACACCTACAACCTGCTGACGTGAGGAAAGTTTCCAACCGATTTCTCATACACAAACAGCAGTTGACCGGCGTTGTCTGGTGAAACGATGTTGTGATGCCTCGTGTAAGGAAGAGAAATGCGTACCATCACGTTTCCGACTTTGATAAAGGTCGGATTGTAGCCTATCACGATTGCGGTTTATCGTATCGCGACATTGGTGCTCGCGTTGGTCGAGATCCAATGACTGTTAGCAGAACATGGAATCGGTGCGTTCAGGAGGGTAACACAGAACGCTGTGCTGGATCCCAACGGACTCGTATCACTAGCAGTCGAGATGACAGGCATCATGTCCGCATGGCTATAACGGATCCCGCAGCCACGTCTCGATCCCTGAGTCAACAGATGGAGACGTTTGCAAGACAACAACCATGTGCATGAACTGTTCGACGACGTTTGCAGCAGCATGGACTATCAGCTCGGAGACCACGACTCCGCTGCATCACAGACAGGAGCGCCAGCGATGGTGTACTCAACGACGAACCTGGGTGCACGAATGGCAAAACGTCATTTTTTTCGGATGAATCCAGGTTCTGTTTACAGCATCGTGATGGTCGCATCCGTGTTTGGCGACATCGCGGTGAACGCACATTGGAAGCGTGTATTCGTCATCGCCATACTGGCGTATCACCCGGCGCGATGGTATGGGGTGCCATTGGTTACACGTCTCGGTCACCTCTTGTACGCATTGACAGCACTTTGAATAGTGGACGTTACATTTCAGATGTGTTACGACCCGTCGCTCTACCCTTCATTCGATCCCTGTGAAACCCTACATTTCAGCAGGATAATGCACGACCGCATGTTGAGGTCCTGTACGGGCCATTCTGGAAACAGAAAGTGTTCGACTGCTGCCCTGGCCAGCACATTCGCCAGATCTCTCACCAATTGAAAACGTCTGGTAATGGTGGCCGAGCAACTGGTTCGTCACAATACGCCAGTCACTACTCTTGATGAACTGTGGTATCGTGTTGAAGCTGCATGGGCAGCTGCACCTGTACACGCCATCCAAGCTCTGTTTGACTCAATGTCCAGGCGTATCAAGGCCGTTATTACGGCCAGAGATGGTTGTTCTGGGTACTGATTTCTCAGGATCTATGCACCCAAATTGCGTAAAAATGTAATCACATATCAGTTCTAGTATAATATGTTTGTCCAATGAATATCCGTTTATCATCTGCATTTCTTGTTGGCGTGGCATTTTTAATGGCCAGTAGTGTATATCAATGTATCGCCTTAGAAACAGTCCGCGTTAGTAACTGTTCACTTATGCCAGCGATTGTCCAGTTCCTAAAACACTTCTGCGACTCGGCTTTTGGAATAACTTTTAGGTCTGTCACCGACACGTTTTTAATTTCATCTATGCTTGTAAACTGACGCCCCTTTAATATTTACTTTACTTTTGGGAAGAGAAAAAAATCAATGGGGCAATGTCTGACGAATAGATAAGCTGGGGCGTCATTATAATGTATTTTCTGGCCACAAATTCACGAACAAGCAACGAAGTTTCAGCCCATTCACAATCGTCGTGGAAAGCCATGAATTTTTCGCCATAAATCGAGGTTTTTTTTTTTTTTTTTTTTTTTTTTTTTTTTTTTTTTTTTTTTTTTTTTTTTTTTTTTGCGCATCACGTAAACGCAAATGGCGTTGAATTGTAGGAGGGTTGGCCAGACAGTAAATTCCCATCGGTAGCCAAATGGAAACTACAATGAAAATCAGAAATGTTTTATTTGCTACCGTTAGCTACACCTTTCAGCTACTTCTCTATTTAGTCGCCGCTCCGACTTAGACATCTGTCGTAGCGTTGTACGAACTTCCCAATACACTCGTCATAGACAGCAGCCACTTGTGCTTTCCGCCAATTCTCTACGCTGGTCTGCAGATCGTTGTCTCTGCCAAAATGTTGTCTTGATAGGCAGCAGTTCATGTGAGAGGAGAGATGAAAATCAGAGGGAGCCACATCCGGGCTATATGGTCGCTGATCAAACACCTCCCATAGAAAACGCTGCAGTGAGTGGCTGAGAGTTTACATCAAGAAGGACATGCATGACAGTTATGTCATGTCGGCTTGCGCAAAATCAGGCGAAATCTCTGGGCAGGCAGCCATACTTGGCGCGAAACACTATTCTCTAGGCATTTTCAGGTGCTCACTGTGCGCTCAGAACTGCAAAGACCGACATGGCACGATCGATGGGCATAGTAAATACACTGCCCGACACATCACTGTAGAGCTTCATCGATTTTCACTGTGGTTTCCATTTCGCGACCGATCGAAACTACCTTTCAGGCACCCCTCGTAAATAGTACTTCTTACTGATCGTCAGTCTTTGTGGCAAGAACTAATGGTGTTACAATTCCGCTGAAATCGACAGACACATTAACATAACCTTCACATTTGACCGCAATTAATAAGCTTTTCTCGGTCTTGGTGATCCAGAATGCTTCCATTGGATCGTCTCATCACCTACCATGACACGTTTCAGCAATTCTGCATCGTTGTTGACTTCATTTAGCAAGTCCTGAGCAACTTCCATCCACCACTCTTTTTGTTCGAAATTCAACAATTTTGAAGAAAATTTGCTGTCACACGTTTCATGCGGAAAACATCCGAAAAAATCTCATGGCGCGAGCCAACTGATATGCCAGCAGTGCCATCGACTTCTCTTGTGATTCAACTATTGTTCATAATCACTTCATTCACTTTTTGCGCGATTTCATTGGTTGATGATGTGGTGGGGTATCCAGGGCACTCGACGTCTTCAACGTCTTCATGGCCTCCATCGAATCTCTAACACCCCTCGTAAACCCATGTGTTACTGATAGCAAAGTCACCAAAAGTAACATTTAACATTTGTGAAATTTTGCTGCGCTTTATTCTTTTCGTGTAGCAGTTCTAATAAAAAATAGTCTAATTCAATAAAATCTTCTCGGCCTTCCAGCAGCATAAGCAGTAAAAATCCCACGAGCTTTTGACCGAGCTCTCCTAGATCATTGCCAAATGGTAAATGACTGACATCTCACCGATGGTTCGCGTTGTATAGCTCCGCTGCTGGCTGTGACGTCACTGGTGCTCTCCTTCTAGCCAAATATGGAAATATTATGAGATAGCGTTATAGAAATAAAAATATCTGAAAATACCATAAATAAGGAGGGCGGTTTTCAGTTCAGCACAGCCTGGAATCCGGTAATCGCGGGGTTGAAGCGGGCTGGCCGGACGCGAGGCGAAAAAATTACTGTATTCAGCGAGGAAGAGAGGACCAGTGACGTCACAGCCAGCAGCGCAGCTATATAACGGCGAAGCGACGGCGACACGGCAGTCATTTGCCACTTGACAATGACCGAGGAGAGCTCGGTCGAAAGCTCGTGGGATTTTAACCACTTGATGCTGCTGGAACCCGAAAAGATTTTAGTAATTCATGTCGCCACGAGACCACGCATTTGTACCATATTCTGATTCATATTTATACGAAATAAATAATCACCAGTTCTACCAACACATTTGTAATCTTTCTGACAGCTGAGGCAAACTAAATATCCGTACAGACACTTCACAAAAATAGTTGCCGAGAACATCCAACGAACCGCACGATTATCAAATGCAAAATTACAAAATCCCTGTTATTTTCTAAACATACTTCGTAAAATCATTTTGTCTACATCAATTACTGAACTCAATGAACAGATTTTTTCTCATGTTTTCGGTTTAAATACTGATTAAGGAAAAGATATCGGGAAAAAGACAAAAAAATCATTGGTCATTACACATAAAATTTTGCGACGGACACAAAGGAAGAAAATAGGACGTTTTGAAAATAAAATCATAAAGTATAGTTAAAACAAGGGATATGCAAACGTAGATTCAAGCAGACGAGGACGACCTTTCGTTATCAGCTGAAGCAACCCGATAAAATTAGCATCTGACGCCACGTCGACGACAAGGATATTAAAACAGAACAAATTCGGAATATGGGGTAGAAATCACCATGAAATTCGGTTGAAGCGTTTTAGTGAAACCACTTCGCTACGTCTTCTAGAAATCCGTTGTACACACGCGAACTTGCCAATGCCCAAAGTCAGTATGACTCGGCACAGATTCGAACGACGTGATCCCCTTGAGACTCCCAAACCCCACTGGTCCCAGCTCAATGGTCCCCGCGGCAACGCCTCGCTGCCCCAATCGCGACACCACCACCACACCCCCTGGATGAACAGCGCACTCTATACCGTGGCGGCAAACTCACGTGGTCGAGGCGTGAAATTTGTAAAAGGAAAGGGAGCCGACACAGCTCACTCATGTTGACATTGGTTCTTGTATAGATTCTTCGATTTTTTTGTGGAGGTATTCAGGAAAACAGTGTTTAGTAACTCTCCTTTAGTGGCACTGTCACCAATAACATAACCATTGGTATCGCTCAGTGAAGGTCTTGATCGTGTGTCGCCGCTGACATACAGGGTTATTACAAATGATTGAAGCGATTTCACAGCTCTACAATAACTTTATTATTTGAGATATTTTCACAATGCTTTGCACACACATACAAAAACTCAAAAAGTTTTTTTAGGCATTCACAAATGTTCGGTATGTGCCCCTTTAGTGATTCGGCAGACATCAAGCCGATAATCAAGTTCCTCCCACACTCGGCGCAGCATGTCCCCATCAATGAGTACGAAAGCATCGTTGATGCGAGCTCGCAGTTCTGGCACGTTTCTTGGTAGAGGAGGTTTAAACACTGAATCTTTCACATAACCCCACAGAAAGAAATCGCATGGGGTTAAGTCGGGAGAGCGTGGAGACCATGACATGAATTGCAGATCATGATCTCCACCACGACCGATCCATCGGTTTTCCAATCTCCTGTTTAAGAAATGCCGAACATCATGATGGAAGTGTGGTCGAGCACCATCCTGTTGAAAGATGAAGTCGGCGCTGTCGGTCTCCAGTTGTGGCATGAGCCAATTTTCCAGCATGTCCAGATACACGCGTCCTGTTAACGTTTTTTTCGCAGAAGAAAAAGGGGCCGTAAACTTTAAACCGTGAGATTGCGCAAAACACGTTAACTTTTGGTGAATTGCGAATTTGCTGCACGAATCCGTGAGGATTCTCTACTGCCCAGATTCGCACATTGTGTCTGTTCACTTCACCATTAAGAAAAAATGTTGCTTCATCACTGAAAACAAGTTTCGCACTGAACGCATCCTCTTCCATGAGCTGTTGCAACCGCGCCGAAAATTCAAAGCGTTTGACTTTGTCATTGGGTGTCAGGGCTTGTAGCAATTGTAAACGGTAAGGCTTCTGCTTTAGCCTTTTCCGTAAGATTTTCCAAACCGTCGGCTGTGGTACGTTTAGCTCCCTGCTTGCTTTATTCGTCGACGTCCGCGGGCTACGCGTGAAACTTTCCCGCACGCGTTCAACCGTTTCTTCGCTCACTGCAGACCGACCCGTTGATTTCCCCTTACAGAGGCATCCAGAAGCTTTAAACTGCGCATACCATCGCCGAATGGAGTTAGCAGTTGGTGGATCTTTGTTGAACTTCGTCCTGAAGTGTCGTTGCACTGTTATGACTGACTGATGTGAGTGCATTTCAAGCACAACATACGCTTTCTCGGCTCCTGTCGCCATTTTGTCTCACTGCGCTCTCGAGCGCTCTGGCGGCAGAAACCTGAGGTGCGGCTTCAGCCGAACAAAGCTTTATGAGTTTTTTTTACCTATCTGTAGTGTGTCGCGACCATATGTCAATGAATGGAGCTACAGTGAATTTATGAAATCGCTTCAATCATTTGTAATAGCCCTGTACTTTACATACGACAAGTATCTGAGTTTCTGCCAGATTTTGAGAGACAGTATCCAAAATGGCTCTAGGCACTATGGGACTTAACATCCGAGGTCATCAGTCCCCTAGACTTAGAACTACTGAAACCTAACTTGTTTTTGTAGGGTGCAACTGCTGCAAGATCTCTACTTGTTCTTGCCAAAAGATTCATTTCCTTTTTCCTTTCACGAGATACTTTAATCCCTCTAGTGTTCCATGGTTTTTTTACAGGGCTGTTTAATGCTCGTTCTGATTAGCTTATGCAGAAAGGTGTTTCCAAATAATGGACTGCATGTAGCACTTTGGAACTCACGAATCGTTTCTTCTACTGATTTCAGGTGACTTTTTACAACCACCTTCCGCAATGCTGGACGGCCCTGTCTGTGAGTACATGAGATCTGCTTGGTCTTGTTGAAGCTGCGATTGTTCCTTCGCGTTTTCACTTCACAGTCACATCACCAACAGCCAACTTGGACAGCTATAGAAGGTTTCAAATCCTCGATAGATATGTTACTCATGTGTCATTCAATGAGTGGCCAAAGTCCGAAGTAACTGAGCTCTCCTGGTCGATTCATTCTGCTTTCACTGCTTCTCTTCTGATAGTACCGTACTAGCCGCCTCTAACTCTTGTGACATCTAGCGGTCAATAATTCCGCATTACATAGAGATGTCCGGATACTTTTAATCAGATAGTACCTTTTATGATGCAAGAGATGCTAATCATTTTTATGTTACGTGCACAAATTTAATACTGTTATGGTATCGGAAACGCTTAGTGTACACCGTTCGATACTTAATGACAATGGCCGATGAAGCATAAATGCAATAAAATTAATATCTTCACAGTCTCACTGTTGAACGTTTTAGTATTGCAAGAAACGCTGTTGAGAAAATTTAGAGAACTGACAGTTTCGGCTGACTGCAAAATGATTTTACTGCCGGCCACGTAAGTTTCGCGTAAGGACAACGAAGGTAAGATAAGAGAAATTACGGCTCATACGGAGGCATATAGACGGTCTTCTTTTCCTCGCTCCATTTACAAGTGGTTCAAATGGTTCAAATGGCTCTGAGCACTATGGGACTTAACATCTGTGGTCATCAGTCCCCTAGAATTTAGAACTACTTAAACCTAACTAACCTAAGGACATCACACACATCCATGCCCGAGGCAGGATTCGAACCTGCGACCGTAGCAGTCACGCGGTTCCGGACTGAGCGCCTAGAACCGCGAATTTACAAGTGGAACAGGACAGGGAATGATGAGTAGTATACTCTCTGCCAAGCACCTTACTGCGGCTTGCATAGTATGCAGGCAGATGTAGATTGAAGTGCTAAGGGAAATACTGAAAATAATGGGAACACACTTGGAACTTTGGCCGTGTAAATTACGTGGTTGCCACAGATATGAGACATGATCGCTACTACAGTTCTTAAATAAATTGAATGACACGTGGTCTTCTCAAATGATGCATTTCTCTGAACCGTGGTTTTTTGAAAGTAATGCTAAAACGATGTAGTAATCACTAATGTATACAAACTAGTACTGATATTATTATTACATTTAATTTTTATATATTTTATTGCCGTTATTCAATTACTAGGCTCCTGTGACACGTTATAATGGGAGTGGCAAGAAAAAGAAGGAACAGTTAGAAACAGTGAAACTTGGATCGGCGCCCATTCCAAATGAGGTTATTTTATACAGGGAATTGACATTTTACTTTAGTTTTTTACGTACAAGACTGTCTTCATCACTTACGTTTACGAGCCCGTAAGACGCGACACGAAATTTTAATTTAACGCGTAGTAATTGTCGTTTCCGGCAGAAGAACAAAATGTGCAAGGCGGAGGACAGTAATTGCGGAAACGCTTGTCACTCAGTGTGACACAAAGCGGCCGCTGCCCCTACGCGGAACCGTGCCGTCTTCCTTCCCCTCCCTCTTCTTGCTGGACTCCGCGCTACTTCGCGCGTTTCTGACACGAGAAGCGGCACACGTGTGCCGGAGGCCTCAACTCCGCGCTGCCGTTTGGTGAGGAGGAGCTGGTGGATAAGGCTCCATGTACTGACAGCGGCGCCGTACAAACCGGAGACTCTTCTGTTAAGAGACTTTTTCTCAGGAACGGGCGGACATACCAAGTTAAAAATTATGTCACATACTAAGATCTACAGTTACTTGACGATGTAACATTCGTAAGCTTCTAAGTCAATGCAGTCAAAAGATACAGCCATATATGTCACATATTTTCATATTCACAAACTCACTCATAAAAACCTATAGCGTACTTTGCCGGCCGCAGTGGCCATGTGGTTCTAGGCGCTACAGTCTGGAACCGCGCGACCGCTACGGTCGCAGGTTCGAATCCTGCCTCGGGCATGGATGTGTGTGATGTCCTTAGCTTAGTTAGGTTTAAGTAGTTCTAAGTTCTAAGGGACTGATGACCTCAGAAGTTAAGTCCCATAGTGCTCAGAGCCCCCCCTTTTTATAGCGTACTTTCCGACAGCCTAGAATCATGAAATTTCGCAAGTAGCAAGTGTTCTCGGTGCAACTAAAGCAAAAAAAAAAACCGGAATATTAATAATTTGTAATTACATCAAACAAAAAATTATTTCCTTTGTTATTTATCAGACTTCAAGTTTAAAACACTCTCAAAGTCTTGGAATGCCTGGAACCGATACCTTCGCGGTATTAACGTCAATAACAGGCAAAAATCGTCGCAATTCTAGATTCCCGGAATGGATGAACTGTCTATATACGTAACTAGCTTAGCGCCCGATGCTTCGTTCGCATTTGCCTAGGAATTTCATAAACATGTATTAGGACTAGTGAAAAATTAACGTATTAATGAGCCGTTTCCTTTTCAATGCAATTTTGACAAATTCAGTTTGTCGTGGTGACTGTTAGACTTCTTTCAAAATGGCTCTAAACACTATGGGACTTAACATCTGCGGTCATCAGTCCCATAGACTTAGAACTACTTAAACCTAACTAACCTAAGGACATCACACATCCATGCGCGAGGCAGAATTCGAACCTGCGACCGTAGCAGCATCGCGGTTTCGGACTGAAGCGCCTAGATTTCATTGCCTTAGTTCATAAATTGCAACTCGTTATCAACTATTCACGCTTATCAAGGCTTCTAAAGCATTGTCTTTTCTGTAGGTACTTCCGACAAAAATCCGATTCCGGTAGCTGGAGTCCAAGGTTTTTCAATCACATTGAACAGAAATTATATTCTAAAATAGAGTATTGTAGCCAAAAGAGTGGGGAATAATCTGGTGTACTGGAATCCCGAATACAACCACCTTGCTTTCAGGAAGAAAATTTGTTGCATTACTTGTTGAACGCCTCTAGTATCTTTCGACATCACTGACATCGTTGTGGAGTATACAAATATGTATATTTAATATAAAAAGGAAACCATTTTGGATTCGAGACAAGAGACAATGGTCCTATCTCCAGAATCTAGACAATAGCACTTCTAGGCTTACTTCACCTCGTAGAGCCGGCCTCTGTGGCCCAGCGGTTCTAGGCGCTTCAGTCCGGAAACGCGCTGCTGCTACGGTCGCAGGTTCGAATCCTGCATCGGGCATGAAAGCGTGTTATGTCCTTAGGTTGGATAGGTTTAAGTAGTTCTAAGTCCAGGGGACTGATGACCTCAAATGTTGTGTCCCATAGTGCTTAGATACATTTGAACCATTTGCCTCTTAAATGTCAAGAAAGAAATCCATATCAATGTCATTGAACTACTGGACACGGACGGTCCAGGAATGGAAATAACCCAAGCTGTGATGAGTTTCAAGAAGTTATCTTGATGCTTAGATGTTTAATATGTTTGGAAGACAAGAACAATTGGCATCCGAGAAAATCAAGTGACAAATTGGCACCCATCTCCGTAATTCTGGAGAAGTTCGTGGCTACTTGCAAAGGCTCAGTTAATTTGTTGCCCTAGATGAAAAACTGCTGTCTTGACTTGAACGTCACAGTTTTGTTTAATATATACTTAACAAGCCAGCACAATGTGGCATCTAACTCTTTCTGTTAGCTGATGCCAAGCGTTTCTATACTAACAAAATAAAGCTGTACTGTGGAAAGCTGCCTCCAGGACCGTATCAGACTTACAATACACCTTCATAAATTGTCAAGAGACTGGCGATTCACATCGAGGGTTTCAAAAGAAATATGATCATGGTCAGTTGGTAAACAAGCTACGCATTAGCTTTGTCATTATTAGAACAGCAACTGACGTGCATAGAGACACTGAGGAAAAACAAAAGCTGCGCGGGATTAGCCGAGAGGTCTAAGACGCTGCAGTCATGGACTGTGCGGTTGGACCCGGCGGACGTTCGAGTCCTCCCTCGGGCATGGGTGTGTGTGTTTGTACTTACGATAATTTAGGTTAAGTAGTGTGTAAGCTTAGGGACTGATGACGTTAGCAGTTAAGTACCATAAGATTTCACACACATTTTGAGCATTTGAAAAACAAAAAAGAGGTTTCTCAAGAAATTCTACCTTCCAAGTCTCGAGCAGCATCATCATCTCTCTTTTGGTACCAAAAGGATATCTTCTTTGTTCCAAAGATAAACAAAAGCAGTTGTATTGCTCTCCACTATACAAAATGGTGGTGAAGTTACTGGGAAACCATATATTGTAACGTTTATAATGCAGCAGAAGGTGGTGTCGATACTGTGGACAAGGTGTGGGGGACATATTCTGTCACTAACATTACGAGAAGAAGGCCGTTTGTGGTGTTCTATTCTTTGATGGAGACAGGGAGAATAAACTCAGAAATTTTCTACTTGTAACCAGAATAACCCCTGGCCTCCCTGACGATTATTTCTGAAATAGTTGGCCTTATCCCTTTTGAAACCACACCTTCAAGAGTGATCAGAACCGCGTTGTATCACAACAAACGTCAGCGTTTTGTTTCAGAGATACGATAGAACGAGTAGAAAGAAAAAGAGCGCAAGTGTAGACGATGTGCGACATGTGGACGGGCAAAGACCGTAACGACCACAATAAAATGTGATACGAGCCAACATTTTTATGCAAATAACATGTTAAACTCATATATGAGAAGTGTCAACACAGTTACTTTGAGCCGGATGCAAAAGAATTTCTTTGGGTTTTTTGTTTATTGTAATAAAGCTAAAATTGCGAATCTTAGTAAAAGAAACTTTCAGTTTAAATAACAAAACAAAAATGAATTATTTCATGAAGTTAGCAGACTTTTATATTTTATGGACCCATATACATAATTCTACTAGAAGGATGCAGCTATAACAAGGAATTTCAATTAAACAAATTGAAAAAATAATAATAAAATACTAATAAATGAGGTATTCCTTAATACGGCTCCACTGAAACGACGGATAGGTGAAGGGTTGGTATGGACTACAAAGTACGCCGCGTGGCCGGTAACATAAGAAGGATACATGCTCCCGCTCGAGGTTCTAGTGAAAACAGTTCAGGAAGTACCTGTACTGTGGCAGAAAAGCCGACCGATTTGGATATAGTGAAACAGGTCAAGGATGATATTGTAAAACATTTTCAATCAAAGCAACGAAACTCTTGCATACTGACATTTCACGTACTGTTCACGTTTTGAAAATGACGTCTTGTCGATGGCCACCATCTCTACAAGAATGCTTCTGATTTCTTCACGAATGGTGTCTCTCAGTTCTGCAATTGTTTGTAGACGTCCATCATACATCTTGTGTTTCAGGATCCTACAAAGGAAGTAATCACAGACCGATAAGTCGGGAGATCTGGGAGGACACGAAATGTCCCCAGTCCTTGATGGTGTGGTTACCAAACGTTCTGCGCACTGTTGCCATTGAAACCTGAGGACAATGAGACATAGGCCCCTAGCACCATTTTGCTGAAACCAATACTCATTTGCAGGAATCTGTCCAAGTTCAGGTGCGAGAATGTGCCAACCATGGTAGCATACCGCTGAGCTGTGACTGTGGTTGCACGTCCATGTTCATTCTCAAAAAAGAAAGGCCCTACGGTGCCTGTCGATAAGATAGTGCACCACACTGTGATTTTCTGGCTACGAAAGCGGCGTCGATGGAGTTCATGAGGTTTATCGTCGCACGAGTAACGCCGAGTTTTGTTTGTTGTAACCACGGAGATGAAAATATGTCTCGTCACTCATCCGTAGCAAATTTAAGAAGCTTTCATTGTCCCTAATTTTGGTCGACAGTTCAACAGACAGCGTCATTCGCTTTTCCTAATGGATTTCGTTAACTGTTGTACATGTACCTTGTACGGTTGCAGCTTTAAATCATTTCGTAAACTTCTGTGCACACTGCGACTGGACAAATCCACTGCTGCCGCAGTTTGTCTCTCGGAACGCTTCGTACTGTTAGTTAAAACATTTTGCAGCACCTCTTTCCTTTCCAGTGAACGACAGCTTCTGGCCCTTGCTAGCGTCCTCAGTTTAAGTACATAACCTTATTGCATGTGCCGATGGTACCGGATGATTCAGTCTAAGGTTGGAATGCCGACGGTTCAGCAGAAACACAGTCACTGTTTTTTCGAAACACCTCCACAGCACCAGCAAGTTCAGGCTGGCGTACCTACCTGAAACATACACGTATTAAAAACCATCAGTTTTTCCAATAATACCATTATACTTTTACAGACATATTAAAACCGTTCGTTTTTCTGCCACACCCTGCACTTGCAACAAGTTCCTAAAATTGTGGCTACGAAGGCTTTCCCGGCGTAATAATTGATAATATTCTTCTCGGGTATGCAGCCGGATCATAACGTCTTCATGACACAATATTTCCGCGGTCCATCTGGCCGCCATCTTCAGGTGAGAGTGCTGGTGCACGAACTCGCCGGAACTGACTTCTTTGCTGAGATGCCGCGATGGAAGAGTAATACCTAAGTTTGCTAGATTTGTGCATTTTATTGATACGAAAACGGCCAACAACATCAAGAAGCGTGCCAGTTTCGCCTTAGTCAAGGAGCGCATTCGCTTCACTCGAAGACAACTGGATCTCATATCCAAGGATTTACTTTTCTTGCACTTGGAGTTATCGTCGCTGCTGTCGGACGCATCCTGGGAATGGGTGGATAGTTCTTCTTGGGCACTATCAGATTGGACGCATAGGAGCGCCGTCATGAAACAGTCTTCGAAGTTTCAACGGCTTTCTTCTCAACCTACGACATCTGATGACGACACCCGTCGACGGACAGTGATTAACCTCACGAGTAAAGAACTGGACGACGCCACGCTGTCAGTGTTGGAGAAAGGCCTGAATTTTGCCCCTACACCGAGGAATGTGCCTATCACCGAAATCATCTGCGCAGTCGAACAAGCAGTGTTCAGCTTTCCGGAGGACCAAGCTGAAGAGATAAGGCAAGAGGTCTCACATACATTGCGGCGGGCGCCGCCTCCACGGAGTAACATCTCTCTCGAAAGGGCAGCCGTCCGGTCCATTAGAGAAGACGAAGATCTGATAGTTCTACCAGCAGACAAAGGCAACGCAACGGTTCTTCTGTCACGTGATGACTGTCTGGGAAAGATGGATCTCTTACTTGAAGACTCAGCATACAGAACATTGCAGGACGACCCAACTGAACGGATAAAACGGAAGACGCTTTCACTGCTGAAGAAGAGTTCTTTACCTGATGACGTTCTCAAAAAACTTCGTCCTGGTGCTGCCATGCCACCGAGATTATACGGTCTACCCAAGATTCATAAGAAAGGGGTCCCGCTTCGTCCGATCGTGAGTAATTTGGGTGCTCCTACCTACAATCTAGCCAAGTATTTAGCATCTGTTCTTGGCCCTCACGTCGGTAAATGCGAACATCACATTTTCAATTCTATGATGTTTATTCAGAGATTGAAGTCCTTGTCTCTTAGTCCCTCGGATTTACTTGTGAGCTTTGATGTCGTGTCGCTTTTTACCCGGGTTCCTCTGGAAGAATCCTTGCAATTAATTGGTGAGAAACTGGATGAGGAAACAACCAGGCTTTGTCGCCACGTGCTGACGTCGACGTACTTTTTATTTAATGACAAATATTTTGAACAGACTGACGGAGTGGCTATGGGGAGCCCATTGTCCCCAATAGTCGCCAATCTTTTTATGGAAGATTTTGAGGACATGGCGCTGAAGACGGCGTCCTTAAAACCGACTTGTTTCTGGAGGTACGTTGACGATACGTTTATGGTGTGGCCTCATGGGAGAGAAGCTCTTGACCGCCTCCTAGATCATTTTAATTCCCTGCATCCTAGCATCAAGTTTACCATGGAAGTGGAAAGTGATGGGAAGGTTCCGTTTCTGGATGTTCTGGTGTACAGAAAGGATGATGGGACACTGGGATACAGTGTTTATCGAAAGCCTACGCACACGGACCGTTACCTGCATGCTTCTAGCTGTCATCCATCGTTCCAGCGTACGGGGGTCCTGCGGACGTTGGCGAGAAGAGCTTATGCCATTTCAGATGGAGAAAGCTTGACACAAGAATTGGACCATCTTAAGGTTGTGTTCAAGCAGAATGGCTATACAGATAAACAGATCCGTCGTGCTTTCCAGTATGGACCTTCGCCTGAACCACCAGAAGATACCTGCAAATCGGTGGCTTTTCTGCCTTTTGCTGGGAGCATTTCCTCGAAGATAGGAAGAATTCTGAAAAGATACCATATCAAAAGTATTTTTCGTCCGCCAGCCAAGATTAGAGCGCTCCTTGGCTCTGTAAAGGATGACTTGGGTTTGAGGAAGCCCGGTGTGTACAAGATCCCTTGCCACTGTGGGAAGGCTTATATTGGGCAGACAATCCGGACCATTCAGGACCGATGTGTTGAGCATCAGCGGCACACACGGCTGCTTCAACCTGAGAAATCTGCAGTGGCGGAGCACTGTCTCACCGAGGGACACAGAATGCTCTATGACAAGACACAAATGGTTGCCCCTGCATCCCGCTATTGGGACTGTGTTTTAAAAGAATCCATAGAGATTCGTTTATCTGACAATCTTATTAATAGAGACAAGGGCTGTCTTTTAAGTAAGACTTGGGACCCGGTGTTATCTGACATCAAAAAACAACGGTCTGTGTTTCGATCGTCGGAATAAAAAATTTTATAATTTTTGACAGCGATATCTCGATTTCACCTATTTCCAACACTGGCGGCGCGGTGTGTTTACTGCGCTAGAGGGCAGTTACGGCACCTTCTCGCGCACACGTTGTGGGTCTTCTGCGGCCTATATAGCGGCCGCAGCTTGCGCTAAGAAGTCAGTTCCGGCGAGTTCGTGCACCAGCACTCTCACCTGAAGATGGCGGCCAGATGGACCGCGGAAATATTGTGTCATGAAGACATTATGATCCGGCTGCATACCCGAGAAGAATATTATCAGTTCCTAAAATTAATTTGCCCAATCAACTTGCAGAAATAGTTTTGCGCAAGTTGTTATTCTGATGTAAACATTTCAGTATGCACTTGCAGGATTTGCTTGCTAGTGGACACACAACTTCAGACCTAAGATAATACAGACTGCATGTTACATCATAGTATTCAGCTGACTGGAGGCGGTAGCCATTCGCAGACGACTTCTGGAATACTGTTCAGTTTATGTTTACCTTAATTGCAGTATTTTTATTAAGGGTTTCTTTATAACACTTGTGAAATCTTGTGCTACATTTGTTTGCACCGAAAGATGTGTGAAAGGAAATAACACACTCGAAGGAGAAGAAGCGACGCACTACGAAAGAATTATCTAAATGGTAAGGAAATCGCTAGATGTGATGATTACAGTTTCAAAAAAACTGGATGATTTATTCAAAAGGGAGAGCTTCACAAATTTAGTAAGTCAGTAATGCGTTGGTACACCTATGGCCTTTACCCAGTTATTCGGCTTGGTATTGACTGATTGAGTTGTTGATGTGCTCCTGAGGGATATCGTGCCAAAAACTGTCCATTCGTCAAAATCCCTAATTGATTGGAGGGTCCTGCCCATAACTCTCCAACATTCTCAATTGCGGAGAGATCCGGCGACCTTGTTGGCAAGGTAGTGTTTGGCAAACACAAAGACAAGCAGCAGAAGCTCTCGGCGTGCGCGGGCAGGCATTATCTTGCTGAAATGTAGGCTCAGGGTGGCTGTCTATGAAGGGGAACAGAACGGTGCGCAGAATATCGTCAACATACTGCTGTGTTGCAAGGGTGCCGTGGATGATAACCATAAGGAAAAGAAATGACATCCCAGACCATCACTCCTGGCTCTTGGGCCGTATGACGGGCGACAAGCAGGTTGGTATCACACCGCTGTCCGAGGCTTCTTCAGTCACGTCTTCACTGGTCATCGGTGCTCGCTTCGAAGCAAGACTCTTCAGTAATGACAATTCAACTCCTGTCAATGAGATTCCAAGCCGAACACGTGTCTGTAGACGCCCCGGACAGAGGTGGGGTACGAGTATGACTGCTGCCTTTCATACAGCCTAACAACGATAGTGTGGTCTGCTGGCCATTTCATTTCATATCAGGATCCGTTTGGTTGTCATCCGCAGTACCCTTATAGCGCAGCGGTATGTCGACATTCTATGCCCTTCATGACAAGCCGTCCCAGGCTTACAAATCATCAAGAGAATGCCCGTCCGTTTGGCATCGTGCTTGCCAAACCCTGGCGTGGCCAGCAAGGTCACCTGGTCTATCACCAATTCTGAACGTTTGAAGCATTATGGACAAGACCCTGCGACCAGCTCGGGATTTTGACAATCTACCGCGCCAATTGGACAGAATTGGGCTCGTTATCTCTCAGGAGGACATCTAGCAATTCTGCCAGGGGTTCAACGCGTTACTGATTTGCTGAATTTGTGAAATTCTTTCTCTTGAATAAATCATCCAGTTTTTTGCAACTGTAATCATTTGTTTGTCTACATACTGCTTCATATTACCGATTTCCTCCCATTCGGCTATTTCCTTCATGGCGCGATTTTTTTTGTCTTAGAATGTATTTCACCCAACAAGTAAAGTTGCTTAAAAAAACCAAAAACAAAAAAACGCAAACATATTTTTCGAAGTTAAGCCGGCGAATTTACAGGCTGAACCTAAGGAGTGCTATCCTCACGAAACAAAGTCCACAGCTCGTGGTCTAGTGGCTAGCATTGGTACCTCCAGATCACGGGGTCCTGGGTTCAATTCCCGGCCGGGCTGAGGATTTTCTCTGCCCGGGGACTGGGTGTTTGTGTTGTCCTCATCACTTCATCATCATCCTCATCATTCGACACAGTGGCTACATTGGACTGTGAAAAAAATTGGGACTTTGTACGGGCACTGATCACCGCGCGCAGTTGAGCGCCCCACAAACCAAACACCACCCCACAAAACAAACGCGAATTTCATTGTATTTGAGTCCATTTATTTGTGTCTAAATATTACGAATTCAATAGTAAGTGTCATTATACACTGTCCAATCATATTAAAGTGACCACCGTCTATGTTCGGCGTCTACGTGCAGTAACCTCTCACGGACGGCAGGTGGCAGCATTAGCAGTGAAGGGTATGTATAGCGTGTCGTAGTACGGTGATTGAGCGATTTATCTGGCGTCCAGAAGGGCAGTATGATTATCAGCTTCATCATTGACTTTCGGGCTAAGGGTGCAAGCATTTCAAAAATGAGTAAGTCTGTCAACTGCTCACGTGCCACCGTGGGTGAAGAATACCGTGCATGGCAAAAGAGCACTGGCCAAAACCGCGCCAACTCATCTGTGGCACACCGCGGGCCTTAGATGATGACAGGTGTGAAAAACGGTTGTGGAGATGTGTATAGGCGAATAGAAATGCAACTGTTGATCAGTTGACTGCCCAGGTGAACCAGTGGGCTGCCAACAGGGCTCCTCAACGACCATTCAGCGAACAGGCGCGAGTTTCATACACCCATGCCGATTGCTGTTCATCGGCGATGAAGACTGGAATTTACACGCCAGTATCGCAACAGAATGCCCACTGAGTGGCGACAAGTGGTCATTTCAGATGAATCACGTTTTATGCTCCATTGGACAGATGACCTTTGTCGTGGATGGCGGGAACATCTGAAAGCAAATACCCTCCAAAAACAGTCGGAAGGATCCAGGCTGCAGGATGGAGCATTATGGTCTGGGGAATGTTTTTGTGGCATTTCCTGACTGATCGAGTCATTCTGGAATGTACAATGGACCAACACAAGTATTATCTATCCTCGGGGACCATGTCCAACCTTACATGCAGTTGGTTTTTCCTAGGCACGATGGCATCTTCCAACAGGAGAATCCAACGTGTCACACAGCTTGCAGTGTACGTGGTTCATAAAGCAGCAGGATGAGTTTACCGTGTTCCCTGGCCTCCAGATTTAAACCCAATCGAGAATCTGTGAAGCACCACGATCGAGCTGTTCGCGCCATGGATCCTCAACCGAGAAACCTAGCACAACTAGCCATGGCACTGAACTCCACAAGGATCCACATCTCTGCCAGTGCCTTCTGGAACGTCACTGATTCTCTTGCTGTACGTCTCGCAGCGGTCGGAGCTGCAAAAAGTGGTTATTCAGGCTTTTGACAACTGGTCTCATTAACGTGACTGGAAGTGTACATCCATCATGTAAGAATACGTGCGAGAATTTACGAAATGTTAACTAAAAGGTATTTCTTTTTTATGTTTAACTTTATCACATCTTTTTATGTAGCCTCAAAACTGGGCGAAGTTACAAAAGTATTATCGAATGTTTTGATCCTTGCTTTGAAAATGACGAGATTTAAGCAAAACGAATATACAAAGTTATATAGCAGACATACGCCGAAATCCATAAAGGGAGCTGAAATTTAAGATGTTTGTTGATCATCAGATTTAAACCTTGATGAATTACGAGGATTTTAAGACGACAGAATTTTAGTAAGTAACTCACTACGAGATTTCTCTATAACAAACGTTTTCAGTATGTCATGCTTCGTATCTTTATATTGTTTCGGTATCTGTGCTGCATTAAGCAACTGCCAAACAACGTAAACGGTTATTTTTAATTATCTGTTTCTCGTTTTGTTGGTTAGGTGGAAAGAGCTGATTTCTGTTTTATTAGGGTTCGAACAAAGTCTCCACTTTTTGTAATAATGGTCGAGCTTTTCTAGGTCGTTAGCAAATGTTTGTTCACTTTTTTCGACTGTGATCCTTTGAGATGTTACAGCCAGGTCGTCGGGGTAGCTAAACTTTAAAAAAATCAGTAGTGACGATGTCGCAAGTGAACAAATTAAATAAAAGTGGGGCAACAACAGAGCCCAATGGGACACCGTTCTTTACTAATATAATCTGCGCAACAAAAGATTACGACATAGTCGGCACCCCAAATAGTTGTGTGTGACTCTCGACATATCCATGACGTTTAGGAAACACCTAGAACTTACAGGGCAAAAGCTAAAATCGAGGCCGGCCGTTGTGGCTGAGCGGTTCTAGGCGCTTCAGTCTGGAACCGTGGTGCTGCTACGGCCGCAGGTTCGAATCCTGCCTCAGGCATGGATGTGTGTGGTGTCCCTAGATTAGTTAGGTTTAAGTAATTCTAAGTCTAGGGAACTGATGACCTCAGATGTTAAGTCCCATAGTGCTTAGAGCATTTGAATCATTTTTTTTTTTCTAAAATCGAGAAATAACGTATTAAAGAAAATGGTTGGTGCTAGCTGGGGATCCGATGCAAATACCTTAAGAACTACAGCACAAGCACTTGTACATCCTGTCGCCGAATACTGTTCTCCTGTTTGGGATAAAAGTAGCTCTGTCAACACAATAGATACCCGTCTAAATGACGTGATGAGAATCGTGACAAGAACGGTTAATCCATACCAATATCATGACTGTCAGTACTCGCTAATATTGCCCCTCCAAATCTCCGACGACAACAAACAGTAACACATGAACTGATGAAACTTAAAAATTAAAAAGAAGCTTACAATTAATGAAACCCTGAAATGTAGAGAACCAATCTGGGTACACATTGGCCACCTCGCTCCAGTAAGTTACAATCTGAGAGATGAATGGATCAATTGAAGTCCTTCCATGATTGTAAGAAGTTAGATATAATAGATCCGACTATCCAGCTCATGGGAGCAAACCTAGCAAGAACAATATGGAGCTCCCTTGCCCGTATCAGAACTGCAATACACAATGATTCAAATGGTTCAAATGGCTCTAAGCACTATGGGACTCAAATCTGAGGTCATCAGTCAGTTTCCTAGACTTAGAACTACTTAAACCCAACAAACCTAAGGACAGCAGACACATCCATGCCCGAGGCAGGATTCGAAGCTGCGACCGTAGCTGCAATACACAATGGGGAACCCCCTGTGATGACCAATGCGACTGCGGAACTTCGGAACAAACACTGGAATTCATTTTGCACGACTTCCCAAAAAGAAAATTCATGGATAACTGGAAAGACTTTCAACACTTGCAGCAGTTAACTGGTTGGAGTCTTTAAATGTCCAACTATGATTGAAGATGGATATCTCAACTTTTTAGCTACTGCCGGTTCTCCAGTTTTCATTATTACCTATACTTACATAACACAGATGTATCTGCCGATATTGATTCGCATCATTTTATTTATCTAGTATCAACTTAATTATACGAACTTGTAAAATATGATTCTGTAAGCCATACGCTAAATAAATAAATGGCTATTTTTTGAAAATTCGGCTACTGTGGTAGAAATGGAAGTCATTTCTTATAAAAGTGTAATAACACATTTCACACCTATTGTTGATAACTTGTCCGAAAACTAAAGCTTCTTGCCAAATTCGCATCTTGTTATTTACTCCTATGGAAACAGCGAACTAAATTACTCACAGTGCAACAAAACAGGAATTCACCGAAGAGTTGTAATTGTGTCTTTTGAAAAAGGAAAGAACTGTCTATATAATGTTTCTAGCTGTTCGTTACTTTTCACCTGACCAAATGTAAAAACGATAACCATCGCATTAATATAGAGAATTATGGAAGAACTATGTTAACTGTTCTATTACATATTTAATTGCTAAAATTATTGCCTGATTTCAGCTACAAATGAGAAACAATGTAACTCTCGGCTATAGTTCCCACAGTGCGTAATGACAGGTAGGCGGCTCTTCGTCCTCCGTCACGTGACTTAGCTGTTGGTTTAAAACCTTATCACGGCAGACAGAGGGCAGTGCGAGGCCCATACAAGGTGAACTAGCGCTTCACCAATAAACTTTCATGCATGGTAGTATGGACCAAAACAAGAGAAAAGTGTACAGTAAACATGGCCTCTATAGAGCTGTGAATATTTGTTCATCTTTATACATTCCTTATGAATGTAATGACCTTCCATTTAACATTCAGCAAATAGAACTGGTACTTTTTTTCAGACGGTACACGCTTCGGTGTGGGTGAGCACATTTTTTCAATGATTGTTCCCCGTGTTTTATGTTCCATTTTATGTCAATGTTCTGAGGGTTTTTTTTTTTTTTTTTTTTTTTTTTTTTTTTTTTTTTTTTTTTTTTTTTTTTGACACCCGTCTCACTGTGATACTGCACGGGCGCTGAAGACCTTGCTGTCGTGCGCCCCCAAAACCCCTCTCCTACCTACCTACTACTAGTGTTATAATAAATCCCAGTTGAGGGAAACCAACCGAAGATATGGAAAATGATATGTACCAAAGAATTATAAAGTGGTTTTCAGAAGATGGACTCTCCCTAAATTTTGAAAAAACACGCTTAGTCATATCAACAACCGATGCAAAACATGAACAGAAGTCAGTAAAGAGAGTAGAATGCTCCCAATTTTTGGGTGCAGGTATTGATGAAAACTTTAATGGGAAGAAGCATATTACTTAGCTTCTCAAACAATTAAGATCAGCTACTATTGCTCTTCTTATAATTGCTAATTGTGGGAACTAACGAATCAACCACCTGACATATTTTGCATATTTCCTCTAAATAATGTCTTATGGAATAATTTTCTGGGGTAACTCATTTCTTAGAAAGAAAATATTGATTGCAGAATAGCGATCAGTAAGAATAATATTTCGTTTTCACCCACGGACGTCGCGTAGATGCCTCTTCAAAGTGTAAGGCACTTTAAGTGCGCCGCCACAGTACATACAGTATGACAAATATTGAACTATATGAAAAAAACGTAATTTAGTTACAAATTACAGCGTACACACACTTTATTCAACATGTAAACGTCACTGCAGACATTCGGGTTTAGGCTATGTCATGCTCGATATGCCTGCCATTATTGGCGATGATGTGACGAAGACGAATAGCGAAATTCCGCATTACCCGCTTAAGTGTCGGAACATCGATGCTGTAGATGACTTCCTGAATGGCTGTTTTGAGGCTCAGCAATGGTTTTGGGATCATTGTTGTACATCTTGTTTTTAATATAGCCCCACAAAAAGGAGTCGCATGTGTTCAGATCCGGAAAATATGGCGGCCAATCGAGGCCCATCACAGTGGCCTCTGGGTATCCCAGAGCCAGAATGCGGTCCCCAAAGTGCTCCTCAAGGACATCAAACACTCTTCTGCTTCGATAGGTTGAGCTCGTCTTGGATGAACCACATCTTGTCGAAATCAGGGTCACTTTGGATAATGGGGATGAAATCATCTTCCTAAAACTTCACGTACCGTTCGGTAGTTACCGTGCCATCAAGGAAAATCACACCGATTATTCCGTGACTGGACATTACACACCAAACAGTCACCCGTTGAGGGTGAAGAGACTTCTCGATCGCGAAATGCGGATTCTCAGTCCCCCAAATGCGCCAATTTTGCTTACTGACGAACCCATCCACATGAAAGTGGACTTCGTCGCTAATCCAAACCATAATGCGCTTACTAATTCTCGTCAAGCACCCCAGCAAACCATTCAGAAGCTTTATTTCATATAGTTCAATAATTGTCAACCTGTATATTCGCTAGTGAAACTCGCCATAAATAATCCATCACTATTTGAGAAGAGCAGTGATGTCTATTCCTATAACACTAGAGGGAAAAATATTACAGCTATCGGTGGCCCCGAAATGAGTTCAATATGTAGCGACAGAAATCTTTGGTCATTAGCCCAACAACATAAACTGTCACAGGCTATCAAAGCAAGTCTTAAATCTAACTTAAAAAAATTGTTTCTCCTGGACAACTTCTTCTATTCCACTGACGAATTTATGCTTAAAAACTGGCAACCAATAAAAAAAAAAATTAAACTTGTTCTATGTGTAGTCGCATGGGTAGGACTACAATAATAATGTGTTCACTAACGTCAACACTAATTATATATATATATATATATATATATATATATATATATATATATATATATATATATATATATACTCGTTCCACATCATTTTGATAAAAGAATCATTCAAATTATGTATAAATATGCAACTAATTACCTAACTTCACTACAGTGAGACACATCTGTTCTAATGAAAGCTGTCTGCTTTCCGTATTTTGAGAGGTAGCAGTATGGACTAAAAAAAGCATCCTGTATACACGGGCTCTGAGGTGCGTACCTTAACAGCTACAAGCACTTGGCCATCTTCGCTGCTGTGAAACAAATCCCTGATGCCGAACAAGTGCGCATTGCTCTTAGAGTATGCATCTTAGAGCCCATATTAACTGGATGTGCTTTTCTTGTTCTGTTTTGTTCCATGCTACCACCTCTGAAAGTCAGTCAGTGGAATTCTCGTTCACCCTAAATGTATTAGATCATTCTAAGGCATAAATACCTCCGCAACCAGCTCAGAGATCTTTCTTCGATTCTCGGGCTTATTTCACTTCGTTTAGTAAACATACATAGGCCTGTAGCTATTGGTAAAAAATGGTAACCGTAAATATTATGTCAGAATGAAAAAGACAGGAGACACGTTCCTTTGGTGACAGCTCAGTATTTCCTGGATCAATAACGAAAATACCTTAGTATTTCGAGATGTTCCGTTACGTAGGATCGTAAAAATCGAAGGATACGCAGTTGAAAGTATGCTTTGCAACTGGCGGGACACCCACAGTCCTCAAAGGCGGAACAAATGAAAAAGAAAAATATCATCCTTTTTGTAACGGAATAGACTGTAAAAAGGAATTTTTATGAGAAATTTGTATGATGAAACTGTAGTGAACTACCTGTGCATGCCGTAGATCTTACACTATAATAAAGGTAAAGCTCTCATCAACCCAGAGGTTGGTTTAAACAACACAGTGCTTTACTGGGCGTGGTCCTGTTTATTTATTTATTTATTTATTGTTCCGTGGGACCACATTTAGGAGAAGTCTCCATGGTCATGGAACGAGTCAATACATGAAATTATAACACGATTGTAGAAACACATAAAATGAAACAAGTCGTTAGTTTAAATAAAGAAAATCAAGAATGTAACACTGGAATTTGCTTAATTTTTTATCTCTTCCAGGAGCTCCTCGACAGAATAGAAGGAGTGAGCCATGAGGAAACTCTTCAGTTTAGACTTAAAAGTGTTTGGGCTACTGCTAAGATTTTTGAGTTCTTGTGGTAGCTTATTGAAAATGGATGCAGCAGAATACTGCACTCCTTTCTGCACAAGAGTCAAGGAAGTGCATTCCACATGCAGATTTGATTTCTGCCTAGTATTAACTGAGTGAAAGCTGCTAACTCTTGGGAATAAGCTAATATTGCTAACAACAAACGACATTAAAGAAAATACATACTGTGAGGGCAATGTCAAAATTCCCAGACTATTGAATAGGGGTCGACAAGAGGTTTTCGAACTTACACCATACATAGCTCCAACAGCCCGTTTTTGAGCCAAAAATACCCTTTTTGAATCAGAAGAATTACCCCAAAAAATAATACCATATGACATAAGCGTATGAAAATATGCGAAGTATACTACTTTTCGTGTTGAAATGTCACTTATTTCAGATACTGTTCTAATGGTAAATAAAGCGGCATTTAGTTTCTGAACAAGATCCTGAACATGGGCTTTCCACAACAGCTTACTATCTATCCGTATGCCTAGGAACTTGAACTGTTCCGTCTCGCTTATAACATGCCCATTCTGTCTGATTAAAATGTCAGTTCTTGTTAATTGTGGGTTAGAAACTGTAAAAACTGAGTCTTACTGTGATTTAGCATCAAATTATTTTCCACAAGCCACGAACTTACTTCATGAACTACATTATTTGATAATGTTTCAATATTACACACAAGATCCTTCACTACCAAGGTGGTGTCATCAGCAAACAGAAATATTTTTGAATCACCTGTAATACTAGAAGGCATATCATTTACATAAATAAGGAACAGCAGTGGCCCCAGCACCGACCCTTGGGGAACGCCCCATTTAACAGTGCCCCATTGGGACTGAACATCATTACCACTCTCAATATTGCGGAGGATTACCTTCTGCTTTCTGTTCTTAAAGTAGGAGGCGAACCAATTGTAAGCTACTCCCCTTACTCCATAATGTTCCAACTTCTGCAGTAATATTTTGTGGTCAACACAGTCAAAAGCCTTCGTTAAATCAAAGAAAACACCTAACGTTCTCAACCTTTTATTTAATCCGTCCAAAACCTCACAGAGAAAAGAGAATATAGCATTTTCAGTTGTTAAGCCATTTCTAAAACCAAACTGTACATTTGACAGCAAATTATGTGAATTTAAATGCTGCAGTAACCTTGTATATACAAGCCTCTCGATAACTTTAGCAAACACCGATGGCATAGAAATAGGTCTATAATTGTCAACATTATCCCTGTCTCCCTTTTTATAAAGTGGCTTCACTACCGAGTACTTTAATCGGTCAGGAAACCGACCACTGCTAAAGGAAAAGTTACAGATATGGCTAAGTACTGAGCTAATATACGTGGAACAATACTTCAGTATTCTGCTAGATACCCCGTCATATCCATGAGAGTTCTTGGTCTTTAGTGATTTAATTATTAACTCAATCTCCCTCTTGTCAGTATCATGGAGGAGCATTTCAGGTAACAGTCTCGGAACACTTTTTTCTAAGAGCGCTATATGATTCCCTGTTGGGACTAGGTTTCTATTTAGTTCACCTGCTATATTCAGAAAGTGATTATTAAGTACTGTACATATATGCGACTTATCAGCAACACGGACATCCCCACTACGCACTGATTCTATATCCTCGACCTGTCTCTGCAGACCAGCCACTTCCTTTACGACTGACCATATGGTTTTAATTTTATCCTGAGACTTAGCTATTCTATCTGCATACCACATACTTTTTGCCTTCCTAATAACTTTTTTAAGCACCTTACAATACTGTTTGTAATGGGCTGCTGCATTTAGATTTTGACTGTTTCTAACGTTTTGATATAATTGCCACTTTGTTCTACAAGATATTCTTATCCCTTTAGTCAGCCACCCAGGCTGCCTGTTTGTGCTAGTACCCTGTTTTAAACGTTCTAACGGAAAGCAACTTTCAAAGAGCACGAGAAAAGTCTTGAGGAAAGCATTATATTTATCGTCTACTGTATCAGCACTATAAACATCTTGCCAATCTTGTTCCTTGATAAGGTTTACAAAAGTCTGTACAGCAACTGGATCAGCTTCCCTAAAAAGTTGGTAACTATATTTAACATGTGTTGAAGCACAAAAATCTTTTAGACTTAAAATTTGTGCATCATGATCTGAAAGGCCATTCACCTTTTTGCTAACAGAATGCCCTTCTAATAATGACGAATGAACAAAAATATTGTCTATGGTTGTTCTACTGTTCCCTTGCACTCTCGTTGGAAAGAATACGGTTTGCATAAGATTATATGAATTAAGGAGGTCTACCAGCATCCTTTTCCTTGCACAATCACTTATACAATTAATATTGAAGTCACCACATATAACTAACTTTTTGTATTTCCTATAAAGTGAACCAAGAACCTCCTCTAGCTTTAGCAAAAATGTTGTGAAATCGGAGTCTGGGGATCTATAAATAACAACAGTAAGAAGTTTAGCTCCACTAAATTTAACCACACCTGCACAACATTCAAACACCTTTTCAGTGCAGTACTTTGAAACATCAATTGACTCAAATGGGATACCGTTTCTCACATACATGGCTACTCCCCCACACCGCAAAGAGCTCCTAGAAAAGCTGCCAGCCAACCTGTATCCTGGTAAAGGAAGCCTCTGAATTATCTCCTTATTTAAGAAGTGTTCAGATATACCAATAATTTCAGAGTCAACATCTATAAGCAGTTCACTAACTTTATCTCGAATACCTTGTATATTTTGATGAAATATACTAATTCCCTCATTAATCGGATACCCAAGCTTTGTAGAAAGTGGTTTCTTTGTTAGAGAGACTTCCCTTAAGCAGGAATACCTATCAGCTGACTTCAATCTAAAAAAGGTACAGCTCTAACACCCACAACTACCGGAATTTTCCCATGAGTGATCCCACCACCCCCACCTATGCTGTCACCTATAAGTTTTGCCAACCTCCCCTTCCCATACCTGTTGAGGTGCAGGCCATGTCTAGTGAAACCCGTCCTACTGATAGACTCCACCGACACCACTGAAATGTGACTCATGCCTTCTGTCATCAGCGCACCCCCAAGTCTCATGTTATTACGCCTGACGGCTATATTAAGATGAGGCCGATCGTGACGCTGAAACAGTTCCACGAAATGCACATTCGTGTTGCCAGTCTGAGTGGCTATCTTTTCCAGGTCACCATCTATGTCATACTTCCCATCCCTATCAATACTATTACCAGCCCCACCCACAATCACTACCTGATCCTCTTTAGTAAAATCCCTACATAACCCCCCTATGTTAAAAGTCACCTGAGCCAACCCTGCATTAGGCTTCACAATGCTGGTGACCTGGTACTCACTCCCCAAAACTTCCTGCAACTGCTGGCCTACACCTCTACCATGAGAACTACCTAACAGCAGAACCTTCTTCTTTCTCTTAGACTTTGCAACTGTCCTAGCCACCGTAACTGCTGAGGTCTGCTGCATACTTCCTACATCTACAGCTACTAGAGGTGGTATGCCATTGCCTTCCTCTGACCTTTGAACTGACTTACCTAAGTAGTTAAATGGGACCTAAAATTTAACGTGGATTCCGAACCACAGTGCAACTCACCATTTTCCACATTTACGAAAATACTAAGCTGAAAGGGGAACACAGTGCTGATTTTCTTGCACAAAAGTGCACACTAAGAAATTTAGCTATTACTGTTATCATCATCTAAGTTGACTCCTCGCTTAAAAAAATGTATGCTCTGCTATTTGTCGTCAGCTGCTCTAACCTAGGATCTGCTGTAGGACGTAAGGCAGTAGGTTAGGTATTTTGTTGTTATCCTAGGGTGAATGAAAGTCTGACACAAGCTGAAACACCAGAAGTCTTAAGTTTACTAATCTATTTGCTAAATATGCCCATGTAGTTCTTGTATCAATCTTGTTAGATACTATGTTTCACTATACCTATCACTCGTGCCAATAAGGCCAATGTATGGCACCTACCATAAGCGCTAAGATCCTCATTTCGTTTTACTTTCAGCTTTTTTAAGAAGATTATACAGTTCGTAATTTATTCACTTTAATAATAGATTTAATTAACTGTGTGCAATATTTTAGCGATATAGTTTATTTACGCAATATTTTTTTCAATTATGCTTCTTTTTAATCAGACTGACTAACAAAATTTGCTCATTCTGCGTAGAAAAAATTGCAGAAATATAGTTTTACGGGGTGGAGAGAGAGGGGTGCAACTTTGGCAGTTGTGTCAGAGGTGCAAGATAGCCTTGGCAGGGCTGTGTTCGTAAGTGAGGTATCACATCGCTAACTCACAATGTACAAGACACCAAGCAATTTGAAATGCAGATTTCTCCCTAATATCTCAATTATCCTTACATCACAAAATACAACTTACAGAATTATCACACACATAGTTAGAATGCGTTTCCACAGGGAATTTCTATGACATAATCTGTGTTAAGTCGTTACAGAATTTTTTATGCAATCATGTAAAATGTTGCTGGTTGCGTCATATGTATATCTACCACCACTAAGAAAGCTTAAAAAGTAGCTGCAGATACCACAGACAAACATACACTATCCGACCAAAGTATCTGGACACCCCTAAGTAATGCGAGATTGACCACTAGATGTCACGACATGGGGATCCGCCTGTATAAAAGAAGGCGGGAGCGGGGGACACCGACGAGCTCCCCCACTGACGCACAAACAAACCTCCAACGTTACCTTACACCGTGCATCCGATATATGACCTATCGGACACAAAAACGTTGATAAACCTAACTGTTGCAGGTTGCTGACGCTGAACGAGAGCTCTACACCGGCACCCAGCGGCAGCCTCCGAGCAACACCACCGCACAACGTCAAAGGTATAGACATGCAAGATACCCACTACTAACAAAGCCTACCCTTGCATGACCTATCGCAGGCAGCAAGACATACGCTACTGCTCTTACCGCCCGATCTAACTATCGCAGAGGTTTTTTTTCCCTTGGCTCTTGCCTTGACATTTTTTTTCCTCTGCCCTTCAAACCGCAACCCTTCGTTCGACTTCGACCCAATCTGTCTCCAGATGAGCGCGTATTAATGGTTAACCTTAACCAGACGTACGCAAACATCGCAGTACCCACATCCTGCGACACCTCACATTAGTGAAAACTAACCCTTATGCAGAGATGGTAGTAGACCTACTGAGTTGGCCATCATGCCTGTGTGGGCGTGGAGGGGCTCCACCTCTATTAAAAAATTTAAAAAAAAGAGAGTATTGTGCTGTCGGTAGAGAAGCAGTAACAGCAGAATGGATCGATAAGGAGAGCTCAGTGACTTCGAACGCGGACTAGTCGTTCGGTGTCACCTGAGAAACAGATCCATCAGGAACATTTCAGCCTTTCAGACGCTGTCCAAGTCCACTGTTGGTAAGTGAATGTGAAGCGGAAACGCCAAGAAACAACTGCAGTTAAAGCGAGACAAAGTAGACCTTATGCACTGATGGACAGAGACCGCCGAGTATCGTGGCGAGTGTTTGTAAAAAGTTGCTTGAAATCAGCAGAAGGAATCAGTCGTGAATTCCAAATTGCTGCCTGCAGTCCAGCAAGCACAATGACTGAGCGTAGGAAGTTAAAAAGAATGGGGGACTGTGGTCGAACATTTCCTCATAAGCCACGTATTTCTGCTGTCAATGCTATGTGATACTGAAGGTCGTGTAATGAGAGACGCCATTGGACAGTGGATGACTGGAAACGAGTGATTTGGAATGACTTATCACACTATACCGTGTCGCATCTCGGGGTTCTCTCTGTGCTTTTATACACTACTGGCCATTAAAATTGCTACACCAAGAAGAAATGCAGACGATAAACGGGTATTCATTGGACAAATATATTATACTAGAACTGATATGTGATTACATTTTCACGCAATTTGGGTGCATAGATCCTGAGAAATCAGTACCCAGAACAACCACCTCTCGCCGTAATAACGCCCTTGATACGCCTGGGCATTGAGTCAAACAGAGATTGGATGGCGTGTACAGGTACAGCTGCCCATGCAGCTTCAACACAATACCACAGTTTATCGAGAGTCGTGACTGGCGTATTGCGACGAGCCAGTTGCTGGGCCACCATTGACCAGACGTTTTAAATTGGTGAGATATCTGGAGAATGTGCCGCCCACGGCAGCAGTCGAACATTTTCTGTATCCAGAAAGGCCCATACAGGACCTGCAACATGCGGTCGTGCATTATCCTGCGGTGGGAAATGTAGGGTTTCGCAGGGATCGAATGAAGGGTAAAGCCACGGGTCGTAACACATCTGAAATGTAACGTCCACTGTTCACACAAAGTGCCGTCAATGCGAACAGTAGGTGACTGAGACGTGTAACCAAAGGCACCCCATACCATCACGCCGAGTGATACGCCAGTATGGCGACGACGAGTACATGCTTCCAATGTGCGTTCACCGCGATGTCGCCAAACACGGATGCGACCATCATGGTGCTGCAAACAGAACCTGGATTCATCCAAAAAAATGACGTTTTGCCATTCGTGCACCCAGGTTCGTCGTTGAGTACATCATCGCAGGAGCTCCTGTCTGTGATGCAGCGTCAAGGGTAACCGCAGCCGTGGTCTCCGAGCTGATAGTCCATGCTGCTGCAAACGTCGTCCAACTGTTAGTGCAGATGGTTGTTGTCTTGCAAACGTCCCCATCTGTTGACTAAGGGATCGAGACGCGGCTGCACGATCCGTTACAACCATGCGGATAAGATGCCTGTCATCTCGACTGCTAGTGATACGAGGCCGTTGGGATCCAGCACGGCGTTCCGTATTACCTTCCTGAACCCACCGATTCCGTGATACGAGGCCGTTGGGATCCAGCACGGCGTTCAGTATTACCCTCCTGAACCCACCGATTCCATATTCTGCTAACAGTCATTGGATCTCGACCAACGCTAGCAGCAATGTCGCTATACGATAAACCGCAATCACGATAGGCTACAATCCGACCTTTATCAAAGTCGGAAACGTCATGGTACGCATTTCTCCTCCTTACACGAGGCATTGCAACGTTTCACCAGGCAACGCCGGTCAACTGCTGTTTGTGTATGAGAAATCGGTTGGAAACTTTCCTCATGTCAGCACGTTGTAGGTGTTGTCACTGGCGCCAACCTTGTGTGAATGCTCTGAAAAGCTAATCATTTGCATATCACAGCATATTCTTCCTGTCGGTTAAATTTCGCGTCTGTAGCACGTCATCTTCGTGGTGCAGCAATTTTAATAGCTAGTAGTGTAGTTTACTTCTTAAGTTAATCATACTGGGATCGATAGGATGTGTGCGTGCTGTGTGCGGACGAGGAGAAGCTGACCGCCGTTCACGAACAGCTTAAGGCACTTTTGACTACAATCAGTCGTCTTCAGGATGCTGCTTCAGAGCTTATCAGTGGCACAGAACCTGGCGTGACGCGTGGGGCACCTCAGGTGCCGTTTGTTTCTCTCAAGGGCTTTGCTGCCGCGACACCTTCCAATGTACCCAGTGCAGGATAACACGTCGCTCGAAGTGGAGGGTCAATGTGGAAGCCGGCCATCTGGTCTTGTGCCTTCACCCTGTGAATGGACAAGTGGCTGCTCCTTCAGAAGGGTCCGAGCAGACACACGAGGAGAGGGGTTTGCCATTTATCGGGAGCTCCATTATTGTACGGGATATGCGGGGGCCCTTAGAGAAATAGCGTCCAGGGCTGAAAACAAATCCACTGTGCACCTCGGTATGTCGTCGTCATCTGGGATGTGGAAGAGGCACTGCCTGTGGCTATCGAGCGTGCAGGGTTCAGTCACCTCCAAATTGCAGCTCACATCGGCACCAATGACATTATGAGGCCATCCTCTCTTCAGACAGGTGGCTGGCGGAGGTGGTGAAGAATGCTGGCTTTGCATGTGGGATGCAAGCAGAGCTCAAAATTCGCAGCACTGTTCCTGGAATTGATCAGGGTTCTTTGGTTTGGAACCGAGTGGAGGGTCCCAGCCAGAGGCTTAATTGATTCTGTAATAGTCTTATCTGCAGATCCCTGGACTTACATTATTTGGTGCAGAACTGTAGAACTCCCATTGATAGGTCAGGGGTGCACTACACATAAGAAGGAGCTACTTGGGTAGCAGAGCATTTGGGGAGTGCACCTGAGGTTTTTTTTAGCCTAGGCGGTAGTTTGAGGTACTCTGATGAGCTCCCACTAGTCGACATGCTGGTAGAGAAATCAGACCGCGTTCAGAGTAAATACACCTCGACTGTCAAACTTTTATCAGTAAGTTGTCGACGCATTCGTAACAAAGTTCCCAAATTTTCTGTCCTTCGGGAACTTGGTTGTGCTAAAATTATTGTCGGGCCCGAGAGCTGGCTGAAACCCTACATAGATAGCCCTGAGATATTCAGCGAATCATGGAACGTCTGCCGAAAAGACTCATTAGGCTCCATAGGAGGGGGAGTGTTCATTGCAGCCGACAAAAATATTGCCTTTATTGCGGTCGAATTTTCGTGTGACTGTGAAGTTATCTGGATGCGTATAACAGAACTAGGCGAAATCAAGTTCATTGTTGGATATTTTTACCGGCCATCCGATTCCGCCGTGACAGTTTTACAGCGCTGAAATACCCAGATCATTCAATATTAGTTGGAGGCGACTTTAACCTACCGAGTATGGCGCGTCTATGGATTCACTGCAAGGAGTACGGACAGGTAGTCTTGTGGGGCATTTTGAACACTTTTTCCGAAAACTAAATTCAGCAGCTTGTTCCGGAGCCCATACGAAATGTGAAATATTTAAGACTTTTGAGTTACAAACAAGCCTGACCTTATCAACAGTATCAATATAGAGACAGGAGCTAGTGATCATGATGTCATCACAGAGAAGATGCTTATTGAAAAATTGTTCAAATGGCTCTGAGCTCTACGGCACGTAACATCTGAGGTCATCAGTCCCCTTCAACTCATAACTATTTGAACCTAACTAACCTAAGGACATCACACACATCCATGCCCGAGGCAGGATTCGAACCTGCGACTGTAGCGGTTGCGCGGTTCCAGACTGAAGCGCCTAGAACCGCTCGGCCACACTGGCCAGCCGATGCTTACTGAAGTTAATAAATTCAGTCAAGAAGCCCGGGAGAGTTATCTTCTAAGCAACATACTTAGCCAATGAATGGACATCATTTAGTTCCTGTATGATGGACGTAGAGGAATTATGGGCGAAGTTTAAGCGACTGTAAATCGCCCTCTGGAGAAGTATGCGCCAAGAAAGTGGATTAAGGACGAAAAGATCCAATGTGGATTAATAACAAAATTCGGAAAATGCTGACGAAGGAAATGCTGTTGCGCCATGGTTCAAAAGAGAACGCCCAAATGACGACAGGCCAAAGTCATCACGTGACCCAACAGCGAAGTGCGGAGGATGTAGTGATAGGGTCTGGAGGTATTTATCGTGCGTGGGGTATGGTCCCCTTATTCGCTTAAGAAAGCGCTAAATGCGAAAGGATATGAATACTTTATACAGCATTGTGCATTGGGCTCAATAGAGGAAGGAACAGTTGTTTGTATCAGCATGATAGTGCACCCTATCATAAAGCAGCGTGTGCGAGGCAATGTCGCAGATCGAACTTGCGTTCTGCCCCACCAAATAGTGATATCAGTGTGAAGGAAGACAGGACATGTAATGGATTTTGATATCAAAAAAAGTGTACCCATAGTCATTTCTCGTGAAATTGCGAAACTATTTCGCCATTCGCCGCTAAACTGAGATGCCGCCGTGGTGTAAGACACATTGAAGTTCTTTTCTACGAAAAACTACCCAAAAGTTTAAAGTTGAAAAGAGAAGGATATAGCACAAACGTAAAAACGTTAATTCAGAGGAACTGCTTCTGTACAGTAGAGGAATTCATGAATGGCAGCATAGAATAATCAAGTTAAATATTTCGTTGTACGCCGGTACCACAAGTTCATTTTTCAAATGTAATTTTTGTTTTTTGTTGTTATGCGTAAATTATGAAAAAATGGTTCAAATGGCTCTGAGCACTACGGGACTTAACATCTGAGGTCATCAGTCCCCTTCAACTCATAACTATTTGAACCTAACTAACCTAAGGACATCACACACATCCATGCCCAAGGCAGGATTCGAACCTGCGATCGTAGCAGCAGCGCGTTTCCGGATTGAAGCGCCTAGAACCGCTATTTTTTTTCTTTTTTCTTTTCATTTTGTTCGTTGTTGATCGTTGTGTTTGGTCGTTGCGGACGTCACATGACATCCGTTCAAGTACGTTTGTTGATCCTTCCATTCAGTTTTTTTATTACAGAGACCAACCAGCTCTCTGACCGAACCAGCTGAGCTACCGTGCCGGCAACCGCTCGGCCACAACCGCTGGCCGTAAATTATAACATTAATATAAACTGTAATTGTGGCTTGTCTCGTATCCATGTGTTAACAACACGCAACAAGATTTCTGGAATCAATAAAAATCAAATAAAAAATCGGAAAACAAGAACCCTTACAGTACTAAACTAGAATTTTAACGTAGGTTTTCTATTCTGTGTGAACTGAAGATTATATGTGATGTCTTTCAGAGCGTCTGAAATGCATTAGCTTTTACTTAGGTTCCGGTTGCAGGATTGCACCATTTTGGACGCCTTAGCACCAGTTGGCATAGCAACTGGCATGCGCTGGTTTTTCCAACACGTGACTCGTGACCTCCATACCATCAACGGAGGCCGCCTATTCGCTGTAGCGCGCTGGCGCGTCACCTTCCGCTTCAGATGGCATGAAAACTGGTATACGCTGGTTTTCTCCAGCACGTGACTCGCGTCCTCCATACCATCAACGTGACGATGACTCAGCCCTGTTGCGCCACACTGTGCAACGTCGCACTGCCGCCCACGTTTTATAAAAGACTGTTGTAGCGGTCGCCGAGCAACAGTTGTCGTCGCATCGAGAGGCCAGCAACGTGCACTTTACGGAAGGTAAGCGCTGCTTAATGTAAGCTGTATGTTATGTCAAAATCGTTCTGTCACCGTCATGTATTCACGATTTAAAGTAATGGTTCGGTGAATAACACTTTCGAAACAACTACTTTTTTTTCATGGTAATCAATATTAATTTACAGAACGGTTGAGTGCTCCGTAATCGTATAATCATAAAATCGTAGTACTAACAAGTAGGCCAGGCAACCTACGTTATTTTTTTTTTAAATTTTTGTAACTTTATCTGTTAGAACGGAATCCAAAATGTCAAAACATAAGCAGGAGCCTGCAATAATGACTCGTATTTATAAATGTTCACTTATACAAATTCTTACGCCAGGAAGGGATTTGGTACATTTCAGCAGAACTGCGGATACATTTTTTGTGACTGATTTATGTGGGGCTTTTTATGAAGAAAACCGCCTAGATCGCTAAATAAAATGTCCTTATTTGTTACGACGTTTCGGCATCTGCAGTCATCAGATATGAAAATACTTTGAACATGCGAAGCAAGGTTCATGTTATCATTAAAAATTTTAATTCTGCACTGACAGTGTTCCGCAAGTTCAGCACATTTTGATATATGATGATGGCATATGCCGGACCGTCGTAATTAAAAAAAAAAATAGCTGTCTAGAAGGTTTTAGTCGTAAAATATGCATGATGATCGCCGAAACGTGTTAATTATAAAATTATTTAACGACTAGACGATTGTATTTATAGAATATTCTTGATGATTACTGACTCATACCACAAATATGTTTCGTTAGTTAATGATTTCCATGAGAATATAACTTAGAGATTTTCTGCATCATCTTTTATCACATTCAGCTGAGGTATAACGGTGTAAGCACGCTTTAAGCTGCAGTTTGTCCCTGCTGCGGTCAAACCATTCATTACCGTACCTTATATTGTATCGTTAAGCAAAAATTTACAGAACTTGCCTATTGATTAAATGTTTTATTACCACCCGATATTGTCGTGATTCAACTATGAGACAATGTCTATGGCGTATCTGTTAGCTATGTTGTAACTAGGAATTATTCTGACAGTTCATTTTCAGACCAAAAATTCCTGGTCACACTAACTGCCTTTACATGTACGTAAAGTCAATACAGCGCGGTGGTAGAAAATACTGATAATAAAGCTGCGCAATCCTGTTTTATAAAACAGAAATTGAATTTGTTTACATTTTCTGCTAAAAAGTTCACTGAATTGTACCCCAAATATTTGGATGTACATTGTGGTTCAAATGGCTCTGAGCACTATGGGACTCAACTGCTGAGGTCATTAGTCCCCTAGAACTTAGAATTAGTTAAACCTAACTAACCTAAGGACATCACAAACATCCATGCCCGAGGCAGGATTCAAACCTGCGACCGTAGCGGTCTTGCGGTTCCAGACTGCAGCGCCTTTAACCGCACGGCCACTTCGGCCGGCTGTACATTGTGTCCTCCATCAAACTACACATTACTCATTTGTATTACTTACTGAAGTAACATGAATGGGACCCACTTCGTTTCATTTCCAGTACACGACTCTTTTTCTTGTCAATTGCAACTTTATTGTACAACAGTTGCCTGTCAATTCAATATGCAGAATGTTGGAAACGTCGTTGTTTGAGAGTTGTCACACAGTATCCAATTTGAGACTCAATTATCTTCATTGGAAACAGGAATTATTGCTCATTTATGCACTTTGATTTAAGAACCAGAAGGTGCACTCTCGGTGTCCGCAGCATTTCGGTAGCTTGCCGCTGTTAGTTCACGTGATGAGTGATTGAGAGTGAACGCGACAAATCACACGTTCCGTATGTCACGGGAACTTATTGGCAGCACTCGCCATAAAGGCGTGTCGATGTGTGGTTGCCACTAGCCAATGGGAGTACAGCTGGGATATTTTGTAGACGTTAATTGAAGCTAGAATTTTTTATCGTAACTTACCAAAACAATAGCCGCGTCAATTCTATTCGAGAAAATGGTGATTCGAAAGCTAACTGTTTTATGAAGCAACTATTGTGGAATCCATTTCTAGTTGCGGGTACCTGCCTAACGGCTTCCAGGGGCAAAATCAAATCAAATCAAACAATAATTTGATTTTCAGTATTTCACGGAATTATTGGCTGTTTTTAAATTTTTGAAATGTTATCTTAATCCAAAGACGCATAATCTTATTTTAAAAGTGTAACCCAATAAGACAAGTATTACAGAACTGTCAGTCTTGAGGGAGCGTAACTGTCGGCTCGCAAGTACCCGAACTTATACATCTACTATTTAAGAATGAGAGCACTGAGCGACTTCCAACAGTCTTTACATATAATTTCAAAACTTTATGAAACTTTTTCCCGCACACACACACACACACACACACACACAATGAAGGCAAGAACAACGCTTTCCGCATACCGTACTACATTTTCGCTTGTCATGAAGTAAGACTTCAGCATCATACATGAAGTTTTAATTTATCACATCTTTACTACCTACTATATTTGCAACACAGTTTGCAGCTGATATCCACTTGTACCATGCAAAATTATTTCATTTTACGACAGACATTTCAGGAGATACGGCATTCACACATTCAGGTGCATGAAAAACTAGCTTTTGCGTAAAGTGATGCCCGGTAAAACTCCTGTCGTGCATGACGTATTACTTTATTACTTCTTTACTACTCGCTCTATTTGTAACTAACTTTGCAGACAATATCTAAATAGTTTAGAAGATATGATGTCATAAACACCGAGATGCGGGAGAAACTCACTTCTGTTTAAAATGAAGTGCGAATTACCCACGCTATATTCATCTGGTGTTTCACAGTGAGAGCAGTTAGCAACTTCCAACAAACTTTAATTTCAAAACTTTTTCTCGTTCACATACTTAAAGTCAAACATTTAACACACTAACTCATTTGTAAAGTTATCGGACGCTTGAAGCTGTTTCGTACATGGGAGTTCGATTCTTTAAAGGATCAGGGGTTTGCTGGTAAAAAATGGTGCTGCAGAGTGGAACATGGTGGCTATGTTGGCAGTAATTAAGTTAACTTGTCATATCACAAAGTAAACTTAACTTCACAATACCGATATTCCTGTTATCCGAGAATACGGCACTAAGGAACGTGCAGCAACTCGTGTAGGAATGTGACAAGTTAGAAAGGGCTACCCTTAAGACGTTCGTAAGCTTTTAATACTATAACTGCCCTCATAACTACATCAATGTTTGATAATTGTGACAATTTTTTTTCTCAGATGTACAAACAATCGCATTTGAGCTGACCTAGGCCTCTGGCCACGACACAGTTCAGCCTGTCGCTATCATGAGTAACTGTAGTCAAGCTGCTTCACATATATATGTGAGCTGTGCTAACTAGCAACCAAAACTACCATCTAACAAGATAGCCTATGAATGTCACCACAGCCCCAACACATGCATCAAGTAAACTCTGAAGGAGACCCTCCACTGGTTACTTAAAATTAATCTACTATTGACTAAGCCAACTGATGCATTGCCAAAGTACTAACAATGTTGACCAAAGCCTCTGAGTGGCATTGTGTCAGTCAAAGTGTTTGAAAGAGAGAGAGCGTTGATCTTACTACACAGTTAATATCCATTTTTACTTCCAGTTAGCTTCATGTTTCCCTCTTCTAACACAGACAGGTGAACAAACTAGTGAGGGTTTTATGAACAGAATATCTTCTAGGCATAATTCCATTGCAGAATACTGGTATCACAACCACACACACATTGCTTATGACACTTCCCAAGATGCCTTAGTTTAGTATTGCTGTTCAGCAGTATTATCCATGCAAACCAGGTTGACACTTGGCACAGTGGCTGACGGTAGCGATCATAAATGAGAAATTTCTTTGCAGTTGCTCCTGTCAGCCACTGCACTGGGTATCATCTTGGTTCACATTTTTAATACAAATACGATACACGAAATTATGTATAATGAGGAAGCTTTGATTGCCAATGTTGAAAGTGCTGTCCAGAAGAAGTGAACCTATTGCATGAAAAGAGTGTTTTCCAGTGTAACGTAGTTGTTATTTTACAGCTATGCATTGTGCTTTAGTAACTACACAGCATGGTTTCTCCTGCTTTGGGAAATGACATTGTTACTCAGATGCTGGTCAGCTAGTAAGAAAAACTGAGGGTGGACAACACTCACGTCCAGCTGATCAGTAAGTGATTGATATAAGAATGTACCCACTCAGAAAGTTTCACTAGCTTTCAGAATACAGTTTTTTGTCTACTCATGTGTACGCGCACACATGCCCACACACACACACACACACACACACACACACACACACAGTGCCACACCTGCAGCCTGAAAGCGTTTCTGTATGGTTACGTGAGTGTACAATGCATGCAGTCAGTCTGTTGCCACTGATTTGCTGCCACTTCTCATTTTTGTTTATTGTCTTCATCCTCGAACTTCCATTACTGTGACCCATGAGATACTCTATGGTGAAGACAACCCATTACTGTATCAGAATGAGTAATTCATTTTATTTAAAATGATGTTTTGCAGCCTTAGTGGTAAGCATTGCATTCATTTGTGCCAATCATTTTGATAAGATCTCCCTTCAAATTATGATATAGCCTATGTGTCTTCTTCAGATTAACTCTATTTGAAAATAGCAAATATGCACCAGAAAGTATTTCAGTATAGGTTGTCAAATGTGAATCCAGTGAGATGGTGAGATTCACAGCAGTTTGCTGCTGTACTCTCTCCCCCCCCCCCCCCCTCCCTCCCTCAAATAGAAGTTATTGCCACCTCCACTCTTAAGGTGCCACAAATGCCAAGGATTTTCATAATGATAAGAGATACAAATATTTTAATATCATCATCATCATCTTGGACAGTTTCCAAATTTGTCCTGTAAATTACCTTTTTTATAGCTATGTGCTTGTAACATAGGACATGCCGTTGTGTTTACAAACTAGACGATATGTATATATAATAGCTTACACAGTAAAAATGTATAATAGCTTGCACAGTGTAGGATAGTTTACAACACATTCACCCGAGTTAAAAAATGCAGTTTTATGGGCAATATTATGTTATAATGTACATGAGTTGTTCTGATTCTAGTTTACTTTCTAGCACCTATCACTAATGCTAGTTTCTCTTCATGTGGTACATCAAATTTATCAGTCCAGGATGAACTTTTACTCACTCTCTGCTCATCTACTCAGCATAACAACAGAATTTCTTCTTAGAAACTTTTTTAGGGTTGCATGGATATCTTCTCAGTTTTTAGGTTTTGTAGGTCTGTTGGCAATGCCTGTATTAACCTGATATCGGAGTATTTATGCCCTTTTTCAAAAAATGTGAAGTCTGTTTCAAATGCACCACAATTGCTTTCTAATGTAGTCACAATGGTTATGAAAACATGCTATGATGGAAACATCAAAATATTGAGATCTTTGAAACAATTTCTTCAAAATTCTTTTTGTTTCTTTTTCAGTATAATTTGAATGGCATTGTTCTGTAGCTCAAATATTCTTTTCATTCCTTTGAAGGTTAGGTTCCCCAACACTGTGATTCCTCACTGTATATACGGTCAAAAAGTCAATGACAGACAATGCAGAAGAAGGCTTGATGTGCACACTGTGCTGGTTGTTTCCTTACAAAGAACATGGACCTTAGCATATTGGAAGATAATTCCATGAAATGACACGGGGAGAAAATAAAAATAAACCAACAATCTTGTCTTTAGGTTAACACACTGAGAGATGCTTCTAAAGGCATAACTGTGCTGAAATGACCTTCTTGATTAGTTTATCCATGTGTTGACTCACCATTTTAACTTGTTATCCTGCTGGACCCTAAGGAATTTTACGCCTTATGCTTCATTCAATGTATGACCATTAAGTGGTTTTGATTTGATTTATTTATTCATCCAGGTATAATCTCACAGCACTATAGCATTTCCAATCATACTACAATGAAAATAAACAGCTCAAATTATACACATATAGAGAATATATAAGTACACATTTGTGAGGGTAGGACAGGTGGTCAGATGTGGCCTCAAAGAAGTAACCATCCCAGCATTTGCCTGAAATGATATGGGAAAACCTGAATTGGGATGGTGAGACTGAGCAAACTCCATCCTTATAAATATAAGGATGCAGTCTTAATAACCACACTGTCTCATTTAGTTGGTCCCCATTGTACAGTGTCCTTTGATGTACAGATAATTTGCACCACTGAAGTTATAGTATAACATGAAGTTTTGCATTGCTTCACTGCACACACTAATGACATCCACTGGTGCTCCTGGACCAACATATTGTGATGCCACTTATTAACCCCATACTGTGCAAAAAACTGACTGGGCCTGTAAACAGGCCCGTATTTGTGTCCTCCCCTCAACCCACCTGAAAAAATAAGGCAACATCCAGAAGAACTTAGCTGCTTTTTAAACAAATGTATTTTGGTAACCTTTTTCATCTCATTGGGCAGTTTAACATACTGATAACATTATTTTTGTCAGTATCTTTGTGTGTTTATTCCATGTAAACTGATTCCATGTAAACTGACAGTCAATATTTAATCATCAAAAACTTGTGTTTGTTACACAATGTGTAGATGTATCATCTATGCTCAGAGTGACAGAGCTGTTTTCTCTCTTTGTGGTGAAGTGCATAATGTCTGTTTTCTAGATTTTCAATATTGACATATTACATACTGCCCAATCGTGAACATCCTTGAGGGCTTCATTTGCTTCCTCTGATAGGAGTTCTGGTGTTTTGTCAGCGACTGTCATGTTTCTGCCACTAACAAAGAGAACTTTCTCTCCATGTCTTACACTCAAGGGCACCCATACCTGGGAGGCAAGGGTTAAGAGGGTGGTGCTCCCCTCCCCAGCTCTAGGGAAGGAATAAAATATAGTGTAGTCTAGTGTTTTTCCTTCTAGAAAATGGTTTAAAAGTCAGTATTACGCAGTCTTTTAACAGAGTCGGAACAAGAGCTCTTTATGACTACTTACAACTCTCCATTCATCTTCCAAAATATTAAAAATACTCCATACGCCATGTCTAGTCCTCCCCCCTTCCTTCCATAAACTGTTACATGGGCATCATTGTTTACACTCGAACAACATGAATATACATTAAGAACAGAACTGGTCCCAATAAACTACACTGAGGGACACCTATGTTTATGTCTTTCTCGTCTGGCAATTATTATTTTATTAAATTTATCATCAGTGGACATATGAACTATCTCTACCTTTTCCATCCTGTTTTCCAGGTAAGACTGGAACCATTCATTTGTATTCCTCTTACACCTAATGCTTCTAGTTTGTTTAGTTGTATTTCTTGGCAAGCAGCATAAAAGCCTGAACAAGTCTATGAATCTGCCTGTAACACAGTCATCCTTGTCAAGAGCTTCAAATATCATGTTAGTGAACTCGATAATGGCTGATATTGTATTCTCCCACATTGGAAACCAAACTGTGCTTTGTTAAAAAGGCTGTATTTATTCATATTAATCATTAGTCTATCATTCATGATTGTTTCAATTATTTTTGAGAATGGACACAGTAGTGAAACTGGCCTACAGTTTTCTGTGCTCTCTGCATTACCCCTCTTTAGTACTGGCACAATTAATGTGAGTTTAGGTGTTCAGAAAAAGGCCTGAAATAAAGGGCTCATTTATCATGTTTGTTAATGGGGTGTGTATGCTGTCTATGCATTCCTTCAGATCAGAAGCTGTAACCTCATCAATGCCTGCTAACTTTTTATGTTTTTAAGTGTGTCTATTATCTTCCTGCCTTTCAGCTCTGTTGCAGGAAACAACATTGTTGTGCTTGGTGTGTAACTCGTTGTGGATACTGCATGTGTTTTAGGAAGATTTTGTTTTGCAGCTTCTCAGCAATACTATAGAAATAACCATTTGCAAAATTTCCCAATTCTTGAGTATTTTCTATTATTCTACCCTCATCTTTTATTTGTATGTTATTATATGTGTTATGTGTTCCTGCTTTTCCAGTTTCATATTTTATGACGACAGATATTATTTTGCTTTTGTTTAGTAATTGAAGGATTTTATTTCATCAAGCAGTGCCCTCATGTATATTTTTTATACCTGTGACAGTACTGTGGAAGTCTCACATTTTTTAAGAGAACTGTCTTTTTAAAACCCACAGTTATCAATCTATTTTCCTTAGCTGCTGCTGTTGAAGTGTCTACTTTTGGAAATCTCTCCTCAAAAATTAATTTAAACAACCTTTAGAATTTGCATAACTTAGCATCTACATTCTTTTCCTTATGCACTTCATCCCAGGTTTGACTTTCCATTGCCCTAGAAAAAGTGTCATTTTACATTCCACAAAGATTGTTTTGTAGTCCTGCAGTTTTGTGGATTTTACCAAGCCTGTCTTTAGTTTTATTATCTGCCCATGATGACCAGAGAAGCTTCAGTCTTTTGTAAATACTTTACAATTTTCCTTGTCGAAATCTGTAAGTGATTCTAAGACTGACACTGAAGTTGTAGCAGCATTTGCCATTTGTGACACACCAAAAGTGTTCAAAATGCTTATCAATTAATTACTGATTTCACCTTCAGTATCTGTGATAATATTCAGGTCTCCACATGTTATTATGTAGTTTTACGGAGTTGAGGTCCTTTCCAGGATTTCAGTTAATTTGTTGAAGAAAGTGACCACATTGCCATTAGGTGGGCAGTATATGCACAGAGCTGTTAACTCCTTATGAATGTTTGTATCAACCATTGCCAATTCAAAATAAAATCTACACGAATTGTGATGAGATCTTCTATAAATTTCAGCTGTGTTCCACATCTGATGTAAATACATGTATGATTGCCCACCCTTTAAGTACCAACATGCACATACGTATTATGACAACATGAATATGATGTATTTCAGTGTATTTACACCAGTGCTCCATAATGCAATACCATTCTGCAGTTCAAAGTCTATAATTCAGTTTCAAGCTGCTGTACTTTATTTTTAATAGATTGCACACTTTGATGGTAGATAATTCTGAGCAAATTTCTATGGCATTTGTACATTCTAGCGTGGTACATTCAACCTTTCAAGCACATATTCAAGAACTCTCTAAACTGACTGAGATACTTTTAAGGGAAGGAAGACTGTTATCATGGTTTATCCCCAAAAATAGCCTAGTGTTCCAACCTATGACCCTACTTCTGGTGTTAATGTTCATTGGTGGTTGTTTGAACTTCAGTTAATTTGAATTGTGCGGCATAAGGCAAGAGAAGAAAGAAGGAAAGATTGGGGTTCAATGTTTTTTTTACAAATCAGACCAGCTACAGTATTCATATTGCAGTGTAGCATAAATGAGAGTTCTTTAATACTATAATACTCTGCCCATCTTCAGAAGCACATGTAAAAAGACTCAAAGACTGAAAATGTATTAGCATCAGGTTGCTGTAATTCTTGTCATCACAGCAATTCAAAAGTGGTTATAGGAACTTCATACTTCAACAGAATGTGAACTTTTGCACAGCCATGACAAATGATATGTTGACGATAACTTGAGGAAATAGGATGTAGTGTATACACATGTCAAAAGATGACAGATATACAATTTGTAGCGTTGGAATTAACATTTGTGTGGTTTCCATTTTTATCTTGCAGAATAATGCCCAGAAATACAAAATGTATAGGAGCTTCAGACTGAAGCATTGTTGGATGTATTACAAGTGTTAAGTAAACTCTGCTGCAATGTATTTCTCTGAGGCTATGCTGATTTTGTGTTTTCTCATTACCCTGCACACATAAGTATACTTTTCAATATGTGGCAGTTGGTATGCATTATTAACATTATCTTGGCCCGTCCAGTGTTTTATTGCTATGGGAATCTACTTCATATCATAAAAAGATTTTTCATTCTAAGAATTAATAATGTTGCCCAGTTTACATAGAATCAAATGATAATCATAAACCAAAGGCTATCGTAACACTTTCTATTCTGTTCACCAAATGTTCACATGACAGAAAATAAGAAGTGTGGTGGAAGTTCATTTAAATTCTTGGGCAGCAAGAAGAACTACATTGTGAATACAGTTACCTGTACTCATGCTGATATGATACCTCAGTTATCAATACAAAGTAGTGGACTCAAAAACTTCATGGGTTGCCTTTACATACATACAAAATTGAGCAGGAAGCTTTCAAGTCACACGTAAAAGGAAGTGGGACATGTAAAAGGAAGTGCAATAGTTATGAAATAACAATGGAAATATCTGACCAAAATAGTTTCATCCCATACACAATTTGTTAATTGTCATTTCTGATCCGTATGCAGCAACCACATGCTGACCTCTCTGACTTGCTACTGGAGGAATGTGACTACAAGAAAGTAGCATGCACTCTTATCAAAGTTTAACAAAATTCTAGGTTACTGTCATAGTAACCTTGAAACTCAGACTGTCAGTGAGTGACAGTGAATCAACAATAATACTAAAAGCATGTTGGTTCACTCACTGGATTGTGAAATTCTTTCATAGTCTTGTTATAGCTATTTCAATGGAATAATCACTATTACATAGTATATTACATAGTATCGGTCTACCACTTTGTGTCTGTAAGATACAAACAAATGATTCATATATTCTAGAGCGCTACCTTAGCAGAGGTATTTATGTTTCCTATCCTCCTTCAAACAAGGTTGTAAAATGATTGAGCCCATTAGAGTTTGCAGCTATGTAGAGTTACTCATTGTGTTAAATATATAAATAAATTCTAAAAACTAAATCTATAGAAACCTTCAGATCATTAGAATCTGTATTTGCCATTCTGGATTTTTCGTATGAGTGGCTTTGTCAAAGTATGCAGTGGATTCAAGTCCCATACAATATCAGTTACACATGGTACATATTGAAGACTTTCATTCCAAAGGACTTATAGCTATTATGGACAACAGTGAGTCTTGAAGAAGGCAAATCCAGTAGGTGACACATGTTAAACAGCTAGGTGCTGTCATTATGCAGAGACATTTGAAGTGGTACCTGCAGGACCGTCAATCTGCTAATTTTAATATGCATCTTATTGCTTTCTTCTGGCATTTGAATAAACATTTAGCCCCCATGGAATTACTCCATATCAGTATTCCACAATACAGATGGGAATGGAAGAAATCAAACTACAACTGGAGTAACAACTGTTTGCTGACACTTCCTTAATCTACACAATAGAAAACATAGTTTGCTGAACAGATAATTCATATACCCTTCTCAAGAGATAGAAACTGACTGTTTTGAGAAACGCATATTAACTATTATTATTCAGTAGTAAAATACTATTAACATGTTCCTCTTTTTTGTTTCAGAGGAAAATGAAGATACACTGTCCTCCACGAGCGCTGGTTCATCATGGACATAAGTCCATCTTAGGACTCCACAAATGCAAGCATGAGAAGCATGGTCACCACGGAATACACAAGCACGGACATAAACATCATGGTCACAAGCACGGACATAAACATCACGGTCACAAGCATGCCAAGCATCTAGTATGTGATGAAGACGGATTTTGGGGTCATAGATTTCATGGTCATGGACCACATCGCCATGGACCACATGGTCATGGGCCACTTGGTCATGGACCACATGGTCATGGGCCACTTGGTCATGGACCACATGGTCGTGGGCCACTTGGTCATGGACCACATGGTTGTGGACCACATGGTCATGGACCACACGGTCATGGACCACACGGTCATGGACCACACGGTCATGGACCACACGGTCATGGACCACACGGTCATGGACCACACAGTCATGGACCACATGGTCATGGGCCACTTGGCTGTGGACCACATGGTCATGGACCATTTGGCTGTGGACCACATGGCCATGGCCCACACGGCCATGGACCACACGGTTTTGGACCACACGGTCATGGACCACATGGTCATGGTCCGCATGGACATGGAAAGCATGGTCATGGTCCGCATGGACATGGAAAGCATGGTCATGGTCCACATGGACATGGAAAGCATGGTCATGGTCCCCATGGTCATGGCCCACATGGTCATGGACCTCATGGACCTGGACATCATGGCCCAGGTTCCTCTGATCAAGGATTACATGGCCATGGACACCATGGTCGCAAACAAAGAGGCCATGAAACATCTGAGGATGTTATGTGGCTTGTTGACTGCTGTGGTTGTTGTGAAAGTGAGGAGGAGACATCGCCTGTGCGTGCTATGCCAAAGCGCCCTGCCACAGTCTGAAACAGTGCAAATGCATTTTTTTAATCAAGAAGTATGTTTACTGAAAGCAACATAAGTGCCGCATAAGCATGTAGGTATGAGCTGCATAATTGAAGTACATCCGTCTCATCATTATTCAAACAAATTGTAGGTGTAGTATGAAATTATGTGAACCAGATGTTATAAAAACTGCAGCAAAGAGAAGCCTAAAGAAACTTAGCAGCAGAAATCAATTTCTTCCATGTTTAGACATTAACAGACAAAATAAATGAAGAGTTAAGAATGCATGCTATCTCTCACTGTGTGATAGACATTTACATGTTGGAGTAAACAGTGGTTTGTTGGGGATGTTGTTCTATCCTGAATCTGCATAAATATTGATGATGTGGTTTTGTTTGAGTGGAATGGATTAAGGTAAGTATTGTGGAGTGGATCTGTATTTATATGACAACAGTTTGATTCTATTTCATGATAATTAATTTTGTGGGAGAATGGATGGCAGAGAGACTGTAGATTTTGCAACATGGTCTTTTATGACTTTTGTTTAATTTATAATGACTGCTGTACAGTCAGTTTTTCTCATTTTTGTAACTTCCATAATGATTTACTTTCATCAGTTGAGAGTAATTTAAATACAGTTGCTTGCCTTTCTATTTATAAAAATTTGTTCTCATATTATTTATATTCATATGTAATCAGTGGCAAAACAAATATATGCCTCATAAAATTTTTGTAACAGTTTAGATATGTATTGAAAATAAAATAACTAAACAAAAATTGTGTGTTTATATCATTCACCCCTCTGCCTGTTTATAAGATAGATGTAGTTGATAAAGCGATGGAAAGTTTCTAGTACAACAAAAGAGATACAAAATCTTCAGTTGGAGGCAAAGGCAATAAAAAACAGAAGAAAGTGAATACAAAGAAACCATAATGTATAGGCATTCAACGTTAACACAATAAGGATATAGAGTTGTGTGATTACTGCTGCCTTGCCTTAATCATTTTAAAGCATTAGTTCAATTTCTGTTGTCATTTAAGAACCACAATGTTTCAGACTGTCTTCCATACGTGTTTTCATTTTCCCTTATATGATTTGTTTGAAATGTTTGGTGTTGTCAATATTTTTGTTAAACTATTGCAAAACTGATAAAAGAAGATAAGAATCACAGTCACCATGAAATGCACAATACATCCATCAAATGAAACAGGAATTAAGGGAAAGAAAGGTGTTTTAATGTCAAGCACGTACCTCCTAAGACAAAGATCAATGATGGACAATGTCAGCAAGATGTGAGAAAAAAAAATTATCTGTTGACACACTATGAGTGAGCAAATGACTTGTCATTATAAAAAAATGAATAGACATCAAAGTAAAAAGTATCATATCATTAATACTTGAGAATTTACAAAAGGTGTTTAGTTGTTGTTACACAAAATCTTTGTTTTGCATCTGATCATAAATATCCAACTGTTGGGACAGTTTTTAAGAACCTTCCCTTTCATTATATTGAATTTTGTGAATTACCATCTACCAGAATAAATTACCGTCTACCAGAATAAATTGTGAGGCTTAAACTTTGCAGCTAGAGTTGGTGTCAACATATTTTTTGATTGGAGCAAAAGAATAGCTTTTAGTCATGTAAAGTCATTGAAGCACAAGAAAATATTAAATTGTCAAATGATCACAGTAAGTCATTCATCTTCAGTTAGTGCTAACCAAATTAAGAAGCTCAATGTAAATAATTGGCTATAACATAATGTAATTACTTATAAAAATATTTCTCTTTGTTGTTCAAGATTAGTTTTCAATTTTAATGAATAAGAATAAATTACAAGTACCAGTCATGCAGAATATCATGTGTTATGAAATCAGATAAATGATAATGGAATGATACTAGCCATAAATAGAGGAACTTGATATTTTCAGCACAGGGCAGGAGCATGTAGAGGAACTACAGCTCAAGTTTAAAAGAGTAGTTGACCATTCATTGGATAGATATGTACCCTGTGGAATAGTTCACAAAGGGAGCGAATCTCCATGGTACATAGTCACTGTGAAGAAACTTCTCAAGAAACAGTGATTACTGCACAATAAGCGTAAAACAAAGTGTAGGACTATAGATAGATGCGGAATGAAACGCATTTGACTGTCAAGAGAGCAATATATGATGCTTTCAAAGACATCCGTAGCAGAATATTGTCAAGTAACCTTTCACAGAATCAAAGAAATTTTAATCATATGTAAAGGCTGTTACTGTGCAGTCCCTAGCAAATGAGACAGGAGCTGAAATTGAGGGAGCAAAGCGAAAGGTGAAGTGCTTAACTCTATTTTCAAATGTTCCTTTGCAGAGGAAAATCCAGGAGAACAGGAGAATTGCCCCGGTTTAGTCCACATACCACTGAAAAGATTAATGAAATAAGTATTATTGTCAGTGGTGTTGAGAAATAGCTGAAATCATTAAAACTGAACAAAGTTCCAGGGCCAAATGGAATCTCTCTCAGATTCTATACTGAATTTGTGGCTCAGTTAGCCCCTCTTTGAAACACAACAAGTCACATCAATATACAAGAAGGATAGTGGAAGCGATTCACAAAACTATCATCTAATATCCTTGATTTTGGTTTTGTTGTAGAACCTTAGATCATATTCTGAGCTCAAACATAATGAGGTATCTTGATCAGAATTACCTCTTCAGTGCCAACAAACATGGATTCTGACAACATTGATCATGTGAACCCCAACTCTCACTTTTCTGATATGGCATACTGAAAGCTTTGGATCAAGGCAGTCAGGTAGATGCAGTATTTCTTGATTTCTCAAAAGCATTTGACCCAGTACCACACCTATGCTCATTGTCAAAAATATAACCATATGGCGTATCAAGTGAAATTTGTGACTGAATTGAGGACTTCTTGGTAGGGAGGGTGCAGCATGTTATCTTGGATAGAGAGCCGTCATCAGATGTAGAAGTAACTTCAGATGAGCTCCAGACTCTTGAAGGTAGACTTAAAGTACCCCATGGAAGCTTTCAGAACTGGCATTAAATGATGATTCTAGATGTATGTAGCAATCTCCTACATATCACTCACATAGGGATCGTGCAGATAAGATTAGAATAATTACTTCATCCACGGGCATTCAAAAAAAAAATTCTTCCCACGCTCCATATGTGAATGGAATGGGAAGATATCCTAATACCTGGTACAGTGGGACGTACCCGCTGCTATGCACCTCACAGTGGTTTGCAGACTATAGATATAGATATAGATACTTAACAGATAGTACGCCAAAATTTTAAAATCTTCTCACAACAAGAAATTCTCCTCAAACAAAAACAGGACTCATTGGAATAATGAGCAATCTCTTTTCTCTAAATGTTGTGCAATAACTTGATTTGATTTTTATTTGGTCCTGTTAAATTTCATTCTGTACAAAGGGCGTACTGTAATTTTTGACAAGTCAAAGAATACAGTTTTACATGGAGAGAAAGAAAAAGGGAGGAAAAGAAAAGAAAATTATATTTGACACATTTTCCATATGAGTATTACTTACTACTTACTAAAATGTAGACTGGCAATGGCAAGGAAAGCATTTCTGAAGAAGAGAAATTTGTTAACATCGAGTATAGATTTAAGCGTCAGGAAGTCATTTCTGAAAGTATTTGTATGGAGCGTAGCCATGTATGGAAGTGAAACATGGACAATAAATAGTTTCCACAAGAAGAGAATAGAAGCTTTCGAAATGTGGTGCTACAGAAGAATGCAGAAGATTAGATGGGTAGATCACATAACTAATGAGGAGGTATTGAATAGAGTTGGGGAGAAGAGGAACTTGTGGCACAACTTGACAAGAAGAAGGGACCGGTTGGTAGGAGATGTTCTAAGGCAACAGGGGATCACAAATTTAGCATTGGAGAGCAGCTTGGAGGGTAAAAATCGTAGAGGGAGACCAAGAGATGAATACACTAAGCAGATTCAGAAGGATGTAGGTTGCAGTAAGTACTGGGAGATTAAGAAGCTTGCTCAGGATAGAGTAGCATGGGGAGCTGCATCAAACGAGTCTCAAGACTGAAGACCACAACAACAACATTACTTACCATTGCCCGCGAAAGGCAAAGGTCCCGAGTTTGAGTCGCGGTCCGGCACACAGTTTTAATCTGCCAGGAAGTTTCATTACTTACCATTATTTACACTGCAAGTGGAAACTGGGAATTTGTGGGAAGGTCATATTGAACCAAACTGCTGAGGTCATTGGTCCCTAAGCCTACACACTACTTAATATAACTTAAACTAACTTATGCTACGGACAACACACACACCCATTCCCGAGGGAGGACTCGAACCTGCGACGGGGGGAGTCGCGCAGACCGTGATGAGGTGCAGACCGTGATGAGGCGCCCTACACTGCGCGGCTACACTGCAATTGCTTGAATGGACGAATAGAGAATCTAACGTACTTACTGGCGCATAGAGTACTGCAAACAATGTATATGAAAGGCATACGATATTACATTGATATGTGGCATTTTTACACATACTCCCTCATTTGTTAGAAATCTACAACTCATCTTAATTAACTAGTGTCTTCCCAAAGCCATTAAAAACAGTGAGAGTAGTACCCTACATAAAAAAGGTGAGCATTCTATTGGGAACATCTCTGTCACTACTGTCAAGAGTTTTCAAAAATTATTGAAAAAGTGTTTGTTTCACAACTGCATATATTCTTTGACAGAAATATTATTATTTTTAGGTGTCAACATGTCTTTATACAACAGTACTCGACTGAAACAGCTACTTTCAACTCGATAAAACATGTCTTAAATGCAGTGGACAATCGAACAAAAATATCAGGGTTATTCTTAGACTTAACGAAATCATGTGATTGTGCTTCAGAGCAGGAAACAGAAATAAACTATATGGAATGAAATGAGCTGCCGGTTCATCTTTAAGACCCTTGTGTACTAAATCATAGTGTTCCACAAGGCTCCGTTTAGAGTCCATTTTTTCTTTCTTTCTTTCTTCCTCTCTCTCTTTCCCTTCCTTTTTTTCATATTATTTTTGGTTAAACATTGGAGGTTCACAGCCAGTACTATTTGCAGCTGGCACCAGTCAATAGATCAAAGAGCATGACGAAGAAGATCTTACTGCATCTGTAAAAGATATTACAAAATAAATGTCTGAAAACAGTATCCATGATTTCGATACAGATCAATATAATAGTGCAGCACAATGAATAATATGTATGGATAACCAAAACATTAGTGCTGTTATTAAAATTACTTTTCTTGCAATACTTATTCAATAAAGTCTTAAGTGGTATTCTCATATGGCTCCATTAATTCAAAACCAACTAAAATGAGCTATGTGGTAAGAATTCTTTGCAACATCACTAGTGCTTAAACAGTGCCATACATTTTGTTCATGTACATCATTACTGAGGTATGGTATCATTTTCTGATAAAATGTATATCACACCAAAACAGTTTTGAGGAAACAAAAGACAGTTATGAGAGTACTCTAACAAGCAAGCAGCAGAAAACCTTTATGATATGAAGATGGTACCTCTTCTTTCAGACATGTCTGAAAGAACAGATACCATCGTAATATAGTTAAAGTTAACCAGCCATTTACCTTCTTCTTCTGTGCTAGTTGCACACGCATTGCCCGAACTCTTATGGGACTCCGTAAGATAGTCTGCCACGAGTAATGAGTGTAGTGGGCAGGGGCACTACGAATGTATTGTGTGGACATTAAGTTGGGAATGTGAGTTTCACAGGCAGGGTGCAAGGGATAAATCCCTGCAGCCACATTATCCTCTGTGCCCTCAGTGGCTCAGATGGATGGAGCATCTGCCATGTAAGTAGGAGATCCTGGGTTCGGGTCCCGGTCGGGGCACACATTTTCAACTGTCCCCGTTGATGTATATCTATGCCTGTCAACAGCTTAGGGTCTTGTTTTAATTATCATTTTCATGGTAATCTTTGTTTAAACGTGTAAAAATCTTACCCCTTCTCTGCATTTATATATTGGAAGCAGTTATGCATGTTGAAAATGTATACTCAGGAAAGAAAACTTTTTTACTCGAAACAAAATTTACATGTACACCTTTACTCTGCAAACCACCACAAAATGCGTAGCAGAAGGTACGTCCCATTGTACCAGTAATTAGTGTGTCTTCCTGATGCATTCACATATGGAGCATGGGAAGAGCAATTGTTTGAATGCCCCTGTGCATGCACTAATTATTCTAATTTTATCCTCATGATCCCTATGTGAGTATTACATAGGGAGTTGTAGGTTGTAGTATATTTATAGAGTCATCATTTAAAGCTGGTTCTTGAAACTTTGGGCTTTGCCATAGGTTCGTGAGTAGTGGATTGCGGTGTGAGACTTGTTCGAAGTATTTTCACTGGGGGGAATGCAGTGGGGAAGCCAGTAGGCATTCTGGTGAGATCCTCTCCTGGAACTGCAGGTTATGTAGCAAGAGTAAGTTGATAGAGGAGCAGGAGCGTAAAATCTGTGCCCTTCAGGTGCAGTTGAAAAATGCACAGGAGGAGCTAGATAGGATGAGGAAGGAGAAGGGGGTTGGGGAATGGGAGCTGGCTGTTGGCAAGAGATCTGCTAGGAGAAGAAGATTTTCAGATAGTTTTACTATTGGTGTTGACAATAGATATGACCAACTGTCAGAGTCTAGTGGAAACGAATCTCTAGTAGCTGTAGATGTGGGAAGTATGCAGCAGACCTCAGTAGTTACGGTGCTAGAACAGTTGCAAAGTCGAAGAGGAAGAAGAAGGTTCTGCTGTTAGGTAGTTCTCATGGCAGAGGTGTAGGCCAGCAGTTGCAGGAAGTGCTGGGGAGTGAGTACCAGGTCACCAGCATTGTGAAACCTAATGCAGGGTTGGCTCAGGTGACTGTTAACATAGGGGGGTTATGTAGGGATTTTACTAAAGAGGATCAGGTAGTGATTGTGGGTGGGGCTGGTAATAGTATTGGTAGGGATGGGGAGTATAACATAGACGGTGACCTGGAAAAGATAGCCACTCAGACTGGCAACACGAATGTGCATTTCGTAGAACTGTTTCAGTGTCACGATCTGCCTCATCTTAATACAGCCGTCAGGCGTAATAACATGAGACTTGGGGGTGCGCTGATGACAGAAAGCATGGGTCACATTTCAGTGGTGTCGGTAGAGTCTATCAGCAGGACGGGTTTCACTAGACATGGCCTGCACCTCAACAGGTATGGGAAGGGGAGGTTGGCAAAGCTTATAGGTGACAGCATAGGTGGGGTTGGTGGGATCACTCATGGGAAAATTCCTGCAGTAGTGGGTGTTAGAGCTGCACCCTTTTTAGATTGAAGTCAGCTGATAGGTATTCCTGCTTAAGGGAACTCTCTCTAAAAAAAAAAACCACTTTCGACAAAGCTTAGGTATCCGAGTAATGAGGGAATTAGTATATTTCATCAAAATATACAAGGTATTAGAGATAAAGTTAGTGAACTGCTTATAGATGTTGACTCTGAAATTATTGGTATATCTGAACACTTCTTAAATAAGGAGATAATTCAGAGGCTTCCTTTACCAGGATACAGGTTGGCTGGCAGCTTTTCTAGGAGCTCTTTGCGGTGTGGGGGAGTAGCCATGTATGTGAAAAACGGCATCCCATTTGAGTCAATTGATGTTTCAAAGTACTGCACTGAAAAGGTGTTTGAATGTTGTGCAGGTGTGGTTAAATTTAACGGAGCTAAACTTCTAACTGTTGTTATTTATAGATCCCCAGACTCCGATTTCACAACATTTTTGTTAAAGCTAGAGGAGGTTCTTGGTTCCTTTATAGGAAATACAAAAAGTTAGTTATATGTGGAGACTTCAATATTAATTGTATAAGTGATTGTGCAAGGAAGAGGATGCTGGTAGACATCTTTAATTCATATAATCTTATGCAAACTGTATTCTTTCCAACGAGAGTGCAAGGGAACAGTAGAACAACCATAGACAACATTTTTGTTCATTCCTCATTACTAGAAGGGCATTCTGTTAGCAAAAAGGTGAATGGCCTTTCAGATCATGATGCACAAATTTTAATTTTAAAAGATTTTTGTGCTGCAACACGTGTTAAATATAGCCATCAGCTGTTCAGCAAAGCTGATCCAGTGGCTGTAGAGACCTTTGTAAACCTTATAAAGGAACAAGAGTGGCAAGATGTTTATAGCGCTGATACAGTAGACGATAAATATAATGCTTTTCTCAAGACTTTTCTCATGCTCTTTGAAAGTTGCTTTCCGTTACGACATTTAAAACAGGGTACTAGCACAAACAGGCAGCCTGGGTGGCTGACTAGAGGGATAAGAATATCTTGTAGAACAAAGTGGCAATTATATCAAAACGTTAGAAACAGTCAAAATCTAAATGCAGCAGCCCATTACAAACAGTATTGTAAGGTGCTTAAAAATGTTATTAGGAAGGCAAAAAGTATGCGGTATGCAGATAGAATAGCTAAGTCTCAAGATAAAATTAATAAAATTAAAACCATATGGTCAGTCGTAAAGGAAGTGGCTGGTCTGCGGAGACAGGTCGAGGATATAGAATCAGTGCGTGGTGGGAATGTCCGTGTTACTGATAAGTCGCATATATGTACAGTATTTAATAATGACTTTCTGACTATAGCAGGTGAACTAAATAGAAACCTAGTCCCAACAGGGAATCATATAGCGCTCTTAGAAAAAAGTGTTCCGAGACTGTTACCTGAAATGCTCCTCCATGATACTGACAAGAGGGAGATTGAGTTAATAATTAAATCACTAAAGACCAAAAACTTTCATGGATATGACGGGGTATCTAGCAGAATACTGAAGTATTGTTCTATGTATGTTAGCCCAGTTCTCAGCCATATCTGTAACTTTTCCTTTAGGAGTGGTCAGTTTCCTGACCGATTAAAGTACTCGGTAGTGAAGCCACTTTATAAAAAGGGAGACACTGATAATGTTGACAATTTTAGACCTATTTCTATGCCATCGGTGTTTGCTAAAGTTATCGAGAAGGTTGTATATACAAGGTTACTAGAGCATTTAAATTCACATAATTTGCTGTCAAATGTTCAGTTTGGTTTTAGAAATGGTTTAACAACTGAAAATGCTATATTCTCTTTTCTCTGTGAGGTTTTGGACGGATTAAATGAAAGGTTGCGAACGCTAGGTGTTTTCTTTGATTTAACGAAGGCTTTTGACTGTGTTGACCACAAAATATTATTGCAGAAGTTGGACCATTATGGAGTAAGGGGAGTAGCTTACAATTGATTCGCCTCTTACTTTAAGAACAGAAAGCAGAGGGTAATTCTCCGCAATATTGAGAGTGGTAGTGATGTTCAGTCCCAATGGGGCACTGTTAAGTGGGGTGTTCCCCAAGGGTCGGTGCTGGGGCCACTGCTGTTTCTTATTTATACAAATGATATGCCTTCTAGTATCACAGGTGATTCAAAAATAGTTCTGTTTGCTGATGACACCAGCTTGATAGTGAAGGATCTTGGGTGTAATATTGAAACAATAACAAATAATGTAGTTCATGAAATAAGTTCGTGGCTTGTGGAAAATAATTTGATGCTAAATCACAGTAAGACTCAGTTTTTACAGTTTCTAACTCACAATTCAACAAGAACCGATATTTTGATCAGACAGAATAGGCATATTATAAGCGAGACGGAACAGTTCATGTTCCTAGGCGTTCAGATAGATAGTAAGCTGTTGTGGAAAGCCCATGTCCAGGATCTTGTTCAGAAGCTAAATGCTGCTTTATTTACCATTAGAACAGTATCTGAAATAAGTGACACTTCAACATGAAAAGTAGTCTACTTCGCATATTTTCATACGCTTATGTCGTATGGTATTATTTTTTGGGGTAATTCTTCTGATTCAAAAAGGGTATTTTTGGCTCAAAAACGGGCTGTTCGAGGTATATGTGGTGTAAGTTCGAGAACGTCTTGTCGACCCCCATTCAAAAATCTGGGAATTCTGACATTGCCCTCACAGTATATATTTTCTTTAATGTCATTTGTTGTTAGCAATATTAGCCTATTCCCAAGAGTTAGCAGCTTTCACTCATTTAATACTAGGCAGAAATCAAATCTGCATGTAGAATGCACTTCCCTGACTCTTGTGCAGAAAGGAGTGCAGTATTCTGCTGCATCCATTTTCAATAAGCTACCACAAGAACTCAAAAATCTTAGCAGTAGCCCAAACTCTTTTAAGTCTAAACTGAAGAGTTTCCTCATGGCTCACTCCTTCTATTCTGTCGAGGAGCTCCTGGAAGAGCTAAAAAATTAAGCAAATTCCAGTGTTAGATTGTTGATTTTCTTCACTTAAACTTACGACTTGTCACCTGAATATGTTTTTTTATATTTCATTTTATCTGTTTCTAATATCGTGTTATAATTTCCTGTATTGACTCATTCCATGACCATGGAGACTTCTCCTTAATTTGGTCCCACGGAACAATAAATAAATAAAAAAAATATATATTAATAGGTATTGTCCATTATCACAGTCCCATACCAGGTCAAACACTGACATACATGTTTGTCATTGCAAGACCACACTGTGCAAAAAAAGGAGTATCCTTCGCACTGCAAAACTGCTTTTATTCAGTCTCCCAGTATTTTATGCATGAAAATATGTAGTTCATACTTTTCATTGTAAAAATGATTTTTAAATATACGGTATATACTCAAATTTGTAACTGTTCATTATATGGATCGAACTAGTTCTAAAAATTTAAATGCCATATATTTGCCAGTTGTTGGCACATACAATATTCATACAATGCACACATTACATATAAGCTGTATTTCCTTGAGAGCTTATCATAGACAGATCAACAGAGTAAAAAGCAAATAAATAAATAAAAACATGTAAAAATATTTACTCTCCAATACATTATGCACAATATCTGTACTGAAAAAGAGATTTATATGGACAAATAAACAATACAGTATGAGTTATCATTATTTACAATGTCAAACAGTGGGAACTCCAGGTAGGAATATCAACATTGTAGGAAAAGATAGATTGCTACTTACTGTAAAGAAGACAGGCACAATTAAAAGACACTTACCCAAAGCTTTTGGCCAAAGTCCTCATCAGCAAAAGAGAAACATATACCGTTCATACACACAAGCAACTGCACCTCATGCACACATGACCACCAACTTCAGCAACTTTGCCCAGAATGCAACTATCATGTGAGATGAAAGCAACAATATGGAGGGGTGGGGAAGGGGAAGGGATAGTTGTGTATGGGTGGGGGGGTGGGGGGGGGGAGAGGAAGGTTGTCTGGAGGAGTGTGCAGGGACTAAAATGCCAACAGGTGCAGCATCAGGTGACTGTGGGACAGGGAGGTGGGGAAAAAAGGACCATAAAAGGAAAGCAGAGGGAAAGATGGGCGGTTGGATTCTCAGAGGATGGCAAAAAAAAAAAGAGTGTCGGAGATAAGAATGGGTGGAGGTGATAGGACAGAGATGGTGAAAACTGTTGGGTGGAGGGCGTGGGGTCAGTATGTTACCAGAGCAGAGAATGTGTTGTAAGGATAACTCCCATCTGTGCAGGTCTGAAAAGCTGGTGGTGGAGGTGAGGATACAGATTGATTGGGTAGCGCAGCAACCATTGAAATCAAGCATTTTATGTTCAGCTGCATATTGTGTCCCAGGGTGATCTATTTTGCTCTTGGCCACAGTTTGATGGCGATTCATCCTGTGGACAACTGGTTGGTAGTCATACCAATATAAAAAGCTGTGCAATGATTGCAGCAGAGCTGGTAAATGACATGGCTGCTTTCACAGGTGGTCTGGTCCCTGATGAGGTAGGATAAACCTGTGGCAGGACTGGAATAGGAAGTGCTGGGTGGGTGGATTGGGCAGTACTTGCACCTGGGTCTTCCACAGGGATGTGATCCTTGTGGCAAGGGGTTGGGATTAGGAGTGGCATAGGGATGGACTAGGATGTTATGGAGGTTGGTGGGGGGACATAACACCACTTTAGGAGGGATGGGAAGGATCTCGGGTAGTATGTCCCTCATTTCAAGGCATGATGATAGGTAAACAAGCCTATGATGGCCCATAAACAAGTTGGCACGGGAGGGTGCCATGTAGGTGCCTATGGCTGTGCCATTGATTTGGTTGTATACCTTCCCTTCAAAGGAGAACTACTCCTCCCTCGAAGGGAAGCTATACAAACAAATCTGCAGCACAGCCATGGGCAACTGCATGGAATCCTCCTATGCCTAAGTGTTTACAGGTCATCTAGAGGAGACCTTCGTAGCCTCGCAAAATGCCAAACCCCAAGTCTGGTTAAGGTTCATTGACAATACCTTCATGATATGTACTCAGGGCAAAGACACTCTATTGTCATTCCTTCACAATCTCAACACCTTCTCTCCTATCCACTTCACCTGGTCCTCCTCAACCCAGTGTGCCACCTTCCTAGACATCAACCTTCTCCTCTCTGATGGCTCTGTTCACACATATGTCCACATTATACTTATCAACCACCAACAGTATCTGCATTTCAATAGCTGTCATCCCTTTATATATATATATATATATATATATATATATATATATATATATATATATAAAAATTGGTTCCTTACAGCCTGGCCACCTGGGGATGGCATATCTGCAGTGACAAGAACTCCCTTGCTCAGTATGCTGAGGGTTTTATCAAAGCCTAAGCAGACAGACCCTACTCCCAGACTTAGTCCACAAACAGATTTCTCACACCAGTTCCCCTCACATCCCCAATCCTCCCACCACCCGCAAAAACCAGCCACAAAGGAGTGCCCCTGTGTTACTCACTACCATTCCGGACTGGAATAACTGAACCACATCCTTCGCCAGGGCTTTGATTACCCATCAGCATGGCCTGAAATGAGGGATGTCCCACCTGAGATCCTTCCCATCGTTCCTAAAGTGGTGTTATGTCTCCCACCAACCTCCACAACATCCTAGACTATCCCTCCATCCCTGTGTCACTCCTAAGCCCAACCCCTTGCCACAAGGATCATATTCCTGTGGAAGCCCCAGGTGGATGTCCTGCCCAATCCACCCACCCAGCACTTACTTCATAACTTAAATGAACGTAGAACAGATTATATAAAAACAAGAATATTTCAGACAATATCAAGGAATGTCAGTACAAGCTAGACAGACTGTCATTCAACTGTTAGAACCTGTGTGTACTTAATTGTGGAACCAAACTACACAAAAACTCCTTCGAACAATATTAATGTTAGCTTTATTGATCACAGCCACAGGTGATGGCAGAGAACACACAGCTTGTTCTATTGTTCTGAGCATGCAATTGAAAATAACATGCAGGGAACAAAAGAATCAAAATTATCTCGTAACTGTGCATGAACAATTTCCTGTATGAAGATACAAAACAATAAAAAAGCATAATCAATTAATAACAAACACAAAACACACATTTATAAAACACAGTGCCCCTGGTGGCTGGCACGAAATGTTTGATTGTTTCTAAACATACACAGACGACTCGCACAATACAACACTAGGTAACTGCACGATGTTACCACATCGGCCCCCATGGTGGAAGTGGAGCATTATTTCACATAGCAGGCTGGTAAGTGGATGCAGCGACCAGATCTTGAGATGCAAGTTGGTAGTTCCACTGCTGTTATAATCTGCGCTGGTGGCTGTGAAGACGGTGATGAAGTCGCTGTTGGATGATGCCGTCGTCTTGGAAGTTATAGCGTTGTTGCTTCTTGGAAGATTTAAGCCGGTTTAACCTTGTCTATAGAAACATTTGCCTTTCTGTTGATTGAAATGTCAGTTGTCTTCTCCCCCTTTGCGACTACACAGTAGGGTCCGCAGTGTGGCAGTTGCAACGGCGGTTTGATGCCAACCATGCGTAACATGATGTGTGAACAGATTTTTCAGTCTTGATGCATGAAGGTGGTTGCTGTACCATGTCTGTGAGGCAACTGTGGGCAGATACGGGGTACGTGCTCTCATAGCTGGCGTAGGAACTCTGGTTGATCATCCCTCGGTTGTGACAGAGCATTTGCTTCCACGAATTTTCCCGGAAGCCTCAATGCCTTGCTGTATCCCAGTTCTGCCAAAGAAGCATGTAGATCTGGTTTGCAAGTGTTTCTGAGCCTGAGTAGGGAAGAGCCTTGGACCACTCAATGTCGTTTCACATTAGTGCTGCCTTAAGTGAGCAATGCCAGTTCTCGATCAACCCGTTGCTGGCAAGGTGATAGCTCATCGTTTTGTGGTGAGCTGTGCCACAAAACTTCATGAGATGTCTGAACAGGTTGGATTCAACTTGCCGTCCTCTGTTTGTCCATATGTGTAATAGACAGCCAAAGCATGACAACCAGTACAACATGAAAGCGAAAGCCAGAGTTTCTGCTGTAACATTGTCCACTGGCACATCTTCTGGCCAGCTGGTGTAATGGTCTATGATTGTAAGTATGAAACATTGGCCATCAGACGATGGCAATGGACCAACAACGTCGATGTGGATGTGGATGTGACTGAAATGGGCCACTGTGATCAGAAAATTCCTATTCGGTGCTTGCATGTAGCAATGTATCTTGCTGTGTTGGCATTTAAGTCAACGCCTAGCCCATTCACAGCAGTCTTTCTATATAACTGGCCACACATAATGATTTGTCACTAGGTGGGTTGTCGATCGAATACTGGGATGACCCCTCTGAAAGCAACTGGTAGGAGTGGCTGCGGTTTCGATGTAGTCATGTCACAATACAGCTTGACATTGCTCCCTGGAATTTCGGTAAGTTGCAGATCCAACGCCAATGTTCCTGCTGACAACAGTCTGTGTAGTTCTTGATGTGATTATTGAGAAGCAGTGAGTTTGGCGTGATCAATCGTGCTAGTAATGCTTCCGACACAAGACAATCAATTGACCACCACATTGTCAGTGCTAGAGATGTGCTTGACTCCAGGCTGAATTGTGAGATGAACATTAGTTGATTACATTGCCTAGGTGAACAGTTCATATTGTTCTGGTAAAAGGCGTAAGTTAGCGGTTTGTGATCGGTATAGATAACAAAGCCTCAGCTTCCAGGTGAGGTCTAAAGTATTTGACGGGCTCATAAACGGCCAAAAGGTCTCTGTCGTAGGTGCTCCACAGCTTTTGTGAGGGTGATAGTTTGAGCAAGAAAAGGCAATTGATTGCCATGTGTCACTATATCGTTGTTGCGACGCTATGCCGATAGTTATCTGGATAGTGTCAAGCACTACTACCAAAGGTGAAGCAGGCTCAGGATGCACCAGAAGTGCGGCGTCTGCAATGCTGTTTTTGGCCACTTCCAATGCTACACACATGCTATCAGTCGTGTCATATGCGAGTTATCCTTTTTCTTTGCGTCGGTGAGTGCTGCAATTTACTGTTCTTGTAACTTGGCAAAGTGTGGCAAGTGACGGCGATAAAAATTTAATATACTGAGGAACTGACACAATTCCTTGGCCGTATTTGGGTCTGAAATTCGTAAGATGGTTTCCACCTTCTCTGGCAGTGGTAGCGATCCTGCTGTGTTATGCTATATCCTAGGAAATCCACTTGGGGCTGGCCAAAGACACATTTGGCGGTGTTAATGACGATGCCATAGTGTTCCAACCACTTAAACACTTCTGTTAAATGCTGCTGATGTTGCTCTGCTGATGACAAAAAAACTAAAATATTGTCCAGGTAAACGAAAGCAAAAGTTAGGCCCTGTAGTACAGAGTTAATGAAGCGTTGCCATGTTTGAACAGCATCCCCGAGTCCAAAAGCCAAAAATTGCTCTCAAACAGGCCAGAAGAAGTGATGAGGGAATGTCTCGTTCAGCTACAGGGATCCGTGCGTATGGTTTTGCACAGTCCACAACGCTAAAAATAACTGCACCATCAATGCATAGTTATAGTCATGCAACACTGGCACTGGGTATCTGCCCGCATTGTTCTGGCATTCAGAGCCCTATAGTCACTACAAGGCCACCACGCACCATCCTTTTTCAGGACCAAATGTAGCACTGAAGGTCAGGGGCTGTTGGAAGGCCGCATTAAATGTTCACAAATCATACTGTTGATCTCTGCTTTCGCAATTTTAAGATGTGGAGCCAAACGTCCTGGTCTGCAAGATGTGGGAGGGTTGTTGGTCCACTTTATGTAGTGAATAGTGTTGTGCCTTGCCTCCTTAGGCACTCCAGGAGGTCATGTCAGAGCCGGAAATCCATTCAGAAGCTCCATGTACTCGCCGTCCGTCACCTGTATTACTTTGTCAGTATGAACGGTTGCATTCCGCCAAAATTTCGATGCTGTTGAGCCTGTGGTGTTGTCAACTGGGCATGAGTACTTCAAGTCCAGCAGTTGAATATAATGGACAAGGAATTCCACTCCAACGGTTGGTTTGACAACGTATGCAACAGTAACATCCTACACAAAAGCTCATCGTAAACCCAGGTCTAGTTCCAAGCGCAGGGAGCCGTTCGTTCTTCTGACTGAGTTGTTTGCAGTAGTAAGAGCAATGCGGGTGGGCGCTTCCTGTGCGACATAGTCCGTCGGTGAATGGCCAAATTGGACACATTGTCTATTAAATATTTCCAGCCAGACCTCTGACCGCTAACAAGCAGGCGTGGAGACTTGCATCAGGGACATACAAAGCATTTTCCTTTGTACAACTGTACCATTTATCGTTTTGTGTTATTTCGACACAGATTGTTCCTTAACAAAATGCATGCATCTTAGTACATCTACATCTACATCTACATCCATACTCAGCAAGCCACCTGATGGTGTGTGGCGGAGGGTACCCTGAGTACCTCTATCGGTTCTCCCTTCTATTTCAGTCTCGTATTGTTTGTGGAAAGAAGGATTGTCGGTATGCTTCTGTATGGGCTCTAATCTCTCTGATTTTATCCTCATGGTCTCTTCGCGAGATATACATAGGAGGGAGCAATATACTGCTTGACTCTTCAGTGAAGGTACGTTCTCGAAACTTTAACAAAAGCCCGTACCGAGCTACTGAGCGTCTCTCCTGCAGAGTCTTCCACTGGAGTTTATCTATCATCTCTGTAACGCTTTCACGATTACTAAATGATCCTGTAATGAAGAGTGCTGCTCTCCGTTGGATCTTCTCTATCTCCTCCATCAACCCCACCTGGTATGGATCCCACACTGCTGAGCAGTATTCAAGCAGTGGGCGAACAAGCGTACTGTAACCTTTGTTTTCAGATTGCATTTCCTTAGGATTCTTCCAATGAATCTCAGTCGGGCATCTGCTTTACCGCAGTAGTAACTTGCATTCCTAATGAAACCACTTCAAAAACTCAAAAAAGTATTGCTTATTTGGAGTGATATGCTTCGTAGCACCACTATCACAATACAGTTTATTTACATCAATACAATGTCTTCTAGACGAACCCATGGGGCATGAAATAAATAATGTTGCCACTCACTTTCCCTTCTTGTCACGTGCAATTGTAAGCAGGAGCGTTCAATGGACACTCCGCTGCCCAGTGACCTAGTTATTTTCATTTATTGCACAGAAATTTTTCATTTGCTTGCTCTTTCGATATTTTCCTCTTCCATGTTGTAGAAACAACAAATGCAGTTACGTCCATTGCATTTTGTTCCCAGAGTTCAGTGGTACAAAGTTTTTCAATAAGTAGGTTCAAACTCTGACTTAAGCTGGTATCATCTTCTAGAGGTCTTTAAAATTATCAAATTCCTTTCCTAGCATCGATAAAATTAGACCATTGAATATTCTTTCAGACAACGTATTCTCTTCACATTTCGTTAATTCATCATTTAGATCAACAAATAACCTCTGTAGCTTAGCCACGTGTATGCTAATATTTCTGTTCTGTCGCGTTTCTTTAGCATTTCTACACGCCAACATGTGTTCAGCAACAGGTTTGCCTAGCGCACATGCTATAAGACTTACTGCTTTCACATCATTCTTTTTGCTATTCTGCATACGCTGCCTTCTGCTCAGTAGTAGGATCCCGAGGCAACACAACAGGTTTGGGCATATTGATAACATTGATTTCGAGTTCATATAAACGGAGCACCATAGACCTGTGCCATTTCCATTCTGCCCAATTGTCAGGCCCCTCAAGTTTGTCAATATTCACTCTGTAAAATCCAGTTGTAGCCATGTTCTAACCGTAGAACTCGTTTCAACAAAAAATTCTCCTGCCAGCACACACTGGATTGAATCAATTTTTTTCCAGAAAAAACTGCACTTTGTTCTTTAGATGTGGTCTGGACCCATAACCTGTTGTAAATTATAAAATCTGAACAACAGTTTTCTTTGTGAATGCTATAGTTTCCCAGGATACAGCTTTACTTCAAGACTTAAACAAACTTTAAAAAGACTAAATAAAAACAAGAATATTTTAGAAAATATCAAGGAATAACATTTTACACTGAATGCTAAAACATTTTTCCTAGACAAGGATTACGTAATTTAAAAGTTTGATTTTGTGTGTAGATATTTTGATTAGGTAGTAAAATATAATAGTACCTAACCAAAATATCCAAACACAAAATCAAACTTTTAAAATTATGTAAACCCCATCTTTTGCTTAAACATTAAATATTTAGGACATTTACAGAACTTAAATAATATTTAGAACCTTCTCATCATCAGGTTCCATTGAACAAATATATCCAGTTCACTAGTACAGATGATATTGATGTTGTAAAAATGCATAAATTTGAAGTCTTGCACAGAATTACAAGAAAATAAAATCATTGCTCTAAATGCCAGAGTTATTTCTTACAATATGCTGTTACTAGCACTAAAATTATGGAAAAGGAAAAGCCACTATGTATGGATTTGGTGTTTTATATAGCAACATGTCACAGTAACTACAGCAGCAGGGTCAAACTTTGGTGGAAATGGGTGCAAGTCCCCAGCTCACAATTTTAATCATTCTGGTATAGGTCTCGCATGAGTTCCCTAAAAATGAGACAAATACCTGGATGGTTCTTTAAATAAGGCCATGGCTAATTCTTATCTTTGTGTTCAATCTCCAATGACTTCACTATAAAAAGAGTGTTAAATTCTAACTTCGCTTACCCCATGTCATTTTGAATATACGAAATTAGCACAACTGTGACCTGCAATTTGCTGCAGTAATTTTAGAGCTATGAAAGATATGGATTAAGGGAAATTTTCAAATCAGTGAAAATATGTAGAAGATGCTAGAAATCTAAGCACTTCCAACAGTTTCAGTGCCATGCAGAATGTATACTCACTACAATACAAGGGCAATTTTATAAGTCAGAATAATTTCTGCAGGAACAAAGCAGCAAACCATTATTTGTTGGCAATCACCTAAAGCAATCACTTTGTGTACAGTATAGCAGATGGATAAAAATGATTTGCGTGCTGCTGTTAAGCATTTCAATATGAAGGACTGGACAATCAAGCTGAGAAAAACTGAAATGACTGAGGTGCACACTGAGTGTACACCAGCACTGGAGATTATTTATGGACTCTGGACCAATAATGTGATTACAAATGCAAAGAATGTAAAGGACACTCAGAGTGATTAGTTGAGTTCGTTACATAGAAAACCACAGAGAACATGATTTGGCAACAGGAGTAAGCAAGGTGCATGGGGTAGCTGATATTGTACGTATCTCAGTAAATTAGTGCAATGTGTTCCACATGAAAAACTAAATATGAATATGCAGTGGGCGCTGAGGCAGCTGATTTATTATTATAAACCTAATCAAAAAAAGTAGTTCAGCATATAAGGTGACAAGGTCTCGACACAATCCACACACTTTTTAGCATAGTTTCATGGCACCTGGATTCATCATCACACCCTGGGGTTTGCTATTCAGTCATTCATTCATTGTGTTACATAATTACTGTAGAGAAGGATAAACTTCAAGGATGCAGAATGAATCAAGGTACATGTCAACAGGAGACAAGCAACTCATAGAAAATTAAGCTGTACACTACATTAACCCTTTAATGCTACATGTCCCAAATTTGCATCACATGAAAGTGATGCCAATAAATGGAAAGTTAACAGTATTTGAGCCCTAGTGACAGTAGGTGCAGATTCTATATGAAGTTACCAACACATAAACACAAGAAGTTATCATCATTGTTTGGAGAATTACAGCTAGATAGAGAGGTAAGAGGTGACTATTTGTTTCTTCTCTAGTATCTGTGACATGGCATAATCACTAGTTGCACTTGCAAGTGAGTTCAAAAATTCTGCTTGTGTAAAATATGGGTCATTAGGCACTTGTGTACCTCTATAGGTGCATGCTTGAAATGAAATCAACTGAAGCAAAAGCAAATATTTCTGTTGATTTGTAGCACCAGACTACCTCAGAGACCAAAAATGTGGAAATTTTGATGAACAGCTAATACACTGAAGCTTTTATTTTATTAGCAATCCCTGAGCTGTTAATCCTCCATGAAATGCAAATGACATTTCAATGCTCTTGTGCTGTGTGTGGAAAGGCACTGTAATGTTTTCAAAATACACTGTAGTATAGAAAATGATATAATAAAATTCAAATCCAGAGGAGCAGAGGCATTGTGAAAGCAAGGAAAAGACATGACAAAATAAGTCAGGAGGGCCCTCAGTCGGTATAGAGGCAAAATTATTATACAAGAAGCATCAGGTTCCACCAAAGCCAATTCCAGATGAGTTTACCTGAATGGATGTGGTAGGTCATTGGTCTCAGTTTACAGACACAAAGCAAAGATGTAAAAGACCAAATTGTAAAGGACATACAGTATTCATGTGTAATAAGTGTAACAGTCATCTTTTTCTGAGAATTTCGAGAATAAGGTTTCATTATCATTAAAAAGTATGTTACCATGCATATTTAATTTTTAACCATGTAAATCCTACCAATGCATCATCAAAAAGTTAAATAAAAACCTTTTACTAGATTTACCTACTTATTTTATTTGCGTATGGCAATACAGCGACAATATTTTATATAAGCACAATATGTAAACAAAATGTATAAAACAAAACAATGTGTAAATAGTACTTGTGAAAAAATGAGCAATAGCACAAAAGGATAAATTACAAACACTCAAGACAAAATAACTACACGTTAAAAGCTTGGCAAGCCTGACTAGAAACTCATTCATATATTTAAAGCTCAATATCTAGATTGCACAGCCAATCCAAAGCAGAGGGTTTCACATATTCGACCTCAGAGACAGGTCCGGCGTATCTTCTTAAGGGGCATTCATCAATAATATGGCGGACGTTCTGTTCTGGTGCTCCACAGTCACAGGCTGGTGAGTCGCATAGACCCCACTTGTACTTGTATGCATTGCATCTTGCATGGCCCATTCTGATACAGTTTAATTTAGTCCAGGTACATCTCTTCAAGTCAAAGCCCGGTAATTCCAGAGTAAGATCTTGGATAACTTGTTTATTAATTCCAGAATCATTCCAAAAGTGCCGCCATTGCTCCTTGATGTCAGGTTGATGTTCTTGTGTGTTAACCCATATAGGCTTCTGTGATTTCAAGCGGGTCGATGGTATTTCATTCAAAATATCATGGATTGGTAGATTCTCTGGGTAATCTGAGTCATGAATTTTTGAGCACTCTCTTGCTGCTGCTTCTTGTCTTCTCAACTGTGGAGGTGGGATATTACTTAGAGTATGCAGCCAACGGACTGGGGTGGATTTAATAGTACCCGTTATTATCCTCATGCACTCGTACAAACTGGAAGTCGATTTTCTTAGTATGAGTGCTTGAATGCCAGACAGCAGAGCAATATTCGGCAACAGGATATACCAGGGCTATTGCAGCAGTCAGTAAGGTCGATGCTTGAGCTCCACAAGTTGAGCCAGCCAATTTTCTCAGGATGTTGTTGCGACTCTTTAGCTTTTGGCTTACGTTTTCTAGATGTTTTTTGTAAGTCAGGGAGTGGTCTAATGTTATGCCGAGGTATTTGGGGTTGAAGTTGTGTTTGACTCTTTGTTCACAGAAGTTCACATTCAGTGGGCCATTTTATTGTTCAAGTGGAAAGCACACACCTCAGTCTTGGTTGGATTAGGGCAGAGTCGCCATTTTTTATAATAGGAATTCAAGGATTTCAGATCTTCTGTGAGTAAGTTCGCTCCTTCCCCAAGTGTTTTAGTTTGTACAAATAGTGCCAAATTATTGGCATAGCAAAATTTCCAGCTGACTGTATTTGGCAAGTCACTAATATACAAATTAAAAAGGGTTGGAGCCAACACAGATCCTAGAGGAAGGCCATTTTTTATTTTATACGATCTGCTGGTGTTGCGGCCGATGCTCACTTTGAAAGACCTGTTCGTCAGCATGTTGTTCATTATGGTTGCCGGTTTTAAACTAGGTATGTTTCTCTTGAACTTAAGCATAAGACCCTGGAGCCACACAGTGTCGTATGCCGATGACAGATCAACAAAAGCTACACTTGACTTCATCCTGTTCTGGAATCGGCTTTCTATATATGATGTTAGGGCTAAAACTTGTTCGCAACAGCTGCGCTTGTTTCTGAAACCTGCCTGATATGGAGGGGTTATTCCATCCACGATGTCCTCAATTCTATTAAGTACTAGGCGTTCCAACAACTTAAAGCATACACTCAAGAGGGCAATGGGGCGGTAGCTAGTCAGATCTTCTGCTAGCTTTCCAGGTTTAAGGACTGCTAGCATGTGGGCTATTTCAAATTGTGGTGGGACTATTCCAGTGTTTAAAATGTGGGCGTAGAAGTTTCTTAGCCACGCTTTTCCATTAGGTCCGAGGTGTTATATAAATTCTGGGAATATACCATCCAATCCTGCCGCTTTACGTATTTTTAAGGTCTTTAGCACACCCTTGATTTCCTCTTCGCTAAATGATGATGAAAGCGATGTATCGTCATTCAGAGTTTTATCAAGTTCTTGTAGTTCTTCTTTAGTTTCTGCTTCAGTTGTTGGATCAACAGCGATTTTCTCAGCATGCACCTTTATGTGCAATGCCATGTCCGACGGTTTTATTTTAGGTTCCTGGTGGCGTGCTGAAGAGAAGTTACTAAGTTTCCTCCATAATGACCAGGCTTTTCTGCTGGAATGTGTAAAATTTAGCTGGAATGTGAGTTCCTGCCACTTGTGTTTTCTGTGTATGTTCAGTCCCTCTAATATTTGTCCACCAATTTCAGGGTTTCCTGTTTCTTGGTATTTATCAAAAAGTTTGTTAATATTATTGTCCCAGCAAGGAATATACTGTTGTCTAACTCCGCGTAGTATATTCCTTTTGGCTGCAGTGATGACGACTCCAGTGAATCGTTTATAGTTTTCTTGCTTTGGGGTAATCCAGCGCAAATTTTGATCAATTTCTTGAGCATATTTTGTCCAATTAGCTTTCTTAAAGTTCCATCACAGTTTACTGATAGATTTTACTACTGGGATTTGGAGGCCTATGTTAAGCATGGTGGGACGATGCTGGCTCCTTGCAAAGTGTTTCAGGACTCTTTTTGTATGGTATAGTGGGACTCTATTCTGATCAGTGGACACAATGCAGAGATCAGCATTGGTATATGTTTGCCATCTGGCCAATTGGAATATCTTAGGGTCCTTGGCATCATATATCACGTACATGTCTCGGATAGAGTTTCTCCGTTTTCGTCGACGTTGCCATACCCTCAGAGAGTGTGACGGCTATTAAAATCCCCCACATACACGCAGGGGTCGGGTAGTACTGGTAAAGCTGATGTTGGCCATTTACTTTGTGGGGGCTTGTAAACAGCTACTGTGGTCATTCCATTAAGTTCAATAGCAATTTTTTCTATGTCATTAATTTATTGGCATATCACTTCTTTGTACCCAGCAATATTGTTACCAAGATACAGAGCGGATCCATGAATGTGCAATGGCAGTGCTGCGACCATCCTGTAGCCTGGAATGGTGAATGCTGTTATGCGCTCCTGCATTTTATGAGTTTCTTGGAGTGCTATGATGTCGATTTTACGATCGCTAGCCAGTTTGCTTATGTAGTCACATTTATCCCTTGTCAGGCCTTCTACATTAATTTGCAGAACATGGACGATGGGTCCAATATCTTTAGTCTGTTGGCTCTCAGAAGAGCCTTTCTCAATTGTAGCATTCTTCTTTTTCTTGTTTTGTCACTGTGTGTGGCCGTGAGAGATCAATGATCTAGTTCGGCCGCCATTTGTGTAGACTTTCTGCCATCCTGCTATCGCAGTCCATTGCCCTCGGTGCACCATCTTGGAGGTTGTCTACACGTTGCACCCCTTTTACTAAATGAAGTGCTGTAAGTGTGTAATTTCTCAAATGCCTGTTGTCATAGATATGCAACTTACCATGTTATACCTGACAAGTAAAACATATCTTACACTTGACCTTACGTACTCCATGTTGCTTCATTATTATTTAAAAAATATCATTTTTTATTTTTCTCTCATGTAGAAATTTATTTAGGTATTAAGCAGTTAACAATAGCATATCATTATGTACTACACGGGTTGGGTTGTTTGGGGGAGGAGACCAGACAGCGAGGTCATCGGTCTGATCGGATTAGAGAAGGATGGGGAAGCAAGTCGGCCGTGCCCTTTCAAAGTAACCATGCCGGCATTTGCCTGGAGCAATTTTAGGGAAATCATGGAAAACCTAAATCAGGATGGCTGGATGCGGGATTGAACCATTGTCCTCCCGAATGCGAGTCCAGTGTCTAACCACTGCGCCACCTCGTTCAGTTATCATTATATAGCTTAATAATATTTTTGTACTAGATACTGACTGTGTAATGAGTCCTTTGAGAGAATATAAAGTTGACTTGAATCAATGAGCTTCATGTACACTGTATTGAGAGGTACACAGATTATAAAAATATGTATTCAGCAATATATGGAAAAACAACAAATTACTATACAAGGTGTAAGCAAATGGAAAGCATAATTGTTACCAACATAGTGTTTTTATAATATTGGCTGCTTTATCGCACATACCATAACGTTCAAGTTTTTGTAATAATGTCCTGTGGCATACACAATGAAAGGCCTCTGAAAGATCAAGAAACATATCACAAACTTTCTTCTGTTCATCTAGTGCCTTAGTTACAAATACTAAAAACTCAGCTATTGCTGAATACCCAATCTCTGAATGTAACTTGATACATGACTGATAGGGTTAGTGAGCGAATTTTCATCTTTGAATGTTAATTCTTTTATATGTGTTTTTGTGAAAAACCCATTTTCATATCCAAACATTTATGTTTTCTTTTTTTTATTATTTAATTACAGGCTCAGTCCTAATACCATAGTGGAACTACATGTGAATGTTTAATAGTAACCACTATACAAGTAGTAGCATACAACATTTTATTTTTGCACTTTGAACACAGTATAACATAGCATGTACATATTATCAAACCAAAACATCACAATGCAATGGACATCAAAGCAGTTCAGTCCAAAGAGGCAACTATTGTGTATTGATAGTTGCCACACCAAAATCTGTGATACTAAATTAACATCTGCCCGAATCATCTCAGCTGACAGTGGTGCCAAATTGAAAACTGTGCAACTATTGTCTGTTCTCAAAGAGATGAATGGGGGCTTCCCAGTTCTGGAGCAGCAGAAGCCAATCAACTTCAGCCTGTGATCTAATACAGACCCTGGCTTACGTAGACATTGGGAAGTGCTTCTTGCTCCATGTTCTTTTTATTACCACATTGTAAGTTTTACTACTGTCTCTTTTTAATTTTGAATTTTCTGGGAGAACTGATATGGAATTAGGAGTAACAAGCACCAGCATTCAACATGAAATTATCAATTTCAGTTTCACGAATCCTGTAAGTTATTCTCATGCCCCTGTCTCAGTTTTTACTTTTGTTGATGCGCAATACATAGAAGCTGACAGCAGGTATGTGAGAGCAAATATAGTGACAGTAACTTGTGACATAACTGTGGCTTGTCTCTCCTGCAGAGCCCTCACAACCTGGCAGTCTATGTTCTGGGAGTTGGTGAGTGGAGCTTGCTTCCTCATCACTCCGTGCCCCCTCAGAATTTGTTCATCTTCTTGTGAACAAATCATGTGTAGAATTTGTGGTGTCTTGTGTGAACATTAGCTCAGTGTGCAACTACTGAAGCCCATGAGCTGTGGAATCACTTTTGTTGTGTGTGAACCTGGCTTGACAATTGATAGGGTGACTATATTTGTGGTGGATGTCATTGTCAGGGAAATGGAGTTGCTTGCAGATCAGCTCTCTACTCCTGAATCATTAGAATCTGGCTGAACCATTTACTATGGAATTAATAAGTGTCCTTCTGCTGGTGTATTTGCAGACTTTCTGAAACTTGCAAGAACAGCATCAGTTTATAAAAAGGGTGACCCAGGCATAGTAGCAAAATTTAGACCAATCTTGATAATTCCAGTCCTAGCCAAAGTCATTGAGACTGCAATGAAAGGCTAAATCTCAAATTACTTTGAAATTAATGAACCTTTATCAGATGCACAGCATGGTTTCCAGAAAGGCAAATCTACAACAGTAGCAGCCCTAGATCTGGTTATTAGGATAAAGCACAATTTTGAACAAAAAGAATCTTTAGCAGTGACACTTTGTGAACTTAGTAAGGCATTAGACTGCATTCCTCATAATGTCCTTCTAAACAACTCCTGTCAGTATGGATTTGGAGGTATTGTTCTGGGAACACTCATATCTTATTTGGAAAATAGAAGGGAAATCTTATCAGTTCAAGGAGCTTTATCCTGTGAATGGAATTTGGATTACAACATGCCACAGAGTTCAGTAAGGTACCCCCTCTCGTTCCTAGTTTTTGTAAATGACATAAGCTCCATGGACAGTTCTTGCAATTTGCTGATGACACAGCTTTGTACTCAAAAGACATCAGTACTAGCAAGGCTCAAAAAAAAGCAGATGCCTTTTTTGATATGACAAAAAGAATGGTTTGTTATAAGCAAAATGAAAATCAGAGGACAAAAATGCAAAAATTTATATGTAGCCTTAGTGGCAAACGATATCTAAAGTATGTTGTGGTTATGACACTATTTGGGGTTCATGGTGGACAGCAAAATCATTTGGCAGGACCACACTGCACATGTGTGTGACACACTACATGAGTCACAAACCTCCTGAGAAAGCTGAAGCATGTTATAACGATTAGTATCTCCAAATAGTGTGTTATTCATTGTTTCACAATCATATTGACTATGGCTGTTACTATGGTGTCACTCTGCAGGCTGCAAGAAAGTATTACTATTTATTTATTTATTTATTTATTTATTTTATCCATCTTTCAGCACCTACATGCAATCGATGTCGTCAGAAGAGTTACAGCTAGTTGTACATTATGTTTTACATACCAAAATATCACATAGTAAAAATATAGCAATGTTGTAAACTATTAGCTTACAACAGCCTCTACACCTAGATCCATACATAACAGTAAGCCATAATTTATCAGCATTAACATGCAATCAATGTTGTCAGAAGTATTATAGCTGTTTGTACATTATGTTTCATATAGCAAAAATATTACATGGAAAAAAAAGATAGTGTTGTACCCTATTAGCTTATAGCTAGCTGCCTCTACATCCATAACTATACATAATAGTAAGCCTTAGTTTATCAATAAATTAGATCATCTTTACAACTATTCTGAAATTCTTCTACACTGTAGAAAGTATTTTTCTTCATCCACACTTTGGTTTTAGTTTTGAAAATATCCATTGAAACCAATTGAGCCTGTACGGGTAAAGCGTTGAATAATTTTATGCCTATGTATTCATAGCTAGATTGGGTTTTCTTAAGCCTGGTTGTGGGTATATCAATCATATTTGTTTGTCGAGTATTGTGTTGATGAACTGGTTTCCTTATGGTGTAGTGGTTTAAGTTTTCTTTTATGTTTAATAGGCAACAATATATGTAAAGAGATGGGACTGTGAGAATTTTTAAGTCTCTAAAATAAGGTCTACATGGGGTCTTGTTGTCAGTGATTCCGTACAAACGTCTAATTGCTTTCTTCTGCCAAGTGAAAATTTTTTTGGCTCCTGGAGAGTTACCCCATAAAAGAATGCCATATTGTAGATGGCAATGAAAGAAGGCATAGTATGACTGAAGCAATAAATCTTGTGTAACACATGTGTGTAGTTTGGATAGTAGGTGGATAACTCGTGATAGCTTTCGACATACATAATCTGTATGTGTGTCCCAAGTTAATTTTGAGTCAATGTGTATTCCTAGTAGTTTAACAGATGATAACTCCATGTTACTGTTTGATAAACTGAAGATTATCTTGACAGTCTTTTCATGGTTCATAGATAAGTCATTAGCTTTAAACCAGATATTAGATATTTTGAGACACTCTTCACTTTCCTCCTTCAATATGTTTATATCCTTTCCAGAATTAGCTAATGTTGTGTCATCAGCATAGAGGATAGATTTACAGGGTAAGTTGTTCGGAAAGTCATTTACAAACAATATAAATAGTAGAGGGCCAAGCACTGAGCCCTGAGGAACACCTCGTTTTATATGTTGGTCATTATGCTTTACTATTTGTTTTCTATTGCTGAGGTATGATTCAATTAGTGAGAGTTCCAGGTGTTTGATTCCATAGCAACACAGTTTATCTAATAATAATTTGTGGTTAACTGAGTCAAAAGCCTTACTCAAGTCAATTAGAATGGCTTCAGCAGATAATTCTGACTCAAATGCACTTAGTACAAAAGAGATAAGGTTTTCAACTGCTTTGACTGTTGATAAGTTTGACTTGAATCCATACTGAGAATCATTTAATATATTATTGTCTGATAGGTGTATGCATATTTGCTGCATTATGCAATGTTCTGTTATTTTTGAAAGAATAGGCCCAAGTGAAATTGGTCTATAATTATTGATACAGGACTTGTCACCCTTTTTGTATAATGGTATGACAACTGTTTTTTTGAGACATTCTGGAAAGTGTCCACTCGAGAGCATCCAGTTTATCAGTATGCAAAGGGGGTATGTTATGAGATCTACAACTTTTTTAATGACATAGTTTGACAGGCCACACACATCTTCAGATCTAGAGTATCCTAATTTAGAGGTTGCTTTAATTATATCAGTTACTTGTACTTCTCTCCATTTACAAGCTGACACTATGTTTGTAATGTTTTGTTGAAAATTTCTGCCAGATATGGGGTGAGAAATAGGTGTATGTGTTGAATTGGAATTCTGGTTGCTATGGTTTGGAAGGCTAAGATTGGCAGAGTTGACAAAAAAGTGATTGAAATCATCAGCAGTGACGTTAGCAGCATTTGTGCTGTAAAAAAAGCCATAAATAATCACAACATTGAGTAAGAGCAGGAGCACTGCAGGCCTTTATTCACAAAACCGAGTATAATGGCTGTTTATAATCACTATGTAGTTTTGAGCCTGCTTGACATTAAGGAAAATCTAGATTTCTTTAGCAAGAGGTATGATATACATGACCACAACACCCACAGCAAAGACAGCATAAACATACCAACCTGTTGATTATCTAAAACAAGAGATATCTTTCTGAACATTGCCCTCAGAATGATTGAATCACTACCCATGAGACAGCAGTTCCTGGTACTGGAGAGGTTCAAGAAAAAATATCGAGAGACTTAAAACTGCATCCACACTACTGCACCCAGGAATTCTTTACTGTCAAGAAAATGAATGGATTTACTGAACTTTCTCCAAAACTAATGAATCTCTCAGAGAAATCAAATATAAATAGCAGATTAAATTACAATGCTAAATCTATTTTAAAAAATTGTGTTGTTACCTATTATTTGTATGTATCAGTTCTGTAATTTACGACACAGTCTATCCAAACATGGCTGATGACTGACATGAACTTGGTAATAAAGGTGTCAGAAGGTTTCAGCCAGTAGTCATTTGTTTTTGGTTGCAGCCAATGTTAGCTACCTGATAGTACGGTGTGAGGTACCTGTCGTTGTCCTCTGTGTTATTGTGTTGTATTTTACTCTATTTCGTACTTTTCACTTTCCTAGTTATATGTATAAGCAGTTGTTGCAGTTACAGTTTTTATTGATCATGTCAATACATAAGAGAATTTCAGCTTTGATTAAAAACAACATTTACTTGTCAAATTCGCTCCTATTCATCCACAGATTTGTCAGACAAGTCTGTATAACATCCAACAAACTTGTCAGTTTAACCTCACTTTTGAAGGCTGTTCATGTATGTGTATTTTGACACTAGAGGGAATGGCTACAAACACATAAATCATTTGTGGCATTGACTTTGGCACTGTGTTTAAAGAAGAAGGGAAAAAAAAGATGCAGGTCCTGGGACTGGCTCAAAATGAGACATAAATATACCAATGAAAAACAGTTTAAGGAAATGTCACACTCAGAACATGATGATTACATCATTTCTCCAAAAACACACAATGAAACTTTTAAAATAGTAATTTGTTACTTTGCCCTCAAATTGGAAAACAAGACACAAGTATGCAAAAATTTATTCTGGTAGTATAGTATTAACAGTAGTAGTAGTTCCATTCATCTATAGTTTCTTCTACAAGAATATTGGACATTACAATTTAAGAACAACAAAAATAAAGTACTGTAACTCAGATATACAGACACTTACATACTTACAGGTCTGTTTTGACAAGGTAGTCAGCCATGGCCTTTTAGTATGAATCACTCCATAATTTGACTGAAGCAATGTAAGGAAACCACAGAAACCATAAATCAGAATCGCTGGATGAAGACTGGAGCCTCCACCCTCCTGAATCCATGGCTACTCCATTTCAAACAGTGTTGCCTCATTCAGTTTATCCCTAGTGTACAATTCTGTTTTACAAATAATTTATTTAATCATGTTTAAGGCTAATGCTATACACACACACACACACACACACACACACACACACACACACACATGCACACACATGTACTATCAGCTGACATCAGGACCATCTTGTGTACTCAGTTGCCCACTTGCTAGCCTGAAAAACTGTGTAAGCATCCCTCTATTATGAGTGAGATGTTGAGCTCAGAAAGGGGATAAGATGTAGTATTATACGTTTGACAATATTATGAAAAGGATAGATTCTGCTCACCATACAGCAGAGTTGCTGAGTCAGAGATAGGCACAACAAAAAGACTGTCAAACAAGTTAGTTTTAGACCAAAAATGTTTTCATTGGAATTAGACAACATACACAAACACAAACTCACACAAAAAAACCACTGTCTGGTCTTGACAGCCAGAGACTGTGTCTTGCTGATGACATTATGTTTGCAAGTATCTTTGTGTGTTCATACGAATTCAGTTGAGAGTTATTATTCATTCCTAAAATTCTGTCTTTGTTACATAATCTATAGAGATGCCATTTAAATTTAATTTAACAGTGTCATTTTATGTCACCAAACAAAAATTCATAACATTAGTTTTCTTTATATACAATATCACTTCATTGTTTATTGACCAATTATAAAGTTACTTCTTTGCAAGGAGTTCTGCTGTTTTCTCAATGACTATTAATTCTGCACCATAATCAAAGAGAATTTTTTTCTTCATGATTGACTCTACTGGGAAAAATCATTGACAAATATCAGGAACAGTTTTGGTCTTAATATGTTACTCCTAGGAACTCCTATATTAGTGTGTTCTACCAACAGTTTAGTCTTTTTGAGGTATGTGTTATCTGTCCTCTTCGTACCCTTCCTTTTAGTTTTGAGAACCAGTCATTCGCTAACCTTGTTATTTCTAATGCTTCTGTCTTATTTAGTAGAATCATGGGGTCAATAGTACCAAAAAAACTTAGAAAGATCTAAATGTATTACAGTTTTGATTAGATTAGATTTACTTTCATTCCAATTGATCCGTAGTGAGGAGGTCCTCCAGGATGTGGAACATGTCAGAAAAACAACAATACATGACAAATATTTACAACTAAAACAAATGAGCTAATGTACCATTCCACAGGTCCCAAGTGGAATGATCATCATTTTTTTAATGAACACTATATGAAAGAGTCATTTTACAAATACTAATGCACTGAATTTAAAATAAAAAAGTTTTTTATTTATTTATAAGGTAATAAACATGTAATACAACTACTATAATACTTATTTACAATGAACACATTACTGCACTGAAATGGTGCAGAAGTTAGATTGTACTTATATATAAATCAGTTGGTTTTACTGAGAAATTCATCCATGGAGTAGAAGGAGTTGGCCCACCAATAAATCCTTCAGGCGTCTCTTAAACTGAATTTCATTGGTAGTTAAGCTTTTTATGGCTGCTGGCAAATTATTGAAAATGTGTGTTCCTGAATAATGCACACCTTTTTGTACGAGACTAAGTGACTTTAAATCCTTGTGAAGATTATTGTTATTTCTAGTATTGATTCCATGAATTGAGCTGTTGGTTTGAAAAGTGATATATTTTTAATGTCAAATTTCATTAAGGAATAAATATATTGGGAAGCAGTAGTTAGTATCCCTAGTTCCCTAAACAGGCTTCTGCAGGATGTTCTAGAGTTCACACCACATATAACTCTTACTGCACGTTTTTGTGCCCGGAAAACTTTAGCTTGGCTTGATGAATTACCCCAAAAAATAATCCCATATGACATTATGGAATGAAAGTAAGCATAGTATGTCAGCTTTTTCATTTTTATATCCCCTATGTCTGACAAAATTCGCATTGCAAACAGAGATTTGTTAAGACGCTTCAGCAGTTCTGTGGTGTGCTCCTCCCAGTTGAATTTATTATCAAGCTGTAATCCCAAGAATTTAACACTGTCCACTTCTTCTATCTTCTTTTCATCGTATGTTAGACATATACTCGTGGGACACCCCTTACAAGCCCTGAACTGCAAGTAGTGTGTTCTTTCAAAGTTTAGTGACAAAGAATTGGCTAGGAACCAGTGATTAATGTCCACAAATATTTTATTGGCTGATCCTTCTAAGACTACACTTGATTTGCTATTTATTGCAATGTTTGTATCATCGGCAAACAAAACGAACTTGGCATCTGATGATGTTACTGATGAAAGGTCATTGATATACACAAGAAAAAGTAAGGGCCCCAAAATGGAACCTTGTGGGACCCCACATGTAATTAGTTCCCAGTTGGATGATGCCTGATAGCTTGATACATGTCTCTTTCCTAATAACACCCTTTGTTTCCTGCCAGAGTTATAAGATTTGAACCATTTTGCAGCATTTCCTGTTACACTATAATATTCTAATTTACTTAAAAGGATATTGTGATTTACACAGTCAAATGCCTTTGACAGATCACAAAATATACCAGTTGCCTGCAATTTTTTGTCTAATGAATTAAGCACATTTTCACTGCAAGTGTAGATAGCCTTCTCAATATCAGAACCTCATAGAAATCCAAACTGTGACTTTGACAGTATGTTATTTGAGATAAGATGGTTATAAAGCCGACTGTACATTACTTTTTCGAACATTTTTGAGAATGCTGGCGACAGTGAAATTGGACGGAAATTTGATGCTATTTATTTATCTCCCTTCTTAAACAGTTGCTTAACTTCAGCATATTTCAGCCATTCAGAGACACACTCATATTTGTCAAGAGCACCAAGTACAATTGTTGTGAATTCTATTATTGTTGATCCCATACTTTGGCCACTTCAGAAACCATACTGTGATTCACTTAAGTTGTATTTATTCAAGTAATTCATTAATCTGTACCGAGCGAGGTGGCGCAGTGGTTAGCACACTGGACTCGCATTCGAGAGGACGACGGTTCAACCCCGTCTCCAGCCATCCTGATTTAGGTTTTCCGTGATTTCCCTAAATCGTTTCAGGCAAATGCCGGGATGGTTCCTTTGAAAGGGCACGGCCGATTTCCTTCCCAATCCTTCCCTAACCCGAGCTTGCGCTCCGTCTCTAATGACCTCGTTGTCGACGGGACGTTAAACACTAACCACCACCACCACCACCATTAATCTGTCTTTCATAATTGATCTGTTATTTTTGAGAATGATTACAGCAGTGAAATGGATCAGTAATTTTCTGTGTCTTCTGCTTTACCTATCTTTAGCTGAGGTAAAGATCTTGCATTTTTTTGGTAATATGGAACTTTTTCTGATGCGAAGGATTCATTTATGATGTTGTTAAGCAAGCTTGTATTTGTTCTATGCCTTGTTTCAGTGCACACATTGGCACTTCATCTAAGCCTATTTATGTTTCCTTTTGTGTGACATCCCAGACTATTTTGCTTTTAGTCTCTGCATTGTATATTATTTTGTTATCAAATGACTTTTTTTGCAACAATAAGCCCCTTCCTGTAAATCATTTTGTACCTGTGACAAAAATTTAAGAACCCTGGATCATTATGACTTCTTTTTCATGGAACTGAGGTACTTCAGGGTTTGGGAGGACATGTAAATATCTGCTGATATCCATTTGTTTTTGAGACACATTGATATGAATGTAGGTACTTTTGGAAATATCTCTCCAAAGCTCAATTTAAATAATGCTGAGAATTTGGAGAACTTCATATTAACATTAGTTTCTCTAAACACTTCATCCCAGCTTTGGTTTCCTAGTTCTTTAAAAAATCTGTATTTTGATTTCTGATAGTTTAGTTTATTAGAATCTTTTACACCTTTTACATAATACAGGAGTTGCCGTAATATATACAGCATATGCACAGCAAAATTCTACAAATTATTATGTTGTTGTTGTTGTGGTCTTCAGTCCTGAGACTGGTTTGATGCAGCTCTCCATGCTACTCTATCCTGTGCAAGTTTCTTCATCTCCCAGTACCTACTGCAACCTACATCCTTCTGAATCTGCTTAGTGTATTCATCTCTTGGTCTCCCCCTACGATTTTTACCCTCCACGCTGCCCTCCAATACTAAATTGGTGATCCCTTGATGTCTCAGAACATGTCCTACCAACCAATCCCTTCTTCTGGTCAAGTTGTGCCACAAACTTCTCTTCTCCCCAATCCTATTCAATACTTCCTCATTAGTTATGTGATCTACCCATCTAATCTTCAGCATTCTTCTGTAGCACCACATTTCGAAAGCTTCTATTCTCTTCTTGTCCAAACTATTTACCGAACATGTTTCACTTCCATACATGGCTACGCTCCATACAAATACTTTCAGAAATGACTTCCTGACACTTAAATCTATACTCAATGTTAACAAATTTCTCTTCTTCAGAAACGCTTTCCTTGCCATTGCCAGTCTACATTTGATATCCTCTCTACTTCGACCATCATCAGTTATTTTGCTCCCCAAATAGCAAAACTCCTTTACTACTTTAAGTGTCTCATTTCCTAATCTAATACCCTCAACATCACCCGACTTAATTCGACTACATTCCATTATCCTCGTTTTGCTTTTGTTGGTGTTCATCTTATATGCTCCCTTCAAGACACCATCCATTCCGTTCAACTGCTCTTCCAAGTCCTTTGCTGTCTCTGACAGAATTACAATGTCATCTGCGAACCTCAACATTTTTATTTCTTCTCCATGGATTTTAATACCTACTCCGAATTTTTCTTTTGTTTCCTTTACTGCTTGCTCAATATACAGATTGAATAACATCGGGGAGAGGCTACAACCCTGTCTTACTCCCTTCCCAACCACTGCTTCCCTTTCTTGTCCCTCGACTCTTATAACTGCCATCTGGTTTCTGTACAAATTGTAAATAGCCTTTCGCTCCCTGTATTTTACCCCTGCCACCTTTAGAATTTGAAAGAGAATATTCCAGTCAACATTGTCAAAAGCTTTCTCTAAGTCTACAAATGCTAGAAACGTAGGTTTGCCTTTCCTTAATCTTTCTTCTAAGATAAGTCGTAAGGTCAGTATTGCCTCACGTGTTCCTGTATTTCTACGGAATCCAAACTGATCTTCCCCAAGGTCGGCTTCTACTAGTTTTTCCATTCGTCTGTAAAGAATTCGAGTTAGTATTTTGCAGCTGTGACTTATTAAACTGATTGTTCGGTAATTTTCACATCTGTCAACACCTGCTTTCTTTGGGATTGGAATTATTATATTCTTCTTGAAGTCTGAAGGTATTTCGCCTGTTTCATACATCTTGCTCACCAGATGGTAGAGTTTTGTCAGGACTGGCTATCCCAAGGCCATCAGTAGTTCCAATGGAATGTTGTCTATTCCTGGGGCCTTATTTCGACTCAGGTCTTTCAGTGCTCTGTCAAACTCTTCATGCAGTATCGTATCTCCCATTTCATCTTCATCTACATCCTCTTCCATTTACATAATATTGTCCTCAAGTGCATCGCCCTTGTATAGACCCTCTATATACTCCTTCCACCTTTCTGCTTTCCCTTCTTTGCTTAGAACTGGGTTGCCATCTGAGCTCTTGATGTTCATACAAGTGGTTCTCTTATCTCCAAAGGTCTCTTTAATTTTCCTGTAGTCAGTATCTATCTTACCCCTAGTGAGATAAGCCTCTACATCCTTACATTTGTCCTCTAGCCATCGGTGCTTAGCCATTTTGCACTTCCTGTCGATCTCATTTTTGAGACGTTTGTACTCCTTTTTGCCTGCTTCATTTACTGCATTTTTATATTTTCTCCTTTCATCAATTAAATTCAATATTTCTTCTGTTACCCAAGGATTTCTACTAGCCCTCGTCTTTTTTCCTACTTGATCCTCTGCTGCCTTCACTACTTCATCCCTCAAAGCTACCCATTCTTCTTCTACTGTATTTCTTTCCCCCATTCCTGTCAACTGTTCCCTTATGCTCTCCTTGAAACTCTGTACAACCTCTGGTTCTTTCAGTTTATCCAGGTCCCATCTCCTTAAATTCCCACCTTTTTGCAGTTTCTTCAGTTTTAATCTACAGGTCATAATCAATAGATTGTGGTCAGAGTCCACATCTGCCCCTGGAAATGTCTTACAATTTAAAACCTGGTTCCTAAATCTCTGTCTTACCATTATATAATCTATCTGATACCTTTTAGTATCTCCAGGGTTCTTCCATGTGTACAACCTTCTATCATGATTCTTAAATCAAGTGTTAGCTATGATTAAGTTGTGCTCTGTGCAAAATTCTACCAGGTGGCTTCCTCTTTCATTTCTTAGCCCCAATCCATATTCACCTACTACGTTTCCTTCTCTCCCTTTTCCTACACTCGAATTCCAGTCACCCATGACTATTAAATTTTCGTCTCCCTTCACAATCTGAATAATTTCTTTTATTTCATCATACATTTCTTCAATTTCTTCGTCATCTGCAGAGCTAGTTGGCATATAAACTTGTACTACTGTAGTAGGCATGGGCTTCGTGTCTATCTTGGCCACAATAATGCGTTCACTATGCTGTTTGTAGTAGCTTACCCGCATTCCTATTTTCCTATTCATTATTAAACCTACTCCTGCATTACCCCTATTTGACTTTGTGTTTATAACCCCGTAGTCACCTGACCAGAAGTCTTGTTCCTCCTGCCACCGAACTTCACTAATTCCCACTATATCTAACTTTAACCTATCCATTTCCCTTTTTAAATTTTCTAACCTACCTGCCCGATTAAGGGATCTGACATTCCACACTCCGATCCGTAGAACGCCAGTTTTCTTTCTCCTGATAACGACATCCTCTTGAGTAGTCCCCGCCCGGAGATCCAAATGGGGGACTATTTTACCTCCGGAATATTTCACCCAAGAGGACGCCATCATCATTTAATCATACAGTAAAAGCTGCATGCCCTCGGGAAAAATTACGGCCGTAGTTTCCCCTTGCTTTCAGCCGTTCGCAGTACCAGCACAGCAAGGCCGTTTTGGTTATTGTTACAAGGCCAGATCAATTATTATTACAATTTATTACATTACAATTTATTACAATTACAATACAAATTATTATAATAAATATAAAATTAATATTTTGCAATGTATTTAAAAAATTTAACAATGAACTAATGCATCAGCCTTATACATGCCCTCTAATGATTTGACATACAATCAGTACCCTTTGAGAAGCACATATATCACATCATTTACAGTTTAAAGAGTTACAAACAAAATATAAAATTTGAAATGCAAACAGCATGACTGAATGACAATGAAGACAATACAAGTGTTTGTTGCTGATTCAGAGATTCAAATTATTCATCTATGTTACAAAAACATTTCGTTAACAGGTACTTTTTTAGTTCTGTCTTAAATTTTCTCTTATTTTCAGTTACCTTGATGCAAATTGGCAGTGTATTATACAGCTTTATTTCATAATGGCTCACATGTTTTTGAGGCTTTGTTTTTCTACCTCTTTCACATGCAGATTCTTACTGATACAGGTATTGCAGTTATGTAAATCTGGGTTGGGTTGGGTTGTTTGGGGGAAGAGACCAAACTGTGAGGTCATCTGTCTCATCGAATTAGGGAAGGATGAGGAAGGCAGTCGGCCGTGCCCTTTCAAAGGAACCGTCCTGGCATTTGCCTGGAGTGATTTAGGGAAATCACGGGAAACCTAAATCATGATGGCTGGACGCGGGATTGAACCATTGTCCTCCCAAATGCGAATCCAGTGTGCCAACCACTGCGTGTAAATCTGAATCCATATGTAAACTACTTAAGTGTGTTTTTGTATACAGTACACTTTGGACTTTGTACAAAGATGGTGCTGCAACTATTTTTAGCTGCATGAAAAAGGGCTTGCACTGTTTCTGTGGAGAGCTGTGTATAATAATTCTAATGGGTCTTTTCTATAATTTAAAAATGTCTGCCATGCAAGATTTTGTTACACCCCAGAACATTATTCCATAACATACAATAGAATGGAAATAAGCAAAATACACCAATCTTGCACATTCTGTGTTACAAATTCTAGAAATTATTCTTAGTGTAAAACTTGCAGAACGGAGTTTTTTTGGTTATGTATATGACATAGTCTTTCCAGCTCAAGTCATGATGAATGTGCTGTGTCGTCCAAACAAGACACAGCCAGGGCAAAAGCACCACTGATGCAAAGGTGTGAGCTGGTGCTAGTTCCATGGAGACTCGCCAGTTGTGCAAGTTCCACCAACGCACGGATGGTGCTCAGGATGAAGATATTGACTTTGCCTCGACCAATTGCTGGCCGAGTACAATTCACCAATAACCACATGATAATGGACAGAAGCCTACTTGGAAGATAGAAGAGCAGCTCTCACACATTTGGTTATAGATCATCGTTGAGGGTTGACTTAGACAGGAAACATCATTTAGTGAGCTCTTAGAAGTGAACTGACAGTTGTAAATTGCATTTGCAATATACTGTAAAGTTTACCTACAATTATTTGCACTTAATGATTGAGGGCCTTTTTTGTGATATTATTAAATATAGTGTTACAGACTTCATTATTTGACAAGTCACAAAGATAAGTAAACCTTTGTAATTGATTTGTGTGACTTTGTTACTAATTTGTTGGAGTGTTGTAGAACCTTCTTTCTCTTCTCCAGTTACCTGACCCTGGGGCGTAGTTGTTTAATAGTGGCAGGGAGAAATTGTCTTAGCGGTATACTGCACCAGAAACCATTTCACAAACTCACAAACTTGGCCTACCATAACAACAGTGGCAGCTTGCACCTCGACAGCCATAGCGACAAGGCCTATACAAAACTGGCGACGAGGGCGTTCAAAAGAACGTGCATGCCCAAAAATTTTGTATACTGTACTTTTTCTATTTCATGGTCACTAAATAATAAGTGGAGGTCATCCTTCTCATTTGTACTGTCTGTCGTTTGTTTTATTTAAATCTTGTGTTAACTTATTACCATGAAACAACTGCTGCACATGCTTCAGAACTGTCTCAGCTTGTAGTGGATATGAATTTTCTGCTATCACTTACAATTATGGTATTATCATCTGCAAATAATTTTGAATGAACTTTTGGGGCTTTTAATGTCAGTTATATAGATCAAGAATAATACCCTGTGGGACACTTGTGATATCCACTTTATTTCTTTAGCTGTTTGAGATGAGATGAGCTCCACAACCTGAGTTCTACCATGTAGATAGGATTCAAACAGTTTCTTACCAATTCCTCTGATGCCAATAGCCTCCAGTTTGACATGCAGAATTTGGTGGTTTACTGTATCAAAGGCCTTGGAAAGATGTAGGTTGATTCCTTTCTTATTGTCTAAATTCTTAACTATCTCTTCCATATAGATGATAAATAATTGAAACCCTCAGCTGCCAACAGGTGTTGTTGATATACCTCAAGAGGGACAGCAGAAAATGTGTGCCCCAACTGGAACTCGAACCTGGGATCTCCTGCTTACATGGCAGACACACTATTCATCTGAGCTCTTCCATATAAGCCTGTATAACGGTTTCTGTGCTGTAACCTGTACAATAGCCGTGCTATGTTTCAATTCAAGAGATTGAAGATGTTAAGGCAGCTTACAAGTCTGCTGTTCATCAGTTTTTCAATGATTTTTTAAAAAGATTGAAGGAGAGATATAGGTCTGTATCTTTCTACCTTGCATGCATCTATATTTTTGAACAGAGGTCTAACCTCTGCAATTTTCAGCCTCTGTGAGAACAAACCTTTACTGAATGATGAATTTGCAATATGTACCAGTGGTTTCAAAATTTGTGAGGTAACTTTTTTTATTGGTGACATCAGCACTTCAGCCATTCCTGCAGACATTTTTGGTTTCATATTATTAATTAGTTTCAACATTTCATATTCATTTGTGGGACTTATTCTCATACTGTTGACTACTGTTATTTTTTCCTGTTTGACAAAGTTATTACTTAGTTTCTCAGGTACACTTAGAAAGTAATTATTAATTTAATTGGGCAAGGCTTTCCTCTTTATTTTAATGTTATCACTAGATTTAACTATAATGTTCTGTTTCATACTGCTCTTTCCTTATTAATCTGTCTTTTGCTAAATTAATTACTCTTCTTTGCACTTTTTTGTAGTTTCTCACATGATTATTAAAATTATGTCAGTAAAAGTTTTCATTTCAGAGTTGAGTCTTTCTGTACTCTTAGAAGAATTTTTTGTACTAGATGTGTTCCATAAATTTGTGTGTCTAGATGAGGTGATTTTGATTAATCTTTCTGGAAAGGACATTTCAAAATTTATCTTGAAAAGAGGAGAGAAAACATTGTATGCTGCATTTGTTTTTGTTTGTGACAATACTTCTGCCCGGGACTGGTTATCCAGTGTGATACCAAACAGGTTGTAGTTTTCAGGGGAGAAAATTCTTTTATACATATGATGTACTCTTTTTGTATTTACTGGAACTGTGAGCACTTTAAAGATGAGAGCATTTGTGATGAGATATGACTAGGCCAACATTCATTACTTCTGTATATGAAGTTTATGTATTTGAAATTATATTGTCTATGAGACTTTTTTGTGTTAGAATATAAGTTAAAATTGTGTAGAATATAGAGGAATTGAATTTTGACTGGACATTCTACTAACAAAAAGTCTCCACATATAATTATAACGACAAGAATTGCACTACAAGGAAAGCAAATATCTATCACAAAAGATTACAAATATCTAGGGATAACACTCCAGCCATCCGCAAAGTGCTTCACTGAACACACAACAGAGAAAGTGATACAGGCCATCAGAGCGATAAACGAAATAAGTTCCATCAAAACACTAAATCTAGACACAGCTATGGCACTCTTCAAATAAAAAATAATACCAATACTGGCTTATGGGATAGAAATCATATGGATACACCTAAATGCAAAGAACTTAGATACATTGGAAAGAGTAAAAGCAACCTATATGAAAAGAGCATTAGGGGTAGCAAAAACCACAAGATCAAGATTAGTCTACCTTCTCGCCTGAGAATCTTTCCTCATAGAGGATCTAAGGACAAGGTTCTTACTTCCCAACACGTCAGCATTGGAGAACCTACTAAGATCGCTACTCAAGAAAAGAGAGGAAGTACCAACGGAATTCGATGGATCTGGGGCCATGATCGACTGCACTTGGACAGCAGCAAATTTTGAAATGAGACACGTACTTACAAGACTCGCAGTACACGGATTCCACCATGAAATTTGTGCAAATACAACATACCACGAACTGTCAAACCTTTGCAAGTGTACACTATGTGGACAGTTTTGTGAGAGATACCATACAGAAATATGTAACAAGAGGACCATATCAACTAGAGACTATGCAGTAAATGGTTCAAATGATAATCTGTTATAATACCTGCACTGAATGTAATCTACTACTAAGAATTATGCAGACACTCAATACAGCCTTGTAATTCACTCTCAAATGATTGTAATCTAATGTATAACCATAATGGCTATTTTGCTGCAATGAATTGTTTAATTATTGATTTCTCATCATGAAAGATGCTCAGCACTGCCTGACTCTCATTTATAAAATTTTATGGGTCATCATATTGTGATGTATGCACTGACATTACCATTGTTGTTCTTTTTTATTTTCATTTTCACTGCTGTAGTCTTAAAATGTTTCTCCACACTCAAAACTTCAGCTTCACGCCTGTTTTTTACTTTCTGACTTTGTATAAAAGCACACACCTCCATTTTGTCTTCCTTCTGAGAAAAATGACTAATCAAGTTATATTGGGGAGTACTAATGTTTTCTAGCTCATAACTTTTGCATCATTGATCTTGAATACAAATACAGTCAACACAAGCATCATTGGCTTCAATCTCAAGTTCTGGAACTTTATTTTTGAGACACTTTTAAGCTGTTGCAACTAGGTTGAGAGGAGCACATATTTTTATTGACTGGTGTCACCGGCTTCTTCGTATTGAGGGTGGGTACCAAAAATCCTTTGGGTACACAGGTTTCCTACACCTTAACATTCTTGCTTCTGGATATGCTGCACTTGTTGAATCAGTTGACTCAGTGGCTGTTGGCACAGCACTCAATATTTTTCTAGTTAATGATGCGGTTGTGTAGTCTGTAGCTGCTTCTGATACTGCTGTGGAAACCTCTATCCCAGACAAATCTTTTGCCTCAACTGCTTTTGTGGCAAGTGAAGATTCTGCTGCTGGACCAGGTATCAGCGATTTAGTTTCATTTTCTTGCTTAAAATTTTCAGTTGCTGTGTTTGGTGGTGGAAGCAGTATGGCCAAGTTGCTCTTGCCTTTAACTGCTTTCACTGAATTTAGGATTTCTTGACTAATGAATGCTTTTCGAAGTTTGTTTTTATGAAGATCCTGCCTGGTAAAATGACTTCTTTCTGCAGATGGTATTTCCATGTACATGGCATTTGGGTGAGTTTGATAAGTATTCTGAAATTTTCTATTGGTAACTGTGATTTTGTTGTTGACACAGGAGCTTTCTATAATATTGTGGAACCCTGCCAACAAAAAAGTTAACTTTTGTAATTTTCTCTTGTAGCAAGTGCACCCTCATTCCTATAAACGCCATTAGTGCCTTCTATTAATACACTGTTGCTTCCAGGATTCCGAAAATTTTTGTAGTTTTTAGAACTTCACATAAGAGTGCACCTGGTTTTGTTATTCCGCTAATCCCATAGTGCTCAGAGCCATTTGTTATTCCGCTAAGTGTAAGATACTTTGCATGTTACATATAATGTCAGCTAAGCCCTTTCCATGAGTGTCTGAAAGTATGTAAAGATTTTCTTTGTTTTAAATGTCTTTTGAAGGCCTACAGTGTCGGGAATTTTTCCATGCCTAATCTTATTCTTATTATTTGGCAGAAATGGTCCGATAGACGAAGATCTTTTACAACTACATCACACTTTTCCCTGTCCATATTGTGTGTACACAGTCAATTACTGATGCAGTCATTGTAGTAACCCTTACAGCCCTACTGACAAATAGGGACATCCCAAAAAGTTTGAAGGATATTTATGAATTTATGGTATTTGTGTTTATGTTTATGTTGCCACACAAAGGTATGTAAACTTTTGTACTTGAGACACTACCTAGAACTTCCATTAATTTACTGGAAAGGTTGTCCGCACAATCATTGAGAAATCAATACACACACAAAATTGGTGATATCAAATTTATTTATAATTTCAAGCCCTGTTAATTCAATGGATGACATTTCAAATTGTTTGCTTTTACTTCCTGTACTAAGGTCATGTCTTGATGAGACTGCATGTGTAAGGGACTTTGTGTCCCATGTCCCATGGGAGAGGAAAAGGTAGGTCACTAATCAAAAGTGTTGTTTTGTGATGAAACTGCGTAAAAAGGGTCACATTCTACTGCTAGTGTGAATGCTAAAATGTCACACACATGCTACAGGACATGGAATGAATTAAGATAATAAACTTCTGCTGCTGGAGATATCAGAGGAGACAAATTTATTATAGATATATGAAAGGGATTTTGTATTGTTAATAAGATTTTTGTTGAAATATGTGTAGAAATAAGAGTGACTTACGATTATGAAAGGAAGATTTAAACTGTAAACAACAGAGACAATATAACAAAGTTTATTTAAAGGAGAAAAGGTATGTTGGAGTTTCATTTCAGTGATCACTAAGTATGAAGTTCCTGAACTGGCATGACTTGCATAAACAAAGTGTATTGGAAAACCATGGAAAACCTGCAGTTTAGATGATCAAATTCATCTTCAGAAGTAAATTTCAAAGAATAATAATAAGAACAATAGCTTCTATCCTTATCAAAGATAAAGTTGAGATCATATGTCTATCGAAAACTGTAATGCTATCAGAATGGTTCTACATGTAATTTCTTGATCTCCAAAATTCTATGGACATTTGAGCTTCGATACTGCTCATAAAAATATGCTGTGATGTTTACGTGAAGATTAATCACAATTTTTGAGTCCTAACTAAATCATCAGACAAGTCAATCAACCAACGACAAATGAGCTCAACTTGCACTGACTGGGACAATGTAGTCAAAATGGCAACTGTGACAGAACCATGAATAGAGAGACGTGTAGGCTGAAGTAATAGTGAAAACAGCATTTTAAGATACAAGAAAGAGAGAAATAAAAAAAATAACTTACATGTAATTGAAATGAAAGTTAATGTTTTTCAATTTATTCTATGAATGTAATGTGTATGTACTAATCCAGGTGTACTGTTTTTCTTGTAACCATCTGTTGGATACAAAAAACAAGTCACTGAACAGGCAAGTCTGTCACAAATGATTTTCAGTCACAGTGATCATCAGAAAGGCAGAGTCATGCACAGGAATTTTTCTTCTGGACGATTTGAATCACTTGAACACTTAAGCTTTCAGCATTGAGTAGGGATAGTACACTCTGACTCTGTAGTTTCCATATAATTATGTTATAAATTTCATACTGCTTTCTGTGGATTAGTTTAAGTATTAATGTTAGATATTCGTGTCTTATGTGTGAAAATTTTACAGGATTATCTAGATACTAGTTATAACAGTGATTGTTATCTAGAAGTGTATTTCTGGATAAGTAAACAGCTTTGTGAGGGATTCTTATGGGTCATGGGGCACTAACTAGGCTACAGTATAAAATGGAGAATGAAAGACAAGATAATGTACAACCAACAGAAGAGATAGTTGTGCTGCACAACCTCTGACAACTAGTCAAGGAGAGCACTGTGCATTGATTGTGGTTCCTTGGTTGAGAAACTCAATGAGCAGAGGGCCCATGCAGTCGAAAAAGAAAGTTATCATGACCTTACTGGACCCCTTGTGTGAACAGCTTTGCATTTATTTGGCAGTGGAGATGTAGGATGTTTCAACCGTTGGCTTTGCCATTTAACCTCGGGCTGTTGGAATGCTGTCAGACAGAATCATTCTGTTGCATAATGACGCCCTCTCTCACACTGACAATTGGATGAAGCTACACTTGGGAAACCTGCAACAATCTTTGTACAGCACAGATCTTTCATTATGTGACTTTCACATCTTTGATGACCTGAAGAAAGACATGCATCAACATTAGTTTCAGTCAGACGAGGAAATGCCAGAGTGGTGTGGTCACGGATCCATCACCGGCCAAATGTGATCTGTTAGGCAGGAATTGAATGCCTTGTCTCCCAGTGGGATAAATGTCTTAACATGTATGGTGATTGTTTTTGAATGGAACCATTCCATGGTCCCGTTGTTCTCGGTGTATAGTTTTCATTGGACTGCCCCTCATAGTCCAAGAACTATAAATAAAAACTGGGTCCCACATAAGGATTTGACTGCATGATCCTCGGATTTTTTTCTTTCCACTGTGTCAACTGCTTTCTGTTAACATAGATGGATCATGCTTCATCTGGCCACACCAAAAATACTAGGCCTATTTCTTTTTAAACACTGGCTCATCTGGAGCTCCCACTCCAGTCACTTTCATTTTTGGCTAAGTCTTCCATATATCATAAATTTAGAAGAAATCGGTGATGATGGGTAGGCACAGTCCACTTGTCGGTCATAGCTAAGACGGGTGGTAGACAGGATAATGTGAAAATGGAGTTAGTTTACAAAAGAGACTGCTTACAAATCACTAATGCGCCCCATCTTAAGAACATTGCTTGAATGTGTGGGACCCATACAAAACAGGATTAACAGATTTCAGTGAAGGTATACAAAGAAGGGCAGCTCAAATGGTCACAGGTTTGTAAGACTCATGGAAGAGTGTCATGGAGATGTTGCAAAACCTGAGTTGGCTAGAAGATAGAGACCAATGATCCCACCTAATTACAAAGTTTCAAGAAGTAGTATTAACTGAAGTCTAGAGACATTCTTCAGACCGCAATGGACTGTTTCCACAGGTATCACAAAGACAAAATTGGAGGCATGTAAGCAGTCATCTTCTGCTGGAACTGGAAGAAACACTAACAATGTCAAGTATCATCTCCACACTCTTAGCAGTGGTTTGCAACCTATTTACGTAGTGGTAACATGCAAACAAAGGGATCTTGCTCTAAGGTGGGACAGATCAGGGCTTAATTTCGTTTGGAACTATAATTTACTGCTACACTGGCACCAGTGAACATGACAGTGATTGACAAATGATAGTGACATTCATGTTCAGATGTGTTGCTTACTTGTAGTGATGAATACGAACTTAGATCAGTTCCATTGTAAAACTACTCAATGAATAGAAATTAAATGATATTTAAAGAATTTATGAAACATCTAACTACATGTTCCATATCACATCATGTGTAAGTGTTTTGCCCCCCCCCCCTCCCCCCTCCAACTCCTCAGAAAGTCAGAATTGTATGTGACCACGTTGGAATAGGAATATCTCCATCATCATTTATAACTAAATGCCTTAATAGTTAATATTAGACCATAGGCACCTGCAGAAATTTTTCCAGAGGGGGCAGGAGACAAGACTCTAAAATTGACAATTTTGATTCAAATTAGATGGTTGGTTTCTTGTCATAATAACTAAATTTTGTAGGTGATTCAAAAAAAATTAATAACTAATGGCTGTTCATGCAGTATTTGTATTTTTTATAGATAGATTACTTTGATACTTAAAAAGATAGGCATGACTATGATTACCTTCAAAGTAAAGCTTTTTGTGTTACTGACATGATTATGGACGTGACACATTTTTTTTTAAGTTGACAATCTAACATTTTATCCTTTTACATGTTTCCAACAAAATGATCAATAAGCTAGGAGATAACGCAGAAAAAGTTTTGTTGTTGTTGTGGTTTTCAGTCAAGAGACTGGTTTGATGCAGCTCTCCATGCTACTCTATCCTGTGCAAACTTCTTCATCTCTGAATAACTACTACAACCTACATCCTTCTGAATCTGCTTACAGTGTTCATCTCTTGGTCTCCCTCTATGATTTTTATCCTCCATGCTTCCCTACAATACTAAATTGATGATCCCTTGATGCCTCAGAACATGTCCTACTAACCAATCCGTTCTTCTAGTCAAGTTGTGCCACAAACTCCTCTTCTCCCCAATTCTTTTCAGTACCTCCTCATTAGTTATGTGATCTACCCATCTAATCCTCAGCATTCTTCTGTAGCACAACATCTTGAAAGCTTCTATTGTCTTCTTGCCTAAACTATTTACCATCCATGTTTCACTTCCATACACGGCTACACTCCAAACAAATACCTTCAGAAAGGGTTCCTGACACTTGAATCTATTCTCAATGTTAACAAATTTCTCTTCTTCAGAAACGCTTTCCTTGCCATAGCCAGTCTATATTTCATATCCTCACTACCTCAACCATCATCAGTTATTTTGCTCCCCCAATAGCACAACTCAGCTACTACTTTAAGTGTCTCATTTCCTAATCTAATTCCTCAGCATCACCAGATTTAATTAGACTATGTTACATTATCCTCGTTTTGCTTTTGTTGATGTTCATCATCCTTTCAAGACACTGTCCATTCCGTTCAGCTTCTCTTCCAAGTCTTTTGCTGTCTCTGATAGAATTACAATGTCATCATTGGCAAACTTCAAAGTTTTTATTTCTTCTTCATGGATATTAATTCCTAGTCCAAATTTTTCTTTTGTTTCCTTTACTGCTTGCTCAATATACAGAATAAAATTGGGGATAGGTTACAACCCTGTCTCACTCCCTTCTCAATCACTGCTTCCCTTTCATGCCCCTCGACTCTTATAACTGTCATCTGGTTTCTGTACAAATTGTAAATGGCCTTTCGATCCCTGTATTTTTCGCCTGCCATCGTTAGAATTTGAAAGAGAATATTCCAGTCAACATTGTCAAAAGCTTTCTCTATGTCTACAAATACTAGAAACGTAGGTTTGCCTTTCCTTATCCTATCTCCTAAGATAGGTCATAAGGTCAGTACTGCCTCATGTGTTCCAACATTTCCATTAATTTTTAAAGAACTTGTGTTAGTATTTTGCAGCTGTGACTTATTAAACTGATAGTTTGATAATTTTTCACACATGTCAACACCTGTTTCCTTTGGGATTTGGATTATTATATTCTTCTTGAAGTATGGAGGCACCTCACCTGTCTCATACATCTTGTTCACCAGATGTAAGAGTTTTGTCGTGGCTGGGGCTCCCAAGGCTATCAGTAGTTCTAATGGAATGTTTTCTACTCCTGGGGCCTTGTTTTGACCTAGGTCTTTCGGTACTCTGTCCAATTCTTCATGCACTATGATGTCTCCCATATCTTCATCTACATTCTCTTCCATTTTCATAATACAGCCCTCAAGTACATCACCCTCTATATACTCCTTCCACCTTTCTGCTTTCCCTTCCTTGCTTAGGACCTGTTTTCCATCTGAGCCCTCTTTTGTCCGAAAATCTCTTTAATTTTCCTGTAGGCAGTATCTACCATACCCTTAGTGATATACGCTTCCACACCCTTACATTAGCCATTTTGCACTTTGATCTCATTTTTGAGATGATCTTCCTTTTCACCTACTTTATTTACTGAATTTTAATATTTTCTTCTCTCATCAATTAATTTTAATATCTCTTCTGTTACCCAAGGATTTCTACTAGCCCTAGTCTTTTTACCTATTTGCCCGGCAGAGGTTCGAATCCTCCCTCGGGCATGTGTGTGTGTGTTTGTCTTTAGGATAATTTAGGTTAAGTAGTGTGTAAGCTTAGGGATTGATGACCTTAGCAGTTAAGTCCCATAAGATTTCACGCACATTTGAACATTTTTTAGCCACTTGATCCTCTGCTGCCTTCACTATTTCATCTCTCAAAGTTACCCATTCTTCTTCTACTGTATTTCTTTCCCCTGTTCTTGTTAACCATTCCCTAACACTGTCTCTGAAGACAACCTCTGGTTCTTTCAGTTTATCCAGGCCCAATCTCCTTAAATTGCAACCTTTTTGCAGTTTCTTCAGTTTTAATCCACAATTGTGATCAGAGTCCACATCTGCCCCTGGAAATGTCTTACAATTTAAAACCTGGTTCCTAAATTTCTGTCTTATCATCATTATGTAACTTACCTTCCAGTGTCTCCACGCCTCTTCCACGTGTACAACCTTCTTTCATGATTCTTAAACCAAGTGTTAGCTATGATTAAGTTACGCTCTGTGCAAAATTCTACCAGGCAGATTACGCTTTCCTTCCTTATCTCCAGTCCACATTCGCCTACTACTTTTCCTTCTCTTCCTTTTCCCCCAGTTGAATTCGAGTCCCCCATGACTCTTAAATTTTCGTCTCCCTTAACTATCTGAATAATTTGTTTTATCACATCATACATTTTTTCAGTCTCTTCATAATCTGTGGAGCTAATTGGGGTATAAACTTGTACTACTGTGGTAGGCATGGGCTTCATGTATATTTTGGCTACAATAATATGTTCACTATGCCATTCACAGTATAGCTTATGTGCGTTCCTATTTTTTTTTATTAATTCTTAAACCTACTCCTGATTATCCCTATTTGATTTTGTATTTATAACCCTTGTTCCTCCTGCCTCCAAACTTCACTAATTCCCATTATATCTAACTTTAACCTATCCATTTCCCTTTTTAATTTTTTTTAACCTACCTGTCCAACTAAGGGATCTGACACTCTATGCTCAAATCCGTAGAATGCCAGTTTTGTTTCTCCTGATAGCGACATTTTCCTGGGTAGTCCTCGCCTGAAGATCCAGATGGGGGACTATTTTACCTCAGGAATACTTTATCCATGAGGACGCCACCATCATTTAGCCATACAGTAAGGCTGCATGCCCTCAGGAAAAATTACGTCTGTACTTTTCCCTTGCTTTCAGCCATTCACTGTACCAGCACAGCAAGGTCGTTTTGGTTGATGTTACAAGGCCAGATGAGTCAGCCATCCAGAGTGCTGCATCTGCAACAACTGAAAAAAGGTGCTGCTCCTCTTCGGGAACCACACGTTTGTCTGGCCTCTCAACAGATACCATTCAGTTGTGGTTGCACCTACTGTACGGCTATTTGTATCGCTGAGGCACACAAGCCTCCCCACCCTCAGCATGGTCCTTGGTTCATTGGGGGTGGGGGGGGGAATACTTGGTAAACAATTTTTTTTCATATACCAATAACTGATACCGAATGTCAAAAGTCTGAAGTAGGAAATGATCAGAAGTGAGAATATTGTGGTTGAAAACAAAAATAACCAGTCATACACAGATTTTACGTGTCTTCGGCAAAGGTGATTATACAGAAGACAAATTTTAATCCATAGTGGGATGCACACAGTATCGCACATGGCATTCTGCAAACTCAAATAACGCTACAGGAACCGCTGCGTTTAGCTATTGCTGATTACGTTAACCCTTAGCTTTCCAGTCATCATTTATCCACTCTCTGTCTCAGGTGCATTCAGAGAGACTGCTTTATTTACATACCTATAAAACTGCATTGACCAATTTAAGTGAAACAACTCAGCTTTTTTAAGTAAAAGGTTACATTAATATCAGGCAAAACTTATATTCAAATAAATTTTAATATTTAATTTTAGGACAACAACGCATTTAAAAAGGAGACTGCACAAAATGAACATAATATTTCAAGATAATGTTCATAATATAAAAACTCCAATACCCTACATTCTAAATTTTACCTTTTTCTATATTTTCATCGTTTTTATAGATATAGTAATAAAAAACAGAAGAAATTCCTACAAAACATTTCAAAAATTAGAAATTCCGCAACTACTTGTTAGGTTCCTGGGTTCCTTCTCAAAAGTTTTTTTTGACTCGCTGAAAATATTTGTCCAGAATTCAAGGCAGACGGGCTTCTTGCTAAAAAGCAAACAAAGCGCGGCTTCATGTTCCTTTTTGGGTCACAGATGCAGCATGTTTTGTATTTTTCCAGTCATTCTACAACGACTTCTGCTCTTCGATTTGTCACACCCAAAGCAAAGCGAATGGATGCACGAAGTTCATAGGGCATGTGAGAGTTGTTCACTCGCTTTTCCATCTGTGGTGTCACCAACAGGTCTGGGAACTTTCAAAAAGTTACAACTGCTGCCTTTAGTACTGCCTCTGTAGGAGTTGTGAAGAACAAACTCGTAGCTGAATAAAATAGTAAATCGAAAAATCCTTTTAGTTAACATAAATCAGCATCATACCAAACACTTCGAACATTTTCAGGCTTTTCTTTATTTCTTCATTAGTCCGTTTCAATATAACACTCAAAATATAGTCAGTCATAAGAAAATTTCAAATAATACGAGGATATGGATTATTACCTACTTGAGCAGGTGGTCGCCTTGTTGGAAAACGAATGATGATGTGTTGTCGAACACGATATCGCTTTGGAAGAGGCCTCCACGACCAGCGAGATTTGTTTCGACAAACTATGTTTCTAGAAGAACCTTTAGCCAAAGATTAAGTCTTCACACTTCTGCGTTGGTCACTTTGATCACTTTTGTAACCAAGGAATTCACAGGTATCAAAACAAATTCGTCTTTACTTTCACACTGTACGTTTCTGAACTATGTTCACTTTCAACTTCGTTGCCACTATCTACTCCAGCATCGCTTTCTAAATTGTCCTCAAACCATTTTAAAACAGTATCCTCAAAATCGGATTCTGTAACACAAACAACAGACAAAGACCCGGCCACTAAATCCATAAAGCAAAGTCCCACGTGCCGGTCTCAGAGACCACTAGCACGTAAGTAACAGTAATAATTTTGGCCCACGTCGTGTCTAAGTGGCCACTGACGAAGAAAACCTTGGCGGGTTCGGGAAAGAACAACCAGACAATGCTGTAATCTCTTACTCCACCTCTATGCATTAGCAACAGAGTAACAAGAGACGCTAGCGGTCTGAGAGATAGCCCTGGGACGTCAAGGGTTAAGAAGACTGAGACAGGGAATTTGATTCCGCAACAGTTCGGAAACGCCTCGTAGCCAATTTGACAACAATACTTCGACAAAGGTATCAAGCAAGGCGGCACAGCACACAAGAGCGACTTTTTTTCCACCTTCATATTTTCTTCCGCAGAACAGCAGTGTGCTCATTATTATGTGAAGCAAAGCGAATTACAAACAAATGAAGTCAGTGCTCCATAATCGAATGTCTGGTGTTACATTTCCTCAAGAGAACTTCGAAATTCCCTTGGACCTATCTCACTGCAATTAGCGAAGTAGTGCTTCAATTGGCTAAACGACAGGTTTTGCAGAATCACTGAAATTACTCCTACAAATATATGAGAATTCTGTGATGAATGAAAACTCGTAGGCCTGCTCCAGATTCTGGTAGGATAGAATGTTTGGTATTACATTTCCTAAAGAGAACATCGAAATTCCCAAAGAACTATCTCACAGCAATTAGAGAAGTAATGCTTCAATTGGCTAAACGACAGGTTTTGCAGAATCTCTGAAATTACTCCTACAAATATATGAGAAATCTGTGATGAATAAAAACTCGTAGGCCTGCTCCAGATTCTGGTAGGCTGGAGAGTTCAAGCGTCACTTCTAGCACCCCCCCCCCCCTCCCCCCGCCACACACACACACACTTCCACACACTTCCAGACTCCTATTTGGTCATAATTTCCCACGAACATCTACACCACGGCAGGGCAACAGGCAGTCCGCATCCGGGCAGCGATTGATTTCAATCCGCCCTGTGGACGATATCCGCGGGAGAGGACAACGTGCTCACACTGTACTCCACAGAGGACGCATTTTCGGGTATTCCTGCGAAGGCTCGGCACAGGTTTGCAACTCATTGATGCAGACCGGTGAAAGACTTGCATAAAGACTTGTCCAGACAGAACGTAACCTGGTGACACGTCCCAGGCAGTGCTGGATGCCCGGTGTTTACAAGGCAAGGGACGACACACAGGCAAGCGCTGGCCCCAGCGACTGGCTGTTGCTGCGTCAGCTGTCTCTCTAGAAGCGGCCGATACCTCATTAGCACCTTGCATGCGTATCGCGGTACGGAACTGCCTCTCACAGCTGCTACAGCACAGCAGTCAAATGCGGACGCTATTTACGGCCTGTGTATGTGCTACAGATTGACAGGTGATGTTTGGTTTATGGGGCGCTCAACTGTGTGGTCATCAGCACCCATGCAAAGTCTCAATTTTTACACAGTCCATTTTCTTTTCACAATCCCATCTAGTCTCTCTCACAAACGATGTTGATGATGAAAGGATGAGGACAACACAAACACCCAGTCCCCGGGCAGAGAAAATCCCCAACCCGGCCGGGACATTGACACAGCACAAACGCTTGCAGCAGGCAACAATGCCGCTAAAATTACCGACAGCCTGCGAAATGTGCCGACTTTAACAACGACAGCAGGTGCCGCTGAACGAACTAGTTCTCCGTTGTCAGTTCGCGCCTGATTTTCTGCGCTAGTTGTTCCTTAATTTCGTTCAAGTGTCTCTGTGCATCGAGTTTATGGACAAAATGTCTGGCGTCAAAAGGAGGAAAGTAGATGCTGAATGTCGTCAATTCCAGAAGAAATGGACTGAAGATTACTTATTCACGATGTACAACAGTAAACCTGTTTGCTTGTAACATGAAAAGGCACTTTTCTACGAAACACAGTGTTCAACAACAGCTTACAGGGCAACAGTGGAAAGACAAAATAAAGTTATTGATTTCCAAGTTGGACAAGCAACAGCAAATGTTTGTCAAACCGAGGACACAGTGCTATAATTTGGTTAAAGCTAGTTTTATAGTGAACAGAACCATTGCTAAGTCATTAAAGCCTTTTTCCGAAGGCGAATACGCGAAGGAGTGCCTCTTGGACATTGCAAATGTACTATATTCTGATAAAAAAGAAGTGTTTGAACAAAGAAGTTTGTCGGGACGAACAGTGGTTCGACGAGCTGAGATGATGGCTGGTAGCATTAAAAAAAAGTCTGTGTGATCTGCCATATTCGAAGCATTTTCCATTACTTCGGACGAGAGCACTGATTTGTCAGACACAGCTCAATTAGCGATTTTTGTTCGTGGTGCGGGTGCAGACTTCAAAATAACGGAAGAGTTATTAGCATTACAGCCATTAAAAGGAACCACTGCTGGTGAAGACGTTTTTCACGAAGTTGAAAAAATCATCTAAACCTTCAACCTGCAGTGGAGTCAAGTCGCTAGAGTTTGTTCTGACGGAGTACCTGCTATGATCGGTTCACAAAAAGGATTTGTCTCCATACTAAATAAAAAATCTCGTGCACTATATATTGACAAATAAAGTTTAACAATTCTTCACTGCATTATCCACCAACAAAATTTGGGTTACATCAGTTAAAATGAAACATGTCATGAACGTCGTTACCATGAGCATCGTCCGCCTCGCTAGCTGAGTGGTCAGCGTGACAGACTGTCAATCCTAAGGGCCCGGGTTGGCTGGCTGCCCGCCTGTGAACACGTGTGCCGCTCGCTATTGTGCGTCCCAGGTAGCAGAGGATTCCCCGGCCGCCCCGCCGTCGCCGGCCGGCCACGAGACCGACCCCGCACCGCGCCCGCCGCTGAGGTGGACGCCGAGCTGCAGCTACTTCGCCTTGGCGGGTGTAAAACTTTGTACATTTAACGTTTAAAAATCGGAAAATCATGACGACGCTCAATCGTGAAGACACGATCCAGTGCACGTTTGATAGGATTTTGGAGAAGCCGACTGCTTTCGACATCCACAATTGGATAACTGATGACGTAAAAGTGCCGATAGAGGACATTCTTGGAATTCAGTTGGACTTTATTCTGTACGCTCTGTTTATAAAAATAGGAAATCCCGCAGAAATTGACAGACTGGTGAATACAAATGGGGGAACTTGGAAATTTAGACACAGAGATGGGTCACTAAGCAACGTTCAGAGGCAGCCTTCTGGCTACGGGATCCGTAACGTCAAAATCTACAATTTACCGTTTGAAGTAGCGGACGAGGAAATCATTAAGAGCTGTAGGCTTTATGGGAATGTTTTTGGACTAACAAGAGAAAAATGGGGGAGCGCTTACCGAATACAGGTGGACTCGGGCGTCCGAGCGGTAAAAATGGACCTCAGAAAACATATCCCGTCTTTCATTAACGTTTGCGGGCACAGGGGTTTCGTTTCGTATACCGGACAGCCGCAGACCTGCTCCATCTGTCAAGCTACAGGACATATGAGAAATGAATGCCCGCGAAAAAGACCACTACAGCTGCCCCGAGAAGATACGTACGCTGGGAGAGCACAGAATCTCGCTGCCGAAATACCCCCGATTAGGGACGCGGACGCACCACAGCAGAGGCAGCCGCAGGAGAACGCGGGCAGCGGCAGCCCAGCCGGTGCGGAGACAACGGCGGTGGCCGCGCAGCCCTCCCCCTCGGGCGAGGGTGAACCGGTCCCTGTCCCCGCTACGGGCCAGCCGGCAGGAAACGCAGATAAAAGGCAGATTAGCGACGCCAGCTCGGACGGGAGGATGCTAAGTTCACCGGACTTGGATACGATGTGACGTCATTATGACGTATACACGCTACATCGAAAACGATAGAAACCGTATATCGACTATTCGACTTTAGTGAACTTTCGAGAGGTTGTGACAGGGTAGCGCTGTGCTCTGCACCATTCGTTGACATGTGTTTTGCGTTCCTTGCGTTTAAATCGTGTATTGTACTGTGTTTATGTCCTGTGCGTTGTTTTTCGTTTGCTCGTCTCTAATTATGTGTTCAGCATTCGAGAGACTAACGAGAGAAAATCTGAAAGAGTTCAGCATCGATGACGACAGGCAATTGCGTGGTTATTGTGAATCTCAAGCAGAAATTGATGTACTTCTGACCCAGCTGAAGTGCGTCGGTTATTTGTACTCGGAGAGAAGAAGCACTCAGCAGCCAAAATCTTTAGATGCGTCAAGACACTAACCTTTCGTTAAGATTACATTGAGAAATCCACTTCCCCTCGTATTTCATCTCCGGTCGACAACTTTTCTTCAACAACGCCTCATATTTTTCTTTTTAAGTTCGAAATTCAATCATTCTACACACCAGTCATTACTGGACACTAAGGTACCTGTCTCTGCGGTCCGAGTGTAAAATTACTTGGAATTATGGTTGATAAAAGACTATCTTGGGATGGACATATAAATTACTTAGCTAACAAACTTGCACGAGTTCTCTTTCAGCTATATAAATTAAGAAAAAAAGTCAGCAAGAGTATGCTGCTACAATCTAATATGTACTGACAAGACCAATTGTATGAAACCATATTAAAATATTGATAATAAATAAATATTATTTTCGGCGTAAGCGTTCAATACAATAATCACACAATCTAATCTGGTCAGGACACAAGAAGACTTCACTTTTTTACGAAACGTGTTGTCCGTGGTGTTTTCAAGGCCACGGTCAGGAATATTTCTATTAATATCCAGCTCTTTTACTTTTATTTTTGCGAAATACATATACGCTGCCACACTGAGCTCTTATCAGAATCGCACGTGTCAAAACAAACCACTAGCTGACGACAGTTTAGAATCTCGAACGTTCGTAAAAGTCGATAGGTGTGTTAATCGACTAAAGCGTGTTACGTCATAATGACGTCACATCATATCCAGGTTGGGTGAACTTAGCATCCTCCGCTCGGACGAGGCGGAGCAGCAAGGTCAGCCGATGACCGAGCGCGCGCCGCAACAACAGGTGCAGGAGGAACTACGAGAGGAGCAGGCCACCGAAAATATGCAAATCGACGCGACGACGCCCGCGGGCGGCAGCGCCGTCCCGACCGTGGAGCAGACGCGCGAGCAGTGGATAAAGGAGAAGAGTAACCACCTGAGAAAAGTTTTAAAGCTCAACCAAAACGACGATGTCACCGCAAAGTCCTCCACCAGGGGAAGCAGTGACAAACCGAAAAAACAACAAAATACAGACGACGAACAGACACAAAAGACGAAAATGGTAAACAAACCCGCAAAGAAAAACAAGAAAAGACGCAGCTCCAACTCGTCACAGGACCGAAGAGAAAACAGCCAGAGAGATGTCCGCATGAACACAGACTACAGCACCGACTGATAAACTAAATGAGCAGGCAGGCAAATACAATCTATAAAGTTGTCACAGTTAACATAAATAAAATGAGCACATCTTTAAAAATTCGAGCCCTCGCGGACTTCCTACGCCATAGAAGAACAGACGTTGCACTATTGCAAGAAGTGGTTACGACTAAAATAAACCAGATACCAGGATATGCGGCAATCACAAATATAGACCCAGAATCCCAGTGCGGTACGGCAATAATGGTACGGAACGGGATCGACTTTGGCGGGACTAAAATGTTGTCAAGCGGCCGAGGGATAGCACTAAACATAGAAAAGACGCTCTTTATCAACATATACGCACCTTCTGGCACAGACAACAAGCGAGCAAGAAGCACCTTCTATAATGAAGAAGTAGCCGAACTGCTGATGCAGAACATAACAACATCATCATTGGAGGAGATTTTAACTGTGTCGCCGCAGCTGAAGACCAAATACCTGTAGCAAACATGTGCCCAGAACTGCAAGAACTGATCCGACGACTGAAAATAGAAGATTCGTGGCGCCTTCTCCATCCAACACACTGTATTTACATACCACCACAAAAATGGCAAAAGCAGACTGGACCGTATATATATCAGCAGAGCAACAACTAAAAATGTTGCGCACGTCGAAGTATATCCTGTCATCTTTTCGGACCACTGCAGCTACGAATGCAGCCTGCATCTGCAAAAAGGAAAGAATGTCAGCACAAGAAGCACGTGGAAGCTAAATACGGAACACCTGCAGGACGCGGAACTGCGCAAGCAAATAGTGGAAACGTGGCAAGAATGCCTGGCACAGCACGCACGCTACAGCAGCACGACCGAGTGGTGGCTGGCACGAGCGAAGCCGACAATGCGCAGCCTGTTGATAAGATACAGCGCGGAAAAGTCATTCTGGAGGCGAACCACGGCCGAGTTCTACCAGCAGTGCCTGAAAGACGCACTCGACGCACCAGCAGACGACCAGCAATACCTGCCGCGAGTGAGGAGAATCAAGGCAAAACTCCTTCAAATAAAGAAACAGCAAATAAGAGGCGTCCTCACCAGAAGTAAAACATATGGCGAGGTGGATGAAGAACCACTCACCATGCACCACCTAAATAGGGAAAGGGAGAGAGGCGCAGGAAAGTGCGTAAGTGAGCTTCGGGACAAGCAAGGAAAGACGCTCACGACGTAAACGGAGTTAACAAAACACATCGAGGACTATTTCCGAGACATGTTCCGTCGAGAAGCGACAGACGACGCAGCAACTGCTGAAATCCTCCAGCGGACGAGGAGCGTGCTCACAGACGCAGACAGGGCGTTGCTGACAGAAAATGTCGACGTGGATGACATCAAAGAAACGATGAGGACCAACGCAAGAGGAAGAGCACCTGGCGCCGACGGCATCCCGCTCGAGTTCTACCTCGCATATTGGGACGTGCTAGGAGGGCAATTCACGGAAATGGTGAGCGAGATACTCGATGGGGCGGAAATTCCACCTGGGCTGACCGAAGGGACCATAACACTCATCCCTAAGAAGAGAGCCGCCCGCCGCATTGAAGAGTTTCGTCCGATTACGCTCCTCAACGCCGACTATAAAATAATAGCGAAATGCATCGCAAACAACCTGAAATCGGCGATGAGGAAAGTCATCAGTCCGTGGCAAACATGTGCGGTACCAGGGAAAAATATATTTGACGCCACATGCACCTACAGGGACATAATAGCACAGGCAGCCACCACCAGAAGCGCAGGTGCCATAATTTCGGTGGACTTCAACAAAGTCTTCGACAGGATCGACCACAAATATCTCGTAGAGACACTAAACAGACTCGGGTTTGGGCAAAAATTCATCGCAATCATCCAGAAGATACTAAGTACTGCGAGATCGACAGTAATAATCAATAGTTGGGAAACAAAACTGATAAAACTGGACAGATCCGTGAGGCAAGGCTGTCCATTGTCAATGGCTCTATTCGCTATAGCACTGGACCCGCTGCTGCGGAAACTCACAAACGACATCAGAGGCTTCTCCGTAGGAGGCAAAGCAGTAGCATGTATAGCCTACGCTGACGACCTAGGCATCTTTATTGAAGACCAGGAAGATATTGGGAGAGTAGAAACCATCATGAATACATTCCAAAAAGCCTCAGGCGCCCAAACCAACCCCAGAAAAACAGTGCTACTGCCGATAGGGAATCAACGACTCAAACCAGACAGCCAGTGGTATAAAATAGCAGAAAGCCATAAAGTTCTTGGAATATATATACAGTCTTGTCCACTTAGAATGGCCGCATACAACTGGAGGGACGTGCTACACACCATAAGAGGTCTCTCCAGACAGCACGCGAAACGGAAGCTAACAATCCACCAGAAAACAGAACTGATAAACACGACGATCCTGTCGAAAGCTTGGTACATGGCGCAAATCTTAAGCATCCCGACAGAAATTGCGCAAGCACTAACGAGCGCAGTGCACTACCTGTTGTGGCGTCGAAATATATTCAAAGTGGCGCAAGCAACGTGCTCGCTGCCAACAAAAGAAGGGGGACTAGATCTAGTTGATATAAAGACCAAATGTGCAGCCCTTCTACTGAAACGAACGCTCGCCATCCAGGACAAAAACCCTGACAGCGTCACAGCCAAGATAATTGGAAGATACAAGCCCGCATCACAAGAAGCGCCGGTCGACGCGAGACATTCCCTTCAGAATGCGACACGTCAGGCTGCACTACGCCAACAAAAGTTACGTTCTGGACACCGTGGCGAACCCCAGCCACAGAACAGCCAAGAGAATATACTGGGCCCTCAGGGGGAAGTCGGCAAAAAACAAAATTGAACAAAAACTCCCGCAATACAATTGGAAACAAATATGGGGGAACGTCTCGGAAAACGTGTTGCCTAAACATGCGAAGGAGACATGGTACCAACCAACCAAAGACTGGCGGAGATAAAACTCGTCGCAAGTGACAAGTGTGACGTATGTGGCATGACCGACACCCTCGGGCACCGATTCACGTGCGGGAATGCCATCAACATCTGGGAAGCGTGCCAGCAGATGGTGGCCCACATCAACAGAACGGCGCCGGGAAGCATCACAGTGGAAGCAATCACCGCCCCAGACTGCAACCCATTTCCACGGCCCAAGCGACTGGCGACTCTCTGGATCCTCGCCATGATGGCACACGCCATCGTAGCGCGGAGGCAGACCGACCAGCTGGCCTTCCTGATGGACCTCTGGGAGGAGAACAAGACAGCCCAGCAGCACAGGCGATACCACGAGAACTTCAAAAACTTCCTGCAGATTCCACTGCAGACAGCAATCGCCAGAGTCCTTCCCAGCCTGTGACCCTCAGCACCGCCACCAGCCACCTCACCACACTCACCACAAGAAGAACGTGTGCAGTGATAGTGAACAAGTGCAACACAAAAGATAAAGAGCTTTCTCTTCTCGCATCAAATAGTGAAGTTTAGTAGTATAAAGTGTTTCTTCTTAGTGAAATCAGTGACACAAAGTGCTTCTTAGTGGAAAGTGCCAACTACTCATTATTATTATTAGATATTTTTGATTTCCTTTACTTTGTGCCTATAAAATTCTATTGATTACTCACACTATCCTTTCTGCTTCTCTTATGTAATATGACAAAATTTTCTCTCTTCTTCAATTTAGGTATATTCTGTAGTATATGTAAAAAAAGTTTCTTCCACTTCTGCTCCACCTATCATGGTGACGTTTCCCTCATACTGTCCCACTTAACAGTGTAACTAGAGAAAGAGATCAAACCAGAATACACAATGTGCCTGTGGCATCACAAGTGCATCACATACAGAAACATAAACTCAAAATCAATGCATCGATGCCAAATATAAACTGTTATGCCTGTCCTGCAATGTCTACCCCCCTCAAAAAAAAAAGACGACAAATGGCCATGTAAAAGGGTTTAAGGAACAAACAATAAGAGAAAAACGAAAAAGGAAAATATAAGAACGAAAACATATAAAATGACAGTAATATTAACCATCACTAGGAATATAATAGATTAATAGAATAAAATGTCTTTTTTTTAAATGTATCGTTGTTAATATATTTAAATAAATATATATGGTAACAAAAAAAAAAAGGTTCGATTCCCGGCTGCATCGACGCGCAGGTCGCCGAAGTGGCGTCAAATTGGAAGACCTGCACCAGGCGAACGGTCTACCCGACGGGAGGCTCTAGCCACACATTTCCATTTTTACCATGAGCATCAATTTCATTAAGTCCCACGCACTAAATCACCGCCAGTTCAAACAGTATTTGGACGACCTGTGCTCCTAACTTGAAGATTCAGCGAACTGAGATGGCTGAGTAGGGGCAAAATGCTGACACATATTTATGATCTTTGACAAGAAATAGCAGATTTTATCGTTATCAAAGGGAAACCGTTGGCTGAAATAAATGATCCCCAATGGATTTGTGATTTAGCATTTCTGGCTGACATCAAAGCTCATTTAAATGACTTAAATTACGAACTCCAGAAACAATGGCAGTTAATTCAAGAATTATACAGCCATGTGAAAGCTTTACAGATAATAAAGATGCGCCTATGGGAAATGCAGGTGAGAGCTGGAAACTGTTACCACTATCCTACAGTTTCAACTCATGAAAATGTTGATTATGTTACTTATGCTGCTGAGCTGTAATCATTATTAGTGCTTTTTGCCACAATGTTTTATGATTTCAGGAACGCAGACAGCATGTTTGCTATATTTGCTAACCTAATAACATGTGATGTAGAAAAGACCCCAGAAAACCTTCAAATGGAACTTATTGAACTTCAGGAAGATTGGTCTTTAAAATCTAAATTTGAAGAAGTAAACCCGGTTGAATTTTTTATAAGACTTATTTGACCATAGAGAAATATCCACAGCTGATATCATCCGCAATAAGGAAAATCTGTCTTTTTGGAAGCACATACACAGTGTGATCAAAAGTACCTACTGCAAGGTACTCCATATCAGCGACCTCAGTAGTCACTAGACATTGTGAGAGAGCAGAATGGGGAGCTCCGTGGAACCCACGAACTTCGAACGTGGTCAGGTGATTGGGTGTCACTTGTGTCATACGTCTGTATGCGAGATTTCCACACTCCTAAACATCCCTAGGACCATTGTTTCCGATGTGATAGTGAAGTGGAAACGTGAAGGGACACGTGCAGCACAAAAGCGTACATGCCGACCACGTCTGTTGACTGACAGAGACTGCCGACAGTTAAAGGGGGTCGTAATGTGTAGTAATTGGCAGACATCTATCAAGACCATCACACACCAATTCCAAACTATATCAGGATCCACTGCAAGTACTATGATTGTTAAGCGGGAAATGAGAAAACTTGGATTTCATGGTCAAGCGGCTGCTCATAAGCACACATCACGCCAGGAAATGCCAAACCACGCCTGGCTTAGTGTAAGGAGCGTAAACATTGGACGATTGAACAGTGGAAAAACGTTGAGTGGAGCAACGAGTCCCGGTGCACGATGTGGCGATCTGATGGCAGGGTGTGGGTATGGTGAATTTCCAGTGAACGTCGTCTGCCTGCGTATGTAGTGCCAACATAAAATTCGGAGGCGGTGGTGTTATGGTGTGGTCATGTTTTTCATGGAGGGGGCTTACACACCTTGTTGTTTTGCGTGGCACTATCACAGCACAGGCCTGCACTGATGATTTTAATACCTTCTTGCTCCCCACTGTTGAAGAGAAAGTCGGGGAAGGTGATTGCATCTTTCAACACGATCGAGCACCTGTTCATAATGCACGGCCTGTGGCGGAGTGGTTACGCGACAATAATATCCCTGTAATGGACTGGCCTGCACAGAGTCCTGACCTGAATCCAACAGAACACCTTTGGAATGTTTTGGAACGCCGACTTCGTGCCAGGCCTTACCGACCGTCATCGATACCTCTCGTCAGTGCAGCACTCCGTGAAGAATGGGCTGCCATTTCCCAAGAAAACTCCCAGCATCTGATTTAACGTATACCTGTGAGAGTGGGAGCTGTCATCAAGGCTAAGAGTGGGCCAACACCTTACTAAATTCCAGCATTACCAATGGGGGGCGCCACTAACTTGTAAGTCATTTTCAGCCATGTGAGCGGATACTTTTGATCAAATAGTGTTTTTTCTCTTATGTGAAACAAATAAATGTAACACACATACAAGATTAACAAACGACAACATCGAAAATACCTTAAGACTCAGTATCAGTGACATAAAACCAGATATCTTGTGTTACAAATTCAAACTGTTGAATATTATTTAAAACCAATAAACCATTGTAAATACATTTATTAAATCTAACTTTTCAGCTTTCCTAATGGTTGATGGCAAAATTTGTGGGTTCGGCATACAGGATTTACACAAAGTCTCCATGTTTCACATGGGTTTCTGTGCAATCACATGATCTTGAAAAGTATTATTTTTGGGTGTGAGTTATTATGATGAATTGTAAGGAGCCGAAATGCCGGGCCAAAGTATGGCACGAAAATAAATACACACATCTGAAGATAGGGTGTCATGTATTGTCAGTCACGCGCAGCAAAATTCCACCTTATTCGCTAGGCAAGCTGCTGGCAAACCAGGTCAGTTTCCTGTTGGGTGTATGGCCAAGTTTTTGTATTTCACTACGTATAATAATATCCATGTTCTCTTGAAAAGTTTCGGGGTGAGTCCAAACATATTATCTGCAAACTTGCATGTCACAGATGTCTTCGAATTTATGCATTACAGGCGCTGCTATCGCGTCGCATGAGTACTGTCTTCTTATTGTCTGTATAGTCTGTAAAATCTCTCCTGTCATTGGTGTGAGCAGTTTTGGCCTTTCTGTGCAGTGTAAACAACATACGATGTGAACATACTGTTAGCAATGATACAGATTTCACACGGATGTCATGAATCTCTCTCACGTCCAATACTATTGTCAATACAATGACCGTCTGAGAGTGAATATTATCTTACTGTTAATATCTGAAATATCGAGGAACAGTACTGATGCCATCCAAAATATTCTCAGTATAACGGACATGTACTGTGCGTATGAGGACAAGTATTATCGTCATTTTGTTCACATGTTTACAGTTCTTTCTCGTATAAACATTAGCAACTAATTCTTGTCTGTTGTGGACACTGCAGCTGTGGAAGTTGTCGGTAATATACAACGAATTAGCTGCAGCCAGTTACTTTATAAGAATTTATTTCTCCACGGTGACATTTGAAGATGCGTGGCATCCCATCTTCACGTAATTTCATTTATTTATATGTCATGAGCATAGTTTCTTAACTAACGATGTTGCAGAATCTTCCAATGGATTTTTAAGCCAGCTATTGCAAAAAGTCATAGATAAGACATGTTGTTTACGACGCGCAAATAAATGAAAACGTGAAGATTGGATGTAACCTACATTCAACAATGCTACTTTCATGTCATAATTTGTTGCCATAGGTTGTTGGGAAAGGGGTATCAATCGTATCGGTCTGTTACCTTGTAAACATTAACGTCACAGACTCGTTAGTTTTGACTTCATGTGTTAGGAGCACTGCTGTCACGTCATGTGACAATGGGGCCCATGAGCTGAAATAAGTATGTGAATCCGGCCCGCAGGTCACCAAAGGTTGTCCATGCCTGATCTGCACCAATACTCCGCAAGCGACCTGACTGACGGTGTGTGGCGCAGGGTAAAACTAACTCATCCACCCTTCCCTGTTCCGCTCGCGAATGGCGTGTGGGAAGAATGACTGTAGCTAAGCTGTCTTAGATCTAATTTCTCAAGTTTTCTCATCTCACAGAGTTACAAACAAAAAATTCAATATATATATATATATATATATATATATATATATATATATATATATATATATATAGTAATGGCTAAAGTAACAATACTTCCCGTTGGGCTAGCAGTGCTAAACCTACAGTTTAGTAGAGTCGCTGATAACCATTGCTAGAAAGTGAGATAATTCTGTAATGAGTATAAAGCGTCTTGCCAGATCCCAGGAGAGGCGCCTACATTCTAGACACAGATTCACCGAGCAGCTACAATGCTGCTATAGCGGCTGGCAGCAGTTGAAAACATGACGTCATAGTCAGGAAGGTCATCCATTTGCGTCGATATGTGTCGAGTAGAACCAGAGAACAAAGTGACACTGCTACGGAGACAGACGATACAGGTCACTCAGGATACGGTGGGCAAAGCGCAGTGACTATAATCCGTTCATCATAAGAATAAATCTGATTGCACGATGTATTTTTCGCATTTGATGGAACCTCATTGGATTTCCGTTTCACGTGGGATTGCAGCCAAGCTGCCTCGAGTAGTCAACTACGATAATGAGGGTACGTTTTGTGCTGCGTGTTACGCGCACGGCGACTGGGTGGTAATATGGGACAACATCTTTGCGGCGCATTTAACTTGGACATCACTGGCCCAACAGCTGGTACAGCTAGCCTGCAGTGACGTGTCCAGGCAGTTCACACGTAAAAAGGACAAGCAGAGGAGCTATAGAGCTTCGAATGTCATTTAATTTTCAAGCAGAATGAAATTATACACTGCAAATCTCCCGCAATACGCTCCTTAGGCGACTAGACGAAAACCGCAACACGTTATCGTTTTTAGCTAACGTACTATTGTACACTCCTGGAAATGGAAAAAAAGAACACATTGACACCGGTGTGTCAGACCCACCATACTTGCTCCGGACACTGCGAGAGGGCTGTACAAGCAATGATCACACGCACGGCACAGCGGACACACCAGGAACCGCGGTGTTGGCCGTCGAATGGCGCTAGCTGCGCAGCATTTGTGCACCGCCGCCGTCAGTGTCAGCCAGTTTGCCGTGGCATACGGAGCTCCATCGCAGTCTTTAACACTGGTAGCATGCCACGACAGTGTGGACGTGAACCGTATGTGCAGTTGACGGACTTTGAGCGAGGGCGTATAGTGGGCATGCGGGAGGCCGGGTGGACGTACCGCCGAATTGCTCAACACGTGGGGCGTGAGGTCTCCACAGTACATCGATGTTGTCGCCAGTGGTCGGCGGAAGGTGCACGTGCCCGTCGACCTGGGACCGGACCGCAGCGACGCACGGATGCACGCCAAGACCGTAGGATCCTACGCAGTGCCGTAGGGGACCGCACCGCCACTTCCCAGCAAATTAGGGACACTGTTGCTCCTGGGGTATCGGCGAGGACCATTCGCAACCGTCTCCATGAAGCTGGGCTACGGTCCCGCACACCGTTAGGCCGTCTTCAGCTCACGACCCAACATCGTGCAGCCCGCCTCCAGTGGTGTCGCGACAGGCGTGAATGGAGGGACGAATGGAGACGTGTCGTCTTCAGCGATGAGAGTCGCTTCTGCCTTGGTGCCAATGATGGTCGTATGCGTGTTTGGCGTTGTGCAGGTGAGCGCCACAATCAGGACTGCATACGACCGAGGCACACAGGGCCAACACCTGGCATCATGCTGTGGGGAGCGATCTCCTACACTGGCCGTACACCACTGGTGATCGTCGAGGGGACACTGAATAGTGCACGGTACATCCAAACCGTCATCGAACCCATCGTTCTACCATTCCTAGACCGGCAAGGGAACTTGCTGTTCCAACAGGACAATGCACGTCCGCATGTATCCCGTGCCACCCAACGTGCTCTAGAAGGTGTAAGTCAACTACCCTGGCCAGCAAGATCTCCGGATCTGTCCCCCATTGAGCATGTTTGGGACTGGATGAAGCGTCGTCTCACGCGGTCTGCACGTCCAGCACGAACGCTGGTCCAACTGAGGCGCCAGGTGGAAATGGCATGGCAAGCCGTTCCACAGGACTACATCCAGCATCTCTACGATCGTCTCCATGGGAGAATAGCAGCCTGCATTGCTGCGAAAGGTGGATATACACTGTACTAGTGCCGACATTGTGCATGCTCTGTTGCCTGTGTCTATGTGCCTGTATTTCTGTCAGTGTGATCATGTGATGTATCTGACCCCAGGAATGTGTCAATAAAGTTCCCCTTCCTGGGACAATGAATTCACGGTGTTCTTATTTCAATTTCCAGGAGTGTACTTAAAAACAAGAATGATGAAAATTCCTGACTTAACCACAGGTTAATTTTTCTGCATAACCTGTGTGTAACATAAGGAAGAATTTAAACGTATAGTTACATATTGACGCCACTGAAGGTATTACTTACAGTCAGTCGTCTGGTAATCTCTTAGCTCCTTCCTTATCCGAATCCGAGAAATACATTTCAATTCTGGAAGTGTCACCTGCTACGTTGATAACGAGTGTATCAACAACAGAATCCATGAAGCCAGCCAGGCGCAGCATTTTCTCTTTTTCTTTTATGATGAGCCGTTCTACATCCCGCCAGCGTTCGGCAAAGACGTGTGAAAAATCTGTATGCGTTACTTCCAGTACCTCTGGCAGCTTAACAGTCATGTTACTTCTCGGGTCAAATCCCGCAGCTTGTCTCCAGATCTGTTCCGTTGGGTTCATGTTGTAATGAAACAGTAGCAAATATAAAAATGCAGCATTTGTATAATGTGCTCGTTGCTGTGAAAATGATTGTTTTTCATGTTTCTACGATACTTATCTACCTCTGTGTTATAAAATGATGGACACAGTCCAAATAAAGAGGATCTGGTTTTTCGCTTTCCCCTTAAAAAATAAATTGTTATGTTTTCTTAATTTAAACAACTTTTATGAACACTCCTTCAAAAAACATCTATAATTAAGAATTTGTATTTGAAATGGAAACAGGAATTTCGTGTTAAAAACGTAATTAGAAACAAGAAGACGTGCACTATTCATAAAAAAAGGATGATGAGTTTTATATTTACGAATGTAGGTATTTCACATTGAACGAGAAAAAAATAATAACGGGGAGATTTGACCTAATGCACTATTAACTACATTTGATTCAGGTTCCAGTAGAACCATGTGTAAACTTCAAAGCCGATTAACTCCGTAAATTTATGAAAAAACTTAAGAACAGCCTATTTCTCGGCACTTTTTAACTATGTTCAATGCGCTTGGTTCATTACAGAACAGAAAGCAGTCTCAGCCATTTTCATACCGTGCATTAACAATGCGACAATCAGAGCACAATGCTACGGAGGCTGTGACTGTACACGATTTTTGAAATAAAAACTACATAGCTAAAGCGTGACTAAGAAAAACGTTAATACATTTGAATATCTTGAAGTATCGTTTAACATAACTTAGCAATAAGATATCTAACACATAAGTAGGACCTACTTACAAGAGCGTAACAACACCAGTGTACGTGTACTGCGGCTTCTGACCAATAATCGCGTTTGTGTTTGTTTACATCAGATTTCTTCTTAGGACGAAAGGACTATAGTTTTCGTCCAAACAGCTGTGCGACTTCATTCATTGGTTCAGAAGGGGAGGCCGACTAGCATGTGCCACCTTCCGGCAGATCGGCGATGACAGAATCGACGCGCACGCCCTGCAACCTTTCTCAAATTATTTACAGAAACTATTCGGTAAAACAATTTCATTTTTGCTTAGCTTGTAGCCTTATGCGTCAGGTTCATTATGATGTACTGTGTTAGTTCTGTTGGTCGATTTTGGAGTATCCGTGCCGGGAGGCAGTCCAACAACTAACACAAAGAGTGTGAATCGGCATGAAATTTATGTAATGAGAGATAATTAATGCTTGCAGTATTGGAATTAAAGCATGAATTCTTGTTGAAACTAAACTTGGTGCCATGAACAGTCTTCCTTGCAACATAAGAAAAATATGCAACATATCAACACTGAAGTCACACTAACTGTATTTTGCAGCAACTTGGAGATTAACAAAAAGTCAATTGTTCTTATTGTTACACACACACACACACAAACATATATATATATATATATACACATACACTCCTGGAAATGGAAAAAAGAACACATTGACACCGGTGTGTCAGACCCACCATACTTGCTCCGGACACTGCGAGAGGGCTGTACAAGCAATGATCACACGCACGGCACAGCGGACACACCAGGAACCGCGGTGTTGGCCGTCGAATGGCGCTAGCTGTGCAGCATTTGTGCACCGCCGCCGTCAGTGTCAGCCAGTTTGCCGTGGCATACGGAGCTCCATCGCAGTCTTTAACACTGGTAGCATGCCGCGACAGCGTGGACGTGAACCGTATGTGCAGTTGACGGACTTTGAGCGAGGGTGTATAGTGGGCATGCGGGAGGCCGGGTGGACGTACCGCCGAATTGCTCAACACGTGGGGCGTGAGGTCTCCACAGTACATCGATGTTGTCGAGAGTGGTCGGCGGAAGGTGCACGTGCCCGTCGACCTGGGACCGGACCGTAGCGACGCACGGATGCACGCCAAGACCGTAGGATCCTACGCAGTGCCATAGGGGACCGCACCGCCACTTCCCAGCAAATTAGGGACACTGTTGCTCCTGGGGTATCGGCGAGGACCATTCGCAACCGTCTTCATGAAGCTGGGCTACGGTCCCGTGCACCGTTAGGCCGTCTTCCGCTCACGCCCCAACATCGTGCAGCCCGCCTCCAGTGGTGTCGCGACAGGTGTGAATGGAGGGACGAATGGAGACGTGTCGTCTTCAGCGATGAGAGTCGCTTCTGCCTTGGTGCCAATGATGGTCGTATGCGTGTTTGGCGCCGTGCAGGTGAGCGCCACAATCAGGACTGCATACGACCAAGGCACACAGGGCCAACACCCGGCATCATGGTGTGGGGAGCGATCTCCTACACTGGCCGTACACCACTGGTGATCGTCGAGGGGACACTGAATAGTGCATGGTACATCCAAACCGTCATCGAACCCATCGTTCTACCATTCCTAGACCGGCAAGGGAACTTGCTGTTCCAACAGGACAATGCACGTCCGCATGTATCCCGTGCCACCCAACGTGCTCTAGAAGGTGTAAGTCAACTACCCTGGCCAGCAAGATCTCCGGATCTGTCCCCCATTGAGCATGTTTGGGACTGGATGAAGCGTCGTCTCACGCGGTCTGCACGTCCAGCACGAACGCTGGTCCAACTGAGGCGCCAGGTGGAAATGGCATGGCAAGCCGTTCCACAGGACTACATCCAGCATCTCTACGATCGTCTCCATGGGAGAATAGCAGCCTGCATTGCTGCAAAAGGTGGATATACACTGTACTAGTGCCGACATTGTGCATGCTCTGTTGCCTGTGTCTATGTGCCTGTGGTTCTGTCAGTATGATCATGTGATGTATCTGACCCCAGGAATGTGTCAATAAAGTTTCCCCTTCCTGGGACAATGAATTCACGGTGTTCTTATTTCAATTTCCAGGAGTGTATATATATGGAGGTCACTATTAAATTATGCTGGCTTTACCTCAAATTTTCTGTGGTTGCCGATCATACAGTCCACCCACTAAATCTTGATGATTAGCGTGTATATATATTTTAAGATGTCTTGTCAGATGAGAGAAATTACTGCTTCTTCTTATGATTGCACGTAAAAGTCATGTCATTTATTATACATATAGTTCATGCACAAGTAAAAATTACACATCCTTTTTGTATGAGATCTAAAACATAAGTATTCTCAAGTGGTACTGAAACAAAAGTTGTTAAAAAAATTGAATATTCTTCTGACATTGTTCTTTTGTTACAAAGACTATTTTAAAAACTGTCTTCTGCAGTGATGCACCAATTATTTATTACTGATGAGAAAAAAAGAAAACATTCATATAAATCAAGAAAATTACACAATTGGCCCCCACTGTATACTTACATGGTATGGAGTGTACAACGTTAGGCAGTATCATATGATTGATCGGTTTCTATCTATATATTACCGATGTGCGGCGGGGGTGGGGGGGGGGGAGGGGGGAGAGGGGTCAAAGACCTTTATTTCTCGGTCTTTTAGATAGACTTATGTCATGTTAAGTGGAGATTGTCAGCTTTACCTCTACGTATATTAGTTCAAACAACCAAAAAAAGGGGTACATATAACAAATACTGAGCCTATTCAACAACGCATGGTTTAGTGAAGTCTCTTTCACTGTTGTGCCCACGCCCATGGCAAGTAGTTGGCGGCCTGGCACAGGGACTTCAACAGTTGTGTCCTCGCTGAATATAAGTACTTTTAACTTGAGCACGTCAATTTCACGTGCAGTGAAACAGCGATGTCGTCATGTGTTGCACTGTGGATTCCTCCATAAATATTTGTTCATTTCAAGGAAACGGTTTGCTTGCTTGTGGTAATTTCGATGCTGTTACGGAAGACCTCCAATTTTACAGCCTGGGACCCATTGTCAACCCGTCGTAACATGTTTATTCAGTGGAGAGGAAATTCATCGATCAGCTGCCGACAATGAGATAAGTTCCTTATAAAACACTACTCCATTTGTTCAGAGTTGAGTGTAGTTTAGTAAAAAATTTTGTAGATTTGCACACGCATAGTAATCATCAACTCATTTCACTTTTGAAAAAAAAAGTCACTTATACACAGGTTCCTTTCTGAATTGCCGTCCACCTCTAATAATCACTCATTTTGCATGAAGTGTCTGCTTTCGTATGTTGTTACTCTTAAAAGAAATTGTTATTTACATAGTTACCATTTTAATACATTCATATATTACATATTATTGCTGACATTCCACTCACACTTACTTCATAAACAGTCACTTTGATTATTTTCGTAAACAGTCATATCACTTTAGTTTGTAAATAATAGGCTCATTTACATTCATATCATAGAATAAATATGCATAACCTCAGTTACATCGATCATCCTTATGTACATACATACATCTGTATGTTTGTGTATCACAAATCTTGACATAAGAAACATTATACACACATCGAAAAAAGTTTTGCATCACCTTGGTTCCGAGAGTTCCGGAACCTGTACAGAAAACTGGTATAGAGATCAACATAAACATCATTTCCGCCCTTTTTATTGCTCATGAAAACCAAACAGTGCATGTTGTACGACATACAGCGAAACCTTCAGAGGTGTGATCCAGATTGCTGTACACACCGGTACCTTTAGTACCTAATAGCACATCCTCTTGCATTGTTGTGTGCCTGTATTCATCATGGCATACTATCCACAAGTTCATCAAGGCACTGTTGGTCCAGATCGCCCCACTCCTCAATGGCGATTCAGCGTAGATCCCTCAGAGTGGTTGGCGGGTTACATCGGCCATAAACAGCCCTGACATAAACAGATTACAATCTGTCCCAGGCATGTTCGATAGGGTACGTGTCTGGAGAACTTGCTGGCCACTGTAGTCGAGCGATGTCGTTATCCTCAAGGAAGTCATTCACAAGATGCGCACGATGGGGGCGTGAATTGTCGTCCATGAAGATGAATGCCTCGCCAATATGCTGCCGATATGGTTGCACATATTTTGTCGGAGGATGGCATTCACATATCGCACAGCCGTTATGGCACCTTCCATGGCCAACAGCGACCTACGTCGGCTCCACATAATGCCACCCCAAAACAGCAGGGAACCTCCACCTTGCTGCACCCACTGGACAGTGTGTCGAAGGCGTTCACCATGACTGGGTTGCCTCTAAACATGTCTCCGACAATTGTCTGGTTGAAGACATATGCGACACTCATCTGTGAAGAGAACGTGATGCCAATACTGAGTGGTCCATTCAGCATATTGCTGGGTCCATCTGTGCCGCACTGCATGGTGTCATAGTTGCAAAGATGGACCTCGCCATGGACATCAGGAGTGAAGTTGCACATCATGCACCCTATTGTACACATTTTGAGTCGTAACACGACGTCCTGTGGCTGCACGAAAAGCATTATTCAACATGGTGGCGTTGCTGTCAGGGTTCCTCCAAGCCATAATCCGTAGGTAGTGGTCATCCACTGCAGTAGTAGCCCTTGGGAAGCCTCAGCGAGGCATGTCATCGACAGTTCGCGTCTCTCTGTGTCTCCTCCATGTCCAAACAACATTGCAGTGCCTGGACACTTCACTTGTTGAGAGGCCTTCCCAGCACAAAGTAACAATGGGGAAGTGATTGAACCCGGTATTGACCGTCTAGGCATAGTTAAACTACAGACAACATGAGCTGTGTACCTCCTTCCTGGTGGAATGACTGGAACTGATCAGCTGTCGGGTCCCCTCCGTCTAATAGGCACTGATCATGCATGGTTGTTTACATATTTGGGCAGGTTTAGTGAAATCTCTGAACAGTCAAAGGGACTGTGTCTGTTTTACAACATCCACAGTCAACGTCTATCTTTAGGAGTTCTGGGAACTGGGTTGATGCAAAAGTTTATTTGATGTGTGTACATAATTCCTTTCACATTATTCATGGGAGCTTGTTATTTATTTATGGAGCAGGCGGAAAAGCATCGGCAATTACTTCAAATACACTATGCGCTCTTTGTCTAACTATGCTTAGCATTGCCTCTAGGAATGAAGGAAGGAATCTATTTGACTACCGGCTCATCGGATTACTAAGGAAAGGACGTAAAACTCATATATTGTGTTACAAGAAGACTCTCAATCACCATTGTTCATGGTAGATTCTTGTTATGTTCCTACTATATGAAATATACATTGTTTACTTTAGACAATGTGTAACTTAAGTACTCATGACGTGTTTAATTGCCATAAATGATGTTGTCATTCAACATATAGAAATAGTAATCCTGTTTATAATGATCATGTACATATACATATATAAATATTGTAAACAGAAAATGGGCGTTGGGTGTTTCTGAAGCAGTGACTGTACCCTGTGTGTAGGTCGGCCCCTTACTTGTTTGGTAGCATCAAGCCTATATCATTATGACGTCACTTACTGGACTGCTACTGTGTACCAGTATATTTTGAATCATTCATTCATATCACTTATATGTATAATATTTCTTACAATCAAATTTTTTTCGCTTGAGATGCGGCCCATTAAATGTGTATGGTACCATGCTACTCTTGAAGCTTATAATATCTTCTTTGATGCTGTGTCGATGCACTGGTCGCTGAAAAGAAAAACTTAAAACTAAATCTGTAGTAGCTCAGTAGCCATTGATTCAGTCATTCTTTTACTATGCAGCCATTTTATTCGCCTGTTCCGACCAGTACATCAACAGCTTCACTTACCTTTACCCTGTAAAGAAATGTATCTACAAAATCCCATAAAATGTGAGATACTTGTGCTCCTCATCCCTGTATCCTGCTTTCATCTTAGCTGTCATAGTTCATATGTATGTCGTAGTTCACTTTTTGTAGACGCCTGTAGATATCTGTATGTAGTAGGTTAACATTGTCATTTTATGTAGATATTACTCATAGTCTTTTGTACATTCCCTTATTTCAACATTGCATATATTTGTTAGATTTAGCCCACCTTAAGTACCAAGGTACTTTTTCAGCTCAGTGTTATGTAAAAATCAACACCTATTTCTTTCAGGCACTGTTTATAATGTATATGTTTTACAGATTTTTGTTGATATCAGGTAATGCAGCACACTTTCTAAATAAATTTGAAGTATATTGAATATTTTTGAACCTGCTTAGGGTTATTAAAAAGTTACAAAGTAATTGATGCAATTTTTTTCCAAAATGCGTCCTTAAATTGAGGTACCATTTAATCCAATTTTATACATTTGAAGGAGACCATATTTTTACCAGATATGCATGACATGATAGCTGAGGTACTAGACTCATTTAATTCCAACTATTATGTATATTACAAGGATAAAAAACATCACATCTTACATTTTAATTTTTATAATTTTTTACCTATTAAAAATATTTTTTCTATAATTTAGTTGATTCTGCAACAAAGCTTAGGTCTACTACATGACTATGAACTATTGCAAGTCACAGAAAAATTAGAGCAATTCTTTATAAATTTTAGGAAATATTTAAATCTGAATTTAAAAAATACAATTTGCGGGAAATAGCAAATGAAGATGTGAGTCCAATTAAACTGTGCCTCAGAACATTACTGAAGCAAAGTCTTCATCCTGCAGCATTTCTTCATCTTCAAGCTTCCTCTTGGCATCTCTTTTGGCACTTCTTGCTTCTTTGGTGACTTGAAGAGCGAATCTTTCAGCTTCATGCACCCATTGTCCGTCACACGCAAGCAATTGATCTTCCATATTAGAACCACATTTTATGCTAAATTTCTCAGGACTTCCAACCTTTCTATCACTCCATCATTGAAACAGATCACTGCATCTAATGCACCAACTTCTGATGTATTTAGTCCTATAAAATCATTCTTGGGTAATATTTCCCATATGCAAGGATTGAAACTTTCATTTGTATTCTGAGTGCCCCCATGAAGACATTTACTAAGCCAAACAGGTCTACAAAAATTGGTTTTATTTCATTCATAACAGGCTCAGGAAGAGAATGCTTACGATCATGAATTTGACCACTTTCTTTTGCTTTTTGGTAACCACACCAAGAATCTTCTCCTATAGGGCAAAGTCCATGAACAGGACGGTCATCTGTGGACAAATTATGAACGTAGATGGCAAATACAGCTTTTCCATCAGATAGCAACTTTCCTTTCATTTCTCTTCGTAGCTTCCTCAATCTAGCACTCATCCTCTTTTGCACATGTCCACAACACTCCAGTTTTGTTACCAAGGTATCACCATAAACAATGAACTCATTAATTTTATTCAAAGCTTTAAAGTCCCCATCGCCTAGGTACTTCGTATATCTAACGTTATAAACGGGTACTGACCTCTGAAATATTTGTAGAACTCCATCACACTCCATACCTCCATTTAACCATCTTAATTCTTAGAGCACTGATGTTCAATATGTCCTTCAGTGTTACCATGGCAGGTCTGGCAGTACTTAGATAAGCACTCAACATCAACAACTTTTCCGTTCTCCAGAGAAGTAGCACTTACAACACCGTTCAAGGAAAGACAACCTAGACGTCGCCATGTCCCATCAAGGGCAACACCAATGTATTTGGTTCCACTAATATTTACAGTTTCTTCAACAGCAAATTTCATACATGTTTCAGAAACAACAGAAATTGGTTCAAATGGCTCTGAGCACTATGGGACTTAACTTCTGAGGTCATCAGTCCCCTAGAACTTAGAACTACTTAAACCTAACTAATCTAAGGACATCACACACATCCATGACCAAGGGAGGATTCGAACCTGCGACCGTAGCGGTCACGCGGTTCCAGACTGTAGCGCCTAGAACCGCACGGCCACCCCGGCCAGCTTTTAGACACAACAGTCAAGGCACCTAAAAGTATTTTTATGTACTTACTGAGCCTACCGGGAGGAGGAGGAAGGTCTATCAAACCGCAAAATGTTTGAGCAGCCTTTTTTCCTTTTCCTGTTGCACACATTGCATACACTAACTTCAAATTCACATCATATGAATTATGCACAATGTTCTAAGTCATTTTCGAGGTAGATTTATTGCAGGCTCTACACAGAACAAATAATTTTGACGCTAAACCCTTCCTGCTACTTTGTTGTTCTGTTAATTCCAGACAGCCTATACCATCAAATTGTTTACTTTTCGCCACTTCCTTTGTCAAAGAAGATAAGATGCCCACATCAACAACAACAAATCCACTACAAACAGCGTCATTGTTAACACAAAAATTAGAGTCACCAGGAGGCGTGCCATGTGGGAGTTTCTTCCCTGAAGAACTGATACTTAGGTTACTTTCAACAGTGTGGCTCGCTTTGCTTGTGAACTGGTTAACACGGAATTTACTTTTACTGAATTTCTTGATGCGTGGCATAGTTCGTATTTACTGCGCACAAAAGGATATGTACTTCCACAAACATATGTAGTACTTGTGCAACAAACATTCAGTAACATATGAACAAACTGCCTCCGCGAAGCAAAAGTAAATACTAGAAAAGATAATCATTTACAGACACTAGAAACCTGCACCATTGCCAACATATACAATGTATCATTCGTATCATAGCTGTAAGCAGAACGTTCACAAGCCTATAATGTATATATCAATGTAATCAGTAAAGACTACAGAATTTAATAAAGTCATAAAAAATTTCGATTTTTCCACCATTTATAAGTACCCTGTATCCTTAAGAAACTTACCTCGCTGTAGTTCTTAACGCAGCTTGATTGCAATACAATCTGCTATACAGGGAACGACTTTCACATTGACCACCTGCTCTACCACAAATGTTATACCTTGTAAATCTCATTAACGAATTTCAGAACTTTCTAATTCCGACCAAATCACTGTCCCAGTAGTGACACCAGATTTAGCATCTACACCATAGATGTCTGCCCTACGTAATACGTGCGATTTCATATACATTTTGAAAGTCATATACTGACAATGGTAACATACTCACCATTAGTATATCTATCTGTCCATAAATCCACTTCCAAATCAAATGCGTTGGTCACTAAACAACCTTTAGTTTCCTGATGGATATGTAGGCCTACTCCGATTTTTTCAGCGACCATCGAAATATTATGTGAAATGGTTTACGGATTAAGGAGCCAGATTTTGCTTGCTGTGCAGCTGTGGCTAAAATCTCCTGACAGAGGTTCCTGAAACGTCTATCTGTATCATTACCTTGGGAACATAGGACTTGGCGAAAGGCTGAACGCCACTACTGCGTTTTGTTGTTGACAAAATTAATGGAATGTCTCTTGAAGGAATAAACAGAATCATACAAGTTATGCTTCTCGAAAGCTATTTAATCGTTCGAGCGCGTAGAGTTACTTCTGTTTTTTTTCTTTTCCTTCTTCTTCTTGTCCCTTTCACAGAGTGAAGTATAAATTTGTTCTGGACTTAACGCCAACTTTTAGCTGTTCATCCTATGTTCCCCTTTCATTGGGGTTTGTATCAGAAGGTCGCCTTTGAATTTTTTCTTTCTTTCATTCGATCCCAAAGTTTCTTCGACTGCAGTTTGCAGCCAAAATCTACTTCCATGCTGCCAATAAATCATTCGTGTTTGAAAGTACAAAACAAGTTATTTTTAAACTAACTCTGCCTTCATTGTCTCCTTGGTAAAAACACCCTGTGGTGATGGTAACCTTGACACAGATGACGAAAATGCGGGTAGCAGCTGCGGTTTACCTCCCACATATGAAGTTTTCGAAAGCTCTATGTAACAAAGATATGTCATCACTTACTCTCACATAAAGTTTCACTCTTCCCTAACAACATATGAAGTAGCAGAGTCAGAACTAAACAGCACGGCATTTGTGCTAGGTTAAAATACTCACCATGCTAATTTTAGATTATTGGTTAAAATTATTCCGAGTACTTCTTCTGTTACTCGCTATCAAATTATGAAGTGCAAATAAATATTCAGCGAACTTCATCGCTTAGCTGATATCCATTTCTCTCACAAACATTAATATGCTGGTATGTTAAAAGTTATACCGGGATAAAATGTGCACTGATACAACAGAACTACTATGTTTCATATATTTCTTTATTTTACTTATTTGGTCGCACAGAGCAAAGCCGGCCCATTGCCTCAGTCCTCAGCGTCTTTGACTTCCCTCTTACGCTGGCCATGTACATCTAGGTTGCCATGGTCTCCAGGTCATTTTTGATCATCGTCCACCTTAATCTTGTTCTACTTTTAAAGTTCCCTTCACAGTCAGCCTTCATCAACGTTTTTCTTTTCCTCAATTCATGTCCCAACCATTAAATTTCTCTGCTGTTTATTACAGCAGTCACATTTGGTTCATTAAACAGCGTGTTCATTTATGTTCTCCTCTGTTCTTCTTCTTCTTCTTCACACAATTCCCCTTCCTCCTCCACTACAACCACAATATCATCCACCTATATTTAAACCTGTGGTGTGCGTACTGTAAGACCTTCAGTACACACACCATAAGATTATTTGACTTGTCACTCTAACGAAGTGGGCGAGTGTCAGCAATATGTCTCATGGTCTTAACGTGGCGTGTTTATCCTCTGCCGTTAGGTCAGACGATAGAAATGCCACTTGCACGCTTAGAGTAGCAGATTGACGGTGACCACCTTTAAACAGAACTTGATTAATTTTCACACACATTTATTAAAATAATAACAAGTATAAAAATTACTTAACTTGGTTCTGGATGCTATTTACAATTGACAATCTGAAGTTCCTTTGGTATTGGTACGTTAATCTTATTCTCACTTATATCTCTGATACTTGACAAAAGTATCTATACATCTATCTTCATGGCTATGTACAGGAATATGGTAATCTTATTGGGTGCAGACTGAAACTTGACTATAGACTGGTACAGACAAATGTAGAACTCGTACAGACTGGTACAGACTAATGCAGACTGGTGCAGACAAGTGCAGACAAATGCAGACAGGTGCAGACTGACTAATCGGAGGTCTGTACACTCGTTATAATATCTCGCACGTTCATGTATCACTGCGCGAGTGTGATCCGCGAGGAGAAAAGGTTCTATGTAAGCAGCAATCTGATTGGCTGCGTTACATATTAATACGCGGATCGGCGGAAGCAGAATTTGGTCCATCTCTATGGCAGTGCCATCTCGTAGTGCGGAGACGGACGAGGACTGTGCCTGCGCTGTTGTGCTTAGCGGGGGAAAGTTGTGTATGTGCTGACTACGCGGAACTATGTACACAACAACACCTCTAACAATCTACGACGGTCTTTTTTGGAACTTAATTATTTGTTACTTTAATGAATGTTAGACTCGCTTAATCTTAAAACATGAGCATATAAGTTGAACAATGGAATATAAAGTTTTCATATTAATTTCCTCGGCTAGTCAGTTCACTTTAAAGCAAAAAATCTTTAGTTATTAATTACAATTGCGGCCAACACACGCGCGAGAGTATTTTTTCTTACCTCCGTTAACCATTGCATTGTAGTCGGGGTCCTGGCTCTGGGCTGTTGTACTGAAAATAAGATCAAGCGGCATATTACTCCAGGCAGTTACATCCATATAGCCTTACAATCTGCAGAGGTGGGTCAAAATCTCCTCAGAACAAAGTAAAGGTTACGATCTATAACTGGCTCGAACATGAAAGCCCCAAAGGGTGCAATGAAATTGTTTCCGCTTTGCACTAGCAGCTGAACTACTGTAATCCACGGAAGGTTACAACTGTTGAACTGTATGCAGACGGATGCCCTGGCCAAAATAAGAAATCTGCAACGGTTGGAAGTACATCTAACGTTTGCTGTTGTTGGACATTGTTTCCTGCATCCAGACCATGTATTTCGAAGAATAGAGAAGAAGATGCGGAGAAGAAATGTCATTGTGGAACCTGCAGAATACGTTGAACTGTTTGAGGAAGAAGGTACTCTTCTAAAGCTCGGAAGTGATCTCCCCATACAAAACTGCAAACATGGTGTATCTCAAATAAATAAACCTCCAAGTGGATTGCATTTCCGACTTCACCCTGGGTAAAAGAATTATCTTCAAGAAAGGCAAGTCTGCAGTCTTGGTTAGAGGTGTGTCCATTTATAGATGTGAGATTGGGTTTTCCGTTCTCCCTTGAGGAAACATCAGAAAATTAACAATATTACCTTAAGTACTCTACCGAAAAGTGTGTTACTAAAACCGGAAAAACTAAAGGGTATCGATAAACTGCACCCGCAACGGTTTGGCAAAGCTTGGAAAAGTAATGAGAACCTCATCTCGTATTCCAGCCTGATGAAAGAGAAACATGCAGAGAATGAAAATTTCGCAGAACAGCTATATGAAGGGGAAAATGAATGTGGTAATGAAGAAGACACTGACTTCAGAAAATGAATGATTTTCTGTTAAATCAGCACTTAAATTGTTTTCTGGATACACATTATTACACTTTTAAAAATATGTAGGATAGTAATGTGTATCGTGCCACATTTACTTGTCATTTTTGGAAAATTTTGTTACATTATGATTGATATTGAGTTTAATTATTGGCATTTAATATTTTTATGTACTATGAAATATTTTGTGATTTCAAATTACATAAATGATAAAAGAAGGTCGATAATAATTCCAATTAATGACGAAAATTACCATTATTAAGTTTTAGCTACATTTGCAAAACCCGCCCTTATCTATGATGACAGTTCCAAACTCCTTATCCAATGCTGAGGCCGGCTGTTGTAGCTGAGCGGTTCTAGGTGCTACAGTCCGGAACCGCGCGACTGCTACGGTCGCAGGTTCGATTCCTGCCTCGGGCATGGATGTGTGTGATGTCCCTAGGTTAGTTAGATTTAAGTAGTTCTAAGTTCTAGGGGACTGATGACCTCGGATGTTAAGTCCTATAGCGCTCAGAGCCATTTGAACCAATGTTGAGTTCTAAAACAAGCCTTAACCAATCATAATTTGTAAATATCTTCCTTACATGTCACAAATTACATCCAGCACTCAGATATAACAACATATGTAAGTACCTCGATATAATAAACATGAATAAACACATTTGATTTACTGAAGGCGAGCAAGACACATTTTTTTCGTTTCCTGAAAAATTTGCAAAAATGGATAATGAGGATTTTTCAACTGTGCTCCTCAAATGTGGTTGCAGATGACAGACCTTCATACCACATAATGGACTAATGGTATAATGGAGTTAAACACACAAACTATTACACAATCCGTACTGCAGTCAGGGAAATAGATTCAGCATGATATTGGGACTGAAGTTGTATTACAACCACACAAGTTATATGGCAGTTGTGATGTCGGTGGCATTTGTTACGTCATATGCAAAAGAAATTACTTATATATTTTATATATTTTTATTTTTAATTTATCAGCATGATAATTTCTCTCAGGGATAATGTCTTTTCTTATCACTTTTACTTACGTGCATAAGTAAACATGAAACGGGTTCTGGAAGGGCCTCAGTTATTCATGTACCAACTTTAAATTTTGAGCATGATGACTAAAATATAGTTGCCGTTAACTGAATTGATGTAATTTTGTTAATTTCTATTTATTGATTGCAAAGCAAAGATTGACAGAATTTCCATTGTTGCCGTGGAGCGCCCAAGATAAAACTTACTGAACTCATGGAATCTGTATAACTTAAAAAACATGAACTTTAACGTAAATTAATTATCTTTTGCAATTCAAAAAGATTCTTATAACGAAATCTCTCATATTTACAGTTACTGTTAACACTTTGAAAAATAAATTAATACTTCGGCGCGTAATGGCCGACCAGAGGCTGCATCGGAAGATGAGCTTCTCACAGCCCAAATTACTGAAAAAATGCTTATTCAAAATAATTAGCCACTGCGAGCGTTTGAGGTGACAACTATTACAAAGAAATTCATTTTGTGATAATAATAACAATTTTATTTTAGCAATCAATACGAATAACTTATATAAAATATGTGTAGCTGCTCAATGGCTGCCTTCCATACCACGAAACAAAACAGTGTGAGTACCACAAAATACGTCCTTCCTCCTCGGCCGTACATACGAGTCTCTTTCGATCCTTTTTTTATTTTCATAGACATTAAATAAATATGCTACTCTTAAATTATGGCTGCATATCAGTTGTTTCAAGGACATTAACTATACTTTTTACACTAATTATATTCATAAAATACTTAAACTACCGTTTACAACCGATAAAAATGTCAATATTTATGTGACGAAAAGAACGTCGATAATAATTCCAATTAATGACGAAAATGACCATTATTAAGTTTTAGCTACATTTGCAAAACCCGCCCTTATCCATGATGACAGTTCCAAACTCCTTATCCAATGTTGAGTTCCAAAACAAGCCTTATCCAATCATAATTTGTAAATATCTTCCTTACATGTCACGAATTATATCCAGCACTCAGGTATAACAATATGTGTAAGTACCTCGATATAATAAACATGAATAAACTCATTTGCTTTACTGAAGGCGAGCAAGAAACGTTTTTTTCGTTTCCTGAAAAATCTGCAAAAATGGATAAGGAGGATTTTGGAACTGTGCGCCTCAAATGTGGTTGCAGATGACAGATCTTCACAACATATAATGGACTAATGGTATAATGGAGTTAAAGACACAAACTATTACACAATCCGTACTGCAGTCAGGGAAGTAGATTCAGCATGAGATTGGGACTGAAGTTGTATTATAACCACACAGGTTATACGGCAGTGATCTGGGTATAGTGAAATTCACACTAGTTTAAGATAGCACATGACTTTTCAGTAATCAAATAACGCAGAGGATTAGTTCACTCAACTTATGAGCGTGCAACAGTGTCACATCTTCAACAATCGCCGATATTTCGCAATTTGTGACTTTAAAATGGTTAGGTGATCACTATCGAAGTATTGGCGGTTGTCAAGGACTTTATCTGACTACAATTCTGTAATTTTTTGAACATTTTATGGGCTAGAAGAATCCCTGGCTATCTCAAGTTGCAAAGTATCAAAGCAAATGTTTTCCAAATGTTGTTCAGTTTTGTAGAGATTGCTTGAGAAATGTTTCTTCAGACCATTTACTCGAAAGAAAGATTACTTGCAAAGTACTTTCATTGTCATGCTTGTTGAAGTGTCGCTGAAGAGTTATATCTACTACACAATGATGGTTACAAGTGAATGATATAATTAATTTTTTGCAGTTTTTGTTTATAAATAACGGAAAGCTATGCAGTGAATATTATTCCTTTTCCCAACGTATGTTCTCAGGACTGTAAATGTTACGTCAGCATCTCTATCAGCTCCTGGTGATTGTTCTGCCTGGCCAGTTCCAGGGGGCTTTTCCCATCGCTATCCCTTGCACTCCTGTCAGCTCCTGCGTCCAACAGCGCAGCAGCCGCCTCTACACGACCGTGGAGTGCCGCCCTGTGCAGCGGCGTCTTCCCAAATGTGTTCCTGGCATTCAGGTCAGCGGAAGAGGTCAGCAGGACCCGCACCACAGCCACACGGCCTTTCCATGCAGCCAGGTGTAAAGGCGTGTTCTGCAAGTTGCTCCTGGTGTGTACCTGGGCGCCACCATCCAGCAGACATCTCACCGCCTGCACATGCCCCTCCCTTGCTGCACAGTGCAGTGAAGTCAGCATCTCATCATCGCCAGCCCCAACATCCACCCCTGCTGCGAGGAGTGCCCGCAGCTTCTCCACTGCCCCATCAGTAGCAGCCTCTCTCAACCTTCTGGCTCTCTCCTCTTCCGAAAGGCTCCTGTAAAAAACAAAGATTATTACATTTTGTGATAAACATACGCACAAAATGAAGAAAACTATCATACGAGCTAAACTGTGAGCCATTCTGAATATTCATCTGCCCAGTGACAATCTAGAAATCTCCTTTCTATGATAAAGAATAGTCCAAAAGTCAGCGTATAAGGTACAGATGTATAGTAGTATCCTATCATCAAAGTCTTCATACAGCTTTCATCAAAAATTCCCTTGTGTTGTGCACATAGTTCCATGTAGTCAGCGCCTACACAACTTTCCCACTAGAGCGCGCCCCGCTAAGCACAACAGCGCAGGCGCAGCGCTCGTCCGTCTCCACTCTACTAGATGGCGCTGCCATAAAGTCGGACCAAATTCTGCTTCCGCCGATCCGCGTATTAATATGTCACTCAGCCAATGAGATTGCTGCTAATGTAGAACCTTTTCTCCTCGCGGATCACACTCGCGCAGTGATACCTGAACGCAAGAGGAATTATAACGAGTGTACAGACCTCAGATTAGTCAGGCGATCATTGTAGGCAAAACCACCATCTATGGCCGTCCTATCGCCCTCACCCCCACACTTAAGTACCTTGGCGTCACCCTCTACCGTCGCCTCTCATGGACCCCCCTTCTCCAGACAATCCAAGCCAAGGCATGCTCCCGACTCCGTCTCCTCAAGCTCATTTCCAGCTGTACGTGGGGTCTGGACCCCTCCACCATACTCCACCCCTATAAATCCCTCATCCACCCTATCCTTTGTTACGCCCATCCAGCCTGGATCTCCGCCCCCCCCCCCTACCTTTTATATATCCCTTCAAATCCTTGAACGCCATGCTCTCCACCTCGCCTATCGCATCCGTCTCCCCTCCCCCACACAGATCCTGTACGATCTCATTCCATTCCCCCACCTCCTCTTTTTCCATGAAAGGATACGGATCCTGTACACCTCCCACAAACTCGATCTTCCTCACCCGCTTGTCTCGCCCATCCTCTCCCGCTCCCGCCCATTGCCGCGCCTGTATTCCCACGTCCCACCCAGTCTCCATCTCTCCACCCTCCTTACCCTCTCCCAAGGTGGCTTCCGCCAGCTCCCTCTCCCTGATGTTGGCCTCCTCCCCTCCCTCTACCCCTCCTACCAACTTTGATCCTCCATCCCTCTTCCTGTGTTTGCTCCCTTCTCTCCCTCCCTCCTCCATTTCTCCCCACTCCTCCCCCAAGCTTCCCTTCCCCTGTTCCTCTCCTCCTCCCCCATCTCCTCAGCCACTGGCATCCTTGTTCTCCCCTCTCGCCCACCTCACCCTACTTCCCCTCTTGGCAGGTCCCCGGACTCGCACACGCTACGTGGACATTCGCGCGCCGGAGATCATTGCCATCAGTGTCTCGTGTGTGCCGTCGTGTTTAGTGTGTTCACCGTCGCACTCCATCGTTCACCTGAGCCATCGCCATCTTCAGTGTTCTTGCGTCGTGTCAACAGTTTGTAGTGTGGTTTATCGTCGAGTGTGAACGGCTCTGTGTTTGTCTTTATGTGTCTACTATTTTATCACCCACCGCTACGTCACTTATGTGTATTCTTTCTGTTTTTTATTGATCTATTCTATGGCTGAAGAGCGGCGTAACATGCTGCTGACAGCCTGCCTGTTTGTACGGGTTTGAAAATAACAATAAAGAAAAAAAAAACTCCGATTAGTCAGTCTGCATTAGTCTGTACCAGTCTGCATTAGTCTGTAGTCAAGTTTCAGTCTGCGCCTAATAAGATTATCATATTCCCGTACATAGCCATGAAGAGAAATGTATAGACACTTTGTCAAGTATCAGAGATATGTGAGAATATGATTAAAGTACCAAGACCAAAGGAACTTCAGATTGTCAATTGTAAACAGCATCCAGAATCAAGTTACGTACTATCTATGCTTTTTATTATTGTAATAAATGTGTGTGAAAATTAATCAAGTTCTGTTTAAAGTTGGTCACCGTCAATCTGCTACTCTAAGCGTGCAAGTGGCATTTCTATCGTCTGACCTAACGGCAGAAGATAAACACGCCACGATAAGACCACGAGACATATTGCTGACACTCGCCTACTTCGATAGAGCGACAAGTCAAATAATCTGATGGTGTGTGTACCGAAGGTCTTACTGTACGCACACCACACCTTGTCACATTTTTCATAATCCATTTATCACAGTGACTTACTTTGAGCTCAGGATATTACTGTTAAGTTCTCATTGCCCTCCACTGACAGGAATTCACAACAGTGATTATACTAGTCATCTGTGTGCAGCTATCCCTTCTGACACTTGCTAATGTAACACGCAAATCAAATCATGTCTTGAGACATGTCCATGTCCATCTCCATCTCCATAATGTTATGTTGTCTCCTATGGTAGAAAGAACGCCATGTCCATAATATTATGGGCACAACATCTTTATCTAAACAGCCACACCTGTGATATTATGGGCAGCACTCTCCATTCAACTGTTAGCTCTTGTCATTAATATTAATGGTCCAGAAGACAAGAGAAGTCACGTAAATATGTCTAGTATAGCCAGTGTGGTTAACGACAATGTAGTTTGTCAGTCGAAACAGTCGAACTCGTCAGCTTAGTATAAGACCAGTGTGTCCCATTTACGGCTGCTCCCCTCAAACACTGCACCAAATGTCTGCTTGATTTTCGTGGAAATTTGCACGTTGTTTACTCTAAGCAATAAGTCTGGCAATAGTCCACTCCATGACACATATTTTTCGCATTATGAAATGGTTCAAATGGCTCTAAGCACTATGGGACTTAACATCTGAGGTCATCAGTCCCCTAGAACTTAGAACTACTTAAACCTAACTAACCTAAGGACATCACACACATCCATGCCCGAGGCAGGATTTGAACCTGCGACTGTAGCGGTCGCGCGGTTCCAGACTGAAGCGCCTAGAACCTCTCGGCCACAAAGGCCGACGCATTATCAAACAATCTGATTTTAGAGATCATTTTGTTGTTGATGACATTTTTCTAAAGTGGCAGCAAAAACTTTCGGTCTAGTCATTCGTAAATTTCATGAAACACTCTTTTTGAACATAGAAAATTAGTGTTTTCAAAGAAGCTATTTGGTCCAAATATTTCTGATGTAACTATGACCTAATTTTCCTCCTGTCCTCTATACATGAAGCACTTGTTGGCGGATGTAGACTTCACCGATCAATGTATCTGCGTGATAATGAGCACACGTCTCTCCCCCCTCCCCCACCACACACACACACACACACACACACACACACAGACAGACACCCTTTTTAGCTAAGTTCTTGTGATGGCCATGTGTCTCAAGGCCAGAGGAAAACTCGTAGACTGTGATATAAATTGGATTTTCAGGCACTTGTCTAGAATATCATTCGAAAGTAAATTTTCGATTCCTGGACGCATTGTATACCTCCAACTGCTTACACATGTACTAAGGAACAACACGTCGTCACTGGTACATGACAGCATTACTACGGTCCTAGTAGGCAATACCTTCATTCTCACACCTCAAACTGCAAGTTCAATGTTGTGTTGCCTAAAGTGGAGCAAATGCTTTATAGTCGAAAGGCAGTTAAGGGGGGAAACCACATTATAGAGGTTCCAAAAATCCGATTTTTTTTATTACATACACCTTTGGCTTAACTATTCAAGAACACGCTGTCGAAATTTCAAAGCGAAATTCGCATTCTTTTAGATTTTATGAGCATAGAACAGAGTGCACATTATTCCAATATATGAAGATTTATCAAGGGATGAATTACTGGAGAGATCTTTAGGTCCCCACACACAAAATACTAATGGAAGTTTTAATTCCACTATTTGGCGATTAACTCCTAATCACTTGCACTCCGGAATAAAAGTCGTTGAATTGGCATCGTATTTAGCAGCGGGCTTATTGAATGAAGGAAATTAGTCCCTTCTGATTGTCATAAACGAGGCAGCAATTGTAGTTGGCACGCAAAGCTTCAATTATGCCGAATAAATGGATAACCAGCACGTGAGCCGACAGAATCGACGTAGTTCATTGGAATCGAAAGAAGCTCGGAAAGCACTGCTGCAAGCGCAAAACGAAGCTTATGAGGAAGAAGAAGGATTACTATTCAGTGTTGGAATCGCAGATTAATCGGTAAGCAGTTTACATTATAGTTAACTTCCTAGAATTTCTAATTTCCGAGAATTTATTTTTCAAACGCGTTTATCTCGAAATGACTTTTCACATTTGCATGCAGTCTAATTCAAAAAATGTAGAACCGATCATTATGAAAATTAATAGTATGATTCCTTAAAAAATTACAAATTATATGAATTAACTTGCGAGATGATACCACGATTTTATTAATTTTCATTATTTTCACCTGCACTGAGGTTCATATTCTTAGATAATAAGTTATTAATGTAAAATCAATACTTTTTGATTTCAGGTGAAAATTGGGATAGCAAGCAATTGGAGAACTATACTCACAACCTTCAGCGAACATCACAGCGTAATTTTGTTATTTTTGGCTGAAATTATTCAAGAAGTTTACAAAAACTGTTCGAAATACGAATGAAACGATGTCAAAATTTGATTAAATTCTAATTAATTCTTCCTAACCAAAAAAAATCCCAAAAAAACAGTGTCAAACAGCCTCCTAATGTGGTTTCCCCCCTTAAGAACAAAGTCATTTCTTATTTTGCCAAGGGAGATATTACAGTTGATAAATCCAGTGTCCAGCTACATTTTCTACAAATATTTTATGCACATGACTCTGATTTGTACTGAAAATGATTCTGTACAAACAAACAAAATTACTAAGATCTCATACAGTTTGTGAATTAAAAATAGTTGTTACTCTTGTGACAATTATGCACGCAGCTTCATGATTTTTCCTATTGAATAGTGAGATAGAAAATTATAATTTCTAATGACTGTACAGTGGCCAACAGTCTGAAAATCATTTTGATCCCGATATTGCTTTTCTAGGTGTGCACATGGTGGAATTAGTGCACATTTGTAAGCCCCTGGTATATGCGACAGTTCACTTGGACTCACAGTTTAACATGGAATACTATCAATGGTGCTACATCCTTTTAAAGCTTAGAGCTCTGGTACAGGTGAAAGTCAGATGTGCAAATGAGGGTCAAATCCTGAAATGCAGGATCAGCCACTCTGGTATGGAGCAACCAAGGTGGTTCGTATACATGGTGTCTACCACCGGTGCTGTTGTAATAGTAATCAGCAGTAATCTTATTTGAATCACTAATGTTGTATGCCACTTAGCCTATCACACGCTCTCATTATTATTGTGCATTTTCTTAGATCAGTAGTAATTAGCAGCTGGTTGTCCCATGATCACTTCCATTGCAAAAAACCACCTGCTCCAGTCCTACATGTACTGGAAGGCTGAGTTACATATATTTGCAATCCATTTGGTTTGTGTACGGGAGACACGTCAAAAATCTACAGTACCTTAAAAGCATTTTTTACTCTAATAAATAACAATACACACATCAAAAAATGTTTTTCATCACCTAGTTCCGAGAGCTCCGGAACCTGTACAGAAAATTGGAATAAAGATCAAAATAAACATCATTTCCACCACTTTTATTGCTCATGAAAACCACACATTACATGTTGTACCACCATACAGCGAGACCTTCAGAACTGCTGGACCAGATTTCTGTACACACCGGTACCTCGAATACCCAGTAGCACGTCCTCTTGCATTGATGCATGCCTGTATTCGTCGTGGCACACCATCCATAAGTTCATCAAGGCACTGTTGGTCCAGATTGTCCCACTCCTCAACGGCGATTCGGAGTCGATCCCTCTGAGTCACGTCGTCCATAAACAGCCCATTTAAATCTATCCCAGGGATGTTCGATAGGGTTCATGTCTGCAGAACATGATGGCCACTCTAGTCGAGCGATGTCGTTATCCTGAAGGAAGTCATTCACAAGATGTGCACGATGGAGGTGCGAATTGTCGTACATGAAGACGAATGCCTCGCCAATGTGCTGCCGATATGGTTGCACTATCAGTCGGAGGATGGCATTCACTTATCGTACAGCCATTATGGTGCCTTCCATGACCACCAGCGGCGTACGTAGGACCCACATAATGCCACCCCAAAACAGCAGGGAATCTCCACCTCGCTGGACAATGCGTATAAGGCGTTCAGCCTGACCGGTTTGCCATCCAAAAACGTCTCCAACGATTGTCCGGCTGAAGGCATATGCGACACTCATCAGTGAAGAGAACGTGATGCCAATCCTGAGCGGTCCATTCGGCATGTTGTTGGGCCCATCTGTACCGCGCTGCATGGTGTCGTGGTTACAAAGGTGGACCTCGCCATGGACGTCGGGAATGAAGTTGCGCATCATGCAGCATATTGCGCACAGTTTGAGTCGTAACACGACGTCCTGTGGCTGCACGAAAAGCATTATTCAATATGGTGGCTTGATGTCACAGTTCCTCCGAGCCATAATCCGTAGGTAGAGGTCATCCACTGCAGTAGTAGCCCTTGAGCGGCCTGTGCGAGGCGTATCATCGACAGATCCTGTCTCTCCGTATCTCCTCCATCTCCGAACATCATCACTTTGGTTCACTCCGAGACGCCTGGATACTTCCCTTGCTGAGAGCCCTTCCTGACACAAGTAACAATGCAGACGCGATCAAATCGCGGTATTGACCGTCTAAGCATGGTTGAACCACAGACAACATGAGCCGTGTACCTCCTTCCAGGTGGAATGACTGGAACTGATAGCTGTCGGACCCCCTCCGTCTACCAGGCGCTGCTCGTGCGTGATTGTTTACATCTTTGGGCGGGTTTAGTGACACCACTGAATAGTCAAAGGGACTGTGTCTGTGATACAATATCAGCAGTCAACGTCTATCTTCAGGAGTTCTGGGAATCGGTGTGATCTAAAACTTTTTTGATGTGTGTATAACATTAAAATAATGTACAGTTGTTAGCACATTGGACTCATATTCACGAGGGCGATGGTTCAAATCTGCGTCCGGCCATCCTGATTTAACTTTTACGTGATTTCCCTTAAGCGCTTCAGGCAAATGCTGGGGTGGTTCCTCTGAAAGGGCACAACCGACTTTCTTCCACATCTTTCGCTAATCTTATGGGACGGATGACCTCACTGTTTGGTCCCCTCCCTCAAATCAACCAGCCAACCAACCAACTAAAATGATATGCTTGAGATATGGAACACATTGCACCCAGCTCAAATTTCCAGTTTGTCCTGCAGGAATTCATACGTACGTCCGAGTAATCACTGTCAGCCTCGTAACTTCCTGTTAAGTGAACCTACATTCACCACTATTAATTTGTTCCCTTGTAATTTATTATAAATTTATTGAGGTTCTTAAGTGTACAGCTTGAAACGGTGGGTGGGAAGTGTAAAATTTTCGTTGTTTCTTTCGTCATGCAAATGACCAAAATATTTTCCTTCGAATAATTCATGTGGCGCACAAAAAGACAATAATCTCATAAATATATAGGGATGGCAATGTCAATGTAAATAATATAAATAACTTATGACATGGTTGTTAATGATTTACAGTGACATATATTTCAAGCAGTTCTTTCTGTATTTTTAGTTTTTGCACTATGTTCGCCAAATTACCGAAAAAAGTAAACCATACCTAATAATGGATTTAAAGTAGCTTATATACTCTACTTCTCGTATTTCTGTGTAAGGTATTTTCCATATCAGTGCTGTTCACCTTGCAGATTTCGGTAGGCCCTTAACACAAAGTTTTTTTTTTTTTTCTTTGTTCGTCTCAATATGGTGTTCGGGATTTGCTTTAATTTGGTAATTACCTCCAGGTACGAAGGGTTGGGTCTCTGTTGTTTGTAGTGTCAAGTACAAGTTGTTCTTGCAACTATGTCAGCATGACGTGCCTACTTTAATGGTGATCAGTCCAGTTTGGTGGAAAGGTGTGCTGCAGTTCAATGTGCCTGTCGTTTACTATGCTGATTGATGTTATTTTCATTGTCATCCAGTTTCATATGGCATTCTGTAGACTACATGATGTTACAGGCATTGTGAACCTGCGCTTAATAGAATCCTGTATAGCTTCCCTCTGGCAGGGGAGTATTATCTCGTGCCTGCTGACTTTGATTAATGCAGTCTGTAAGGAAATATTAATTTTTTCTTGGAAGTAACTGGCTTCCATGTGTTGCTGATGAATAAACCTAGTTGTGGATTTATCTGTCCTCTGTTCATTGGGATATCTTTCTCAGGGGCCATGGTGTCATAAGATATTTGAATATACGGTAGTGTTTGTTTTGAATTGTTTCCTTGCTTCTTCTGATGTTCAGTGATATTGATTGAGTTCCACCCAGTAGTACATGAGCGTGCTGCAGTGTTCAGGCTGAGGAGATAGTGTTGAGGATGTTGGCACTCTCTATAGTCTAAAATACCTTTGACTGTCTCTTTTTTTAACAAATGTGATAGGTATTAGAAGAACTGCTTATAAATAATTTATTTTGATGATATATTTTGGAGTATACCGTAGTTTTCATGCAATACTCCTTTATTGGTGCACAAATTTCATTAAGTAGATGCTCTTAATTAAACAATGCATTTCGCGCCAGGTACGATATATATCCCAGTTACATCTCTCTTCAGTTATGTGAATATAAGTTATGTTAGGTTGTTAGTAGACACATCTAGTTCTGAGAGTTAGGAACTCCTACACCTCCTTTTCACTCCTGTCATTTGGACATATGTTGTTAATCTTTGTTTGACTCCCTCCAACTCAACCACCTTGTTTATCACCAGACTTACTGCATATTCCAGAAGCATCATCTTGCTGTTAATAACCTTGGGTCCTTGAAGCATTTCAATGAGTGGTTCCACGTCAGTTGCATATATTGTTGCTGCCTGCAAGCATTCCTGTCGAATCCCCATTTTATTGATAATGGTGCTGTAAGTCGGCCTGCTAAAATTTTATAACCTCTCTGAGTTATGTAATTGATTGGCAGGTTTCTTTAGTTATTTATACTTGACTCCATCAGCCCCTTAGTAGACTGTCTAAGACACATCAGTTTAGCTAAAAGTTCATGAGACAAACACGTGACGTAGGTGTTAGTTAATGACCATAGCTTCTCATAAAATTGCAAAGGCACTCTTTTTTCTTTTTTTTTTAAAAAAAAGAGCTCATTATCACTCAGCATTCTTGTTTAATTAAAGAGAGTACTCCGCTGTCAGCTTTCGCGGTTATTACGCCTGTAATGACAGCGTGCAACTGTTCCAGCCATCTATGGAAAGTGTGGTAAACCGCCTAAAAATGTGTTGGATAATTGCTTCCTGCGTCCTTCGCTGCATTCACCCGTTAACTGTCCCGTTGGTGAACGCTTTGTCCTTTTATTTTCTTGTGTAGTGTGGGAAGCCGAAGTTTACTCTTCACTGTAACAATTTCATGCTGATATCGGTCTCGATTAATCCTAAAAAAGCTACATAATCTGTTCACATTTTTTGTAGAGGAGGTCGATTCAGTTTAGATGAGCCAGAGGTCTGTATAGAATCTAGTTCATCCGAAGTGTTGTCAGGGGGATTTCCCCTAGTGATTCTGCAGTCCTTTTGCATTATGAAATTAGAGTTATCCAATACAAATACTGTTCACCACTTTTTTCGTGTTACCCCCAGTGCCGACAGGAAATGATTTTAAATGCAGAATTTTAGGTGCCCATTCGACACAGCTCTCACAGATGGTTTTGTGCGACACTCTTTTTATCGATACTTATGAACAGGGACAGTAAAACACGAAGCACAACCGGTACTGCAGCAGTGACAGAACGTCACTTGCCTGCGCTGGCTGCTGCTGCCGTGCAGCGGCGCTCCTCGGTTGCTGCTGGAGTACTCGTCACTCTTCGCGCTTTACTAACCATTCTAGCGAATCGGCATATGTAATTCCGATTTAAAAATAATTTTATTTTACAGGAAACACACTGATTGTTTCCGTCGACATGCGCGCCACATGAAAGGAGCGATGAGCCATGTTTGCTTGGTCTTATCTCAGTTACACAGCGCAAAAACTAAACTGCAGACATCTGCCGAAACACCAGATAATTTGTCTGACTCTTATATATATATATAGGGTGGTCCGTTAATGGTGACCAGGCCAAATATCTCACGAAATAAGCGTCAAACGAAAAAACTACAAAGATCGAAAGTTGTCTAGCTCGAAGGGGGAAACCATATGGCGCTATGGTTGCCCCGCTAGATGGCGCTGCCATAGGACAAACGGATACCAACTGCGTTTTTTTAAATACGAACCCCCATTTTTTATTACATATTCGTGTGGTACGTAAAGAAATATGAATGTTTTAGTTGGACCACTTTTTTCGCTTTGTGATAAATGGCGCTGTAATAGTCACAAACGTATAAGTACGTGGTATTACGTATCATTCTGCCAGTGTGGACGGTATTTGCTTCGTGATACATTACCCGTGTTAAAATGGACCGTTTACCAATTGGAGAAAAAGGTCGATATCGTGTTGATGTATGGCTATTGTGATCAAAATGCCCAACGGGCATGTGCTATGTATGCTGCTCGGTGTCCTGGACGACATCATCCAAGTGTCCGGACGGTCCGCCGGATAGTTACGTTATTTAGGGAAACAGGAAGTGTTCAGCCACATGTGAAACGCCAACCACGACCTGCAACAAAGATGATGTCCAAGTAGGTGTTTTAGCTGCTGTCGCGGCTAATCCGCACATCAGTAGCAGACAAATTGCGCGAGATTCGGGAATCTCAAAAACGTCGGTGTTGGGAATGCTACATCAACATCGATTGCACCCGTACCGTATTTCTAAGCACCAGGAATTGCATGGCGACGACTTTGAACGTCGTGTACAGTTCTGCCACTGAGCACAAGAGAAATTACGGGACGATGACAAATGTTTTGCACGCGTTCTATCTAGCGACGAAGCGTCATTCGCCAACAGCGGTAACGTAAACCGGCATAATATGCACTATTGGGCAACGGAAAATCCTCAATGGCTGCGACAAGTGGAACATCAGCGACCTTGGCGGGTTAATGTATGGTGCCGCATTACGAGAGGAAGGATAATTGGCCCCCATTTTATCGATGGCATCTAAATGGTGCAATTTATGCTGATTTCCTACATAATGTTCTACCGATGTTACTACAAGATTTTTCACGGCATGACAGAATGGCGATGTGCTTCCAGCATGATGGATGTCCGGCACATAGCTCGCGTGCGGTTGAAGCGGTATTGAATAGCATATTTCATGACAGGTGGATTGGTCGTCGAAGCATCATGCCATGGCCCGCACGTTCACCGGATCTGACGTCCCCGGATTTCTTTCTGTGGGGAAAGTTGAAGGATATTTGCTATCGTGATCCACCGACAACGCCTGACAACATGCGTCAGCGCATTGTCAATGCATGTGAGAATATTACGGAAGGCGAATTACTCGTTGTTGAGAGGAATGTCGTTACACGTATTGCCAAATGTATTGAGGTTGACGGACATCATTTTGAGCATTTATTGCATTAATGTGGTATTTACAGGTAATCACGCTGCAACAGCATGCGTTCTCAGAAATGATAAGTTCACAACGGTACATGTATCACATTGGAATAACAGTCCGTCCCTGGTAGCTGAATGGTTAGCGCGACGAAATGTCATACCTAACGGCCCGGGTTCGATTCCCGGCTGGGTCGGAGATTTTTCTCCACTTAGGGACTGGGTGTTGTGTTGTCCTTATCATCATCATTTCATCCCCATCGACACGCAAGTCGCCGCAGTGGCGTCAACTCGACAGACTTGCACCAGGCGAATGATCTACCCAACGGGAGGCCATAGCCACACGGGATTTATTTATTTTTATTGGAATAACCGAAATAAAATGTTCAAACGTACCTACGTCCTGGTTTTTAATTTAGAAGACCTGCCTGTTACCAACTGTTCGTCTAAAATTGTGAGCCGTATGTTTGTGACTATTACAGCGCCATCTATCACAAAACGAAAAAAGTGGTCCAACTAAAACATTCATATCTATTTACGTACTATAAGAATATGTAATAAAAAATGAGGGTTCCTATTTTAAAAAACGCAGTTGATATCCGTTTGACCTATGGCAGCGCCATCTAGCGGGCCAACCATATATATATATTGTAAGTATAATGAGTTGCAAGTACCTTGCACGTCCAATCCATCAATTACATTTTTTTTTCTCTATACAAAATTTTAACTTTGGTATTTCTCCCTCTCTGCCAATCACCTCAACAAGAGGACTGGAGCAGACAAATTAACGATATATTGTCTAAAGTAATGGTTCTCCCTTTGTCAGTTTTCTCTCCTGGAGGGTGCAAAAATATTCATTAATTACAGATCTTCCAAGCGTGCCATACTCCTTTTTCACATTTTGTAGCTGACATGTTTTACTGTTTACTCGATCTGTAAAACTGCTATTCCACCTGCATTACACACTGTGTATCACTGAGTATTTAGTTTCATTTATTTGTTTTTACTTCTTCTGAAAAAATTATATCCAATTCTGAAGCGAAATGACACTTTTTCATGATTCGTATGTTTTATCTATGATTGTATGCAATTCACGTCTATAGTACTTATTGTATAGTCTTCCATAGCTTCTAACATTTTACTTAACATGTCTTACTTGTCTACATTAATAACAACTGCTAAAATGAGAGGAAAGTCTTCACATATTTCCTCCTGCACATCCTTATTCTTGCCCCTTACTAACAACGTGTTTAATTATACTATCTCAACACAATGTCTGCTATTAAACTTCGTTTATTTTTTTCTCTTCACCAACAAACTTTTCGCTACCCTTTGTTAACAATTATCTAGGTTCGTTTTATTTTCTGATCTTTCTCTTATTTCCTCTTCTGACCATATCCATAAAGGTTTTTCCGCCTTTTGAGATCTGTCGACAAGTTTTCTTCGCTCTTTATTTTCTTATTTTCATACTGTGAAGTCCTTCCGTTTTTAAACCGGAATCTTTTCTCATTCCAGTCCGCTTGTTTCTTTCCCTGTCTTCTGTTATATTCTCTACTGAAGCTGTATTAATTTCGATTTTAGTATCTGCTACATAATTACAAGGCTTATGCTGGACAGTACATACACTCCCTTTAACACTAAAGTTTGTGTTTCGGTGTGTAAATGTCACTGTGTCATCTTACACTGAAAAGTTTCTCTTAATCACAGACTGATCTTTAGTGTGTTCTTGCGCTGTTCCTGATATTTTCTTCTCTTTGGTTGTTTTCTTGTACCTCTTGTTGTCTCACATGGCCCATGTTATTTGTATGCACCACATCTGGCAAATTTCTGTTGGGTTCCATTCCTGTCCTATGTCTCCTAGCGTTATTCCTCAAGGTGCTTGAGTTTGTGTTGGACACCTACGCTGCATCAGGGTTCTAAAAGTACAGTGGGTTCACAGGTCATAGACATCCGCAACATCCTAGGTAATATATGCGTCGTTCGAATGTGGTTTGAAATCTCAGCAAGGAACTTCTGAACAAGAAGCAGAAATTCGTGCTAGCTTCCGCGTGGTTCACTCGGTGGCAAAACGTGGAAAACCAGTTACTGAAAATGAATTGCTGCAGTTGAACAAATGCGTACAAAAAAGCTAATGTATTTAAAAATATCAATCTGTCAGTAAACACTGTGGCTCAAAGACTAAATGAAGTAAATGATATTGCTGAAATATAATAACTCAATTGTTTGAGAAAACTCAACACATAATAGTGGTTCTGTTCGGCTCCTGATGAGTCAACATATGTTTCAGATACTACAAAGTGGTTAATTTGTATTCGGCAGATCAATAAAAATTATGACGTGTATGAAGAGCTTCATAGCATTCATGGTGACGCCACTGGAGAAGAAATTTTTACAGGAGTAAAAAGTACTGTTCAGGAAAACAATCTTTAATGAAAAAACTTATGGTGTATCACAGCTGATGGTGGCAAAAAATACGTGTGAAAAAAATAAAGATGTCATTAGCCTCGTGTCAGAGGAGGTAGAAAACGGTGGGGGATAGACACCATCATTCATACATTACATCATTCATCAACAATGTTTGTGAGGAAAATACTTGGATACGTCAGAAGTTTTAAAACCCGTTAACTATTTACGATCACACACTCTCAACCGTCGTCAATTCCGCTAGTTTAAAGAAGAGAGTGAAGAAAATGACTTGAAATATTATATAGCAGTAGGGAGGCTTAGCTGTGGAAAAGGTGTGAAACGATGTTTTGAGCTACGAATAACAATCTAAATTTTGTTGAATGAAAAGAATCATTGTCTAGTTGAGTTACAAAGCAGTGAGTGGTCACGGAAGTTTTCATTTCATGCAGATTTAAACAAACATTTGAACAACTTTAATTTAAAATCAGAAGTAGAAGACTAGTTAATGGCTGATTTGTATGCTCATATTACGTCCTTTCGATAAAACAAGTTTTGTTTCAGTCTCAGTTGAAGAAAACATGTTTCACGCGTTTTAATAGATGCCAAACTTCCTGTCAGCAATCAGAGACCCTATTACTGGTAGATTTCGCAGCAGAAATATTGACTACTTTTAAGAATAAAATTTGTGTGGTTTTTCAGATTTTGATGCAATTGCAAACGATATCAAGATTTTTCAAGTCCTTTAACGCCGGTATAGAATGTCTTACCCCAGACTCCAAATGGAAATGTTTAATTTGCAACATAACGACTTTTATAAATAGCCATATTTAATTCATCATTGCTGGAATTTTATAAGTCCTGATCAGCTGTTCGTAGCTCTATTGCCACTTTCGGTACTACTTATATCCGTGAAAAAAATTCTCCACAGTGTACTATACAAAAAATAGTTACAGATCCAAACTAACTGATGATCATTTGAAGTCGCTGTTGATAGTTTCCACAATTAACTTGATCCACACCTGCAAACAACTGCAAGTGGAAATTGCAGCTATATAAATCTCAATTAAAAATTACAATGCTTCATTTCATTATGAAAATTGCCTATGAATGTCTCTTAGGTATGATAAATTTTCAGGAAATATGATTTGTATGTCATTAGTCATACATTAAAAACAACTGACAATCATATGTATTTTGTATAATTCATTTGCATTGTGAATTTTAATCTGTAGACTCTCATTTCGCTCAATGAACATGATTGGTTGCTCAATTTTACTCACAATTAATACTCGTTATGTGAAACACTTTTTACCACAGGAATCCGTGAAGAATAGTCAATACGTTCCATTTCGCACTCAAAGCGTGTTTGCAATGCAGTAGGCCCTATTGTAATTTTTTTATTTATAGTACAGTACATCCTGTTATACACGTAAGCTGTCTAAAGATGTTTTTTATGCCTATTGCACTATTAGTAATTTTCGCCTCACAAACATTAATATACGCTCAATAGTAAACGCCTGATGGCCTAAAGTTATCGAACAATTGTAAAGTAAAAGAAATGAACCATCGCATAGCAGCGACAGAATCTATTATTCTTTATCTTTGCCGTTCTTGCGCGGTGCCTGTAAATCTCTATGTACACGTATCGATTAATGGTATAAAAAAGAATTCTGTTGTTTCAAGACAAATGAGGCTTTTGGCGCCTCACCTTTTTACTGTTTGTATTCTATGAAAGGCGGACGCGGAGTTGCTGCGTTCCGCAACTGTATTTTATATTCTATGTGAAAATATTGAGTGAATATGCTAAATGCTATTTTTTTTAATCAGAAAAACATATAGTTTCTTGTAACTGATTACGAACAGACAGCATCAAGAAGACATTTTGACTGTTATGTATAAAGTATTTAACCACAATGGTCATCTATTGTAATTTAATATGAAAAGGTACGTAGCATTTAAAAAAACGTGTGTTAAAGATAAGTGTGCTTATTTTCGTAAATTAACCTTTTTGATTCCATCTCCTTATTTACCTGAATTATAATTATTTTGTGTTACTTCATCACCAGAAATTACGATCACGCTGATGGGCCGAACGCAGCATGAGGCAGAAGGAACATTATCGTTTTCCTATTGTTTCTGAACCAACTTTTTTGTGTAGTGTTGCATTTCTTTTAAAGTCTATAAATCTTCTGGTCGCTTAGTGTTGATACAGGTATGACTACATCGCGACTATAAAAATGCACAGAAATGATAATGTTTCTTCCGAACGATCTCAAATATATATATCAATATGCTGCTCTTATTCAGGTATTTAATGGTCAACGTATGTTATCATAATAGCGTAATCAATCCCTGATTCTGTTGCCAAGTGGCTCACCAACATATTCACTTTTTCGACATTAAAAAAAAGTAACAATTCTTTTTATTTTCGTCCCCCAAGAGCAACGCTACACTATGCTTCAAAGTTCGTCGAAAAAGAGGGCCATAGCATTATTATTAATGAAGTGTCACGCATAACTACTGCCTTATGGGCATTTTTCATCAGTTCGTGTTAGTTAACGACGACAGGTCAAAATTCGAATTCATACACGGATACTGTAAGGAAAAGGGTTACCATGCGCCGGCGGAGAAAAGATCTTGCAGTACCGTTGCAGAGAACTTGAATCGTCGCGGAAGCCCGAGCAGAAGTACGGGTGACAGAAATTACGGCGCGAGGCCCGGTGCGGCTGACTGAATAGATAGAGCTTTGCTTTACGGAGCGGTAGTGTATAGGAGGACGTGTTCACTTATAGTGGCCAAAGAGACTGATTCAGGCCAAATGATGGTTCTTGAAATGGTTATTGAGGACTGAAAAAATAACAATAAACAGACGCTTTATGAGAAACACCGTTGGTTGGTTGGTTAGTTTGTGGGTTTAAAGGGACCAGACTGCTACGGTCATCGGTCCCTTTTTCCAAATACTAAAAACACCCACAGGAAACACCGTTGGTTAGGTGAGTAAATTTCTTACATTTTTCTTCCATTCGTTATGCGAATTACTCGTAATGGGAGGAGCACGATAAGCAAGGATCGACTGTAACAGTAAAAAATTGCGGCGGACACGGGTCCTAGTATTTGTTGTGTTGCAGTCCCGCCTGCTGGGCGCACAGTGACTCCAAGCAGCGAGCAGCGCGAGCGTAAGTCCTTATCTCTACTGATAAGAACAGGATGTAATTCTCCGCTCTGCAGCAATCTCAGAGCGCTAATTCTCCATAAGAATAACATGTACTAATTCAGCTACTGAAGCATCTTTTTCTTCTATGGGTTGCAGGGGTCACGACCCCTGGGGAGGTGGGTGGGAGTTTTCAATGGCTGTGTGCGTTCACCGTATGCCGCCGTGTAAGGCGGGTGACCTTGAGCGGGACTTAGCCGCAGAACGAGGCGGTTGCGCAACGCGGTCCCTAGTTTTACTAGGACCGTGTTGCAGAAAAACTCAATTCCGGTTGCGCAACGGCGCTGATAACTGGCGCGGTGACGTCTTATCAGTAGCAGCATCCGGTACTGAGGCAGCTGCAGGCTTATTCGACTCGAGGCAGCCGCACGCTACGCATCGCCATGCCGTACAGGAGGAGAATGTATAGAAGAAGGAGCAGACTTCCAGTGTACAAGACAGTGGACACGCTTTCAATTACACCAAATGAGACTGGTCAACAGGAGTTACTACAAGGACCTATTACTTTTGTTGGTTGCAAAATTCAATTTTCTTGTACTACAACAGAAGTAGTTAGTGGCAATTCATGGTTAACAATTGCTATTTTGAGAGGTACTGACAAACCTCTTCAAGGATTGGAGGCCTACAGTGAGAGAGACATTATTTTTATCGCACTTTTGCAGTTGGAGTTGTACCCAACAGGGATTATGGAACATGTGTTGTTACAACAGACAAACCATTTTCACTCTACACAAGGAATCGCAGGAGGATTAATGCAGATGATAAGTTAAATGTTTGGTGCAAAATGTCTGGTGTGTTAACTAAATATCCCATATTGCTATCAGCAATAAACTGTGTAGTGGTGAATGGGGTAGAATTGAGAGACAATTGCACTATATTATTAGGAAGCGTATATTGGCAACGCCTAATAGACAGAAGGAGGAATTTGACAATTTGCAACCTACTCAGACAATCCACCACATAGACGCTTCCCACATGGTTATCAATTTTCCGAACGTTTGGTATCAGACGACGAGAGATCTGTGGTTACCAAGGGCGGACATTTTTCCAATAGTTCGTGAGTTGTGCCCACGGAGGAAATAACAGTGTAGGAGCACACATTCGTAGTGTGGACTCGGTTGCAGCTGAAAAATCCGTATAGAAGCTGTAAGAGTATTGTCTCGTGCAAAGCCACAAAAAAAAAATCACTTAACCGTGTGTGAGGAATGCTATAAAACGCCTTAATGAGGATGAGAGCATTATCATTCTTCACGCTGACAAGAGAAATGCGACGGTAGTTTTGAACGTGACCGACTATCATAGTAAGATTAGCGACTTATTAGATCCATACGCACACAGCAAACTGAGTAAAGACCCCACTGACGAAGTTCCTAGAACTGTTACTCGGATGATAAAAATGTCCTCTGCTGAACAGAGCGTTCAAAATTCTGTTCAGTTTAGTTGAACTACCACCAAGACTTTATGAGTTGCCGAAGGTTCATAAAGAACATGTTCCTCTAAGGCCTATATTTAGCCCTAGTGGTTCGCCCACTTATTCGATAGCCAAGTTCTTGACAACATTATTACGGCCTATGAGGGCTGATCAGACTTCTATATGAAGAATTCAGCATACATTATCAGTAAATTAAATGTCATAGTGGTCCATCCAGAGGACATTAGTTAGCTTTGATTTGGTACAGCTACCCGCTATGGTTCCGCTGAATGAAGTGTTGAAACAGCTGAATCAGATTTTTCCTCCTGATATTGCTGTTCACATATTGCCACACAACCATGTATTTCAAATGGAACGATGAGCTCTGTAAACAGAAGTATGGCGTGGCTATGGGGAGAAGTTATATCGAAAGTCTGTATGGGAAAATTCGAGGAGCAGGCCTTGGAAACTGCCAACAAAAGACTGAATACTTGGTTCGACTACGTAGACGATACGTTTCTTTTGTGGAGACTTCTCAGAGAGGAAATAGGTCGTTTTCCCAAGCATCTCAACGAGATTAATCCGAAGTCTCAAGTTTACAAAGGAGGTGGAGGCAATCAGGAGACCAAATTTTCTTGATGCGCTATGTTTCAAGAAAGAAGATGGTAGTTTAGGCCACACAGTTTATAGAAAAACAACACATACAGACCGTTTCCTACACCAGGATTCGAACCACCGTCCAGAAAAAAAGCGAGGCATCATAGAAACGCAGGCGGACAGAGCAAGGAATATCTGCGAACCAGAGCCGCTTGACGTGGAATTAAAACATCTCGTCAATGCGTTGCTGAAGAATGGTTATTCGTCCGATGTGGTAGGTTCGTTGGTTGGTTGTTTGGGGGAAGAGACCAAACTACAAGGTCATCGGTCTCATCGGATTAGGGAAGGATGGGGAAGGAAGTCGGCCGTGCCCTTTCAAAGGAACCATCCCGGCATTTGCCTGGAGCGATTTAGGGAAATCACGGAAAACCTAAATCAGGATGGCCGGACGCGGGATTGAACCGACGTCCTCCCGAATGCGAGTCCAGTGTACTAACCACTGCGCCACCTCGCTCGGTCACCGATGTGGTAGAAAGAGCATTATACCGACATGTAAAAATCATAGCAATGCACATGCCTCTGTGAAATCGAAAGTTTTCGTACCTTTCGTTCAGGAAGTTACTGACCCCATAGGAAAACTGAAAAAAAGTAACATCGCGGTAATCTACAAACCCACCTGGAAGATTGGATCACCTAAAATTGGCCAAGAGTGCTCGAAACCGCTGGAAACTGCAAGAATTGGTAGGGTTCCGTGTAGGGAGGTGTACGTGGGTATTACAAAAAGAACGATAAAAAAATACTACAAGACCACAGACTAGCTGTTGCGGAACATGCTTTGCAAATGGTTCAAATGGCTCTGAGCACTATGGGACTTCACTTCTGTGGTCATCAGTCTCCTAGAATTTAGAACTACTTAAATCTAACTAACCTAAGGACATCATACACATCCATGCCCGAGGCAGGATTCGAACCTGCGACCGTAGCAGTCGCGCAACATGCTTTGCAGCCAGGAGACCACGACACTCATTTTGATAGGAGTCAGGTGGCAGCCACAAGCACATAGAGTCTGTAAAACACGCCAGGAGTTTCAGTGGAAAGGAGGACGGCATGAAATTGAACGACATCTGCATCTTGATGATGAAGACAATGTGTACCAGTCTTTCACCATGGGGTGACAGCAACAGCGGACGACGGCAGTCGACAACGGCCAATTGCACCCCTGTATTCAAAGCATGTCACGTCATGCCATTGCGTGGAAGCATGCCAACCGGAATTTTGATGCAGTCGTTAGCCATCCGACCACAGCTTAATCGTCCGGAATATTTTATTGTTTGTGACCAACTACAGTGTCTCTTATTTTAACATGAACTGCATCGGAAATGAAAGCATGTTGTGAACTTATCAATCCACCGTCAGCTGACGAGATTATTCGCAAAGCCAAATATCGACGTCCACTCCAAACATTGATGTCCAAAAAACACAAATGGATTTAGGATTGATTTGTGATGAATCTGAAAGCTGTAATCAAGACACCAAGGAAACGCCGCGAGCTGCAACGAAGCACATGTCGTCACTCAGTCACGGCCACAACAGGACTGGCAGGGTTACCGGTTTACGGTGATTGGTTCAAATGGCTCTGAGCACTATGGGACTCAACTGCTGAGGTCATTAGTCCCCTAGAACTTAGAACTAGTTAAACCTAACTAACCTAAGGACATCACAAACATCCAAGCCCGAGGCAGGATTCGAACCTGCGACCGTAGAGGTCTTGCGGTTCCAGACTGCAGCGCCTTTAACCGCACGGCCACTTCGGCCGGCTGTTTACGGTGACCGGGTGCCTTAATCATTAGACCAGCTGAGCATGCCTATAGACCTCACACCATAATCCATTACTGCCGGTGATTCCAGGAATTCGCGACAGAAGGAAGCGCAGCACCGGTCGTAAATTTTAATCCGTTTATTGCAGGTCGATTTCAGCTACTGTGTACCTATCTCAGTGCACTATATCCAAGTCAGTTTAACTGATATTTTTTATCTGTAATGTCAAGTGGTATCATGTGTTATTATATTTATGATGAGTGGTCATGACTTTGATATAAAGCACTGAAGATAGCTCCACAGTAGCGGAAATCGATCTGCAATAACCACATTAAATTTTACGACCGACGCTGTTCTTCCTGTTATCGTAAATCTCATTAATACATTCGTGAAGACAGTGTTTCTGATGGGGAAAAACAACCTGACTGCAGGAATGTTTTCTGAACACAATCACCAAGCGTTTCTCATACAGGGTGTTACAAAAAGGTACGGCCAAACTTTCAGGAAACATTCCTTACACACACAAATAAAGAAAAGATGTTATGTGGACATGTGTCCGGAAAGGCTTAATTTCCATGTCAGAGCTCATTTTAGTTTCATCAGTATGTACTGTACTTCCTCGATTCACCGCCATGATTTCATACGGGATACTCTACCTGTGCTGCTAGAACATGTGCCTTTACAAGTACGACATAACATGTGGTTCATGCACGATGGAGCTCCTGCACATTTTAGTCGAAGTGTTCGGACGCTTTTCAACAACAGATTCGGTGACCGATGGATTGGTAGAGGCGGACCAATTCCATGGCCTCCACGCTCTCCTGACCTCAACCCTCTTGACTTTCATTTTTGGGGGCATTTGAAAGCTCTTGTTTACGCAACCCCCGTACCAAATGTAGAGACTCTTCATGCTCGCATTGTGGACGGCTGTGATACAATACGCCATTCTCCAGGGCTGCATCAGCGCATCAGGGATTCCATGCGACGGAGGGTGGATGCATGTATCCTCGCTAACGGAGGACATTTTGAACATTTCCTGTAACAAAGTGTTTGGAGTCACGCTGGTACGTTCTGTTGCTGAGTGTTTCCATTCCATGATTAATGTGATTTGAAGAGAAGTAATAAAATGAGCTCTAACATGGAAAGTAAGCGTTTCCGGACACATGTCCACATAACATATTTTCTTTCTTTGTGTGTTAGGAATGTTTCCTGAAAGTTTGGCCGTACCTTTTTGTAACACCCTGTATATGTCGCTCATAGCAGATAAGCAATATCTTACACCGACTGCTTCCGCAGTGATGTTGTTAAGACGTCTCCTGTGCCAGAACGTATGTTCCTATTGTTTAGAACGCAAAGGTGGAAATATCATCGACAATAGGAGTTTGAGATAGGTCTGGACATGTGATGCAGTAGCTTAATGTTCAGGCAACTGCATTTCATAAACAAGAAATCTGCATTCGAGTCACAGTTGGTCGCATATTTTCTATGGTTATTACACGTGGAAGTGTCCAAAAAAAGCCATTTAAAGAAAAATTTAGAAAATTCGCCATATTTACACACACACACACACACACACACACACACACACACACACACACATACATCAAGACGTGTCATATTCTTATTCGACTGCTGAGTATTATTTAGTTAGTCTTATCCTAATTATAATTCCTTCATTTCGCCATCATTTATTCTCACGACAAAGGCATTGTAGAGATGCAGTGGATCGCAGTAACTTTCCACGTCCGTTCGTTCCATGATCAATTTGCAAGATATAAAACCATCACTGAAAGCAGAAATCGCACACAGCAGACCAGTACATTTACTGTGCATAGAAAAGAATTTTGTTTTTAGCACCTTTGTGTTCTGAACAGAAAATAACATCGACTGAACGCAAGGAAGGCTGTAGAAAATCACTCTGATCCACGTCGGCTGTTACGTCAAAATTTGGCACACCAAAAATTTATGAAAGTAATTGCTTTTTTCTGGCAACTAAAACCGCTGCTTCATCATAACATATGATAGTGTGTTTCAATTTTTTGTATAAACTTTGTTAATGCCAATATAAGTGGTACTATAAATGTGGGAACCGAGCACGTCTGCTGACACAACTCACCGATAGTAGGAGACGGCAACGTCAAACAGTGGAGGAGTGTCGCAGGCAGCTGTGGGCGGCTGGCGGCGAGCGGCGTGGGTGGCTGGCGCGCTGCACACACAAACCCCAGGGGGCTGCTTACTGAACACTGCACTGCTGAAGCACTGTCTGCGATCAGGCAACACAACACACACTGACAACAAGAACAGTCCGTCAATTAACATGAATGACTTACCAGTGAACCTGTCAGATTTTACACTGCTTCTGCTTCATTCTTCATAGGCGTGTCTTAGCGTACCACTCGACAGACAGCACAAAACCAAGTATAACAATTGTAAGCATAAGGGATAAAAGACTTAATTGGACCACATTCCATTATCCTCGTTTTGCTTTTGTTGATGTTCATCTTATATCCTCCTTTCAAGACACTGTCCATTCCGTTCAACTGCTCTTCCAAGTCCTTTGCTGTCTCCGACAGAATTACAATATTACTGGCGAACCTAAAAGACTCACTGGAGAATTATTGGACATGACAGCTTAAATACATCGCTATAGCAATAACCGGACAGAAATGAGAAGTGCACTAATCAGACTGTCTCTGACCTTCAGTTATACTATTTCGATCAGATGGTTTTGAAAGTGTTTGCTGCTTGTGTCTGAGAACTTCGCTATAAGGTGCATAGCTGCATCTACATCTAAATACTCGCAAGCCAACCAACGATGTGTGGCGGAGGGCACTTTACGTGCCACTGTCATTACCTCCCTTTCCTGTTCCAGTCGCGTATGGTTCGCGGGAAGAGTGACTGCCGGAAAGCCTCCGTGCGCGCTCGAATCTCTCTAATTTTACATTCGTGATCGCCTCGGGAGGTAGAAGTAGGGGGAAGCAATATATTCGATACCTCATCCAGAAACGCACCCTCTCGAAACCTGGACAGCAAGCTACACCGCGATGCAGAGCGCCTCTCTTGCAGAGTCTGCCACTTGAGTTTGCTAAACGTCTCCGTAACGCTATCACGCTTACCAAATAACCCTGTGACGAAACGCGCCGCTCTTCTTTGGATCTTCTCTATCTCCTCCGTCAACCCGATCTGGTACGGATCCCACACTGATGAGCAACACTCAAGTATAGGTCGAAAGAGTGTTTTGTAAGCAACCTCCTTTGTTGATGGACTACATTTTCTAAGGACTCTCCCAATGAATCTCAACCTGGTACCCGCCTTACCAACAATTAATTTTATATGATCATTCCACTTCAAATCGTTCCCGCCCGCATACTCCCAGATATTTTAAAGAAGTAACTGCTACCAGTGTTTGTTCCGCTATCATATAATCATACAATAAAGGATCCTTCTTTCTATGTATTCGCAATACATTACATTTGTCTATGTTAAGGGTCAGTTGCCACTCTCTGCACCAAGTGCCTATCCGCTGCAGATCTTCCTACATTTCGCTACAATGTTCTAATGCTGCAACTTCTCTGTAAACTACAGCATCATCCGCGAAAAGCCGCATGGGACTTCCGACACTATCTACTAGGTCATTTATATATATTGTGAAAAGCAATGGTCCCATAACACTCCCCTGTGGCTTGCCAGAGGTTACTTTAACGTCTGTAGACGTCTCTCCATTGAGAACAACATGCTGTGTTCTGTTTGCTAAAAACTCTTCGAACCAGCCACACAGCTGGTCTGATGTTCCGTACGCTCTTACTTTGTTTATCAGGCGACAGTGCGGAACTGTATCGAACGCCTTCCGGATGTCAAGGAAAATAGCATCTACCTGGGAGCCTGTATCTAATATTTTCTGGGTCTCATGAACAAATAAAGAGAGTTGGGTCTCACACGATCGCTATTTCCGGAATCCATGTTGATTCCTACAGAGTAGATTCTGGGTTTCCAGAAACGACATGATACGCGAGCAAAAAACATGTTCTAAAATTCTACAACAGATCGACGTCAGAGATATAGGTCTATAGTTTTGCGCATCTGTTCGACGACCCTAATACGCGTGGTCGAAGGTTTCCAACTTAGCAGGGAAGGTAATTCAGGAAAGGTAGCAGTGCAGAAAGGCGATGATTCGTACAAGAACCGAGCTAAGACTGTGGGAAATTTAACTGTCCTTATAAATATTACTACACATATTTAAATCTTATCGACGAAGTAGCGCCGATACACATGCGCATACAACTACTCTCACTCAACAGGTGAACATCACACAACTTCTTGCTGTAACGTTGAATGAGTGTGTGCGGAATATCAGCGTAGAGAAACACCGTAAATATATTAAAACCTGACACATGCTGAGAGGTTGACACTCCAGCAAAATTAAAAATTTCATTTTATTAGTGTATTCAGTGTAATTATAATACCAGATTCGGAAATGGAATAGCAGCTGCGGAATGGAGCAGTGGTTGTTAATTATAATAATGACAAAGAGTGCATAGGGCATTGGGCAAAGAGCATTTGTATAAACACTCATGAAATTATTATTCCATAAAGGAAGTAATTAGAGTCAGCTGGCTGTGACTTTTGCCAGAAAAAAAAAAATGGTTCAAATGGCTCTGAGCACTATGGGACTTAACTTCTGAGGTCATCAGTCCCCTAGAACTTAGAACTACTTAAACCTAACTAACCTAAGGACATCACACACATCCATGCCCGAGGCAGGATTCGAACCTGCGACCGTAGCGGTCACGCGGTTCCAGACTGTGGCGCCTAGAACCACTCGGCCACCCCGGCCGGCGCCAGGCAAAAGATTTGGAATTTAATATTTAGCAGCCGAACGACATTCAGTGAGCTCTCTCTCTCTCTCTCTCTCTCTCTCTCTTTCTCTCTCTCTCTCTGTGTGTGTGTGTGTGTGTGTGTGTGTGTGTGTGTGTGTGTGTGTGTTTTGTAAGGGTAAAAATCCACATGGTGGTGAAAGGGTGTTGATGATATGCACCTTTACTGCTGAATTCAGATTGCGAGACAGTGTGCGTTTGTGTTTACAGAAATCTATACAAGGCTGACAACTGAGAACTGAACTGCAAGACTGTGTAAGTCCATCCTTACAGAGATGGTTACGGGACTCAGCTGTTCGGCACAGTATGTCCTATCAACCACCTTTCAGCCGTCTAGTTTCCAAGCTTATTTTATTTTGACTACCAGTTTCGGCGATATGGTATGCCATCTTCAGGCCCCTGACCGACGTGTAGGAAGATTCCACCTCGGTTCTGGTCAAAACAGCGATTAAGAGATCAATGTTGATGGTGTTAGGACAGCAACCAGCCACAAATTTACTTTCAGATCCTTTGTTCAAAGGGCACCGTTACCGGTTTCGAATCATTGTGATTCATCTTCAGACGTTTTACACGCTTTTTTTTATGACATGTTGTGTGTTTTTACGGATTAATTTTCCTAAAATATAAATAATACATAATCATAAACACGCCACACACAGATGGTTGCGTTACAGATTTTCGTTGCATGTGACTTACGTCAAGCGTCGGTTTGGAGTGATTGTTTCCATAAAATGCCCAAAATTCTACATTGGACAGACAGTCAGAAGTTTTGAAATTAGATACAAAGAATATATTGATGCTTTAAGACTTGGTGATTTGAACAAATCAGCATTTGCAGCCCATATTGCTGAAGAAAACCATTCAGTGGGAAACATTGAGGACAACTTAAAAACTTTACATCTAGCAGAAAAAGGAGCCACTATGAATATATTAGAAGAATTAGAAATACACACACACAAAAACAGCACCCCAGACTATATCCTTAACGAACAAACAGAGTTAGCTAACAGCCCTTTCCTGAAAAATTTCAAAAAATTACTTTCCAGCCTCAAAAGCAAATAACATTAGTACACCTATCTGCAGATCAAGTAGCAAATTTATATGTTACTATAATTCTCATGATGCTAGATGTAATTAAATAATATACTATTTTACCTATACAGTCCTATAAAAAAGCTTTATAATTAATTTAAAAATATCAAATCAAAAATTCAATGTCTCTTCACTAGTGTAAAAGGCATTACGGTTGCGTAAATGAATATATGATCATTTCCAAACATAGGACATCATCGTCAAATGTTACGACATATCATAGCATCTGTGATACTCATATGTTTGTAAGCTCTTCGTATGTATCAAAAATGTGGTGCGTGGCAGATATCCTCTCAGTGACAAATCTGAAGTGTTCAGTGAGAACAATTTACGTCTGCAACAGTAAGAATGCAGTGGGAATGCATTTACATGTGTTGGACGCATTTTATGGAAACAAATACTCCAAACCGACGTTTCACGTAAGTCACATGCAACGAAAATCTGTAACGCAACCATCTGTGTGTGGTGTGTTTATAATTATGTATTATTTATATTTTAGGAAAATTAATCTGTAAAAACACACAACATGTCATAAAAAAGCATGTAAACCGTCTGAAGACGAATCACAACGATTCGAAACCGGTAACGGTGTCCTTTGAATAAAGGATCTGAAAGTAAATTTGTGGCTGGTTGTTGTCCTAACACCATCAACATTTGTCTTCAAACAGCAGCCACGGTCTCCATCATGTCATCATATGACAAAATTGGATTAAGAGATCGCTATAGCAAGCAGAAATCTAATGATACGAGTATTTATGGCCCCTATTTTGACCAGAACCGAGGTGGAATCTTCCTACACGTCGGTCAGAGGCCTGAAGATGGCATAGTAAATCGTCGAAACTCGCAGCTAAATTAAATAAGTTTGGAAACTATACAACTGAAAGGTGGTTCATCTACATCTACATCTACATTTATACTCCGCAAGCAACCCAACGGTGTGTGGCGGAGGGCACTTTACGTGCCACTGTCATTACCTCCCTTTCCTGTAACAGTCGCGTATGGTTCGCGGGAAGAACGACTGTCTGAAAGCCTCCGTGCGCGCTCGAATCTCTCTAATTTTACATTCGTGATCTCCTCGGGAGGTATAAGTAGGGGGAAGCAATATATTCGATACCTCATCCAGAAACACACCCTCTCGAAACCTGGACAGCAAGCTACACCGCGATGCAGAGCGCCTCTCTTGCAGAGTCTGCCACTTGAGTTTATTAAACATCTCCGTAACGCTATCACGGTTACCAAATAACCCTGTGACGAAACGCGCCGCTCTTCTTTGGATCTTCTCTATCTCCTCCGTCAGACCGATCTGGTACGGATCCACACTGATGAGCAATACTCAAGTATAGGTCGAACGAGTGTTTTGTAAGCCACCTCCTTTGTTGATGGACTACATTTTCTAAGCACTCTCCCAATGAATCTCAACCTGGTACCCGCCTTACCAACAATTAATTTTATATGATCATTCCACTTCAAATCGTTCCGCACGCATACTCCCAGATATTTTACAGAAGTAACTGCTACCAGTGTTTGTTCCGCTATCATATAATCATACAATAAAGGATCCTTCTTTCTATGTATTCGCAATACATTACATTTGTCTATGTTAAGGGTCAGTTGCCACTCCCTGCACCAAGTGCCTATCCGTTGCAGATCTTCCTGCATTTCGCTACAATTTTCTAATGCTGCAACTTCTCTGTATGCTACAGCATCATCCGCGAAAAGCCGCATGGAACTTCCGACACTATCTACTAGGTCATTTATATATATATTGTGAAAAGCAATGGTCCCATAACACTCCCCTGTGGCACGCCAGAGGTTACTTTAACGTCTGTAGACCTCTCTCCATTGATAACAACATGCTGTGTTCTGTTTGCTAAAAACTCTTCAATCCAGCCACACAGCTGGTCTGATATTCCGTAGGCTCTTACTTTGTTTATCAGGCGACAGTGCGGAACTGTATCGAACGCCTTCCGGAAGTCAAGAAAAATAGCATCTACCTGGGAGCCTGTATCTAATATTTTCTGGGTCTCATGAACAAATAAAGCGAGTTGGGTCTCACACGATCGCTGCTTCCGGAATCCATGTTGATTCCTACATAGTAGATTCTGGGTTTCCAAAAACGACATGATACTCGAGCAAAAGACATGTTCTAAAATTCTACAACAGATCGACGTCAGAGATATAGGTCTATAGTTTTGCGCATCTGCTCGACGACCCTTCTTGAAGACTGGGACTATCTGTGCTCTTTTCCAATCATTTGGAACCCTCCGTTCCTCTAGAGATTTGCGGTACACGGCTGTTAGAAGGGGGGCAAGTTCTTTCGCGTACTCTGTGTAGAATCGAATTGGTATCCCGTCAGGTCCAGTGGACCTTAATTTGACATCCTGAATTGCAAGACACTAGGTTTAAGTAATACAAGTTATTAGTAAAAGTAGATTAGATTCTGCTCGGATTGGTGTGCTGCTCGATGGTGGAAATATTCTGGTACCGCCAGACGGCTGCTCGTGACGTCATACGTAGCAGGCGGGGCGCGGAGTCTTCACAACGGTGTGGCGTGCCACGGAGCTCCATCCACGGCGGAGTTCCGTGATGGTCGGACTTGGTAACTAGGGAGATCTAACTCACAACCGAATTTTGACACACAAGCATAATGACATGATTTGTGATTGGGAGATTACGAACCTACCAGCGCCTGTAACTACGTAATAGTAGTCATTTCACAAGAAAAGGATGGTGGAAGGCGGGCTCCCTCCGAAACGAGTGAAAGGATAGCGTCAAGAAGAAGAAACTCTCGCACGCGGCGGTCGTGGATTTGTGAACCTACGAACATTAACACAGACGAAATCTGACACAGGAAAAAAAAATACAAACACGTGGGCAACGTGCGACATTTCACACAAGTAAACAAGATGAAATAATTAGTCACACGATATCCGCTGACCCGTGTATGGAAAATTCAAGGAAAAAACCTGTGCATAAATACTTGGTGCTAATCCACAAACTTCAATTAAAATTGCAGTGATAAAAACGGTCATCCATAAGTAGATACAGTGAGTTCAGTTAGGATACAAGAAACAGTAAGAATCACACTAAAGTTTCAGCTGAATCCGTTGTTGTTGTTGTTGTGGTCTTCAGTCCTGAGACTGGTTTGATGCAGCTCTCCATGCTACTCTATCCTTCTTCATCTCCCAGTACTTACTGCAACCTACATCCTTCTGAATCCGTTTAGTGTATTCATCTCTTGGTCGCCCTCTACGATTTTTACCCTCCACGCTGTCCTCCAATGCTAAATTTGTGATCCCTTGATGCCTCACAACATGTCCTACCAACTGGACCCTTCTTCTTGTCAAGTTGTGCCACAAACTCCTCTTCTCCCCAATCCTATTCAATACCTCCTCATTAGTTATGTGATCTACCCATCTAACCTTCAGCATTCTTCTGTAGCACCACATTTCAAAAGCTTCTATTCTCTTCTTGTCCAAACTAGTTATCGTCCATGTTTCACTTCCATACATGGCTACATTCTATACAAATACTTTAAGAAACGACTTCCTGACACTTATATCAATACTCGATGTTAACCAATTTCTCTTCTTCAGAAACGCTTTCCTTTTCTTTGCCAGTCTACATTGTATATCCTCTCTACTTTGACCATCATCAGTTATTTTGCTCCCCAAATAGCAAAACTCCTTTACTACTTTAAGTGTCTCATTTCCTAATCTAATTCCCTAAGCATCACCCGACTTAATTGGACCACATTCCATTATCCTCGTTTATGTTCATCTTATATCCTCCTTTCAAGACACTGTCCATTCCGTTCAACTGCTCTTCCAAGTCCTTTGCTGTCTCTGACAGAATTACAACGTCATCGGCGAACCTCAAAGTTTTTATTTCTTCTCCAAGGATTTTAATACCTACTCTGAATTTTTCATTTGTTTCCTTTACTGCTTGCTCAATATACAGATTGAATAACATCGGGGGACAGGCTACAACCCTGTCTCACTCCCTTCCCAACCGCTGCTTCCCCTTCATGTCCCTCGACTCTTATAACTGCCATATGCTTTCTGTACAAATTGTAAATAGCCTTTCGCTCCCTGTATTTTATCCCTGCCATCTTTAGAATTTGAAAGAGAGTATTCCAGTCAACATTGTCAAAAGCTTTCTCTAAGTCTACAATTGCTAGAAACGTAGGTTTGCCTTTCCTTAATCTATTTTCTAAGATAAGTCGTAGGGTCAGTATTGCCTCACGTGTTCCAACATTTCTACGGAATCCAAACTGATCTTCCCCGAGGTCGGCTTCTACCAGTTTTTCCATTCGTGTGTAAAGAATTCGCGTTAGTATTTTGCAGCTGTGACTTATTAAACTGATAGTTTGGTAATTTTCACGTCTGTCAACAACTTCTTTCTTTGGGATTGGAATTATTATATTCTTCTTGAAGTCTGAGGGTATTTCACCTGTCCCATACATCTTGCTCAACAGATGATAGAGTTTTGTCAGGACTGCCTCTCCCAAGGCCGTCAGTAGTTCTAATGGAATGTTGTCTACTTAGTAACAAGAATCAGTGACGCGTTTCCCCCTATAAAAAGCAACCGGTAACGAGTAACCGGCTCGCATCAACGGATTTCTAAATATGAATCAAGCAATAGTTCACTACATTTTGAGCACGCCAATTTAAAGCTACGAAGAGTGGCTGAGTACGGGCACATCAGCTGTCCGCTTCAGCAAGCAGCATCGCGACCACGTGGCAGTGGGCACGCATTCCAGCCCTCCACGTCCACAACCCGCGGCAGCGCGGCGCGTCGTTTAAGGGTGTACATCTCCAGCTAGCAGTATCCGCCAGGTCCAAAACGAGATATGTTTATTTGTTTGTATAGTTATAAATGTTGCGCTGAACATATTCGGTGTATAACTGGCAATCAGTTACACTTCTGATCTCTAAAGTTCTTTTAAAGTCAAGGTCATACTTGTTTAATACGATAGTATAGTGCAGTCTCGATGTACAGAATAGTCAGGATACAAGTTTAAGAACCATGGCTTTCACACAGTCGAAGCATTACTGCATGCATTCATGTAACAGATCAACGAAAAGTTTTCACATATGGAATCGGGATTTGCACGGATGGAACCGCCATTTCCACCGGTGAAATCCCGTTGTCATCACGTTACAGAAACATTGGTAGATCCAATGAATAACAGTTTTACCAATTTCATTCAAGGTTAATCAGCTACCAGGGCGGACCAGGTTAAAGCAAACCGATACTAGATTGCAACGGATGGAGTTAAATGTCAATAATCTTACGATGCAGAACAATGGGAGGATCGGTACGCTGGAAACTAAATTCGACCTAATGTTCAGACACTTAGAAGAAATAGACATACAGTTGGAATTATTAAGCGACAAGGCACAGGGTCAGTAACAACACATACACTTCGTTCAGACAACCCAAGATACGATAATTAAACGGCACCAGACAGTGTAAGACAGTGGAAACCGGGTTACTAGAGACTACAACGAATGTGGAAAACTTGACGAATAGATACACAGAAACAGCATCCTTCTTAATTAATGAAAATGACGATCGTTTACAAAAGTTGTAACGCCGTAATGAGCACTAAGAGACTGCATTACATTCACATCCGAATAATATCTCAAAAACACAAGACGTTCCATATTCAGACATTGTAGTCAGACAAGCAGATATGAGGTCGATGACTTGTAACAATAAGAATAGATTCCTTCATTTATTGTCCAATACTAATGATATATCTGGTCAATACTGCCCACAACCAGAAACAATTATTAGGGATGATAGCAATCAACACAGTACTGTGTGTGATGATTTTACGTCAACACTTAGGGAAGGAATCAACTATAAATATAAATATAAATTTACACCAGGCGGAGATATACATTCTTCGTTATTGCTTAAGGCATGTTACCCAGTACGTGGTTGGGCACAACAAAAATAGATTTGTAATCACCCATTTACCAGGAAACGCAGTACAATGGGGTATGCGAAGAGTAGATGATTTCAAGTCTTTTATTGATTTTGAAAGAGAATTCAATGCTAAATACTAGAGTGCGGAAGCACAAAAGGAACGTCGCTTGAAATTACTAGGGTAGAAACCATATAATAGCAATGAATGGACGGGATGCGGAGATTTCGCTGAATGTCAGCTAATTCAAGCCAAATACGTCGAAAATCCAATTCCTGAGGAGCACTTGTTAGAAGTTATTATCAGCCGCCTATCATGGATAGCACGAGATAAATTTTCAGGGACAGACTGGAGAAAAGTTAATAGCGTTTCATCCTTTCAAAATATTTGGAACAGCTAGATACAATAGAAAGGCAATCACAGCGTTGCGACAATAATCGAACAAACACGATTAGGGACAGCAGACAAGTCCAAACTAACGGGACAAGCATAATAGAGAAATGAATATAATAACTAACAATAGAGCAAGATGCTGGTGCAGAGACGGTAATCGAGAATTTCAAAACAACACGCAGATGGAAAACTGATACGCTTCGGAAGAGAGGCTTGATCTTCTGAAGCTGTCTGCAAGCTAGCCAGTATCACAGGACTCCCATTTGATTAGATGTGATGAAGATAATATGATGATGAATGATTCATTAGCTGAGAATCCGTGTCTAATTAAAAATTACATCTGACCGAAGCTACGTGGCACAACAGATGAGGTACCAGTAGATATCATTATGGATTCAGGCAGTGAAATTTGTTTTGTGGACCAGGTGTTTTAATGATCTATACAGTGATGAGCCATAACATTATGACCACCTGCTTACTAGCTTGTTTGCCCGTCTTTGGAACGAAATACATCACTGATTCTGCGTATCAGAGATCCGACAGTAAGTTCGCAGGTTTATGGAGGTATGTGGCATTAGATGTCTACGTACAGGTCATATAATTCGTGTAAATAACGCGCCGCTGATTTTTGTACGCTGTGATGGCGACTCAGATGGGTTCCATAGAATTTACATCAGGCCAATTTGGTCGCCAAGGCTTCAACGTGAGCTCACTAAATGCTCCTCACATCACTGTAGCACGGATGTACCTCTGAGATGCGGACTCTTATACTCCTTAAAGATGACGTCACTGTCGAGAAAGACATCAAGCATGAAGGGATGCAGGTGGTTGACAGCTGTCAGTGTGTTTTCGATTACTGCCATAAATCCGAGGTAAGCGCAGGAGAATGTCTCCCATAGCATAATACTGTAATACTGCTCCCCCCAGCCTGTGTCCGTAGTGCGCTGCACGTTTTGAGCCGCCGTTCACCTCGATGATGCCCTTTTCGGATCCGACCATCGAACTAGTGTAGCAAAATTGTGATTCACCAAAAGAGCCGACACGTTTCCAATGATCGACGGTGGAATACCGACAGTCTCGTGCCCACTGCAATCGTAACTGACCATGTCATCGGGTCAATATGTGGACATGTAGGAGTGGCCTGCTGTGGAGCTCCATTTTCAACAACGTACGACGAACGCTGTGCTCTGAAAAATTTCTGCTTGCTCCAGCATTGCGCTCTTTGAACAGAGCTGCTACAGATCACCGTCTATCCTACTTTACAGAATAGACAAGCCCCTTAACCCCACCTTCCGTGAAGAGTGGTGAACGACCAACCATTTGGCGCCTAATCACTGTCCTTCTACCCGTTCCTGTAGGTGCTCACGACAGTAGTACGTGGACATTCGACCAGCTTCGCCATTTTCGAGATACTCATTTACAGGCTCAGTGTAATAACAATCTGCTCTTTGTCAAAGTCGCTTATCTCAATGAATTTCCCAATTTGTAGCTCATATCTTAAATACGGTGATCCCCCGTTTGTGTCTGCTCCGCTTACATACTTTTGTTATCGCGTCACGTTCGCAACGCCATCAGACACCATCCAGCGTCGCGGTGAGCAGTGGACATAATGTTTTGGCTTATCAGTATTATTTGGTACATGTATTCCCGAAGTTGCCGGTAACCAGACTGAGGTTAATGCGAATTAAAGGAAAATACAGAAAATCGTTAACGTCAGAAATATTAATTAATTTTCCTACTGGCACATGTGAGCTTAGTTACCCACTGATCCTTTATCTGATTTAAATCTCTGACCTTCTGAGAACAGACTGGCTATTAGATTCAAAAGATATTTTAGACTTTTATACAGGATCTGTAACTTTTCCATGGTCACAATCAGCAACTAGTATCGAAACTTCCTGGCAGATTAAAACTGTGTGCCGGGCCGAGACTCGAACTCGGGACCTGGTAGAGCACTTGCCCGCGAAAGGCAAAGGTCCCGAGTTCAAGTCTCGACCCGGCACACAGTTTTAATCTGCCAGGAAATTTCATATCAGCGCACACTCCGCTGCAGAGTGAAAATCTCATTCTAGCAACTAGTATCGTTACGTTTCGATTTCACACTAACTAGTCACACGAGTGTAATACTTACAATAGAAACTGCACTAGATCAAACGGAAATACATAGGGGCCCTACATATATGTCAAACAATAACAGTGGAAGATACTTACCAGTAATAAATAGATATTTTGGTTGAAACCGCGAACAATTAAAGATTTCAGGTGCACACTACAGATAGAACCTCATGATCTGTTCTTTGTGAGACCATACAAGATGCAACTAACATTAAAGGTCATGGTACGCCATGAAATTAATAGGATGATAAATTAGGATATAATAGAAATATTTAATTGTTGTTATCCACTGGTTGCTGTTAAGGAACAATATGGAACAGTCAATCTTGTGCTTAAGCAAGCACACTAAACAGGATGATAAAACCAGAAAGAGACAGACCGTTCATAACCAAAGAGCTGTTGACAGCATTTGCAGGGGTGAAGTACATTAGTACTATGGATTTAACATTGGGATGCTGGCAAATTAAACTACATGCGAGGTCACGCAAATATACAACATTTCTGTGAGAGTGTAGAGCTTATCAATTCTGGGTTCTGCCAATAGGATTGAACGTCTCAGCATTGGTCTTCATAATTGCTCTTGATAAGGTAATTGGAGATGAACTGAAATACAAGATCATGGTATACACAGACGATAAAGTAATAACATCACAAACCTGGGACTATCGCATATACACATTGGATAAACTAATATCTCAATTACATTTCCAGGGAATTACTTTGAAACTGCTTAAATCTCAGTTTAGTAGGACTGAAGTTAAATTTTTAGGACATGTGATTGGTATGGCCACATAAGTAGACACAATTAGAAATGTTTGCAACAATCAAACAAAAAAGAATATGAACATAATTAGGGATGGAAAGATCTTACAGAAAGATTTTGAAAAAAATCAGTCTTAAATGCATTGCATATGACAAAATTACTGAAACAACATTCAGTGTCGCGATGGACACAAGAATGCACAACCGAGATCGTAGTTATGAGCGACAGTTCAGTTTCAGCACCAGTATTGGTGCTTCCCGATTTCAGCCAACCATTTCATCTCATAACGGATGATTCAGACAGGTATTAGTAAAGAAGCATAACAGAAGCTAAAAGAGTGAAGAACTAACATCCAAGTTTCAAATCTGTATGGAGGACAATTTGTAATAACACACATACCTCATCGGAAAGCAACTGTGCTAACTGACCCAATCACAATGAAAGAAAAAGTGATGTTTAACATCCAGAATTTAAAACCCTTTGCAGTCAATGAGTGACAAATTCTGCAAGACATTATGTTCAAATATCAAGCAAAGTGGGATTCACCGAAAAATGACAATAATTTTTTAGGTTAGAGAGTGTGATGCCGAAGGTAAGGGAGTACTCAGTGATAGTCCATATGTAATCAGTGAAGAGATGCATTATGGAAATTAAATAATAATCAAGTGCTGAAGTCCGCAGCTCGTGGTCGTGCGGTAGCGTTCTCGCTTCCCGCGTCCGGGTTCGATTCCCGGCGGGGTCAGGGATTTTCTCTGCCTCGTGATGACTGGGTGTTGTGTGATGTCCTTAGGTTAGTTAGGTTTAAGTAGTTCTAAGTTCTAGGGGACTGATGACCATAGCTGTTAAGTCCCATAGTGCTCAGAGCCATTTTTTCAAGTGCTGAACTGTAATATGAGCTGAATGTGGTGGCAATTATGAAAGTCTTGGATCATATCAGTCTCTGAGGTACCTGGTAAAGGATAATTAAGTATTAACATTACAGGTACTAATAATAATACTTATTAAGTGTCCATTGGGTTGCTCTTCTAAGATCTCAAATTTCTGGTTTTTTTTTTTTTTTTTTTTTTTTTTTTTTTTTTTTTTTTTTTTTTTTTTTGCATGAAGAGACATATTATATAAGATTATATTGTCTATTCAGTCAATGTTTATTAAGCAGACATGGTATTGGTATCAAATGTTACACGTGAAGGAACGCTTAGTGGGTAAGAAGGCATAATCCAAGTCAGACAATCAGAAATGATATCTCGTGGTTTCTACCTGGAAGAGAATGTAGGCCTCTATGGCATGGTTAAAACTTGATGGACAGAAATTTTTTGATTAGAACAATAATGGTAATAAATGTTATTAACTTAAGGGACCCAATGATTGTGGACTGAGGACTGAATTGCGAAAGAACAGGTTTAAGTAATAATGAGTAGAAGTAAATTAGGTTCTGTTTGGATTGGTGTGGTGATTTATGCTGGAGATGTTCAAGGGGCGCATGGTGGCTGCTTGTGTCATCAGAGCAGGCAGGGGCTCGGAGTCTGCAGAACAGCGTGGCGTGCCGTGGAGTTCCATCCATTGCAGAGTTCTGTGATGTAGTACTTGCTAACTAGGGAGACATATGGATAACTCAGAACCGAATTTTGACTCAGAACGATAGTGGGAGTCTGTTCTAGTTATTGACTGAAAGAAGTTATTGTTGATCAGAAGTTAAACTGATTTGTAATTGTGGACCTACCAGCACCTGTTACTATGTAATAGTAGTCATTTCACAGGAAAAGTCTGGTGGAAGGAGGGGTCCCTCTGAAACTAGTAAGAAGATAGCACCAAGAAGGACAGAACCCTTGCAGTGTACACTCCTGGAAATGGAAAAAAGAACACATTGACACCGGTGTGTCAGACCCACCATACTTGCTCCGGACACTGCGAGAGGGCTGTACAAGCAATGATCACACGCACGGCACAGCGGACACACCAGGAACCGCGGTGTTGGCCGTCGAATGGCGCTAGCTGCGCAGCATTTGTGCACCGCCGCCGTCAGTGTCAGCCAGTTTGCCGTGGCATACGGAGCTCCATCGCAGTCTTTAACACTGGTAGCATGCCGCGACAGCGTGGACGTGAACCGTATGTGCAGTTGACGGACTTTGAGCGAGGGCGTATAGTGGGCATGCGGGAGGCCGGGTGGACGTACCGCCGAATTGCTCAACACGTGGGGCGTGAGGTCCCCACAGTACATCGATGTTGTCGCCAGTGGTCGGCGGAAGGTGCACGTGCCCGTCGACCTGGGACCGGACTGCAGCGACGCACGGATGCACGCCAAGACCGTAGGATCCTACGCAGTGCCGTAGGGGACCGCACCACCACTTCCCAGCAAATTAGGGACACTGTTGCTCCTGTGGTATCGGCGAGGACCATTCGCAACCGTCTCCATGAAGCTGGGCTACGGTCCCGCACACCGTTAGGCCGTCTTCCGCTCACGCCCCAACATTGTGCAGCCCGCCTCCAGTGGTGTCGCGACAGGCGTGAATGGAGGGACGAATGGAGACGTGTCGTCTTCAGCGATGAGAGTCGCTTCTGCCTTGGTGCCAATGATGGTCGTATGCGTGTTTGGCGCCGTGCAGGTGAGCGCCACAATCAGGACTGCATACGACCGAGGCACACAGGGCCAACACCCGGCATCATGGTGTGGGGAGCGATCTCCTACACTGGCCGTACACCACTGGTGATCGTCGAGGGGACACTGAATAGTGCACGGTACATTCAAACCGTCATCGAACCCATCGTTCTACCATTCCTAGACCGGCAAGGGAACTTGCTGTTCCAACAGGACAATGCACGTCCGCATGTGTCCCGTGCCACCCAACGTGCTCTAGAAGGTGTAAGTCAACTACCCTGGCCAGCAAGATCTCCGGATCTGTCCCCCATTGAGCATGTTTGGGACTGGATGAAGCGTCGTCTCACGCGGTCTGCACGTCCAGCACGAACGCTGGTCCAACTGAGGCGCCAGGTGGAAATGGCATGGCAAGCCGTTCCACAGGACTACATCCAGCATCTCTACGATCGTCTCCATGGGAGAATAGCAGCCTGCATTGCTGCGAAAGGTGGATATACACTGTACTAGTGCCGACATTGTGCATGCTCTGTTGCCTGTGTCTATGTGCCTGTGGTTCTGTCAGTGTGATCATGTGATGTATCTGACCCCAGGAATGTGTCAATAAAGTTTCCCCTTCCTGGGACAATGAATTCATGGTGTTCTTATTTCAATTTCCAGGAGTGTATGTGTACAGAGAGAGAAAGAGAGACAGCGAAAGCTTACCATACAGACAATCTAAAGCTTGTCGTGGTCATGCTGGAGACACGAACGACAAGTTTCACGATAGAATGATGCTATGATATGCTGATGGACAGCTACCACACAACAGTGTGGGAAGCCTGAGGGGATGAAGAAGATGATGTCGGGAACTACAATGACAGTAGTGGCGCCATGTTTCTTCTTCAAACATTTCTCAGGTTAATTTACACCAAACAAGAGGAACTGCGATTAAGGAGCTTACAATACAGGCTAGAACGAAAAGAAAAAATGTTCTAACAAGTGTAGGAAATATATTACATTGTTTATAATCTGTCATGTAACAGATGACATATTGTTTTTACATGTAATAATATTCCAGAAATAGAGCAACAGCTTCAGGAACTTTTTCATGATGCGTAACTGCCAAGCAACATATCTCGATTAAATGAGCGACTGGAAAAAAAGTGCTGGTGACTCATGTATAAAAGATTGGACCTGCAAAATTACAGAGCAAGATCCTTAACTTCAGTTCGCTGCAGAATTCTTGAACGAATTCTCAGTTCGAATATGATATATTTCCTTGAGACAGTTCGAATATGATATATTTCCTTGAGATGAAAAAGCTTCTGTCCACAAATGCACAATTTTGGAAAGCACCATTCACGTGAAACTCAGCTTGGCCTTTTCTCGCATATTACCCTCCGAAATGCGGATGAAGGGCAACAAGCAGAGTGCATATTCCTATATTTTCAAAAGGCATGTGACATGGTGCCCCTCGGCTGATTGTTAATTGTATGAACATACGGAGTAGGTTCCCACGTATGTGATTCGCTCGAAGACTTCTTAAGTAACAGAACCCAGCATCTTGTCCTCCATGACGACTGTTCATCAGGGACAAGCGTATCGTCAGGAGTGCCCCAGGAATGTGAGATAGATCTGTTGTAATTCTCTACATACTTAAATCATCCGCTAGACTGGGCATGGAAGGATTGCAGTGTGTGGGCGTTTGCTCCTGATACTGTGGTGTGTGGAAAGGTGTCATCGTTAACTGACTATAGTAGGATACAAGATGACTTAGATAGAATTTCTAGCTGGTGTGGTGAATAGCAACTTGCTCTAAATGTAGAAAAATGTTAAAACATACCTGTAATGTTTCAATATGGCATTAGTAGTGTCCTGCTTTATACATTCATGTAATTTAAATATCTGTGCGTGACGTTGCAAAGCGATATGAAATGGAACGTGCATGGAAGGATTGCAGTAAGAATGGCGAATGGTCGACTTCGGTTTATTGGGAGAATTTTAGGAAAGTGTGTTAAGGAGACCACAAACTGGACACTGGTGTGACCCATTGTTGAGAACTGTTGGAATGTTTTGGATCCACATCAGGTCGGATTAAAGGAAGACATCAAAGCAATTTAGAGGTGGGCTACTAGATTTTTTATCAGCATGTTCAAACAACATGCAAGCATTATGGAGATGCTCTGGAAATTGAAATGGGAATCCCTGAGGAAAGGCGACTTTCTTTCCAAGGAACACTACTGGGAAAATTTAGAGAGGCAGAATTTTAAGCTGACTGTTGAATGATTCTACTGCCGCCAACGTACAATTCGCATAAGGACCACAAAGATAAGAGAAATTAGGGTTCATACAGAGGCACATAAACAGTCGTTGTACCCCATACTCTATTCGCAAGTGGAGCAGGAAACGAAATGACTAATAGTGGTATAGGGCACCATCCACCATGCATTGTTCGGTTGCCTGCGGATTATGCATGTAGATGTAGACCAGAACTAGGACCATCCACAGAAGAACTTGTTACAGTGCACTAAACAAGGTGACAAAGAAAAATGCAATGAGGTGAATATGATTGATAGTTCTATTCAAAGAAAATAACCATATTGAAGTACCCATTCGATTTACAATGGCGCTCTACACTCTCCCTACGTGCGCCTCTTCAGGGGTGCACTGGCCATGACTCAATGTTTCTGGATGACATTGCATGACTGCATCGAATAGCACAAATCAAGGAGAACTTGTAATGTGGGGATATTTGGCAAATGGACTCCTCTGCCTGTCTCCTTACTTTTATCCCATCGATCGTGTGCGGGAAGTATCCAGAAGACATATTGCAGCACCTCCACGTGCAGCGACGAACATCCAGCAGATGTCAACTTTAGGAGCAATGTAAAGCCTTACCATAACAACTCTTTACCAGTTCTGAGGGCAGCATAGAAGCATGTTGCATAGCATGCATTGCTGTCCGTGGTGGTCAGATAGCCCATTAACAACCATGTTCCGGCCTTTGTAATGTCTACAGGACATTAAAATCACTGTAATTTCATTGTAATTATCGTCTTTGAATAAAAGTGTCATTACTGTTCGCCTCAATACATGCTTCTTTCAGTTACCTTTTGTACAACACTGTAGCAGTTCTCTCAATGAATCGTCACAATTTCACCAAGATATGTCACTTGTGAGTGACACATGCAAAACTTACTTTCATCCTTAAGTTCTGCACACTTGTGTACTTACCATATGTACGGTGAGACAGCATATAACACGATGTGGCATAATGAAAGGAATGCCAGTACTGGGGCACTGGGGCTTTTGAGGACACTTTTGATATGAAATTGATATTAAATTAATTATACAAATTGCTCAATTAATAACTCCCACCCCCTGATAAAGTCATGAGTTTCCCCAGCAGGAATGTGGATCCCATTGGTTCAAATGGCTCTGAGCACTATGGGACTCAACTGCTGTGGTCATAAGTCCCCTAGAACTTAGAACTACTTAAACCTAACTAACCTAAGGACATCACTCACATCCATGCCCGAGGCAGGATTCGAACCTGCGACCGTTGCGGTTGTGCGGTTCCAGACTGTAGCGCCTTTAACCGCTCGGCCACTCCGGCTGGCATGGATCCCATTACCCTCCCCTCCCCTCCACTTCCCACCTCCCTCCACATCCACACCTGGAAATGGTGATAAATTCAAGAAATGGAGGTAACTTCAAATTTATTGGCAGGAATATCAAATTTTGTGTGTTCACTTTGAGGTTTGAAGACCAACTGTCTAGTTCACAACACCACCACCACCAGAGGGTGTTCTTGGCCCTCCCCACTCTCCTTTCCAATCAGCTTTCTTCCCCACTCCATCCATCTGGTAATGGTCGGGGAAAGAACTCAGTCTGTGTTGGGCTGCTGTACAGGACAGATGCAAGTTTGAACACTGTGTGATATATTGTTTGTTTAAACGATATGAGTTGCCATTGATCCAGCACTACAGAACTGCTCCAGCCAGTCTAGCCAATAATCCTATATGGGAAGGATGGGAGGTAACAAGATGAGAGGTATCAATAACAGGACAGCTAGCTATCACTGAAGTACAAGGGAGTAGCAACCTGCCGATCTATAGCTGACTACTGATGCTGGGAGGGTAATAATAATACTGGAACAGTGACCCACTGTGCCATTGCTCCTGTAATATCCTCCTCCTGTATACAGAATTACTATAACAACATCAATGGGAATGAAACACAGTTATACCTATTTACAAGTTGCATCCTAGCTAACAGAAACACAGGAGATACAGAGTACACGTACGACATTTTTTATGTATGTAGTGCTCATTATCTTACCTGAACATGGCATCTCAAGACGGAACAGAAAAACGACCAGTCACCTCTAGTCTAGTCCTGCGCCATCTACTGAGTATATTGTGTACCTGAAAAGCTGGGAAGCTGCCGCACGTCACACGCCAAGATAATTTGCGAGCTGCTTTTGTCTGGCATCCTCATGACCACTTACAAAAGATCCAACCAGTTCCACCTCAATATAGACCCCACACTTTAAAAAATCCGAGACAGGGATGTTGTTGACTATACACCTCGAGGTTCTCGTTACTTTTTGTGAAAATCCTGTACAACACTATGACATAGGCTATATTTTCTCTAAGTATTCCTCATCATCATCATCATCATTTAAGACTGATTATGCCTTTCAGCATTCAGTCTGGAGCATAGTCCCCTTTATAAAATTCCTCCATGATCCCCTATTCCATTGGTGCCTCTTCTGATGTTAAGCTGAGAGGTGGCATGAGCCCCCTCTCATATTTCTATCTTACGATTTTCCTCTCTAATTGCATGCGGTGAAAAGTTGCTATTCCTTCACACGCGGACTTCCCGCGCAGCGTCTCTCGTCACCCGGGTGATCCGGTGACAGGCGGGCACTGCTGATCTTGAAAGGGTAAGCTGACGGGTGTGAGGGAGTCGAGTGAATGCTTTCCAGAGCCGACATTGTAGAATAGCGGCGGAGACACCCTCGCTGGGGCCCGAAGTAGCGGCTGGGATAGAGGTTCCGTTACTTCGCAGAAACTTAGCGAAAACACTTTCTGGCGGGCTACTAGCGAGGCGTGGGAATGACTTGTGTACCCAGGCAGTTGTGGCGGGCAAATTCCCGCGCTTTCTGCAAAATCGTAACTGTGATTGGCTTGCTCAGGGCATAGCTCCGCGACGTAGCAAAATCAGCGCAGAATTGGCGCCAAGAATCTCCATTGGTGGACTGGTAGTGCTCCGGCAATAGAGTGGAATTTTCCGCCGGTTTTCGAGTTGCTGATTGGAACGGTTAACCACGGCCACTGTCGTGGGGGCGGGAATGTTCTGTGTTCGGTTTGTATGGGTGCTCTTGTGGGGTAGTCGGCTCTCGGCTTTCGGTCGGGGTAGGTTACAAGACTGAGCTCTCGCTGCTCTGGACAGCCTGCCTTCCGTTGGCTGTCTAATATACTTTTATTTTATTGTAACTGTTTAACGAAGTTGCTGAAGTTTCGACTTCAACGTAACTTTCCGAGTACAGTTGGCAATTGAGCGTTCTGCGTACAAGCGGCCTATGTTGTCTGTCTTGAGCAGTTTTGGCTAAAGTTGACTGTATCGGAGTTACTGTGTGACTTCGCTTGTTAAAATCAATCACTGTACCGTCAGTGATGTGTGGCGAGCCTTCTTCGTCTCCCTCAGAGGTGCATTTGTATTGCTAGGAAGTCTTTAGTCTGGAACAACCAGACCAGGATAATTTGTTTCGGACTATACTCGCGACATTATCATCACCACGACGGGACGTCGAAGCATCCAGCCATCGCCTCCAGTACGACAGATCGTGTCCGTGCAGTTAAGAAGACAGCTTGGTAATGTACGTCTGCAGCACCGGCAAAGCAGGCAATTCTGATAATCAGAGCTCAGCAGGGCGCGCCTGTTTGTCTTTTCTAACTTTGTTCTGTCTTGGGTGTTCATTGTCTGAGTTCTCACTAATGTAGCAGCAATTAATGTTGGGTTAGCTGTGTGTCTCCCTTAAGATTTGAGTTGCAAGGAATTGGCTCCACATACCACTTCGTCATAAACGTCACAATCTAGTTTAGGGACAACTTCACCTTCACAGCATTTATTTGAGTATCCAATTTGAGCCAATTTGATGTATTGTAAATGTTTCATGTGTTTTTGTTTATTATTTTGTGTTTAGTCTTAATAAATCATATTGTTATTTTGGACAGAACTTTCATTCTGTTAATCAGCAGAGCAATCCTACCATTTCTCACTACGTTAATGAAACCTGCCTTTATTTAACTTATTTATCAAATTAAATTATTGCAGGTGCCAAACTCTTTTTCTACTCCACTTGCAGGGTTTGTTACAGTCAGTTCGCGATCTTTTTAATCCATGTGCAACTGCAAAAGTCGGAGCTATAATAGGGGCGGGGGGAGGGGGGGGGAGGCCTAGAGCATCATTTACACGTGTAGATTCTAGAAGAATTTAGTGTTAAATACACTGCTAGCCCCGGCACCTCGCAAAGCCTATTACTTCAAAATCATTCTTAACCGAATCCAGGTACCTTCTCCTTGGTCTGTCCAGACTCCTCCTACCCTCTACTGCTGAACCCATGAGTCTCTTGGGTCACCTTGCTTCTCCCATGCGTGTAACATGACCCCACCATCTAAGCCTGTTCGCCCTGACTGCTTCATCTATAGAGTTCATTCCCAGTTTTTCTTTGATTTCCTCATTGTGGACACCCTCCTGCCATTGTTCCCATCTACTAGTACCTGCAATCATCCTAGCTACTTTCATATCCGTAACCTCAACCTTGTTGATAAGGTAACCTGAATCCACCCAGCTTTCGCTCCCATACAACAAAGTTGGTCGAAAGATTGAACGGTGCACAGATAACTTAGTCTTGGTACTGACTTCCTTCTTGCAGAAGAGAGTAGATCGTAGCTGAGCACTTACTGCATTAGCTTTGCTACACCTCGCTTCCAGTTCTTTCACTATGTTGCCATCCTGTGAGAATATGCATCCTAAGTACTTGAAACTGTCCACCTGTTCTAACTTTGTTACTCCTATTCGGCACTCAATCCGTTTATATCTCTTTCCCACTGACATTACTTTCGTTTTGGAGATGCTAATCTTCATACCATAGTCCTTACATTTCTGATCTAGCTCTGAAATATTACTTTGCAACCTTTCAATCGAATCTGCCATCACAACTAAGTATTTCTCATCAGGTAGAAAAATCTGTTCTTATCTGTTACGCCATGCATCACAGGACTAGAATATTTCACTCATTTCTGGCTCATGACGGAGTGCTCAGATCTACTCTGTCATATGACGCCTTGTCACTTTTGAACCCTCTTAAAGCAACCAATTGCTTCGCCAGATACGAACTCTCTTAAGGTAACAGCACAGAGAAGTTGTAAATATCAGGTTTATACCACGCATCACTTTATAAATTCGGTAATACATCTGATTCTATTATGAGTGTCATCTCTTCCAGAGTAGGTGAGAGACCGAAATTTCGTTACAAGATCTCGCCGCAACGAAATAACTTCTGATTACTGCTCCACCTCTAGAATCATATCTGTGGTACTCTCACCCTGGCTTCCACACATCCGACAGCACGTCATTGATATGAAATTGATACACGAATTAATTAAATTGATCATGATAGTCCCTTTGCATGGTGAGTAATTTTTTCCCGCAGTAGGATTACACTCACCAGGTGACCTTTAAAGACACTTCTATGACACGTCCGTAGGCTTCCCACAGGCTAGGTAGTCACTTCCTCCGATACCAAAATGGGTCGTAATCATCGTCAGATACCTGAAGACAACCAACGCTAATTGTGTTCTGTCTCTCGGTTGTCTTGTCATGCTAGTGGAAGTAAGTTACTTAGACCTCTGATACATTGCTCCCGAACCAATCCTGCTGAGACCTGTCCATCTGTGGAGGCAGTAGGATGTTTCACTATCTTCTTTACCCTCGTGATACCTCTGCCACCCTATTGCATGTGAACAGCTAAAGTTGTCCTGTCTGTCTCAGAAGGACTGTGCGCTTAAATGTCGCTGCGGTAACTGCAAGGATGTTGAACAATATACATCCCGTCATCCCCCCTGCAAACAGAAATGATCTGAGATGTGTTTTCGAAATATCCTGGAAAGTCTAACACAGTGAGCAATAACAAAATACCTGTCTACTGACCGCCACGTCTCAAGCGTTTACACGTCTGCACACCTCAGTTTCTCTGAGCATACGTCAATACTGATACCCACCAAATTAGTAGACGAATGATTCGAGAACTCAGATGGGAATCCCTGGAGAATAGGCAATGTTCTTTTAGAGGGACACTATTCAGAACCGACATTTAAAGCTGACTGCCGACAATGTCCATTTTGCACAAGGGCCACGAAGATAAGATACGAGAAATTAGCGTTCATAGGAAGGCATATAGGTAATCTTTTTCACTCGCTCTATTTGCGAGCGCAATAGAAAAGGGAATGACTAGTAGCGGTACAGGATATCCTCCACCACACATCACACGAAGGCTTGCGAAGCAACCACATACACTGTTACGGCAGTGGCCGGTCTTTCTGAGAGGTTCGGACAAGCGCAGAGGGTGGGATTGCTTGTCATTGGGAGCTCCAACGTTAGGCTGGTGATGGAGCCCCTTAGGGATATAGCAGCTAACGACGCGAAGAAAGCCAATGTGCACTCTGTGTGCATGCCGGGGGCAGCCATCCAAGATATGGAAAGGGTCCTTCCGGATGCCATGAAGGGTACAGGGTGCAGCCAACAGCAGGTGGTGGCTCATGTCGGCACTAATGACGTGTGTCGCTATGGATCGGAAGAGATTCTCTCTGGTTTCCGGCGGCTGTCTGAGTTGGTGAAGACTCCCAGTCTTGCTAGCGAGATGAAGGCAGAGCTCACCATCTGCAGCATCGTCGACACGACTGATTGCGGGTCTTTGGTACAGAACCGAGTGGATGGTCTGAATCAGAGGCTCAGACGATTCTGCGACCGTGTAGGCTGCAGATTACTCGACTTGCGCCATAGGGTGTTGAGGTTTCGGGTTCCGCTAAATAGGTCAGGTGTCCACTACACACAAGAGGCGGCTACACGGGTAGCATGTGCTGTGTGGCATGGACTGGGCGGTTTTTTAGTTTAGACAGTCTCGGGAAAGATCAAAAAGGGCTCCAGTCTAAAAGGGTACAGGGCAAAGAAACGACGAGAATCGACCAAGCAACAGTCGGTATTGTAATTGTAAATTGTCGTAAAAGTACCAGAGCTTCAAGTGCTGATAGAAAGCACTGAAGCTGAAATCGTTATAGGAACAGAAAGCTTGCTAAAGCTGGAGATTCTGCCGAAATGTTTACAGAGGCGCAAACCGTGTTCAGAAAGGATAGATTAAATACAGTAGGTGGTGGTGTGTTTGTGTCTGTTGGTAGTAGTTTATCTTGTAGTGAAGTTGAAACAGATAGTTCCTGCGAATTACTATGGGTAGAGGTTATAAACAACAGCCGTACCAAAATAATAATTGGCTCCTTCTGCCGACCCCCCCGACTCAGATATATGATAGCTGAACAGTTCAAACAAAACTTGAATCTCATTACAAATAAGTACCCCACGCATACAGTTATAATTGGCGGAGACTTCAATCTACCCTCGATTTGTTGGCGAAAATACATGTTCAAAGCCGGTGGTAGACAGAAAACATCTTCCGAAATTGTACTATGTGCTTTCTCTGAGAATTACTTTCAACACTTAGTTTATGAGCCCAAACGAATTGTAAATGGTTCAGAAAACACACTTGACCTCTTAGCCACAAATAATCCTGATCTAATAGAGAGCGTCATGACGGATACAGGGATTAGTGAACACAAGGTCACTGTAGCGAGGCTCAAAACCATATCAACCAAAACCACTAAAAATAAACACAAAATATATCTATTTAAAACAGCAGATAAAAATTCGCTTGATGCCTTCCTAAGAGAGAGTCTCCATTCCTTCCAATCTAATTATGTAAGTGTAGACCAGATATGACTCGAATTCAAAGATACAGTATCGACAGCAATACATAGATTCATACCGCATAAGTTAATACGAGACGGAACTGATCCACCATGGTACATAAAACAAGTCAGAACACTGTTGCAGAAGCAACGAAAAAAGCATGTCAAATTCAGAAGAACGCAAAATCCTCAATACTGACTAAGTTTCACGAAAACTCGAAATTTAGTGTTAACGTCAATGCGAGATGCTTTTAGTAGTATCCACAATGAAACATTGTCTCAAAATATGGTAGAAAACCGAAAGAAATTCTGGTCATACGTAAAGTACACCAGTGGCAAAAAACAGTCAATACCGTCACTGCGCGATAGCGACGGAAATGTTACCGATGATGGTGCCACTAAAGCGGAGTTACTAAATACGGTTTTCCGTAATTCCTTCACGAAAGAAGACGAAGTAAATATTCCAGAATTCGAAACCAGAACAGCTGTTAGCATGAGTGACATAAAAGTAGATGTCTTTGGTGTTGCGAAACATCTCAAATCACTTAAGAAAGTCAAGTCTTCTGCAGACACAATAGCGCCTTTCTTAGCAATCATATACAACCGCTCCCTTGACAAAAGGTCTGTTCCTAAAGACTGGAAAGTAGCACAGGTCACACCAATATTCAAGAAAGGAAATAGGAGTAACCCATTGAATTACAGACTCATATCACTGACCTCAATTTGCAATGGGATTTTGGAGCATATACTGTACTCGAACATTATGAATCACTTTGATGAAAATGACTTATTGATACGTAACCAACACGGACTCAGAAAATATCGTTCTTGTGCAACGCAGCTAGGTCTTTATTCGCATGAAGTAATGAGTGCTGTCGACAAGGGATCTCAGATCGATTCCATATTCCAAGAGTTCCAGAAGGCTTTTGATACCGTCCCTCACAAGCGACTATTAATCAAATTGCGTGCATATGGAGTATCGTTGTGTGACTGGATTCGTGATTTCCTCTCAGAAAGGTCACAGTTCGTAGTGATAGACGGTAAATCATCGAGTAGAACAGAAGTGATATCTGTCGTTCCGCAAGGTAGTGTCATAGGCCCTCTGCTGTTCCTGATTTACATAAATGATCTAGGTGATAATCTGAGCAGCCCTCTTAGACTGTTTGCAGGTGACGCTGTAATTTACCGTCTAGTAAAATCATCAGACGATCAACTCCAATTACAAAATGATCTAGAGAGAATTTCTGTATGGTGCGAAAAGTGGCAATTGGCACTAAACAAAGAAAAGTGCGAGGTACTGGGTACTGAAAGAAATCCGATAAATTTTGAGTATACGATAAATCTCACAAATCTAAGAGCTGTCAATTCGACTAAATACCTAGAAATTACAATTACGAGCAACTTAAATTGGAAGGACCACATACATAATACTGTGGGAAAGGCGAGACAAAGACTGCGCTTTGTTGGCATAACACTTAGAAGATGCGACAAACGCACTAGACAGCCTACATTACACTTGTCCATCCTCTGCTGGAATATTGCTGCGCGGTATGGAGTCCTTACCAGGTAGGATTGAAGGAGGACATCGAAAAAGTGCAAAGAATGGCAACTCGTCTCGTATTATCGCGCAATAGGGGTGAGAGTGTCACTGATATGATACGCGAGTTGAGGTGGCAGTCACTGAAACAAAGGCGGTTTTCTTTGCGGCGAGATCTATTTACGAAATTTCAATCACCAACTTTCTCTTCCGAATGCGAAAATATTTTTTGACACCCATCTACGTAGGGAGAAATGATCATCATAAGAAAATAAGACAAAACAAAGCTCGAACGGAAAGATTCAGGTGTTCCTTTTTCCCACGAGCCATTCGAGAGTGGAATGATAGAGAAGTAGTATGAAAATAGTTCGATGAACCCTCTGCCAGGCACTTACGTGTGAATTGCAGAGTAACCATGTAGATGTAGATGTAGATGTAGGCGGCACTGAAACTGGTATAGGCATGCATATTCAAATAAGAGACACGTAAACATGCAGAATACGGCGCTGAGGTCGGCAACGCCTATATAAAGACAAGTGTCTGCCGCAGTTGTTAGATCGGTTATTGCTGCTACAATGGCAGGTTATCAAGAATTAAGAGAGTTTGAACGTGGCGTTATAGTCGGCCCACGAGCGATGGGACACAGCATCTCCGAGGTAGTAATGAAGTAGGGATTTTGCCATACGACCATTTCACGAGTGTATCATGAATACCAGGAATCTGGTAAAACATAAAATCTATGACATCGCCGTGGCGGGAAAAAGATCCTGCAAAACGGGACCAACGACGACTGAAGAAAATCGTTCAACGTGGCACAAGTGCAACCTTGCCACAAATTGCTGCAGATTTGAATGCAGGGCCATCAACAAGTGTCAGTGTGCAAACCATTCAACGAAACATCATCGACGCGAGCATTTGGAGCCGAAGGCACACTCGTGTACCCTCGATGACTCCACGACACCGCCAATGGACTGTTCATGACTGCAAACATGTTGCCTGGTCGGACGAGTCTCGTTTCAAATTGTATCGAGCGGATGGACGTCTACGGGTATGGAGACAACCTCATGAATCCATGGACCCTGCATGTCAGCACTGGACTGTTCAAGCTGGTGGAGGCTCTATAATGGTGTGGTGCGCGTACAGTTGGAGTGGTATGTGACCCCCGATACGTCTAGATACGAGTATGACAGGTGACACGTACGTAAGCTTCCTGTCTGATCAACTGCGTCGAATCATGTCTGTCGTGCGTTCCGACGGACGTGGGCAATTCCAGCAGGATAATTGGACACCCCACACGTCCAGAACTGCTACAGAGTGGCTCCAGGAACACTCTTCCGGTGGCCACCAGACTCCCCAGACATGAACATTATTGAGCATATCTGGGATGCCTTGCAACGTGGTGTTCTGAAGAGATCTGTATCCCCTCATACTGTTACGGATTTATGGACAGCCCTGCAGGATTCATGGTGTCAGTTCCCTCCAGCACTACTTCAGACATTTAGTCGAGTCCATGCCACTTCGTGTTGCGGCACTTCTGCGTGCTCGCAGGGGGCCCTACACGATATTAGGCAGGTGTACCAGTTTCTTTGGCTCTTCAGAGTAGATGTAAATGTAAATTTACTTTACCCATTAAGATTTCAAACCATCCATGTATAGGGACACAAAACTCATGGAACGGTGTTGTCTCTTATTTATCGAGAAAACAAAAGACGGAACTTCTGCTGCTGATTGTCTCTCTGTAGAAAACTTTCGCATTAGTCCCCAAGTTTCACACTGCAGTCACCGCACAAGACTTGTGTGAGAGGTTTTAACAGGTTTGTTCACAATGCTTAGAGGAAACCGTATAGAGCTCACATCTAAACTCTCCTTTCATCAGAGTATCGCTTATCTGCCGTATTCTCAGGAATCTTTGAGTCTTCGATGTAAAGCATTTGAATCCACCTCATTTTGACGAGTAAGAGATGTCTCATGCCAAGTTACAGACTTACGCTAATTTCCTCGAAATCCCAGAACGTTCCAACAGCACTATTCCATCAGTTAGAAGTCTGACAGGTAGAGAGCTTTCCTAACGAGAAAAATAGCACGTTAACGTACAGGAGGAAATTAACAACCATGAGAGTATACAGAGACTGCACGAAGAAATTCACAAGCATGACACCTACAATTCATTGATATCGAGTTACAGTTACAGATATCAGTCTGTACATCTCCTAATCTCCTTTATCGAATTCCTATGATTACGATGCTAGAAATACGATAGTGTAAGGGTGACCGAGTCTTCGCTGACAGCACAGTGTGTCTCTGTCTATCTCTCTATCTCTCTCTGTCTCTTATCGTTATTTTTTGAAACATCCAATGGAGTAAACTTCGCTAACATCACCTGGTAGAGAACTCAATTAGATTTTACCCCATCTCTCTCTTCTGATATGTCGGGGACAAACACTTTCTGTGCATTGACATCGACCATATGTGACAATCCCATTAAATATACATGTATTGGGGTACTGGAGGAGACGGCCAGTGATCGAAATCACTTTCACGGACCTGTATACAGTTATGCCGCCTTTACTGGAGGAAGACCATATCGACTATGAGTCACAAGGAGAGGGTTCTTGTGATGTTATTTCATATGCAGTTTGTTACATTATTTTTTGCTGTAACAGATCGAAGCAGTGTATGATGACAGCTGTGTACACAATCATACATTTCTTTCTTCTGCCATGATTTTGGGTGTGTGTCAGGTGCCAAACCGACCTTAACATGTTCCAATCCATTGGCTCTCACAAGGAGTTGGACATTGCATCATGCAACCTATGCTGCTCCCACAACACACAGGGTGGTTGAAATAAAAGACGTAGGCAGTGTTATTATTAACAGAACTGTGGAAGAGCAACATATGCAAATTGGAAAAGGTTGTGGAGTATTTCTGAACAGCTGCTCGAACCTGATGACCTCTACATTTAATCACACCTTCCACACTGACTGTGTAGCAGATGTCTCAGTGTTCTGTTTTGAAGGGACCAAGAGCATTGATTCCTCATATTGTAGCCATGCACTCCATCCCTCTTTCAGTGCTGGCCGTCCCCAAAACGTATTGCTCCCACCAAGACACCCTCCATCTCAAACATGTGGTATCAGTCGATCATTATGTGGTAATCAACAGTGCACCAGTGGGTGGATGGGATGGAAAAACAGTGTCGATATGGGTGGATGTGCTGTAATAAGCACCACAGTTGATAATGGAATCAATTTTAGCAATTTTGCCAGTTTTTCCGGAATTTCAACGCCAACCAGTGACACGGCTGAATTATTCCCAATTTCTGTATCATCGCTAAACCATCTGTCCACTACTTTGCGAGTACTGTATACTAGATTGAGAATGTAGATAGATGACTGCAGTATGTCCATTCATGGTTAATTCCCAGACATACACAACAAAGTATACCAGAGAGCGTTTTATACTGATGCAATTAGGTTGTCTACATATTTCAAGCATTTGGATCATAGTGCGGAATTCACGATTACGATTGACCATCTTATCCTACGTGGATGGGAGTCGCTGAGTGTTCCCGAATTCACAGGATAAACTTGGAGATTGAAAGATCTTCCTGGACTGTGTTTGACCAAGCCTCCCTGCAACACTGTTGTCGATTAAATTTACAACTGACTGGAAGTAGAAGGGTACTATAACCACTACACTCCAAGTCTCGTGAAGGTACAGAGCGATTTGAGCCCATAACTGCTGTTAACACCAATCCTACTCATGGCACCCATCCTATTGCACAGTATCTCTCCAGATCCTGCATGTTTTGGAGTTTAACACCTCTTTCGGTATACAATGTATATGAGACTGTTATGGTGTTATAACAGAGGGTTAAGAAGAAATGTATGGTTTATTTGTGATGGAGCTCCAGATGGATGGAGTTTGAAGTATTTTATGTAAGTCGACTGTATGATCAATTCTAAGGTATTGTTATAGTTTCTGGGATCAGTACTAAGAATGTATTGGCAAGAGAGATATAATCTTAAAACATAAAAATATGCTCCCTTAAGGCCACATGCCTTTGCACTAACACGCTATAATGCTTAAGCCATGTGGTTTCCGAAATAATAATCATGCAGGTGGAATCGTCTTTGGACATAGAACACATATCTGGATGTAAGGCACGTTGGACCACCTTCGAACCCAATCCCACACGTAAAGCGTTGTTGGTCCACTGTTCGAGATACAACGTGTGTTGGATGTAGCACATTGTGGATCTGGCTCTGAAGATCGCCCCAGATATAACACGTGGTGGATCCACACTTGACGCTAACTTGGGTCTACTCTGGGTCGTTTGAGCCATCTGCGATACAGACATACAGAAAACAGAGCAAATTTACTGCAGCTGTAGAATATGAGATCGAAGTGACTGGATGCATTCGAGTGTAGTGCCATACTATACCGTGTGACTAATGTGCTGTTCTATATCGTACATAAGGATGATACACCGACTAACTCCCTCCGTCTACTGGACATCAAGCACACAAAATAGCGTCATTGAGGATCTGTAGAGTAAGGAAGGGCGTGTGATAGGTGCAGTGGGATGTCTTGGATGGTTGTTATTACTGGATGATCTAGACAATTTTGTTACAAATATTAGTAATATAAATTATATCGAAGATACACTCCTGGAAATTGAAATAAGAACACCGTGAATTCATTGTCCCAGGAAGGGGAAACTTTATTGACACATTCCTGGGGTCAGATACATCACATGATCACACTGACAGAACCACACACACATAGACACAGGCAACAGAGCATGCACAATGTCGGCACTAGTACAGTGTATATCACCCTTTCGCAGCAATGCAGGCTGCTATTCTCCCATGGAGACGATCGTAGAGATGCTGGATGTAGTCCTGTGGAACGGCTTGCCGTGCCATTTCCACCTGGCGCCTCAGCTGGACCAGCGTTCGTGCTGGACGTGCAGACTGCGTGAGACGACGCTTCATCCAGTCCCAAACATGCTCAATGGGGGACAGATCCGGAGATCTTGCTGGCCAGGGTAGTTGACTTACACCTTCCAGAGCACGTTGGGTGGCACGGGATACATGCGGACGTGCATTGTCCTGTTGGAACAGCAAGTTCCCTTGCCGGTCTAGGAATGGTAGAACGATGGGTTCGATGACGGTTTGGATGTACCATGCACTATTCAGTGTCCCCTCGACGATCACCAGTGGTGTACGGCAGTGTAGGAGATCGCTCCCCACACCATGATGCCGGGTGTTGGCCCTGTGTGCCTCGGTCGTATGCAGTCCTGATTGTGGCGCTCACCTGCACGGCGCCAAACACGCATACGACCATCATTGGCACCAAGGCAGAAGCGACTCTCATCGCTGAAGACGACACGTCTCCATTCGTCCCTCCATTCACGCCTGTCGCGACACCACTGGAGGCGGGCTGCACGATGTTGGGGCGTGAGCGGAAGACGGCCTAACGGTGTGCGGGACCGTAGCCCAGCTTCATGGAGACGGTTGCGAATGGTCCTCGCCGATACCCCAGGAGCAACAGTGTCCCTAATTTGCTGGGAAGTGGCGGTGCGGTCCCCTACGGCACTGCGTAGGATCCTACGGTCTTGGCGTGCATCCGTGCGTCGCTGCAGTCCGGTCCCAGGTCGACGGGCACGTGCACCTTCCGCCGACCACTGGCGACAACATCGATGTACTGTGGAGACCTCACGCCTCACGTGTTGAGCAATTCGGCGGTACGTCCACCCGGCCTCCCGCATGCCCACTATACGCCCTCGCTCAAAGTCCGTCAACTGCACATACGGTTCATGTCCACGCTGTCGCGGCATGCTACCAGTGTTAAAGACTGCGATGGAGCTCCGTATGCCACGGCAAACTGGCTGACACTGACGGCGGCGGTGCACAAATGCTGCGCAGCTAGCGCCATTCGACGGCCAACACCGCGGTTCCTGGTGTGTCCGCTGTGTCGTGCGTGTGATCATTGCTTGTACAGCCCTCTCGCAGTGTCCGGAGCAAGTATGGTGGGTCTGACACACCGGTGTCAATGTGTTCTTTTTTCCATTTCCAGGAGTGTATTATGCTCTGTAGCATAATGAATTTAAATGTGCTTTCACCCACTGGAGAACCATTTTGCAAAGAGTATTTCGCTATTTGCAGAGCTTTAGCGCTGTTGAAAATAACGTACCAATGGTTGAAATCGGGACTTCGCGATTTGTAATATGCATGCAGAGTCTCTCTATGTGTATGTGTGTAAAGTTGTCAGTGGTGGATGGTTGCTGTTCGGACTAATAACTGGCTAACTGTTCATCTATAAATGACGCCGCTCGGGAGATGCACTCTGTAGTTACAGAGAGAGGAGGGAAACTCCTATGGCCCAGGATGCAAGCTGCAGTCGACTCACTGTCAACTACCGAATAACCTATTACTGGGGTAATAAAATTAAATACCCAAAAGATATAGTCTGTAGATGCACTGACAGTGAGTTGGAAGGTATAAACAGAAATAACCAAGCATGTCAGATAAGTAATAAAGACATACACTTACTGAAAAAAAATCTGAGCATCACAAGAAATCAACTCTGTACACATATCAACTCACTGTTGCAGACCCCTACACGATGGAGTGGAAGTCGAACGAACATGTAAAACTGTTTCCAGACTTTGAGTTTCCATCAGGTGCAGCACTACGTGACTATTCAGATAGGCTCTCTGATGTGTCAGAGTATTACACGACATTGTTTCTGGATTTCGAGTTACCAACACGTCCATCATCTGCACCACTTGTTGAGACTCATATAGGTAAGAAGCAACTGTTACTATACATTTTATGACCGTCCTATCCAAAATGCATGCATGTGGATCATCAGGGAGAGGGAATTCCGGATTTTTTAGTAGGTTGGTGTGTAAGACGCGCAAATATTCCCATAAGCATCAAATCACACATAGGTATGTCAGCAATATGACCACATACATATGGAAAACTGTCGAAGGAATATGAAAAATGTCATAAAATCAGTAAAATTCATGGAAAAACTGGTATAATCACGAAAAATTGACGTGAAATATGCAAAAATTGAAGGAAATATGATGAAATATATAAATCCGCCAAAACCTAGTAAAATTACTGAAACTCGCTGAGATTATATGAAATCAGAGAAAAAATACCATGAAATGAGTACTGATGGAAATCAATAGAATTGTGTGTTCTGGAGAAGAATGGATTGATGCTACATACACACCTTAATATTGCGAAGAGGAGGCACTCTGGAGGTGTGGTGTCAAGGCGAAACAGGCATATTATCTGCACGTGAGGACTGCAACCTAACATCGGACCATGGCTTTTGTGTACAAGAGGAAGATTACTTGGCTAGGTGGTAAACTGTGGTAAGACTGTTTCATCTCCTCTGGCTATTGATTGTGGCGTTTATTTCCTCGTAAGATGTCGCAGATTCTTTGTATGCATTTTCAGCTTCTGACGATCATATTATAGGATGGTTGTGAACATATCATAATTTCCGAACCGTAATCCAGCTTGAATTTCTTGGTGTGGCCACTGACAGAGGTTTATGAGGTACAGCAAACGCTTTGTGTGTAAATTTTATTGACAGTTCCGTGTTTACAGAGCTAGTGCACCATGGTGGGATATTTTACATGTCAAACACTGCTGCTATGGATTTGTCTGTTTCTTCATAAGTTATATTTTCCGTTGCTGGCGGTCATTTTGTAGGAATGATGCGAGTATAGCATAATTTCTGAACCGTAATCGGATGTAATCACTGGGCGCTTTACGCCTTCAGAAAGTATATTGTGCATGTATCACAACGAACCTATACAGGGTGTTACAAAAAGGTACGGCCAAACTTTCAGGAAACATTCCTCACACACAAAGAAAGAAAATATGTTATGTGGACATGTGTCCGGAAACGCTTACTTTCCATGTTAGAGCTCATTTTATAACTTCTCTTCAAATCACATTAATCATGGTTTGGAAACACACAGCAACAGAACGTACCAGCGTGACTTCAAATACTTTGTTACAGGAAATGTTCAAAATATCCTCCGTTAGCGAGGATACATGCATCCACCCTCCGTCGCATGGAATCCCTGATGCGCTGATGAACCCCTTGAGAATGGCGTATTGTATCACAGCCGTCCACAGTACGAGCACGAAGAGCCTCTACATTTGGTACCGGGGTTGCGTAGACAAGAGCTTTCAAATGCCCCCATAAATGAAAGTCAAGAGTGTTGAGGTCAGGAGAGCGTGGAGGCCATGGAATTGGTCCGCCTCTACTAATCCATCGGTCACCGAATCTGTTGTTGAGAAGCGTACCGACACTTCGACTGAAATGTGCAGGAGCTCCATCGTGCAGGAACCACATGTTGTGTCGTACTTGTAAAGGCACATGTTCTAGCAGCACAGGTAGAGTATACCGTATGAAATCATGGCGGTGAACCGAGGAAGTGCAGTACATACTGGCGAAACTAAAATGAGCTCTAACATGGAAATTAAGCGCTTCCGGACACATGTCCACATAACATCTTTTCTTTATTTGTGAGTGAGGAATGTTTCCTGAAAGTTTGGCCGTACCTTTTTGTAACACCCTGTATATTTCTTGGTGTAGAAGGGAGTAGTTTTATCATCTTAAAGTTTGTCACCGTAGTGAGTGGGATAGAAACATATACGTCCTGCATTAGAGTATTAAGAGCGTTGCATTCCGCATGACTAATATTTTGGAAACCACATGGCTTTAAAATTCTAGCGTGTTTAAGAACAGAACTGAGTAGCCTCAGAAGTGCATGTGTCTATGTTCTATCATCATTTCTCTCTTGCGAATACGTTCTTGGTACCGATCCCAGAAACTAAAACAATACTTTAGACTTCATAGCACAGTTTATTTACATAAAATTCTTCAAACTCCATCCGTCTGGAGCTCCGTCATAAATAAACCACACATTTCTTCCTAAAAGTCTGTTATATCGCCATAACAATCTCGTATATAATCTCGATAAGGGGTGCTACCCTCGTCAACATGCACGGTCTGGAGAGGCCTTGTACGCTTGGATGGGTGCCATGAGTAGGACTGGTGTGGAGCAGTCTTTGCTGAACTGCAGTTATGGGCTCAAATCAGCCTTCACGATGCCTCGAATCTATTGGTTATAGTACCCTGCTGCTTCTGGTCAGTTCCAAATTAAATTGGCAACAGTGTTGCAGGGAGGACTGGCCAAAGACAGTGCGGGACGATCCTTCAGTCTCCAACTTAAGACTAAGAATGCATGAATACTCTGTGACGTCCATCCACACTGCAAAGGATGACCATTTGTAATCGTAAATTCCACATTGTGATCGAAGTGCTAGAAATGTATAGATAACCTAACTGCATCAGTGTAGGATCCTGTCTGGTATACTTTGGTGTATATGTCCAAGAATTAACCTTGAATTAACGTACTGCTCACTCATCTATCTCCATTCGCGATCTAGCAAACGGTATTCGCAAGGTAGTGGACGGTTGCTTTAGTGATGATACAGGAATTGGGAATCATGCTTCCATGTCACTAACAGGTTTTGAAATTACGGAAAAACTGGTAAAATTGCTAAAACTGATCCCACTATCATATTTGGTTCTTATTACAGTCTCCACCCATATCTAAACTGTCTTTCCACGCCAACCGCCCAGTGGATCGCTGTTGGTTAGCACATAATAATTGACTGACATCACTTCTTTGAGATGGAGACAGTCTTGGTGGGACCGACATTTTCCGAGGATGCCAGCACTGAAACAGTGATTGTGTATATGGCTGAAAATGAGAAATCAATACTCTTCGTCTCTTTGAAACGGAATACCGAGACATCTGCTACCTTGCCACTGTGGAGAATGAGATTGAATGTCGAGGTCATCACCTTTGGACAGCTGTTTGGAAACGCTCCATACTGCTGCAAACTCTTCATTTCCTTATGTGGCGACGTTTTCCACATTTTTCTCAATAAGGAACACCGCCTGTATCTTTTATTTCAAACAGTATTTATGTTGTGGGAGCAGCATAGTTAACACTATGTGATGTCCAGCTTTCTGTGAGAGAGAATGGATCAAAACATGTTGTAAGACATCGTGGTCTCCTGACCTTCATTGCTTACATATTCCGCCCTCACAATCATATTCTGCACATCAAGACGTTCATTCGAACCCAAACTCGATAAGATAAAGTCAATGTTGTATGAATTCATGTAAATGATAGGCAAATAACAAGTGCACACCGGGGTTGAGATACTCGAGGCTGGCATACACACACACATTCAAGACATGAAGGTCACAAGAGCTTTTAGCTTGGGAGAGGCGGACCGCACACCAAGAGGCTGGTCCCTTCAGAGGACGGTTAAGTCCCATAGTGCTCAGAGCCAGCCTTCAGAGGACGATTCAGCCTATCTACGTCGGACGGCGACCGCCCATGGAGCAGACAGCGTTTGCCCGAGTAAAAGGAAGAATGACCCCGTGTTTGGCTTAAAAGCAAATTCCGCTACATTCTGTGGGAGCGCCCAGCCTACGCATTCTTTACAAACATAGCACGCAGTTTCAGAGGTTTCCACAGGAAGACAGCAAACGCCAAACGCCGATGCTACAGATTTCCAGATTGATCGCCTTAAACGAAACGCCATTCTCCCGTTTTAGAAGAGCAATGCTGATTGGCAGACGATATTCCTGACGCCTTGAGCTGAAGGAGTAATGGAAGAGACTGAAAGATATACCCCTTCACGTCTGGCATGGAGAGAGGCCATTTCGTTGTCGCTCTTGGAGCGAGAACACGTAACGAGAGCGTGTGCGCTTCTACCTGTACTCAAAGAGCGAGGAACAAGTCTCTCCTCAGTACTTCACTGGGAGAGCACCTCTGCCGAGAGCAAATCGGAGTGCAACTCTATATTGAGTCCTTGTGATTAAGTGTTGTTCACTGTGTTGGCCGCCACACTTATTGTGCGGTGTGAACGGACAGAGTTATAGTTAAAAGCCTGCGAGCGAATTTTTAGTGGCATCGCTGTGGACTGGTTATCTGACCAGTGTACCACGCCAATAGTTGACTTCATCAAGGCGTAGGGAGAGCTTGATTGGCCAAGGTCAATCCAGACTGAATCAGAGTTATCTTACTTGTCAGCAGCGAGCGGCGCAGACAGCAGTCATCGCAGCTTACGGTATTGTGCGCTACAGCTCTTGCGAGCCCCATATTTCCTCCACAACAATACACTTCATTGCATTTCACACGCGACAGCCTCGACCGTACCTAGCAACATTCTAATGGATAATTATTCAAGTTGTGTAGGCGCGGCTCTCAGCCATTCTGCCAAGTCAATAACAATCTTAATCTTTGTACAGAAATTTCACTAGCGAATCCTATCCTTAAGACGTAAGTACACATTCCGAAAAGAACCCAGAAATAACTTGTTCAGTTCATAACTAAAAGTGCCATTGTGATTTCTCAGAATTTTTGCAAAATAATTAACAATTTTCGTTTGTTTCATGTTTTTCTTACACTAACTAGCACTACTCCAGTACCCAAGTATCCCACTAGTTACGTAAGAAATTTTGTGAATTTTTGTGTCATTTCTTTACAGCAGACGACTTCAGAAGATATTTATTTCTGAAAGTTTTTCAGGCATTTCTCTTTAGAACGTTAGGAGCGTCTGTAGTAGTGTGGGGGTGGAAATTGCATCTTGCAGGAGCCACAGGGTAAAGGGTACATCTCAGATTAATCCGTTGCGCAGGATGACAGAATAGTACCCACACGACAGAAAATGGCGACTCTGCCAGGATAGGTAAAATAGGTAAGCTACCAGGATAGGAAAGTGTCAGGATAGTTAGGTATGGCAGGTCGCAGCAGTAGCACTTTGAAGAACTTTCTTTCATGTATTAAATAGCTATTTGCAAAGATTGGGATCAGAATACACTCCTGGAAATTGAAATAAGAACACCGTGAATTCATTGTCCCAGGAAGGGGAAACTTTATTGATACATTCCTGGGGTCAGATACATCACATGATCACACTGACGGAACCATAGGCACATAGACACAGGCAACAGAGCATGCACAATGTCGGCACTAGTACAGTGTATATCCACCTTTCGCAGCAATGCAGGCTGCTATTCTCCCATGGAGACGATCGTAGAGATGCTGGATGTAGTCCTGTGGAACGGCTTGCCATGCCATTTCCACCTGGCGCCTCAGTTGGACCAGCGTTCGTGCTGGACGTGCAGACCGCGTGAGACGACGCTTCATCCAGTCCCAAACATGCTCAATGGGGGACAGATCCGGAGATCTTGCAGGCCAGGGTAGTTGACTTACACCTTCTAGAGCACGTTGGGCGGCACGGGATACATGCGGACGTGCATTGTCCTGTTGGAACAGCAAGTTCCCTTGCTGGTCTAGGAATGGTAGAACGATGGGTTCGATGACGGTTTGGATGTACCGTGCACTATTCAGTGTCCCCTCGACGATCACCAGTGGTGTACGGCCAGTGTAGGAGATCGCTCCCCACACCATGATGCCGGGTGTTGGCCCTGTGTGCCTCGGTCGTATGCAGTCCTGATTGTGGCGCTCACCTGCACAGCGCCAAACACGCATACGACCATCATTGGCACCAAGGCAGAAGTCTAGGATTGGTAGAACGATGGAATCGATGACGGTTTGGATGTACCGTACACTATTCAGTGTCCCCTCGACGATCACCAGTGGTGTACGGCCAGTGTAGGAGATCGCTCCCCACACCATGATGCCGGGTGTTGGCCCTGTGTGCCTCGGTCGTATGCAGTCCTGATTGTGGCGCTCACCTGCACGGCGCCAAACACGCATACGACCATCATTGGCACCAAGGCAGAAGCGACTCTCATCGCTGAAGACGACACGTCTCCATTCGTCCCTCCATTCACGCCTGTCGCGACACCACTGGAGGCGGGCTGCACGATGTTGGGGCGTGAGCGGAAGACGGCCTAACGGTGTGCGGGACCGTAGCCCAGCTTCATGCAGACGGTTGCGAATGGTCCTCGCCGATACCCCAGGAGCAACAGTGTCCCTAATTTGCTGGGAAGTGGCGGTGCGGTCCCCTACGGCACTGCGTAGGATCCTACGGTCTTGGCGTGCATCCGTGCGTCGCTGCGGTCCGGTCCCAGGTCGACGGGCACGTGCACCTTCCGCCGACCACTGGCGACAACATCGATGTACTGTGGAGACCTCACGCCTCACGTGTTGAGCAATTCGGCGGTACGTCCACCCGGCCTCCCGCATGCCCACTATACGCCCTCGCTCAAAGTCCGTCAACTGCACATACGGTTCACGTCCACGCTGTCGCGGCATGCTAGCAGTGTTAAAGACTGCGATGGAGCTCCGTATGCCACGGCAAACTGGCTGACACTGACGGCGGCGGTGCACAAATGCTGCGCAGCTAGCGCCATTCGACCGCCAACACCGCGGTTCCTGGTGTGTCCTGTACCGTGCGTGTGATCATTGCTTGTACAGCCCTCTCGCAGTGTCCGGAGCAAGTATGGTGGGTCTGACACACCGGTGTCAATGTGTTCTTTTTTCCATTTCCAGGAGTGTAGATACAGGTAGTGAAGAAAGCAGAATTGTAGGGAAAAGAGCGTGTGTTATTGTGTCGGAAAATTTTGCATTTTTATACGATTTTTGTGTAGCTGTTACGGCATACGATGTTCAGGTGATAGGCACAGACGCAGAGTGACGCAGAGACGCAGCATCATATAAGTTAGAATTAAGAAATAACATTTTTCTCCCTTTGCAAGCGCACAGGTGGAGATTGGAGACTGTAGCAGAGCAGACAGAACATTAGCCGAGTAGTCACGACGTTATTGTTGTTGTTGGTTCAACCAACTGGTAAGTGGTCATACAGTTGTGTAGATAGGGTTGTGGTGTGTTGAAAGAATTTCCATGTTAACGAGAGCACAAGCCGAAAGGTTACGTGAGAGACAGCAAGTAGACGAGATGGGGGAGAATCAACCAGATAGACAGCAAGTAAACGAGCTTATTGAGAATAGGTCAGAAGGTGAACCTGAGAGTAGGACAGACGGTGAATCAGAGAATAGGACAGTCGGGGAGCTGCAGAATCAGCAGGCTCAGTTAGACTGGGATAAAATTGACACAGATCAGACAGATGGGAATCGAAGGGACGAGAACATCGAATTTCCAAAATATGAAACTCCAGCTAGGGCACATTCTGAGCCAGAAATAGACAGCCGACGTAGGAAATGGCAAAGATTAGAAGCGAAACGAGCACAGGAAACGTGTTTGTTTGCCGCATATTCAGGGACAGAATACGCGTCAATACAGTCAATGAGCCGGCAGTTAGCTAACGTTCAAAGAGAAGTAGACAGTAAGGAAGAGGGGGAACATTTAGAATACGTCTAACCTATCGTACACATTCTAAATATGCCCCAACAGCAGACACAGAATTTTGCGGAGTTACGAGCGCCACGAAAAGGTTCCGCAACAGACGCAACTGTACCTGCAAACACAAGACATAAACATCAGAGAGGGCAGAATGCGGAGTTGTTTGCGCCATGTAATGGCTCAATGACAAACGCAACTAGTCCTCAACACAGACAGCACGGGTTACTGCAGTTATCAAACTTAGAAACGCCACAGCATAGCCCAGTAAACGACGTAACTGACCGAATGGATAACAATAGATCGAGAATACATAGTTCAGCAGAAGCTAGTGTTACAGGACAGGACGCGATCATGGAGATGTTACAAAAAATGAATGCTAGTATGACGAAACAGAATCAGGATATTAATAATATTAATACACAGATGGCAAAACAGTATCAAGAATTGAAACAGGATAATCAGGAATTGAAACAGGATAATCAGGAATTGAAACAGGATAATCAGGCTGTTAAGACACAGATCGAACAGGATAATCAGAACTTGAGACAAGAGATTAAGACACAGATCCAACAGGTTAAAATCCAAATGGATCGCCAGAATTGATAGTCAGATCACACAGATAAACAAAGACGCGAAAGAATCTAGAGAAAGAATTCAGGTACTAACACAAGGTCAGCAGCAATTAGCCATTGACGTGGACAAAGTCCAATTGGACATCGTAAACGTTGACAAAAAGGTGGAACGTTTTACGAAAAAAGCCACTCGAACAGCAATACAAATTTTGGAAGAACAAGCAATTCAAAGCAAGGTCGCAAAGGTTGCACTAAAAAAATATGATCAGCGGATCAATAAAATAGAACTTAAAAACAAAGATCAGTTTGAAAAGCTTCGAACAGAGTTGATACAAACTACCGAAGAAAAGATCGAGACTGATTACACCCGTAGTGAAACAACTGACGCATCAAGCATTAATTCAGTACACGAACACGCGCCGTCTAAGAAAGTTCAAGTAGAACCAAGGGTAGACGTAACACTCGCGCAGAAATCGACACACAAAACCCCGATTAAAGAAATACATGACATGCCATAGGACCAGGCACAGTACCTAGAAAAACGTAACACATACATTCAGCAGATACCAATCGAAAGACGGGCAACTGAACCAATAAATCCAATGACACAACATAATAGCAGCACAGGTACTACATCATGAACGACGAGAGTAGAAACACACGAACAACACTTTTGTTTACCAATGATACGATATGACGCGGATATGAGTCAGGAAATTGAGAATAGGCAGACAGGCAGTAGATTACCAGAGAATAAACACGACGACACAAGCAGTGGCAGATTATTTGAGTCCATGAATCAGCCACAAACCGGAGTAGATATGATACAGACCACTTCCTTACAGTTAGAAAATTTCAACATTTCACGGAAGAAAGCGGTAGCTTGCATGCACGCACATTCATCGATCAGTTTCAAGTAGGCTTACCAAACCACTGGAGCGTAGCTCACAAACTTGACTTCATTTGTGCACACATGTCAGGGACAATAGCACAGGTGATGCAAAAGATTGCGGCTACCTGTACGTCTTACCTACAGTTCAGAACAGCGTTTCTCCAAAGATATTGGACCAAGGACGCGCAAAACAAAATTAAATACGAGTTACTTCAGATGACACCATATGAGAACCCAGAAGAGAAAAGCGTGGTAAAATTCTTTGATACCACGGACAAAAAGAGTCAATGCCTAGACAAACCATACAGTAACGGAGAGCTGATACGTCTGTGTAGAATGAAATTACCGGTAAAGTATCAACAGGCGACAGTAGGAAAAAATGAAAATACCGAAGAATTCAAAGAGGTTTTAAGGGAACTTGAATTTATGTTTAAAGAAGACGAGGTGAAAGAAAAAAGAAAGGAAAGGGAACAGCAAAAGGAGAGTACTAGGAACGAATATTCCAATAATAATAATCGTAACCCTAACACCAATAATTTCAGCCAATTTAACAGACAAGGACAGTGGCACAATGGAGACAATTGGCATAAAAACGATAACCAGAATTAATGGTACCAAAATAGGAACGGTAATGGAAACTCACACAGTGGCGGATATGGATTTAGGTATCAAAATGCCAACGGTCAAGGGTACTTTGAAAGAGGTCACGATGTTAGAAACAGCAACTGGCGAGACTAGGGCGCGAATAATTACCGAGGAAATTATGGTCCACAGAGACAAGAACAACACAGTAAATGGAAACCAGAAGTAAAAATTAGGCCACCAAATCCTGAAAAACGTAAAGATTGACGGGAAAATCCGGAAGAGGTTAGGCAAACTGACGTCCATTCATTAAAACAATCAAAAAGGACATTCATGTTTGAAAGTAGCTAGATCAAAATTAGAAAAAACTGAAAAAAGCCAAAATTCAGACAAACAGGGACTTAGGAAAATTTCTGATAAAGTCAGCACCAGATACACTTGAATTACGCTACATAGCCTGGGAAAGCAGCATAGAATGGGAAAACTCTGAAAGCGAGGATGAACTACCACCACTTCCGTGTATTAAAGAATTAAGCGATGAAGAATTGTTAACCGGGCTTAGCAATATATTTGATGAGAAGCAAATATATGAACGCGATAAAACAGGGCAGAGTATCCTAGATAGAAACAAAACACAGACGCCACGAACACAAAAGACGTATAATGTATACAACATGGGTGACTATGAGGAGATAGAGTACATTCGGAATGTTTGGAAATGAAGGAAAAGGAGAGACAGGAGCTGGAAAACAGACGAAAAGAGGTAGATAGGTCGCAAACGGTTTTGCTCACGGAGTTAACACCAAAGCAAACACAAACACAAAGGGAAGGTACAATTATCCACAGGTTAAGCTATGAATCTATAGCAGAGGATTTGATGCAAGAAAAGGAAATCGTAACATCCACAATTATACAACCCATATAAAAGACAAACATTGGTGAAATCACGACACAAGCAATCATAGATAGTGGGAGTCAAGTGACGGCTATATTAGAAAGCCTATTTGAAACGTGCAATAGAGAGAAATAATTACCGATTTTAAGGACAAAAAGAATAAGAGTTTTTGAAGGCGTAGGAAAAAATGCAACAGAGGTGAAATACGAAACACATCTTTCATTCAATTGCCAAGGGTACGAATTTGAAAACAATTTTATAATCGTACCAAAACTTACGGCTGATGTGATAATCGGTGTAGATTTCATTAATGAGCGCAAGGTTCACATTGGCATACCACAAGGCTTCGTAACAGTAGATGATGTAATACTATATTTTATTCAAACTTTGAACGATGAAAAAGAACTGGGAAAAGTAAAGCAATTACATTTAAGTGAAGAAGGGAATGAAATAGAGGAGGAGAGACACCCTAGATATAAGTTCGAGGAAAACCTTGACCCACTCCCACCAGAAATAATAGAAGAAATTCATCAAGAAATTAGTAAGAAGATAGAGGAAATAGATGATATTTCGCTCCACGATAAAAAAAAATTAGAAGGCATATTGAGATCACATGCAGAGGTATTTGCACCAAAGACAGGTAGCATTAAAGATTGTCAATACAAATTTGAAGTCAAAGATCATAAACCCTTTTGTGTTCCACCTTATTCCATACCATATAGTTATCGAGAGCAAGTATTTCTTGAAATCAGAAAAATGTTGAATGATGACATAATTGAACCCGCCAAGTCAACATATAATTCACCCTTACACGTTGTAAGTAAGAAGGATGGGAGCAGACGTTTGGTACTCGATTCAAGATATATAAATACAATTATAATTTCGGAAACAGATAGACCAGAGAAATTGGATGAGTTGATTCAGAAGTTTCATGGAGTACAGATTTTTTCATCCATTGATTTGCGTTCAAGTTTTTGGCAAATAGAATTGGAGCCTTCATGTCGAAAATACACAGTCTTTATTGTCTTTGGCGTTGCTACGAATTCAAACGTTTACCGTTTGGCCTCAAAATTTCGTCAGCTGCCTTTATTCTATACTAAATCTCGACATACTTCAGAAAATTACTTGCTATGTGGACGAAGTTCTTGTGGCCGAGGCAACTTGGGCAGAACATAATTATATACTGGATAATTTCCTACAAATTATGAAAAAACATGGGGTCACCGTCAACATCACTAAATCGCATTTTGGAAAATCAGAAATTATAATTTTAGGACATAACAAAGGGTACAACGCCAGACGAGAGGAAGATAGACGCTATTCGTAATCCGCGCGACCGCTACGGTCGCAGGTTCGAATCCTGCCTCGGGCATGGATGTGTGTGATATCCTTAGGTTAGTTAGGTTTAAGTAGTTCTACGTTCTAGGGGACTTATGACCACAGATGTTGAGTCCCATAGTGCTCAGAGCCATTTGAACCATTTTTTTTTTTTTTTTTTTTTTTTTTTTTTTTGCTATTCGTAATATTCCTACTCCCTACAACAAGAAAAGTCTGAGGGGATTCTTGGGATTGATAAATTTTTATAAAAAATTTATATGGATAGACACACTTGAAGCACCGAGACTGTGTGCACTGACAGGAAAAAAACACACCCTGGATATGGGATAAACAAGCAGATGAAGAATTTCATAAGTTGAAGGAGGGATTGAATAATGCTCCAATTTTATCACACCCAGATTTAAGCCAGGAGTTCTGTCTAGTAACTGATAGTGCAAAGACCGGGCTAGGGGCGGTACTATTTCAACAAATTGAGGAAAATGGTAAGAAAATACATAAAACAATAGCCTTTGCAAGTAGAGTACTATCGAAAGCAGAAAAGAATTATTCCATAACAGAATTAGAAGCTCTAGCCATAGTATGGGCATTTCAAAAATTTCGACATTTTCTGTTTGGCAGAAAAACACAAGTATATACAGACCGTAAAGCATTAGAGTCTTTAATCTCCTCCAAATTAACCCACGGACGTTTGGCAAGATGGATGCAAATACTGCAGGAGTATTACTTTTCAATCACATACATACCAGAACCTGAAAATATTCTGGCCGATGCATTGTCTCGTTCACCAGAGAGAATGGCAGAGGACCAGAAAATCGACATTGAAGATGAAGAACGGACTATCTATTATCTAAAAAACGTACCATTCGAAAATTTTATCACAAATTCTTCAAAAAATTTATCTGATGAACAAAACAAAGATCAGATCCTCCTCAAGATCAAACACCAATTTACCGATAAAACCAACACAGAAATTAGAAAAAATTACATAGTAAAAGATAATATCCTATTTTTCAAACGTAATAATGATACTGCACAATGGTTAGCATGCATCCCGGACGAACTTATTCATAAATACATTTGGTACACCCACTTTAGCAGTGGACATTTTGGACCCAAGAAATGGTATCTAAAAATGAAACAAACAGTACACTTCCCAAATATGGAGCGACCTATGCGACGCGTTCTTGAAAGTTGTAAACAATGCATACAGTCAAAACATGTGACATATCAGACCAGACCCCCAATGTTTCCTATTATTCCTGATAAATTAAGACAGATTGATGCAACCGATATTTATGGTCCAATTCCACGAACAAGGAAAGGCTTCACCTACATATTAGTTGTAATTGAACTAGCATCAAAATACACTACACTTACACCCTTAAAAAAAGCCACTGAATTTACGATTACTAAAGCACTTCAAAAGGACTTTATACAACAAGTTGGGAGAGTGAAAAGAATCATCTGAGATAATGGACCCCAATACAGATCAGTGCATTGGAAAAACACAATATACAAATTAAAAATCAAACCCACCTTTATTTCCAAATATAAACCAAGAGGAAATCCGGCAGTACGTACCATGAAAGTTTTGGGAACACTTTGTAGACTGTTTTGTAGAAAGAACCATTGTACTTGGTACCTATATCTACGAGACTCCCAAGAGGTAATTAATGAGACACCACTACGACTTATTCACCAATTACAGTATTAAAGAACATAGTTCCACCAGAAAAAATAAAAGAAATCATTAAATTTCCAGTTATTCCCCGAAAGCAACATAGACGAATCGTCGCTTCTGCCCTACAAAACATTCGCTCAGCAGCAATGAGACGTAAAATCACTCAAGACAAATCTACCACAAAGAAACGCTTCACACTGGGCCAAGGGTTTTCGTAAAAAATTATTACCTTTCACATAAGAGTCAAAATAAATGCAGGAAAATTTTTTGCAATCTATAAAGGGCCAATGATAATTTCCAGGCTCACTCACGAAAATCCCGTAGAGCTAACGAATCCAAAAACAGGTAAAAGTATTGGCATCTACCACGTGAGCCACCTAAAAGAATGTGAATTAAAGAAATGGTAAAAGAGAAGAATGGGAAACAGACAGAGGGGCAATCGCAAATCGTGTACTAACCACTAAATCAAAAAAATTAATTAAGAATCAACAAAATAACACATTAATTAAAAGAAAAAGAGACACAATACACACTAACAATTTCTTGTAGTATCAAGTACACTACAACATGCACACAAACAATAAATGGTACACAACAATTAAAAGAATTAAGAAGTGGTAGGACATAATTAGAATAAAAAAAGAAATCATATATATACAATAATTTTTGCCACTATCAGAAAATTTTTGCATTATATAAAATTAGAGTTTTTTTGTAAATAACAAATATATGTAAAACAAAAATTGTAAATATTTCAATGCATCAGAGGGACATCGGCATCAACACCAATCACCAGCTCCCTTAACAACAGATGCTTCGAGATAGCGACGGAGAGGGTACAGACATGTTGAGAAAGCACTTAGGCGAATAAAAACAACATGAAGACCAACGCCACACTGGAAGTGCAGGTTCAAGCAGGTTGGACTTCAGGAGGACAACGCGCAGCACGGACATTTCATATGTCACGACACGGCTATACAACAGAAGAGCGTGGGGAGAATCATAATATGACGAGACGGCAATGAAGGTACAAAAAATTACTAAGATCTACAAACTCATCAAGTAACAGTTGGAAAGGCAGTCAGATCCTACAAATCCTATATCACTCCTACACTAAAATTCACATATTCCTAGCCCAAGAACAACAGAAGAATGCAAGAAAGAAGAGAAGAACAGAAGATGCAAGATGAAGAAGGGCAGAAGACAGCAAGGTACCTTTCTCTCCTATCCTACAAAGCAAATTGCTACAAACGTCTTTCCATGAACTTTGAGGCACGGCAACTACTACAACCACCTCTCCAAAAATAAACCTTGAATCGTCAAACAAATACACTCCTGGAAATTGAAATAAGAACACCGTGAATTCATTGTCCCAGGAAGGGGAAACTTTATTGACACATTCCTGGGGTCAGATACATCACATGATCACACTAACAGAAACACAGGCACATAGACACAGGCAACAGAGCATGCACAATGTCGGCACTAGTACAGTGTATATCCACCTTTCGCAGCAATGCAGGCTGCTATTCTCCCATGGAGACGATCGTAGAGATGCTGGATGTAGTCCTGTGGAACGGCTTGCCATGCCATTTCCATCTGGCGCCTCAGTTGGACCAGCGTTCGTGCTGGACGTGCAGACCGCGTGAGACGACGCTTCATCCAGTCCCAAACATGCTCAATGGGGGACAGATCCGGAGATCTTGCTGGCCAGGGTAGTTGACTTACACCTTCTAGAGCACGTTGGGTGGCACGGGATACATGCGGACGTGCATTGTCCTGTTGGAACAGCAAGTTCCCTTGCCGGTCTAGGAATGGTAGAACGATGGGTTCGATGACGGTTTGGATGTACCGTGCACTGTTCAGTGTCCCCTCGACGATCACCAGTGGTGTACGGCCAGTGTAGGAGATCGCTCCCCACACCATGATGCCGGGTGTTGGCCCTGTGTGCCTCGGTCGTATGCAGTCCTGACTGTGGCGCTCACCTGCACGGCGCCAAACACGCATACGACCATCATTGGCACCAAGGCAGAAGCGACTCTCATCGCTGAAGACGACACGTCTCCATTCGTCCCTCCATTCACGCCTGTCGCGACACCACTGGAGGCGGGCTGCTCGATGTTGGGGCGTGAGCGGAAGACGGCCTAACGGTGTGCGGGACCGTAGCCCAGCTTCATGGAGACGGTTGCGAATGGTCCTCGCCGATACCCCAGGAGCAACAGTGTCTCTAATTTGCTGGGAAGTGGCGGTGCGGTCCCCTACGGCACTGCGTAGGATCCTACGGTCTTGGCGTGCATCCGTGCGTCGCTGCGGTCCGGTCCCAGGTCGACGGGCACGTGCACCTTCCGCCGACCACTGGCGACAACATCGATGTACTGTGGAGACCTCACGCCCCACGTGTTGAGCAATTCGGCGGTACGTCCACCCGGCCTCCCGCATGCCCACTATACGCCCTCGCTCAAAGTCCGTCAACTGCACATACGGTTCACGTCCACGCTGTCGCGGCATGCTACCAGTGTTAAAGACTGCGATGGAGCTCCGTATGCCACGGAAAACTGGCTGACACTGACGGCGGCGGTGCACAAATGCTGCGCAGCTAGCGCCATTCGACGGCCAACACCGCGGTTCCTGGTGTGTCCGCTGTGCCGTGCGTGTGATCATTGCTTGTACAGCCCTCTCGCAGTGTCCGGAGCAAGTATGGTGGGTCTGACACACCGGTGTCAATGTGTTCTTTTCTCCATTTCCAGGAGTGTACAAGCGAATGGCAAAGAGAATATTAAGTAGTATCAACCAACATTATCTAGAATCTAGATTCAGCAAAATGAACAGCATTCTCCCTACCACATCATCAAATTGCTATACCGAACTAGGTGTGAAGTACCAAGACGTCACAACACCATATTGGGTGACGATCATCGGTAGTCAGCTACAATCATCGAACTGCCGTACCGTCCCAGGTGTGACAGCAAAGGAGTACCAAGACATCACTGTTTATGCAGTAAACCACAGTCATCATCATCGGTTAAAAGTACCACTCCATGATGACAATGTCAACAAGTGAGACCCGGCATCGCATGCTAGGGTGCTTCTCTCATGATTAGTGACACCAATATAAATGAGTCGACGCCTTCCAGTATTTCAGTGGGGATCGTCGAGCACAGAAACTGACGCAGCAAAAAAAAAAAAGAAAAAAAAAAGGACTGATATAACACAAATGTAGAGTTAAGGAAATGACATATTTGTAAAAGTACCTTTTTCCTTTCTTGTAACAGTAATTATTTTTATTATGTATGTAAAGTCCACAATTTATAGATACCTTAAACCTTTTGTAAAGAACCTTAGTTAGTATAGTTATATAATCTCACAAACTCATGGAAAGTCTATTTATTTCTTTTATATGTAAAATTAGAAAAGGATTTGTGCAGGATTTTTCTTCTTTAAGTAACATTCAAAAACACATTTTTGGGGTAATAATATCAATACTGAGGATAGAATTAAAAGGAAACGCTTCTTCATTCTTACAAAAAAAAAGCAGTGACGCATAAAGAAAAAGATAATGCCTAAATAAATAAAACAAAGTAACACAACAAAGCTTTTGCGAACATTTACACAAGCTTAACTAAAGAAAATACATAAGCACACTAAAACATGATACACTGTACACTTACGAGTTTAGAAAAATTAATATTGTAAAAACAAATTTTTGGAAATGAAAAAGAAAGTCAGTGTTGTATGAATTCATGTAAACGATATCAAATAACAAGTAAGCGCACCGTGGTTGAAATACTCGAAGCTGGCGTACACACATACATTCCGGACACGACAGTCACAGGAGCTTTTAGTTGGAGAGAGGTAGACCACACACCGGAAGGCCGGTCCCTTCAGAGGACGACCCAGCCTTTGTCGGCCAGTGGCCGCCCGTGGAGCGGATGGAGCGGACAGCGTGGGCCCGAGTGAAAAGGGGGAACGACCCCGTGTTTGGCTTAAAAGCAAATTCCGCTACATTGTGTCGGAGCGGCCAGCCTATTCATTCTTTACACATAGCACGTAGTTTCAGAGATTTTCACAGGGAGGCAGCAAACGCCAAACGCCAATGCTACAGGTTTCCGGAATGGTCGCCCTAAACGAAACTTCATTCTCCCGTTTTAGAAGAGCAATGCCGATTGGCAGACGATATTTCTGACACCTTGAGCTGAAGGAGTAATGGAAGAGACCGAAAGATATACGCTGTTAGGATAAACGGCTGTTCCCCAATTTGGGTCTCAGATACTCAGCGTAAGTGTCTCAATGCAGGGTCGTACGCTGCTTGAAAAACTCTTTTACAAGAACAGTGACTGTGCACCAGTAGTTCTGCAGAAGTTCTGGGCATTCGAGGGTACGAAAAAGGCTGTTGGTCCGATGGTCTGCCAAGGGTCTAGAGTAAATGATAAGATATTCGTGAAGAAATTTTCTGCATTGCTTGGGGACTCGAGTACTGGTGTGCAAACATCGAGTGCACGGGGAATTACCCGAAAATTGCACATATCTGTGAGACCAATGCATAAAATTCTACGAAACATCCTGCATTCCTATCCACATAAAGTTACCCATGTTCAAGAGTTGCTTCATGCTGGCCTGGAGTTAGACTATCGTTTGCTCTAGAATTCCTCACTCGCATGGCAGTGTACAATGAGCGACCATGGAACAGTCTGTAGACGAAGCTCATTTCCATTTCCAAGTATCTGTCAACCGGTGGTACAAAGCTCCTATAGGAGTACAAAAAATTCAAATATGTTCCTGTTTATTTAAGGGACTCTAACTGAAAAGCAGGATACCAACTGTCTCATTTTACTTTCCTCAGTACCTTTAAAAGTTTTCCTAAAAATTGTGTCATGCGAACATACGCCGGCTTTTACTAACATGCAGCTTACTTCAGACTGCCACAAGCTCCCCTAACTGTTACTCACTCACACACACCAGACCATCGCTGTAAGTCGCTCATACCCATCCATTCCCAGTTGCCCTTTCTCACTCGCTCATTCAGCCCAACTCACTATCAGTATATCTTTGTGTCCCTCTGTCATTGTCTCCTGTGTCACAGCCACAGTCCCCTCACTGTCTCTCCCCTACTCTCGATTACTGCTAATATCGCGTTCCTTCCTTCCCACTGCTGTTCTATCTTCTCACTGTCATTATCTCTCTCTTCCTCGATGTGAATGTGATATAATCTGGCTTGCACCCAATTCCACATTCTCTTTCCCTTTATTCCTCCCCCATGGCATTGTCTCCTTCACTCTTTTTCTTACGCAGTTCTGTCACTGTCAACTATGTTCCACTGCCATTTTGTCTCTCTCTATTTTCCTCACACTGTTATTCCCTCCTTCCCTGTCTCTGTAACACAACTACTGTCTACTATCTTCCATTACTTATTAAATTTTCGTCTCTTTGCTTCTACCACTTTCTTCTTCTCTTTCAGCATAAATACAGGGCGGGTCAAAAGTCCTTTGACACCTTAATAAGTTGGAAAATTAAAGGGAAAATTGAAATGTGATGATGGGAACATAGGTTTGATGTGGGGCCGCAACTTTTGGAGTGAATGTCATTCATGGCCGCCATCTTCAAATCCGCCATTTTGGATTCAAGTCATTGTTTTTAAATAGAAAGGGGGGTGTATGGCACATCAAATAACACTCGCTTGAGCTCTGGAATTTAGTGGTGTAATTTATTTTTGTTGATCTTGTACAGTTTAGAAATTATTAATGTTCAAAGTTGGGAAATTACCTTCATACCGACTGCTACAACACATGGTCTACGTGTTGTCCATCCCAAGACAAGAGTCGGTATCAAGGTAACTTTGAACATTATTAACTTCTAAACTGTACAAGATAGAGTAAAACAGATAACACCACTCAATTCCAGAGCTCAAGCGAGTGTTATTTGATGTGTCATACATCCCCCTTCCCATTAAAAAAAAAAACAAAAAAAACCTTGAATCCAAAATGGCGGATTTCAAGATGGCAGCCATGAATGACATTCACTCGAAAAGTTGCAGCCCCACGTCAAACCTACATTCCCAACATCACATTTCAATTTTCCTTTTAATCTTCCAATTTATGAAAGTGTTCAAGGACTTTTGACTCGCCTTATATTGCAACTACGTTCGCGTATTTCTCCTTGCTACGTCCATTTATAAGCTACGTTTTCGCCTCACACGTGATATTAGATGAGTATTTTACGTGTAAAAGTATGGTAACTTTGAACGTCCGAAACTTCGAATCAGATAAAGATATGAGGAAAATTTTCAATGGTGTTCGAGATCGGCATCGTAGGAATACATCGTATAAGTTATAGTCATTGACGTACACACCTGTCTCTGAGTCCTCGATTGAGTTTTGGTCCTCTGGTGTCGGCGAAAACATAGCAAAAAGCTATTTTCGTGGGGTTCTCGCAGGAACCGCCCCTGAACTAATGGTGCCTCCATGAGTCCCTTCAGGCTCACAGCAGACCACATTAAATGCAAAAAGAATCAACCGATTTGCTCCATTTGTCCAAGCAGGAAGAAATATGTAACATTCACACTGTGACGCTGTACTGTAAGATAGTGACACGGAGACGCTAATCCTGTTGGATATTCAAATGGTCCGTAGCGCAACGGCTATCCAAAGCACTTGACCCTACCTTTTTACACTAATGGCCATTAAAATTGCTACACCAAAAAGAAACGCAGATGATAAACGGGTATTCATTGGACAAATATATTATACTAAAACTGACATTTGATTACATTTTCAAGCAATTTGGGTGCACAGATCCTGAGAAAAAAATGTTCAAATGTGTGTGAAATCTTATGGGACTTAACTGCTATGGTCATCAGTCCCTAAGCTTACCCACTACTTAACCTAAATTATCCTAAGGACAAACACACACACCATTTCCCGAGGGAGGACTCGAACCTCCGCCAGGGCAGCCGCACAGTCTATGACTGCATCGCCTTAGACCGCTCGGCTAATCACGCGCGGAGATGCTTAGAAATCAGTACCCAGAATAACCACCTCTGGCAATAATAACGGCCTTGATACGCCAGGGCATTGAGTCAAACAGAGCTTGGATGGCGTGTACAGATACAGCTGCCCATGCAGCTTCAACACGATACCACAGTTCATCAAGAGTAGTGACTGGCGTATTGTGACGAGCCAGTTGCTCGACCACCATTGACGAGACGTTTTCAATTGGTGAGAGATCTAGAGAATGTGCTGGCCAGGGCAGCAGTCGAACATTTTCTGTATCCAGAAAGGCCCGTACAGGACTTGCAACATGCGTTCTGCATTATCCTACTGAAATGTAGGGTTTCGCAGGGATCGAATGAAGGATGGGGCTACGGATCGTAACACATCTGAAATGTAACGTCCACTGTTCAAAGTGCCGTCAATGCGAACAAGAGGTGACCGAGACGTGTAACCAATGGCGCCCCATACCATCACGCTGGGTTATACGCCAGTATGGCGATGACGAATACACGCTTCCAATGTGTGTTCACCGCGATGTCGCCAAACACGGATGCGCCCATCATGATGCTGTAAACAGAACCTTGATTCATCCGAAAAAACGACGTTTTGCCATTCGTGCACACAGTTTCGTCGTTGAGTACACCATCGCAGGCGCTCCTGTCTGTGATGCAGCGTCAAGGGTAACTGCAGTCACGGTCTCCGAGCTGATAGTCCATGGTGCTGCAAACGTCGTCGAACTGTCCGTGCAGATGGTTGTTGTCTTGCAAACGTCCCCATCTGTTGACTCAGGGATCGAGACGTGGCTGCACGATCCGTTACGGCCATGCGGATAAGATGCCTGTCATCTCGACTGCTAGTGGTACAAGGCCGTTGGGATCCAGCACAGCATTCCGTATTACCCTTCTGAACCCACCGATTCCATATTCTGCTAACAGTCTGTGGATCTCGACGAATGCGAGCAGCAATGTAGCGATACGATAAACCGCAATCGCGATAGGCTACAATCTGACCTTTATCCAAGTCGGGAACTTGATGGTACGCATTTCTCCTCCTTACACGAGGCATCACAACAACGTTTGACCTGGCAACGCCGGTGAACTGCTGTTTGTGTATGAGAAATCGGTTGGAAACTTTTCTCATGTCAGCACGTTGTAGGTGTCGCCACCGCCGCCTACCTTGTGTGAATGCCTGAAAAGCTGATCATTTGCATATCACAGCGTATTCTTCCTGTCGGTTAAATTTCGCTTCTGTAGCACGTCATCTTCGTGGTGTAGCAATTTTAATGGCCAGTAGTGTATGACCAATAGACCTCGATGTATGAGTACCGGAAAATCCCGATTTCATGCGTAGCGTTTTAGAACATTTTAGGTACGCATGCTTTCTCATGCATACTGATACAAAAAACTGCAGAATATGGGCAACGGAAAAAAGAAGGTCCTTAGCCGTGTGGTTTAGCTGACAGTATTGAAATACACCCATTGCAATAACATCTGTTTGATTCTTAACACAATATTAACGAAGTATTGCTTCTGAGGACGAATGTTCGTCGAACTGGCAAGGAGAAATGAGCATAAGGAACGACACGGTCCCACGAGGCTGCGAGGTCGTGAGCAGTCACTGTTGAGCAGCATGGATCTGTGACGACACGGTCCCGCTACGACTGAGCGGTGTGGTCGTGGGCAGCCACATGTAGATCATGCGATGCAGTGCCCTCGGGAGTGGCTGACGGAAGTCATACGTCGAGCGGAGCTCACGGCGACGGTGAGCAGTCACAGTGCGATGCGTCGCAGCTGCGGCCCGTTTCGGATAAAAAACGATGACTCGTGTTGGCTGAAGCCAGGAGCGTAACCAACCCTATGAGGACGGACGCGCGGCCTATCATGCGCGACGTATCGTGCGGGACGCATCTGCGGAAGGCTACATGCGCGGTGTCACGTGGACACGTGACCACCCAGATATGAATAGATACCTGCGACTGCAGCGCCTGTACTACGAGTATACAGCGATCTGCACGCCCTCTGACGATGTGGAGGTTGCAGGAGGCTTCTACATCTACATCCATAATCCGCAAGCCACATGACGGTGTGTGGCGGAGGCTACTTTGAGTACCTCTATCGGTTCTCCCTTCTATTCCAGTCTCGTATTGTTCGTGAAAAGAAAGATTGTCGGTATGCCTCTGTGTGGGCTCTAATCTCTCTGATTTTATCCTCATGATCTCTTCGCGAGATATACGTAGGAGGGAGCAATATACTGCTTGACTCCTCGCTGAAGGTATTTTCTCGAAATTTCAACAAAAGCCCGTACCGAGCTACTGAGCGTCTCTCTTGCAAAGTCTTCCACTGGAGTTTATCTATCATCTCCGTGATGCTTTCGTGATTACTAAATGATCCTGCAACGAAACGCGCTGCTCTCCGTTGGATCTTCTCTATCTCTTCTATCAACCGTATCTGGTTCGGATCCCACAGTGCTGAGCAGTATTCAAGCAGTGGGCGAACAAGTGTGCTGTAACCTACTTCCTTTGTTTTCGGACTGCATTTCCTTAGGATTCTTCCAATGAATCTCAGTCTGGTACCTGCTTTACCGACGATTAATTTTATATGGTCATTCCATTTCCCCCCCCCCCCCCCCCATGAACCATGGACCTTGCCGTTGGTGGAGAGGCTTGCGTGCCTCAGCGATACAAATGGCCGTACCGTAGGTGCAACCACAACGGAGGGGTATCTGTTGAGAGGCCAGACAAACATGTGGTTCCTGAAGAGGGGCAGCAGCCTTTTCAGTAGTTGCAGGGGCAACAGTCTGGATGATTGACTGATCTGGCCTTGTAACATTAACCAAAACGGCCTTGCTGTGCTGGTACTGCGAACGGCTGAAAGCAAGGGGAAACTACAGCCGTAATTTTTCCCGAGGACATGCAGCTTTACTGTATGATTAAATGATGATGGCGTCCTCTTGGGTAAAATATTCCGGAGGTAAAATAGTCCCCCATTCGGATCTCCGGGTGGGGACTACTCAAGAGGACGTCGTTATCAGGAGAAAGAAAACTGGCGTTCTACGGATCGGAGCGTGGAATGTCAGATCCCTTAATCGGGCAGGTAGGTTAGAAAATTTAAAAAGGGAAATGGATAGGTTAAAGTTAGATATAGTGGGAATTAGTGAAGTTCGGTGGCAGGAGGAACAAGACTTTTGGTCAGGTGATTACAGGGTTATAAATACAAAATCAAATAGGGGTAATGCAGGAGTAGGTTTAATAACGAATAAAAAAAAATAGGAGTGCGGGTTAGCTACTACAAACAGCATAGTGAACGCATTATTGTGGCCAAGATAGACACAAAGCCCATGCCTACTACAGTAGTACAAGTTTATATGCCAACTAGCTCTGCAGATGATGAAGAAATTGATGAAATGTATGACGAGATAAAAGAAATTATTCAGGTAGTGAAGGGAGATGAAAATTTAATAGTCATGGGTGACTGGAATTCGTCAGTAGAAAAAGGGAGAGAAGGAAACATAGTAGGTGAATATGGATTGGGGGGAAGAAATGAAAGAGGAAGCCGCCTTGTAGAATTTTGCACAGAGCATAACTTAATCATAGCTAACACCTGGTTCAAGAATCATAAAAGAAGGTTGTATACCTGGAAGAATCCTGGAGATAGTAAAAGGTATCAGATAGATTATATAATGGTAAGACAGAGATTTAGGAACCAGGTTTTAAACTGTAAGACATTTCCAGGGGCAGATGTGGATTCTGACCACAATCTATTGGTTATGAACTGCAGATTGAAACTGAAGAAACTGCAAAAAGGTGGGAATTTAAGGAGATGGGACCTGGATAAACTGAAAGAACCAGAGGTTGTACAGAGTTTCAGGGAGAGCATAAGGGAACAATTGACAGGAATGGGGGAAAGAAACACAGTAGAAGAGGAATGGGTATGTCTGAGGGATGAAGTAGTGAAGGCAGCAGAGGATCAAGTAGGTAAAAAGACGAGGGCTAATAGAAATCCTTGGGTAACAGAAGAAATATTGAATTTAATTGATGAAAGGAGAAAATATAAAAATGCAGTAAATGAAACAGGCAAAAAGGAATACAAACGTCTCAAAAATGAGATCGACATGAAGTGCAAAATGGCTAAGCAGGGATGGCTAGAGGACGAATGTAAGGATGTAGAGGCTTGTCTCACTAGAGGTAAGATAGATACTGCCTACAGGAAAATTAAAGAGACCTTTGGAGAGAAGAGAACCACTTGTATGAATATCAAGAGCTCAGATGGAAACCCAGTTCTAAGCAAAGAAGGGAAGGCAGAAAGGTGGATGGAGTATATCGAGGGTTTTGTACAGGGGCGATGTACTTGAGGACAATATTATGGAAATGGAAGAGGATGTAGATGAAGATGAAATGGGAGATAAGATACTGCGTGAAGAGTTTGACAGAGCACTGAATGACCTGAGTCGAAACAAGGCCCCGGGAGTAGACAACATTCCATTAGAACTACTGATGGCCTTGGGAGAGCCAGTCATGACAAAACTCTACCATCTGGTGAGCAAGATGTATGAGACAGGCGAAATACCCACAGACTTCAAGAAGAATATAATAATTCCAATCCCAAAGAAAGCAGGTGTTGACAGATGTGAAAATTACCGAACTACCAGTTTAATAAGTCACAGCTGCAAAATACTAACGCGAATTCTTTACAGACGAATGGAAAAACTAGTAGAAGCGGACCTCGGGGAAGATCAGTTTGGATTCCGTAGAAATGTTGGAACACGTGAGGCAATACTAACCTTACGACTTATCTTAGAAGAAAGATTAAGAAAAGGCAAACCTACGTTTCTAGCATTTGTAGACTTAGAGAAAGCTTTTGACAACGTTAACTGGAATACTCTCTTTCAAATTCTGAAGGTGGCAGGGGTAAAATACAGGGAGCGAAAGGCTATTTACAATTTGTACAGAAACCAGATGGCAGTTATAAGAGTCGAGGGGCATGAAAGGGAAGCAGTGGTTGGGAAAGGAGTGAGACAGGGTTGTAGCCTCTCCCCGATGTTATTCAATCTGTATATTGAGCAAGCAGTAAAGGAAACAAAAGAAAAATTCGGAGTAGGTATTAAAATTCATGGAGAAGAAGTAAAAACTTTGAGGTTCGCCGATGACATTGTAATTCTGTCAGAGACAGCAGAGGACTTGGAAGAGCAGTTGAACGGAATGGACAGTGTCTTGAAAGGAGGATATAAGATGAACATCAACAAAAGCAAAACGAGGATAATGGAATGTAGTCAAATTAAATCGGGTGATGCTGAGGGGATTAGATTAGGTGATGAGACACTTAAAGTAGTAAAGGAGTTTTGCTATTTAGGGAGTAAAATAACTGATGATGGTCGATGTAGAGAGGATAGAAAATGTAGACTAGCAATGGCAAGGAAATCGTTTCTGAAGAAGAGAAGTTTGTTAACATCGAGTACAGATTTAATTGTCAGGAAGTCGTTTCTGAAAGTATTTGTATGGAGTGTAGCCATGTATGGAAGTGAAACATGGACGATAACCAGTTTGGACAAGAAGAGAATAGAAGCTTTCGAAATGTGGTGCTACAGAAGAATGCTGAAGATAAGGTGGGTAGATCACGTAACTAATGAGGAGGTATTGAATAGGATTGGGGAGAAGAGAAGTTTGTGGCACAACTTGACTAGAAGAAGGGATCGGTTGGTAGGACATGTTTTGAGGCATCAAGGGATCACAAATTTAGCATTGGAGGGCAGCGTGGAGGGTAAAAATCGTAGAGGGAGACCAAGAGATCAATACACTAAGCAGATTCAGAAGGATGTAGGTTGCAGTAGGTACTGGGAGATGAAGAAGCTTGCACAGGATAGAGTAGCATGGAGAGCTGCATCAAACCAGTCTCAGGACTGAAGACCACAACAACAACAACATTCCATTTTAAATCACTCCTAATGCCTACTCCCAAGTAATTTATTGAATTAACAGCTTCCAGTTGCTGACCTGCTATATTGTAGCTAAATAATACAGTATCTTTCTTTCTTTGAATGCGCAGCACATTACACTTGTCTACATTGAGATTCAATTGCCATTCCCTGCACCATACGTCAATTCGCTGCAGATCCTCCTGCATTTCAGTACAATTTTCCATTGTAACAACCTCTCGATATACCACAGCATCATTCACAAAAGCCTCAGTGAACTTCCGATGTCATCCACAAGGTCATTTATGTATATTGTGAATAGCAACGGTCCTGCGACACTCCCTTGCGGTACACTTGAAATCACTCTTACTTCGGAAGACGTCTGTCCGTAGAGAATGACATGCTGCATTCTGTTATCTAGGAATTCTCAATCCAATCACACAATTGGTCTGATAGTCCATATGCTCTTACTTTGTTCATTAAACGACTGTGGGGAACTGTATCAAGAAACACGGCATCTACCTGGGAAACCGCGTCTATGGCCCTCTGAGTCTCGTGGACGAATAGCGTGAGCTGTGTTTCACACGATCGTCTTTTTCGAAACCCATGCTGATTCCTACAGAGTAGATTTCTAGTCTCCAGAAAAGTCATTATGCTCGAACATAATACGTGTTCCAAAATTCTACAACTGATCGACGTTAGAGATATAGATCTATAGTTCTGCACATCTGTTCGACGGTAAACAGCTCAATGACCATTCAACTGACAGACAACCTCCGAGGTGAGGCAGGGGCTGTAACTGGACCGCGAAGCTTATATGTAAGTGTGGCCGAATATACAGGTGTGCAGCCCTGAATACACGGCAGAAAATCCGCTCGCGCTTCAACCGATACCGCTTCATAATGCTAAGATAACTGTCTGCTGTGGGCTGTCGGCATCGCTTACAGTAGGGCCTTATGTTTTCGAGGATTTGGGTCCACTTACAACCAATGTCCTCAGTTATTTGCTGAACGTATTCCAATCTCAGTCTTTCTCTACTAGGTGCGCAGGATTCCTTAACTTCATCGTGATCCCATAATTCTGGTGTTAAATTTCTCACGGTTCTCCTTTCTGCCACTTCTCATTACTTTCATCTTTCTTCGATTAATACTCAATCCTTATTCTGTACTCATTAGACATTTCATTCATTCAACACACCCTGCAATTCTTCTTCAATTTCACTGATGGTAGCAATGTCATCAGTCAATCTTATCACTGACAGTTTTTCAACTTGAATTTTAACCTCACTCTTCAAACTTTCTTTTATTTCCGTCGTTGCTTCTTCGATGTATAGATTAAATATTAGGGGCGAAAGACAGTATCTCTGTCTTACACCATTTACTTCTTCATCTTCCAGTCTTATTGGTCCCTCTTTGTTCTTGTACATATTATATATTATCCGTCTTTTCCTACTCCTGTTGCTGTTTCCATAACGTCATCAGAGAAGTCCTCCCTCTTACAGAGGCCTTCGATGTAATCTTTCCACCTATCTGTTCTCACCTTTTCACTTAACAGTCGGATTTCCATTGCGCTCTTAATGTTAACGCCCTTGCTTTTAATTTCATCGAAGGCTGTTTTTACTTTTCTATATTCTGAGTCAGGCCGTTCGATAATAATTCATTTTCCGATTTTTCTTGAAGTCATTTCACCTTTGCTTTCCCGCTTTTACTATTTATTTTGTTCCTAAATCGTTTGTATTTCTGTACTCCTGAATTTGCCTGAACATTTTTGTCCTTCCTACTGCCGCCCATCAGCTAATGTATTTCTTTTGTTACCCATGGTTTCTTCGCAGCTACCTTTCTTGTACCTAAGTTTCTCTTTGCAGTGTCTATGACTGCCATTTTTAGAGACTGCCATTCTGCTTCAGCTGAACTGCCTACTAGGCGATTCATGATAGTAGTATCTTTAGCCTCAGAAAACTTCAAGTCTATATCTTCATTCGTTAGTACTTTCGTATCCCACTATCTTGCGCACTGATTCTTCCTGTATAGCCTTTTAAATATTAGCCAACTCTGCATCATTACTAAATTTCAATTGTCCTGAGCCCAAGAATCGCATAAAAAGCAACAAAGAAATTGGTTTTTAACTGTAGAGCGACTGGCGCCAAGACATGTTCAAAATGCTGCCCACCGTTTTCTGCACAAGTTGAGTCTGAGAGACAGCATGTTCCACAACAGACCGGAGTATCACAGGGGTCACGTTCAGAAAGTGTTGCGCAATTTGTGCCTTCAGTTCAGATAATTTCGTAATGGGAGCACTGAACACAACATCTTTCAGATACCTCCGCAACCAGATGTCCACCAAGAAAACTAGTTTTGGTTCTCTTGTGTTTATATTGTTTATTTTTGGCGACTGCACTTTAAACGTGACTTAACTCAGAATCATCAAGTCTTTACATGCATGGCGTCAAAAAACTACTTGCGCATTATCACTTTCGTTTTCAATAACGAGGTAAAATATATTGTTGACAATTTCTCTTATATTTGTGTCAATTTTGTTCAATAACCTAATAGGAAACATTGTTAATATTCACTACGCTAATACAACTGGTATCTCATCATAGTACCATCCAATCAGTGTCTATCTTAATTCGGTGTGAAGTCTTTTGTCATACGTAGCTTTATCGGACTAGGGCGTAAATACAAAAATGGCTGTGAGAGTAGTTGCTGAATGAAACATAGTTAACAGAGTATTCAGTGATACGATTTCGTTAAGAGATTTTATATTTTCCAGTATTTTACGTTTCTTGCCCATAGCTCGACTGGTCACTGAACGTAGTGAGACTTCTTATGATGACAAAAGTTCTAAAGTTGTCGTTCTGAATTTGATATAGCTGTTCATATCTCAGTCACAGAGGAGATAAAATGTTTCTCTCGTTCCAGTTTGGAACTGAGACCTACTGCCTCTTACTCTGTACAGTGCGTCGACATTTTTATGGAGCAGGCGACTAACTGAAGCGTAGACAACGAAATTAATTTCAGTTGGTGCATGAAAGTAATCTCTCCTGTCTGTAAATATTTATTTGATAAGTCGATGAGACACTAAAGTGGATTCATTCAGAATGTTTGATTGGTATACCACAAATACACTACTGGTCATTAAAATTGCTACACCACGAAGGTGTGCTACAGACGCGAAATTTAACCGACAGGAAGAAGATGCTGTGATACGCAAATTATTAGCTTTTCAGAGCATTCACACAAGGTTGGCGCTGGTGACGACACCTACAACATGCTGACATAGGAAAGTTTCCAACCGATTTCTCATACACAAACAGCAGTTGACCGGCGTTGAGTGGTGAAACGTTGTTGTGATGCCTCGTGTAAGGAGGAGAAATGCGTACCATCACGTTTCCGACTTTGATAAAGGTCGGATTGTAGCCTATCGCGACTGCGGTTTATCGTATCGCGCTCGACATTGCTGCTCGCGTTGGTCGAGATCCAATGACTGTTAGCAGAATATGGTATCGGTGGGTTCAGGAGGGTAATACGGAAAGCCGTGGTGGATCCCAACGGCCTCTTATCACTAGCAGTCAAGATAACAGGCATCTTACCCGTATGGCTGTAACGGATCGTGCAGCCACGTCTCGATCCCTGAGTCAACAGACGGGGACGTTTGCAACACAACAACCATCTGCACGAACAGTTCTACGACGTTTACAGCAGCATGGACTATCAGCTCAGAGACCATGGCTGCGGTTACCCTTGACGCTGCATCACAGACAGGAGCGCCTGCGACGGTGTACTCAACCACGAACCTGGGTGCACGAATGGCAAAACGTCATTTTTTCGGATGAATCCAGGTTCTGTTTACAGCATCATGATGGGCGCATCCGTGTTTGGCGACATCGCGGTGAACGCACATTGGAAGCGTGTATTCGTCATCGCCATACTGGCGTATAACCCGGCGTGATGGTATGGGGCGCCATTGGTTACACGTCTCGGTCACCTCTTGTTCGCATTAACGGCACTTTGAACAGTGGACGTTACATTTCAGATGTGTTACGACCCGTGGCTGTACCCTTCATTCGATCCCTGCGAAACCCTACATTTCAGCAGGATGATGCAGACCGCATGTTCCAAGTCCTGTACGGGCCTTTCTGGATACAGAAAATGTTCGACTGCTGCCCTGGCCAGCACATTCTCCAGACCTCTCACCAACTGAAAACGTCTGGTCAATGGTGGTCGAGCAACTGGCTCGTCACAATACGCCAGTCACTACTCTTGATGAACTGTGGTATCCTGTTGAAGCTCCATGGGCAGCTGTACCTGTACACGCCATCCAAGCTCTGTTTGACTTGTAAGTAGGCTGTTTAGGTTTTTTTTTTTTTTTTGGTAACGCCACCTCTGTATGAAAATCACTGGCTGTGCTGTGTGCAGTCTGTGGCTGCTTTGTATTGTTGTAATACTCGCCATTGTAGTGTTAGGCAGCTGGCTGTGAACAGCGCGTAGCGTTGCGCAATTGGAGGTGAGCCGCCAGCAGTGGTGGATGTGGGGAGAGAGATGGCGGAGTTTTGAAATTTGTCATGAACTGCTATATTTATATATGATGATATCAAGGTAAATACATTGTTTGTTCTCTACTAATATCTTTCATTTGCTAACTATCCCTATCAGTAGTTAGTACCTTCCATAGTTTGAATCTTTTATTTAGCTGGCAGTAGTGGCGCTCGCTGTATTGCAGTAGCTTGAGCAGCGAAGATTTTTGTGAGGTAAGTGATTTGTGAAAGGTATAGTTTAATGTTAGTCAGGGCCATTCTTTTGTAGGGAATTTTGAAAGTCAAATTGCGTTGCGCTAACAAAATATTGAGTGTCAGGTTAAGCACAGTCCTGTATAAATTTTTCTAAGGGGACGATACAGACTCAATGCCCAGGCGTATGAAGGCCGTTATTACGGCCAGAGGTGGTTGTTCTGGGTACTGATTTCTCAGGATCTATGCACCCAAATTGCGTGAAAATGTAATCACATGTCAGTTGTAGTATAATATATTTGTCCATTGAATACCCGTTTACCATCTGCGTTTCTTCTTGGTGTAGCAATTTTAATGGCCAGTAGTGTGTGTATATCAAGCGAAACTTGCAAGATAACACTATCATTCCAGGAAGTAACAAAACCATTACAGTATCACCAGATATGGTGCACTGTGTTGTCCTGTGTCTATCATAGCTGTACCAGGATGGATATGTTTCTACAGGCAAGAGGTCAAGTCTGTTTTCGTAACCATTTACAATTTGAATGGCCTCGTCAACTAATTGTTTAAAATAATTTTTAAAAAAGCATTTAGAACAATTACGGAAGTTGTTTTCTGTTTACAATAGCGCCTGAAAATGTATTTTTGTCAACATATGGAAGATAGATTGAAGGCACTGCCCACTATAATTCTATGAGTAGTGTACCTATTTGTGATGAGACTCAAGTTTTCTTTGAACTGTTCAGCAACTGTTTCATCTGAGACAGGGGGTCGGTAAAAGGAGCCAATTATTAATTTATTCCGGTTCTCGAATATAACCTCTGCTCATACTAAGTCACAGGAACTATCTGCTTCAAAGTCGCTTGAGGGCTGGAACACACGTTACATTATTTTTCCTTAAGTTGTGCTTCTTGTTTCTGTTGTAGTGCATATCATTACAATTACGGCTTTTCCTTCCAAAACCCAGGATGTTCTCTCTGTGACCCAGTAAATACCAGAGCTAAACAATGAAGAACAACAACGTACGTTACAAGCATAGCATTCTGTATTACTTCATTTCCTTATTTCTAACATTTTAAAATTGTACGTCGACTTTAGATGACATGTCAAGTATAGATGTTCTTATCTCTATTTAGTGAACGTATTTTCAGTCATGTTTTGAACATTGTCCTGCTACACTTTAGTTAATAATGTTTCACCACAAGGGCTATCTGATTTTAGAGAGTAAATTAATATGGAGTATGTCGTTCTTCTTTTCAAACATTCACATACCCATTTCTTCTTTCCTTATTGTCTTTTGGGCATGCAGTTGTAGTAATTAAAGTAGGCACAAGTGCAGTGATCAAAAAGAAATGATTAGCGTACATTCTCATTCTCTTCACATCGTTCCTTTCTTGTTGCTCCCACGGCAATGGACTGTTTCTATCGCAATCAGTAAGCGTGAAAGGAAGCTACCGTACAGACAGAGAGACCTATATTTATACTTGGCAGAACTAATTACATACTGACATAATCGTCGGTATTGCTTTCGTTTCCCAAAAGTTATAAGTATTTCGATTTCGGAAAAGAAGCTCTGTATTTCGCCAAGATGTCGAAAAAGAAGGTCCCATACGTACTGGTATCGAGTAAGATGTGGAGACGGCGGTTTGAAAGCGGAGAGAAGAAGTGCGAGGAAGGGCGTCCCTTACCTGAGGGATCCCTACCTGGTGAAGGGGCAAGTGTGGCAAATGTCCGGCGTGGCAAATGTCCGGCGTGGCAAATGTCAGGCATTCATCATCAAATATCCCATTCCTTGGACGAGAAAAGAGTCATTGCTGAATGCAAATATGCACAGTCACACAAAAAGTCTCATGTGGGCAAACATCCATCTTGTATTGCTAATCCTTCATAATTCCGGTTTGTTTTCCAAATACATGTGCATACTTAAATAACAGATCTGGAAGTTCCTGTTGTTCCTGTTCATTTAGGGTGCTGGACTCACTTACCTTTTGCTCTACCATTTCATAGCCTACATCTGATTCTGGCACTTGTTCAGTGTAGTGAGTGTTTACAAATAATACAGTAGGAAATACAAATTGATTTGTCACATCAGACTCCTTCTGCCTGACGTTCTTGTCTGACGTTTTTATTAAATCGACAGAAAATACCTGTTCGTTTACACTGATGTAGCAATTACCACTTCCTATGTCAATTTGCGTATTTTAAGCTCTAAATGTGCCTATCCCAATCAAAAATTTTACTATTAATTTGCCAATGATGAGGAAATTACATTTGACAGTAAAGTGTCCTATTTTCTATGGAATAAGTGCTTGTAACCTAACTACTTTTGATTTGCTTCCAGTGTCCGTCTGTATTCTACAATTCTGCCCTGGAGACTTGGCAATTTTACCTCTTTTTCTTTAACTCTTGGAAAAATTCAGTTGACATTAAGTTAGTCGTTGCACCTGTATCTAGAACTAAGTGTACTTCCATGTCAAATATGGTTGTTTTTATAACTGCTTGTACCTGCTCTTCGTACAAGTTTTCTTGGACTTCCTCCTCATGCCGGTATAAATTTTCTTTCATGTCACCTTATTCATCGTATCTCATAAAACTTGTGTTTATAAGTATATTGCCCCCACTCCCTATCTGGTCAGCAGTGTGAGGCCTGTGACCGGTTGGAGTTTTCCCCCGGTGCAGGAACATTGAACTCAGTGACCTGAATAATTGCAGCGTGCTGTACAGCGTGTGCTATGTTACGCCAATTCGTGTCATTGGCTGCGCTTGAATTATAGTTCGCGCTATTGTGTTGTCCAAAGATTGGCTGCAACATAGCACGCGGCATTCGATTGTTGCCAACCGCTTGCCACTGCACCAACTGGCTGTTACCACTTACGGGAGGCGGATAGCTTTGTACTGGCGGACAGTAGTTCGCTTGCCCGCTGTAATTGTTCCTGTTGTTTTGAAAACCTCTCTTAAATCGTTTGTTTGTCCCATTTCCATTCCCTTTTTGTATGTACTGTGTCGGATGTGGTTGCCATACTTGTTGCGTAGTAACATTATCATTTAAGGTTAGTTTCCGAAGACGGGTTGAGGTGTTTGCTTATCTGCTGCTTTATGTCGCCGTGGTGCCTCTTTATACATCAGGTCTATGGAATTCAAAACTGACAAAAAGTACTCATTGTCGTGTTCTGGTGTGGTTATTGATTTTTCCTTTGTGTGGCGGAAGACGGCTCTTTAATATCTTCAGTACATCTATCTGTGATACAGGATTGGTCGATTATCTGGTCTTATTTATATACTTTTCGAAATAACTCCGCAAACTGCCATGCTTGCTATTTAATGGATGTGGGTTAAAGATTCACGTCTTTTCTCTCTTGAACAGCTTCCGACCAGTATTGTCTAAGAGAGCACGTTCAAATTACTCGTAACTGTGACAACGTTCTGCCATTACAGTGGCCCACGAAAGAACGTCACCTTGGGTGTAACCAACAACGAATCTTATCTTTCGAGCCTCTGACTAGTTACGCGGAAATACGTTGTGGAACGCACTGATAAAAACTGTCGGGTTCATCCACTTCCCATCTGTCGAATACGTGGGAAACTGCCTATGTCTAACCAACCCTTCATCAGCGAATATGAATGATAAACGAGCGGCGTTTTCTGACATCGGTTTATTGTTTCGAAGTGTGCTTAGCACTGTGTGACAATTGCGCATGTGTTGTAGGTACTGCTGCAGGTAAATTACGAATTTTACAACCTTCCCTTGCGCTCCCATCGGACTTGTGACAAGATGTGGATAACTACTACACGCATCCATCTCGGGCACAGGTAGTTGAATATTAGCAAACTGACTTAATTCATTTGATGATTCGGTTTCCCTTTTCTTCGTGGCCTCTTCTACCGCGTCTACATACACTACGTGATCATTTTTATTTTATTTATTCGTTCGGCATATACAAGGCAAATATTACAGTGTCATTACAATCCACCAGGAAATTACAACACTACACAATGCTACTTATAGTTTTGAGCCAATCTATGGCTAGGTCAGGCAGGTAATGTATGTCCTTCAGTTCACCACTATATCCTACCACTTCACACACCAATAGGTGGTCCATTGTCTGGATTTCACCACATTCACACACGGGACTCTCCGCAAGTCCCCACTTATTCATTAGATGTTTGCATCTTCCCACGTTTGTTCTAAGGCGATTTAAGGCAACCCAGAGCTTCCGAGGGAGATCAAAACCATTTATCTTCTTGATGGGGTCATCGATAAGCTTTTGGTTCTTGTGTGTCCCTTTGCGCCATGATTCCCCCCCAGGATAGCTTTGGGTCGAAGTCCTGTAATTCCCTGCCAATCTTCCAAAAGGGGGACCTAGATTTTAGCGTGTTGGTGGGTGATAAGTCCTGGTGTATAGAGAGTTCTGTATTGTGTACGATCTTCCTATATATTCTTGAGGTCGCCATGGAGCGCCTTATATCAGGGGTTCTATGTTGGCAAGGACTGGGAGCTCTTCCTATATATTCTTGAGGTCGCCATGGGGCGCCTTATATCAGGGGGTTCTATGTTGGCAAGGGCTGGGTCACATGGGGTAGACCTAAGTGTGCCTGAGATAATTCTCATCGTCTCTTTCAATTGGGTGTCTACTTTGTTTACATGCGCACTTTTCGCCCAGACTGGTGAACAATATTCAGCCACGCTGTACACGAGGGCTAATGCTGACGTCCTTAGTGTATTAGCTCCGCACCCCCATGATGATCCGGCCAGTTTAGACATAATGGCATTTCGAGATTTTAATTTCTGTTGGTGTCTTCCAGATGGGAGCTAAACATTAGTGTGCGGTCTAATTTTACTCCCAGATATTTGGGCTTATCTTCATGTCTGATATGCCGGTCATTCAGGGAAAGCTGTAGTTTCCTGCTTGAAGCTCTGTTATTAAGGTGTTTTATGGTACTGGTCATTTTATTGGGGTTGGGATGCAAATGCCACTTAAGGTAGTAGGTGTTCAGCGCTTCAAGGTCCGCATTCAATGTTTTTTCAAGATCTTCGAAATTTTTGCTTTGGTATGCGATGGCCAGATCATCCGCATACGCAAATTTACGCGACCTGGTGCTCGGCATATCAGATATGTATAAATTAAAAAGGGCCGGCGCCAGGGCTGATCCTTGCGGCAGGCCATTGTTTATGACCATGCTTTTGTTGCTCTTTCCATGGAGATAGACCTTGATCTTCCTGCCTGTCAGCATATTTTTTAGTAATGTGTACGTCTGATTGCATTTGATAATTCGAGTAAGCTTGAGCAGTAGTCCTTCGGTCCAGACAGTGTCATAGGCTGATGTAAGATCTATTAATACCAGGCCCGTTTTCAGCTTGTTCTGATAGCCTTTCTCTATATATGTTGTAAGGGACAAAATTTGTTCACAGCAGTTCCTTCCCACACGGAACCCTGCTTGATAGTCCGGGAGGTTCGCCTCAATGTATGGTGCTAGTCTGGCCAGTAATATTCTCTCAAATAGTTTGTAAGAGGTACAAAGCAGTGAGATCGGTCTATAGTTCTTTGGATTATCTCCATCCTTCCCTGGTTTCAGTACCGCTATTACCTTAGCTTCTTTCCATAACTTCGGGAGTGCACCCGATTTAATGCATTCCGTGAAGAGCTTGGCCATCCATTTCCTCCCAGTGGGTCCCAGCTCCCCCAGAAATTCTGGGAGGATTTCGTCGGGTCCGGCTGCTTTCCCTGTTTTCATTAGTGTTAGGTCTGGGTAATCTCCTCCACGTCTACTGCTTTGACAATATCTAGATTAGTTGGATTATTGGCTAATTCCTTGGATAGGTTCCTGGAGATTCTTTTCTTCTCCTCAGTCTTCAGGCGTATTTTGGAGGTCTGTTTCATGGCAGTCGCTATTTCGGATGGGCCCACACCCGCGGCCGATCTTCGTGGTGTTGTGGCACCACCCAGTTTCTGTAGTAGACCCCAGCTCTTCCTGCTAGAATGGGTAAAGTCTAGATTCTCCATTGCCATCTTCCACCTGTTCCTACGTTCCTCGTTCATAGTGTTGATCAGTCGTTCTGCAGTCTCGTCCTCCCCACTCCTCTCATACTCCTCGCACTCCTCTAACCAGCAAGGAATGTATTCCCTCCGGGCCCCTCGGGGGATAGCCTTTAGGGCCCCTTTATATATCAGGTTTACAAACCTTTGGTAGTTCTCTGGACTTGGTGGTATTCGATTTATTGTCTTGTCAATAAAAGATTTATATTTCCCCCAGTCTGATTTTCTCAGATTCCACCGTGGAATCGGGGGGCTCTTTATGATCGGGATGGAAAGGCCGATCTCCACAATAATCGGGAGGTGTTGGCTCCGTGGGAAAGCTTCGAGGACTCTTCTTGTAGCTTGCATTGGTACGCCCGTTGCGCCGCGTGTGACAAAGGTCAGGTCAGGTGTCGTCTTTGTGCCCCATACTTTTGAATTGAAGGACGCTCTGTCCTTGGGATCAAACAGGAGGGGTAGGTCCCGGTTGTCAGCCCAGTCACTTAGTCCAATGCCTTCCGGAATGGATCTCTGATATCCCCATCTGGTGTGCTGGGAATTAAAGTCGCCGGCATAGATTGCTGGATGATTAGCCTGCGGTAAGATTACTATAGACCATTGCTGCGAAGGTGGTTTGTAGACATTGTAGATTGTCATCTCTCCCAGTTTAATGCCTATTGCGTGTGGAACCGATTCCACATTGTTCTCGAGGTTTCCTAGAAGCTCATTTTTCACCAGGGTCGCCGTACCATGTTTGTCGTGTCCTGAGTATCCCACATTGGTGAATCCTGGTATGCATAATCGTTCGACGTTTTCATCCGTCAGGTGTGTCTCCTGCAAGAGTACGATACTTACTCTTTCTCTTATTACAATTTTTTCAAGGATTTCCCCTTTCGTCCTTGTGTAGCCTTCTATATTGAAGTGGCACACTCTCACCATCTTCGTGGAGTAATTCCGCTTCTGAATCGTTTGCCTTCTTGTGGGCCGGGAGGCATTTGAGCGTCCGGTCGCCAGAATTGTGTAGACTTTTTGCCGTTGCATTTTACTGCAGCGTTGCCCGGGGAGCACCATCTTGGAGGTTGTCTACACGTCGCTCCCCCACGTGATCAAAAGCATTAGAACACCTGGCTGAAAATGACTCACAAGTTCGTGGCGCCCTCCATCGGTAATGCTGGAATTCAATACGGTGTTGGCCCACCCTCAGCCTTTATGACAGCTTCCACTCTCGCAGACATACGTTCAGTCAGGTGCTGGAAGGTCTCTTGGGGAACGACAGCCCATTCTTCACGGAGCGCTACACTGAGGAGAGGTATTGATGTCGGTCGGTGAGGCCTGGCACGAAGTCTGCGTTCCAAAAAATCCAAAAGTGTTCTATAGGACTCAGGCCAGGACTCTGTGCAGGCCAGTCCATTACAAGGATGTTACTGTCGTGCAACCACTTCGCCACAGGCCGTGCATTATGAACAGGTGCTCGATCGCGATCCCCGAAATGCTCTTCAACAGTGTGAAGCAAGAAGGTGCTTAAAACATCAATGTAGGCCTGTGCTGTGATAGTGCCACGCAAAGCAACAAGAGGTGCGAGCCCCCTCCATGAAAAATACGACCACACCATAACACCACCGCCTCCGAATTTTGCTGTTTGCACTACTCACGCTGGCAGATGACGTTCACTGGGCATTCGCCATACCCACATCCTGCCATCGGATCGCCAAATTGTGTCCCGTGATTCGTCGCTCCACACAACGTTTTTCCACTGTTCGATCGCTCAATGTTTACGCTCCTTACACCAAGCGAGGCGGCGTTTGGCATTTACCGGCGTAATTTGTAGCTTATGAGCAGCCGTTCGACGATGAAATCCAAGTTTTCTCACCTCCTGCCTAACAGTCATAGTACTTGCAGTGGATCCTGATGCAGTTTGGAATTCCTTTGTGATGGTCTGGATAGATGTCTGCCTATTACACAATATGACCCTCTTCAACCGTCGTGCCAGACAACAGACGAGGTCGGCCTCTATGCTTTTGTTCTGTACGTGTCATTTCAGGTTTCCACTTCACTATCACATCGGAAACAGTGGACCTAGTGACGTTTAGGAGCGTGGAAATCTCGCGTACAAACGTGTGCCACAAGTGACAATCAATCATCTGACCACATTCGAAGTCCGTGGGTTCCGCGAAGCGCCCCATTCTGCTCTCTCGCGATGTCTAATGACTACTGATGTCACTGATATGGAGTACCTGGCAGTAGGTGGCAGCGCAATGCACCTAATATGTCAAACGTATGTTTTTGGGGATGTCCAGATACTTTTGATCGCATAGCTTATACTTTGCGTTCAGATACTATCTTCTGCGCTAATGTACTACTTTGATCTAAGGTGCCTGCTTCTGCTCTTTTGGTTATGTCGTCTAAATTTTACCCTATCTCAGTTCGCCTGCTTAGCTCGGTGGTAACATGCTTGCCTCCTACGCACTGGGTCCTGGTTCGATTTTCGACCGGGTTGGACAGGGTGTTGTGTTGTTCTCATCATCATTTCATCCTCATCATCGGCCACAAGTCGCCCAATGTGGCGTCGACTGAAATAAGACTTGCACTTGGGACATCCCAGCCAATAATATCATACGATCATTTCATTTCCCTATCTTTCTCCTTTGGCACATTCAGACTCTTAATTCCAAGCTTTCTGCTCATAATGTTAGCTCCTATACTGCCAATGGTAAACCTTCATAGTCCTTGTGTAGCCTGTTAACAGTAGTGGTTACTTTCTTTATAGTACTACCCATTTGGTTTTGATTTGCTCTTATACTATTATTTGTGTCAGTGATTTTCTTTAATTCACCTTCTACGTGTTCTTGATTTTCACTAACTGAACCTACTTTTCGTTCAAAACATCAATACTTTCTCTAAAATCAGAAATAACCTCCCATTTTAATTGCTTTTTCATTTCTTTTAAATTTTCAGATATCTCCGTGTGTAAATTTTTTGTCAGGTCATTGAATTTTTGTGTGACACTGTTTTGAAAATCTTCCAATTCCTGTTTTTGTTCTGTTTTGAAATCTGAAAACCCTTGTGACAAATCGTAACGTTTTGTATTCGAGTTACTAAGCTGTAGTGTAACTGTATTGAAATTCGTGTTCATATCGTGGAATTTAGTGTTCATATCGTTCACAGTTGTCAGTAGTTGCTGTAACAGCGCGTTGGTGGTACTGTTATCATTGCTATTAGCTGTACTTCGCATGTTAATATTCGGATTACCGATAATCGGTGTACGTCCCATGTTGTCAAAATACACTGCTGTTTTGCATTCCCCTGTTCCGTTTAGCAGCGATACATCGCTTCGGGAGATGTGTGAAACAGTCTCATCGATAGTCATCATGGTATCATCGTAGTTTTTTTGTGTATCTGTGCTTTCGTTTGTTACATCTGTGATACCTATCTCTGATGTATTTCGGCTTTCTTCTAGCTGCGCGGTTGGCGCTTCGTTTTCATTTATCTGTCCGTGCTGATCACCACCATCTTGTTTACTATTAAAAACAGTCTTGATCACGATTTATTTATCAAGGTGACCGGTTTCGACCACTACTGTGGTCATCTTCAGACCATTGAGTAGGAACCTCTTTCTGTTGGAGAATCACTACAGAAAGAGGTTCCTACTCAATGGTCTGAAGATGACCACAGTAGTGGTCGAAACCGGTTACCTTGATAAATAAATCGTGATCAAGACTGTTTTTAATAGTAAATATTTATAAGACATTAATCACTGCTGTTCCCGTAATGCATTCAAAAGTAAACCACCATCTTGGCCTATTGCACCTTCTGTATTACGATCAACAATGGATAATTTTTGGTCAGCCATTTCTATCGTGCCAGCAATTACCAAAAAAAATTAATAAAAATCAGTAGAAAAGATTTTTATGCAAATAAATCTTACACCTGAAACCTGCAATTTCCTAGGAAATCGCGTTTCGATAAAATTCCTGTCAATTTGTCGAAAAGTGTTACGACACAAATAATTTAAATTTTCGTAATAATTTACACCAGGGGTCTCCAAACTACGGCCCGCGGGCCGAACCCGGCCCGCGAGGGCCGGCAAACCGGCCCGGGCCGGACAACCCCGATATCCGGACAGCCAAATATTTGAGGAGGTACCTATACTGCGGAGGAATGGGTGTCCCTATAGACGACGAGATCTTGTTCACTCTATTTTTTGCTGACGACCAAGTGTTAGTAGCTGGAGATGAGGAAGATGTAAATTACATGCTCCGCAATTTAAAAGAAGAATATGAAAAATGGAGTCTTGTCATAAACGTATCTAAAACAGAATATCTGAGTTTTGCGGTTTCATCTTTCCTTTAGCCTTACATTACGGTGATCATGGAGTGCTAGGGTGCTTTAATCCCACTAGGTAGATCTTGGCCCTTATGACTTCGTGGAGGATTCAATGTGGCCCGCGGACTAAAAAGTTTGGAGACCCCTGATTTACACCATACTGATGAGCCAAAGTTTGGTATAATTTTTGAGTCCTTTCGATTAATAAATTTCCTACTAGGGAAACGGTGAGAAAAAATGAAAGAAAGCTAACTACGACTAGACTACGCGTAATCGTGCAAGCTATTGCGCAAAATTCCTCCTACCTTCTCTGCGTAGTCAAGCAGCTCACTTACGTCTCCTACCGTTGGATACGCTGGTATTCTTTATTCTCTGCTCCTCGTTTTGTGTATTATGCTCCTCGTTTTCATATAATATGGCTTTGTTGCACTCGTATCCATCCAATAAGAAAATAGACAGAGTTAGATTTTCTTTTACATAATAATGACAAAATTTTTGCGTATGTTCATTTAACATTCGTTAGAAAAAGTCTGTTCATGTTTAGCTATGACTTTGTCCTGGAAAATCAGTCGCCAGTTGCGTTAGTTCTGTTCGTCGATTTTGGAATAACTGTGCTGGGAGGCAGCCCAACAGCTAGCACAAAGAGAATGAATGGGCATGAAATTTACGTAATAAGAGATGCAATGCAACGTACCAATACTGAAACAATTTGGTGCCTGACAAAAAGTCGCCGGCCGCAGTGGCCTTGCGGTTCTAGGCGCTACAGTCTGGAACCACGCGACCGCTACGGTCGCAGGTTCGAACCCTGCCTCGGGCATGGATGTGTGTGATGTCCTTAGGTTAGTTAGGTTTAAGTAGTTCTAAGTTCTAGGGGACTGATGACCAAAGAAGTGAAGTCCCATAGTGCTCAGAGCCACTTGAACCATTTTTTGGCAAAAGTCAATTGTTCTGATTATTACACACACACACACACACACACACACACACAGAGAGAGAGAGAGAGAGAGAGAGAGAGAGAGAGAGAGAGAGAGAGGGAGAGGGAGAGGGGTCACTATTAGGTTATGGTGGCTTTACCTCTAATTTTCTGTGGTTGCCAATCATTCAGTCCATCCACTCAATCTTGATGATTAGCGCATATACATGTATTTTAAGACGTCTTGCCGAATGGCAGAAATCACTGCCTCTTCTTATGACTGCATGCAAAAGTCATGATTTTTTTATCACACACATCATTGATTATACATATTGTCGACGCACAAGTAAAAATTACACATGATTTTTCTATAAAATCTAAAACGTAAGTACTCTCAAGCGAGACTGAAACAAAAGTTGTTATAAAAATGAATATTCTTCTGACATTATTCTTTTGTTACAAAGATTATTTTAAAAGCTTATCTTTGCCGTCTTCTGTGGTGATGTACCAATTTCTTATTACTAATGAGAAAATGAGAAAACATTCATATAAACTGATATTGCAAGAAAAAATTAAAAGGTAGTAAACAGTGCCCATCATTTCGTTAATGGTCATACTTATTGGGATATTTACAAGGAACTAAGACATTGCGCGAAATTCAAAAAATTTTGCATTAAAAAACAGGGGTAGCTAGGATTTTGCGTCTGGTGCATATTACATAATATGATGCTCCACGTGGAATGTAGCTCACATACTGAATTTTTCTTAGACTTCGTTACAGATCTCTACCTATCACCAATCTCGAGAAAGTTGATTTGACATGGCTCACTCATTTGCGATCGCACCGCGCCAGCTATAAAGCCAGAGCAAAATATTCACTACATTTCTCATATTTTATAAGCAGTTTGAGATATCGAAAAGAGATTTTGGCAAATAATAGCACACAAAGAGGAGAGTATTTTGCAGTATGGTTATTATGCAAAACTTAATTATCTACCATGTTATTCCACTACCTACAGAAAATGGTTGAAATGGCTCTGAGCACTATGGGGCTCAACTTCTGAGGTCATCAGTCCCCTAGAACTTAGAACTACTTAAACCTAACTAACCTAAGGTCATCACACACATCCATGCCCGAGGCAGGATTCGAACCTGCGACCGTAGCGGTCGCGCAGTTCCAGACTGAAGCGCCTACCTACAGACGTTTCTGATGAAAGAATATAATCTTTTAAGTGTCATCGATAGCCGGTGAAATGAGAAATGCTATGAGTTTTGGAACAACACAAGTGAAGTCATTACACGTTCATTTTGTACCGGGGATGTGCTTTTTCATAAGATGCTGACTTTAATTTTCCTCAGTCCCTCACTTAATAAATCGCTGTTCCAGAATTCTCTCACAATTGCGCCTGCACAACATGTTAGTGAGGTGAGATGTGTAAACTCCGCTGTGTTTCGGCGAAGGAAGCAAATAATACCATGGTAACAAGAGAAGTGTGTAGGTGCTACTCAAAATTCCCCGCTCATGACTCTTCTCTGGAAGTTACAAATGGTGAACAAACAAGGCGAAAATAAATCACTGCATTTCTGGCGGAATTCTTTTTAGATACTAACCAAAGAAGACGCGCTAGATCTTTTAAAATGGTCTCCATTCAGTTTTGGGCGTGGAGGGGCTCCACTTAATATTTACCAAAAATGTAGGTATAGGCTTGAGTTTAGAACGACACTTCTCCTCTAGCACGTCCGCAGCTCGTGGTCTAGTGGCTAGCATTGCTACCTCTGGATCATGGGGTCTCGGCTTCGATTCCCGGCCGGATTAGGGGTTTTCTCTGCCCGGGGACTGGGTGTTTGTCTTCTCCTCATCATTTCTTCATCATCATTCGTGACAGTGAGTGGATTGGACTATGAAAAGAAAATTGGACTATGTAAAAATTGGGACTTTGTACGGGTGATGATCGCGCAGTTGAGCGCCGTACAAACCAAACATCACCATCATCATCATCATCATCATCATCATCCCCTCCAGCGCTCGGCATTTCCGTATGGCGCTCTGAGTGACCCCCCCCATCATTGCCGCTCTCCCCTCGCTTCCCCAGCCGACTGCTCATCTAGCGGTCATGGCGTTTTGCACGCACTCTAGCCCCTGCTGTTTATATTAAATCTTGTATTTTTATTGTTTTGATTACAAAAAATAATGCTGCACAAACCTCAATTTCAAACAGTATTTGTTAAAAAAAAAGATTTTGCAATTTAAATTTTATCACAAGTTTACTAAAATCGCAACTTGTGATTTTTATGGCTGGTGGGATGGGGGAGAGAAACGAGGCTTGTATGGTTAAAGATGCTACATAAGAATGCTGAAGATTAGATGGGTAGATTACATAACTAATGAGGAGGTATTGAATGGAATTGGGGAGAAGAGGAGTTTGTGGCACAACTTGACGAGAAGAAGGGACCGGTTGGTAGGACATGTTCTTCGGCATCAAGGGATCACAAATTTAGCATTGGAGGGCAGCGTGGAGGGTAAAAATCGTAGAGGGAGACCAAGAGATGAATACACTAAGCAGATTCAGAAGGATGTAGGTTGCAGTAGGTATTGGGAGATGAAGAAACTTGCACAGGATAGGGTAGCATGGAGAGCTGCATCAAGCCAGTCTCAGGACTGAAGACCACAACAACAACATGTTAAAGAGGTGCATTCTATCACCTAAAAGTGTATATATTAAGTACTGAGACAGATGCTGAGAATAAATGGAGACTGAAGAGTAATACATTATATTTTTGTTTACTTAAAGATATGGTTAACATTACAATATTTTTTAGCTTTCTTTGGGAGGAGGGCACACGGTTTTTGCTGTGCACAGGTCCGTGACAGACCTAAATTTTTCAACTGTCTTCTATAAAACGTTGTCGTTCATCAACAACGGCCACGCGTTTCTCTTCGTTTGCTTTAACCTCCAAGCATTAATAGTGCAGCACTATGTATCATATCGTATATCGTCCTCACTACTAGATATAATGTAGCAATTGATGCGATTACCCTACAACAAAAATTTTCAGTTCGAAACTCTCAGTACATGATGCTGTTCTCTCTTTGGCTCATTTTTTCTTCTTCGCTCCGTCGTTACTGTTTAGTGTTAAGTATATTATGTGGCCCAAAACTTCTCATCGTCTTCCAATGTGGCACAGCTAAGCTAAAAGGTTGGAAACTCTATTGCAGACGATGCAGATTGCTAAGAGAAATATCTGCCACCAGTGGGAGCAGAGGCTAAAATCATAGTCCAAACCTTGTATCTGTTCAGGGACAGCCCCGCAACGAAGAGTCGCGTCCACACTACGAGGGGCTGTCCCGCTGGAAACGTCTCGGGAACTAAGTCTGTGTCATATAGGAAGGTGGCTCAATTTTCAGCCGTTCTGCGCATCCCCCTCTATTAATCACTGGCAACCAATAAGATTCGTTCTCTTTCCGAGCGGATAGCACCGAGTTACAGCTAAAGCCCGCGTCACCTATGACGGTGCTTCCACGTAGAGACGCGGAGCGGAAAGGAAGCGTAGGGGGGATGAGAACTGCACATGCGCGGCAGCAGAGAGCGGGCAAGTCCACATTGCCGAACTGCATTGCTGCAAATAACTGCCAGGCTCGTTTGCATACAGTACATTGTATTACCCGTTCAAATCAATGACGGGAATAATAAATACTGAAACCAATTTCGATCGATTGTCATGAGAGAAATATTAATTCACTTCATTAATTTACGACCACTGCTCCACAGGTTTACTCTGCATGACGCTGGGAGGCGAGAATAACTGACACAACTTTCTGAAGAAATGAAGCACAATTTTTCTCAAAACGACGTTGAAACTGCTTGCAATAATTACCATTTATTGTGATCTGAACTGTATTATAAGTAAAAATTTGATACACTAAAAAATTAATTTCAATCACAAACCAAAATCATTATATTTGCTTGACAATTGCTTCTGCTCAATAGAATTTTTAAATATGTGTAAGGTGTGTGTGTGTGTGTGTGTGTGTGTGTGTGTGTGTGTGTGTGTGTGTGTTTGACGATAGTTAAGTGTAATCATTGGATGTAAAAAAGAATTTGTGGTTCAAAAGACTAATGTAAAAGACTATCATAAAAATGATCAGTAAATTGTCATATTTTTCGTTGTTAAAGGCCATTATGAGTGTAAACTAACATGTTCGATATTACAGTGAGAGGCCGCATTTATAATCCATTGAACAAGCAAACAATTAACCGTTATCTGTGAATAACTCCAGAGAATCTGACAGATAACATCGAAAACCACCGATATCTCGACAAGTAACAGTTACTGTCATTTTAGGGCCTTATCCAGTTCATGCCTTAAAAATGACAGAGGTTTACAACATGGTGGGAGAAGCTTAACTTCTCTTTGGGCAATATGTTGAACATTATAGAAATTCTTCCAATCCGTACGTGGCATACAGCAAACCAGTGCTTAACAGTATTGGTTAAAAACAGTCATGGTTGCAATTTTTTATTTTTTTTTATATTTTTCAACGGCGCACTTCGCCTTATTTAGGCATTTTCAGGTTATCTTTTCTGGATGGACGCGAGAGGCACCAAGATCTGAATAACGCGTTCCCGTTCACAGGAGCGAGTTACAGTAAGATGGGATGCTCAGGTAATAACCATAATGCGCCACAGCGTCGTTAAACACGTTATGCAGATCTTGATGCCTCTCGCGTCCATCTAGAAAAGATAACCTGAAGATGCCTAAATAACGTGAAACACGTCGTTGAAAAATAAAGAAACTAAAATTTCAACTAAGACTGTTTTTAACCAAATTGAACATTATAGTCTGCATAATTAAAAGGATCAAAAAGGCTAGGAAGTTCTCATCATTATGTATGCAACTGATAAGTTGAGAAAAACATCTTTAAACCACGAGTCTTTAAAACTAAGAAATATTATTACTTTGTTACTAAGACTACATCGTAATACCATCGTCACTTCTGTTTGAGTCTGTTTCCGAACAATCTGAATTTAAATTTAAGATGATAGGTTCAAGGCTTATATCCGTCATCACTTCCCTGTCATTCTTCTTTCTGAAGCTTTTCAGCATGCCACACAGTCTGTGCCCACGCTACAGGTGGGATGTTGTCTGTTGCCTCATTGTCTATTGCCTCATACACAAGGGATTCACTGAACATTATCTTGAATGGTCTTTTTTTCCTCCCACGTAGCCTTAAAACCCTTTGCCCAAATTAATTCCATGGGGCTACACTGACAGTGACACGTGGGTAAATGCAAAATTGTGTGATCCCATTCATGTGCGAGGAAGTCAAGTTTGTACGTTCTGTCACGTGACTTGTACAGTATAAATAAACGAGCTGCAAGAGATCGGCACGAATCTGGTTTATACAGTGTTTAAAACTATTATTTTTGAGCCGGGGAAAAATATCCGCTTACCTGGTGTTAGTACTTGATTTTTTATCTATAAGAGTTGAATTATAACTGGCAATGACCAAATTCGAAGCAACGTATGACAAGAATCGTGAATTACGTCACGAAACTGAGAGCGTTCATTGCCAAATGGTAATCACTGCTGTTTTTCTTGCATGTAAATACAAATCTATTCTCAGAAATCAAACCAGACGAAGTCAGCATGCAGAATAATTATCCAAGAACCTATCCCTTTGAGAACTTTAAAACCGCCAGTACCATCACTCATTTTCCAGCAGATCTTCTTGGAATGATTCTAATTGACCCATGTTCATCAAGTTAATACACTTTTGAACTACCTCCTTCTCTTCTATCGTTAATCTTTATATGGGATGTAGTTCATGCTGCGCCTAGGTCACTTCTTTGAACTAAAAACTCTCTTCGTAACGTATCTGTAACCAACGTCTTTTAAAATTCTTTACCTTGGCGAAGCGCTTACCGTTGAAGCCTGCATAACTGTAATACGTTTTTGTTATGTCAGGCATTCATCATTCACATGGAATACTTTAAAATACCCCTGTTAAAACTATACATTTGTGTTACAGGTTCCTTGCGATTTCGACGCTTCCCAGGTGCCACGAAACCAACTGTTTCTACGGTTCCTACAGCTCTGACACTTTAGAAAATAAACAATTTTTTTTCAGCCTTCAGTTGCAAGGTAATTTTTACTCGTTTACCTAGGTTTCGATTCCAGTAATGGAATCTTCTTCAGAACAAAAAATTAAATTATTTTGAGAGCCAAACACTGGCCATGTCACAGATTAAAAATTAAAACAATAAAGACGCATAATCATAAGATTATGTCTGTCAAGATTAAAACCGTTAAGGCGAACGTAATCAAAATAATTTAATTTTTTGTTCTGAAGAAGATTCCATTACTGGAATCGAAACCTAGGTAAACGAGTAAAAATTACCTTGCAACTGAAGGCTGAAAAAAATTGTTTATTTTCCATACATATAGGGTTGCTGACGCGCTGCATGATGTTAAAGATTTGTAAACTCTGACATTTTCCTTTACAATTCTCTTTACAGTTGTCTTGGCCGACACCACATGGTTCTGGAGTCCGTTCTTGTGCTTTACAATGTCAACAGTAGTAGACCTGTTTTTAAATTCATGTTTGAAAAAAGTTATAAATGAGGTCAATAATCCGCCTCACCTGCTTGTGAAGTACTTCACATTTATTGCCATCACCTGACTTTTTTTTAAATCGCACTTAAACATTTACAAGATACACATTCACAGCTATACTGCTGCAAGAAAAAAAAGGAAACAAAAAAATTAATAGCAGCAGAAATTAATGCAACAGAGTGGTGGTCAGAGGAAATAGAGGTCCTCGTTAGAGAAAAATGAAATGCCTTCCTTCAGTGGTTGAATGATAAATCAGAAGAAACAAGATTAATATACAAGGAAAAGAAGAATGAAGTGATGAAAAAAATAAGGATGGCAAAAAATGAAGCATGGGAAAGAACATGTACCAAGGTGAATAGCAAATTAGGATTTGGGAGAGCAAAAGAAGCACGGTCAGTATTAAAAGGGCTTCGACAGGATACGAAAAGCAAACCCAATATCCAACTGATAACACAAAAGGAATGGGAAGAGTATTTCCAAAAATTATTAAATGAGGACAGAGCAGAATATCGAGAAGAAGGAACAGTGGAAGAAAAAGGACATGAAGATGATGAGATCCAGGTTTTGGAAAGTGAAGTACTTCAGGCTTGAGAACAGGACGAATGGTAAATCACCTGGACCAGGCAATATCAATCTGGAGTGTCTGAAATTTGGTGGTGACAAAATTGTGAAACTGATAACACAACTCTTCAACAAAATGACACAGGGAGATTCAATACCCAACGAGGTGAAGCTAGGTTACATTAATACGATATTCAAGAAAGGGTATCGCAAAATTTGTTCAAACTATAGAGGAATTTGTGTTACAAACACATTAATGACAATTTTTGCGAAGGTAATTAAAAACAAACTGGAAAAAAATTTTAGAACTCAAGAAGAACAATGTGGATTCACGGCTGGGAGATCGCATGTAGACCATATTTTCACATTACGACAGATTTTGGAGAAACATAGGGAAAAATCAAAAAATATACGATTAATTTCCATAAATCTAGAAAAAGCGTATGATACTGTTCCAAGGAAATTACTTCGGAGAGCACTACATATGGCAAACATAAACCCTTCCTTGATTAAAATAATACAACAGATGTATAAAGATAACATTTGCCAAGTGAAAGTAGGTAATAAACTTCCACAGAAATTTAGAACAACCAAAGGCCTTTTACAGGGCTGCTCATGTCACCATCATTATTTAAAACCTATTCAGATATTAGCCTTAGAACATGGTCTCGTAAATGTAATAGTATGAGATTAGAAATTAGAAATGGAGTTTACCTACATCATTTATTGTTTGCTGATGATCAAATAGTCGTAGCACAAGATGGAGAGGATGCTAACTATATGTGCAATCAACTAGCAGTAGCATAGAAACTTGGCGTTTGAAGATTAATTGCCAAAAAACCAAATACTTGACTAATGATTCAGATGAGCTGTACATTGAAGGAAAGAAAATCAAAAAGATAAACACTTTCTGTTATTTGGGATCCATTTTAGAAATCGAGGGAAAATCAGAGTCAGAAATCAATAAAAGAATTAATAGCGGATGGAAGGTCATTGGGATGCTTAACTCAGTCTTATGGAGTAGGAATGTAATGAGCAGAACTAAAAAATTAATATACAAATCCATATTAGAGAGTGTGATCTGTATAGAACGGAGACCTGGACAATTAACCTAAAGCACATTAAAAAATTACAAGCTCCAGAGATGGACTTCTGGAGAAGATCAGTAAGAATCTCCAGGAAAGAAAAGATAAGGAACACCGAAATAATAAGGAGAATGGAAATAAAAGAAAGAATATATGACGTAATGGATAGGAAGAAATTAACAGTGGTATGGGCATGTAAAACGAATGAAGAAAGCCAGAACACCAAAATTGATACTGGAGTGGGAACCGGAGAGGAGAAGAAGAAGGGGACGACCTATGACCACGTGGCTCCAAAATGTACAGCACACAATGAGCAGAATGGGCGCAGAGGAAGAGGATACACAAGATCGAAACACCTGGAGGAATATTTTGAAAATATAGTTTAAGAGCGTTTATTCTTTGTATCGTAATTTCCGAGTAAATTATTATGTTGTAGATAAACCACTTGGTTTAAATCTTCATGGAGTCCATCCCTCCAACGCTTCTCGGGTCTCCCTGGCGGTCTCTTTCCTGTAGGTGTGAAGTCCAGGAGCTTCCGAGGCCATCTGTGATCCTCCATCCGGACCACATGGCCGGCCCACTGCATTCGTTTGGCTTTGACAGTTCCTGCTATGTTGGACTGCTGGTATAGTTCCTCAAGTTCTTGGTTGTATCTGATCCTCCATTCCCCTGTATCTGCATCCAGAACCGGACCGAAGATCTTCCGAAGCACTTTTCTCTCAAAAACAAGGAGCTTATGGAAGTCCTGTTTCCGGATACTCCATGTCTCACAGCCATACAGAACAACAGGCTGGATCAGGGTTTTGTACGGTCGAATCTTGAACTGTCTGGAGAGATATTTGGACCGAAGCAGTTGTGCTAGGCTGTGGTAAGATCTGTTTCCTGCTTGAATTCTGGCATTGATCTCTGCTTCACATGACGAGTTCTCAGTGAAAAGTGCCCATTGGTATTTGAATTCTTGCACTCTCTTGTAGGAATGGTCCCCAACCTGCAGTGATTGTAGATGATCAGCAGTCTGACAATGACCACGTGTCATAACGAGGTACTCTGTTTTGGCTTCGTTTATGGTTAGCCCAAATTTGCTGGCTGCCTCTTTTAGTGCTTTGGTCATTTGCTCCAACTCCTCTTCCGACCTAGGGAGTTAACAGATGTCGTCTGCATAGGCTAAGTATGCCAGTCTCTTTCCTTCGATTTCAATCCCTTCGTTCTCTTGGAAGGCCTCGCTTACGATCTTCTCGAGGGCAAAGTTGAACAGGATAGGGGACAACCCATCTCCTTGCCTGAGTCCTGTCTCAATTTCAAACTCCTCAGTTACGCGATTTCCCATCTTAACCTTTGCACGTGTTTCGTTCAGACAGATCTTTATCAGATTGATGAGTTTCTCTGCTATGCCAAACTCCCTTAAACAGTTGAGCAGGCTCTTGTGATGTATGCAATCATAGGCCTTCTTAAAATCAACGAATAAAATATGCAAATCTTTACCATATTCACCCAGTTTCTCAGTGAGCTGCCGGAGACTGAAGATGTGATCTACTGTTGACTGTCCTGGCCGGAAACCTCCCTCGTACTCCCCAATCACCGATTCTGCCACTGGCTGAATTCTATGTATGAGGCAACTGGACAGGATCTTATAGCAGACGTTAAGCAGGGCGATTCCTCGATAGTTGTCACATTTCAGTTTGTCGCCCTTCTTATGTATTGGACAAATCAGAGCTGTTTTCCATTCTCCTGGTAGTTCTTCTTTGGTCCATATTGCCTGTATCAGTCGGTGTATTTTTTCTGCAAGTCTCTCTCCTCCTGCAAGGATCATCTCAGCCTGTATTCCATCTTCACCTGGACTCTTATTCTGTTTAAGGTGTCTGATTCTGGTTTTTATCTCATCCAGGGTAGGTGGGGGATAGTCTGCATCGGCTGTAATTGGGTACTGGAAATCAAACTGCAGTTCAGGTTCATCACAATTTAGCAGCTGTCGAAAGTACTCTTTTCATCTCTCAGCTATGTCCCTATCGTTCGTCAGGATCTTATCATGGGAATCTTTGACAAATTTCTGCTTGGCCTGGTGACCTTTGCAGAGGTACTTCACCCTCAGAAACACTTCCCTAGTCTTTTGTCCTCTGAAGTCTGTTTCTGCTTCAGTGATGATATTCCTTATGTATTTCCTCTTTGCTCTTCTCAGAATTGCTTGTGTAGTCTTTCGGACCTCCTCAAATTGTGCTTTGGCCTGTGCCAGATTTGTCCCCTTCTGCCATTTGTTCCTGGCTTCCTTCGCCTTTCCAGGGCATCTGCACATTCCTTTCCAAACCAGATCTTCTTGCCCACTGGGTTTCCCATGAGTGTTTCCTTTGCTGTATCCCTAACTGAGCTCTGGAATTTTCTCCACATTAGTTCGAGGTCCTGATTCGCGTCCATTTCACTGAGTGCTTCAAAGCGGTTACTAAGTTGCAACTGGTATATCTGGTCTTCGTTGCCTCATCTTACAGTTTCTCCACATGGTACCTTTCCACTCTTTGTAACTTAGGCCCCGTTCTTCCTTTACACTGTATGTTTAAACGGCCTCTGACCAAGAAATGATCACTCCCACCTTCGGCACCCCGCACTGTCTTAACGTCTAACACCCATCTCTTGGCTCTGAGATCAATGGCAACATGGTCTATTTGATTTACAGTTCTCCCATCTGGTGATACCCAGATCCTTTACGTATGTTTTTCCGCTGGAAGTTTGTGCTGGAGATGAACAACCCTAGTGACGTAGCGAAGCTGATGAACCTAACTCCATTGTCATTGCTTAGGTTATGTAGACTGTGCCTACCTGTTGTGTCTTGGAATGTTTGTTCTTTCCCAACCTTGGCATTCATATCACCAAGGAGGATCCTCAGGTGTCCATTTGGTATAGCGTCCATCACTGCCTCTAGCTGTGCATAGAACTCGTCTTTCACTTCACATTCGCTCTCCTCCGTGGGAGCATGACAGTTCACAAAAGTCGCCTTAATATGCTTTACGTCCAGTGTTAGAACAGATATTCTTGGGTTGACTGAAACGGATTCTGAAACATTACTGGCCAACGTCTTACTGACGCAGAAACCAGTGCCTAACGCAAAACCTCTTAATTTATTTGTAATATGCCAAAACAACTATGCGTACAATTTCAGAACCTTTGGATGTTGGCAACCTGTGCCAACTTGCATTGAAACATTTCAGGTTGGTTGTACTTGGTAAGAAAGGCGAAAGCGCGCGCCTTCGTGTCGGAGTGTCTCTAACGTTGTTAGTCTAAATTGTTATCAGTAAGTGAAAATGTCAGTGGAATTACTTAGTAGTTCTAAAACGCGTATATTTTTAATAGGTGTGGTAAAACATCAGATAAAAGGTTCAAAACTGCCATCTAATGGACAAGTTCTAGCAGTTTTATTTTGTAATATCCGGGAAGTGAATTTAACTGTCAGTGAAACTGCAAAAAAATGGTTCAAATGCCTCTGAGAACTATGGGACTTAATTTCTGTGGTCATCAGTCCCCTAGAACTTAGAACTACTTAAACCTAACCAACCTAAGGACATCACACACACCCATGCCCGAGTCCGGATTCGAACCTGCGACCGTAGTGGTCGCGCGGTTCCGGACTGTAGCGCCTAGAACCGCTCGGCCAGCCAGGCCGGCAGTGAAACCGCAGATCTCACTGTTCGAGAATGTATGATATTTTGGGAAAAGGCGCGTATACCTACCAAATCTGTACCTAATTGTGTGAAGAAATAATGAACCTATATCAAGCTGCAAAACAAATGCACAAAAACCCAAAAGGTATTTGAGCAGCGCCGACAAGAGTTGTCAACAAGTTGGATGATTTGTTCGACATTGCATACGCCGATGCACTTCAGTTAATGAAAATAAATGAAGATAAAATCTTTTTACAGCGACAGAGAGCCAGATCGGCCTGGTCACTTAGCTGGAGTGGACAAGAAACTGGCTAATAAAGAGGAAAGGTCGCGCATCAGAACTATTGAGGAAGAAAACCGACGTGCTAAATACTTTTCCACGTCAGCTCCTTCGACAGAATCTTATGAAGCATTACGAAAGACTCAATTTCAGATTGTAATGAAAATGAGATGTGTTTGCAAGAAAATTTCCCAACTGTGATTGAGAACATAAAATCTGGAACCAGTAAAACAACTATGCGGATAAATTTCATTACTCCAAAATTAGTAGCAGCGCTAGATAGGTGGTCAGTTGAATGTGAGAGATTCAGTGTATATTCTTGAAGCTACTATTGAGGCACCTGGATATAATACTGACGAATTTCCTATGATTAAGTCCTCGATTCAAAGAATTCGTACAGAGAAACGGAAAGAGCGTGCGGAAGCTATAAAAGTTAATTTTCAAAACGAGGTACCAGATGTTGTGACTGTTCATTGGGATGGCAAACTGTTGCCTGCTACACATGATCGGGAATCAAAAGAAGAACACCTTCCGTTAGATATTTCATATAGAAATAAAGAGCAACTTATTGCTGTGCCAAGGTTGGAAAACTCTTCAGTATGTGAACAGGCGAAAGCCGTTTAGAACGCGATTGTGGACTGGAATCTCGAAGACAAAGTGCAGTTTCTTTGTTGTGATACTACGGCTTCAAATACAGTTTCATATCAGTGGTGCCTCTGTGCTACTTGAGCAAAAACTTAACAGAAGTGTCATTCTCTTTCCTTGCCGCCACCACGTGTATGAACTAGTGTTGAAAAACGTGTTCCAGGAAAAAATCAGTTCAGTGACAACAAGTCCTGATATTCCACTCTTCAGAAAGTTCCGAGATAACTGGAAAAGTGTAGATCCTGATAACATACAGTGCTATAAAGAAAATGTGCAATGCACCTGACTGTTTCAGAAATGGACAATCTGCTTGAATTTTACCGCTGTGAACTGACAAAAGAAATAATCAGAGATGATTTCCGAGAGTTGATAGAGCTTTCTGTTATATTTTTAGGTGGAGATACAGACAGAAAATTCAAGATACGGCCTCCAGGTGCCATACACCAAGCTCGGTGGATGGCGAGAGCTATATATTCCCTAAAAATATCATTACTTTGTGCTCAGTTAAAAATATCGAGCAAGGAGAAGGTAGCGCTGTTTGACGTTTGCCCGTTCATCGTGACATCCTACGTCAAGCCATAGCTCCAGTGTATTTTGACAGTAAAGGCAAGACTTGTGCTTTTTAAAGTCGATACCGGCCGGTGTGGCCGAGCCGTTCTAGGCGCTTCAGTCTGGAACCGAGCGACCGCTACGGTCGCAGGTTCGAATTCTGTCTCGGGCATGGATGTGTGTGATGTCCTTAGGTTAGTTAGGTTTAAGTAGTTCTAAGCTCTAGGGGACGGATGACCTCAGAAGTTAAGTTCCATAGTGCTCAGAGCCATTTGAACCATTTAAAGTCAATGAAGACGTACGAAAAAATAGATAAAGACGTCTCAAAAACAGCTCTACAGAAGATAAGCCAGCATTTATGGTACTTGACTGATGAAGTTTCTGTCTTGTCACTGTTTGACGATGATGTGGATCTAGAAACAAAAGTAAAAACGGTTGAAAATTTGCTGTTTGAGGCTTTCCCGGCGCTGCATCTGCATTTTTACAATATTATCCGGCGTAATTCCTGGGAATCTATCAAAAAGGGAAGTAGGAGTAATCCGCTGAATTACAGGCCTATATCACTAACGTCGATTTGCATAAGGGTTTTAGAACATATACTGTATTCGAACATTATGAAGTACCTCGAAGAAAACGATTTATTGACATATAGTCAGCACGGATTCAGAAAATATCGTTCTTGTGAAACACAACTAGCTCTTTATACTCATGAAGTAATAAGTGCTATCGACAGGGGATGTCAAATTGATTCCATATTTTTAGATTTCCAGAAGGCTTTCGACACCGTTCCTCACAAGCGTCTCCTAATCAAACTGCGTGCCTACGGATTATCGCCTCATTTGTGCGACTGGATTCGTGATTTCCTGTCAGAAAGGTTACAGTTCGTAGTAATAGACGGAAAGTCATCGAGTAAAACAGAAGAAATATCCGGCTTTCCCCAAGGAAGTGTTATAGGCCCTCTATTGTTCCTGATCTATATTAACGACATAGGAGACAATCTGAGTAGCCGTCTTAGATTGTTTGCAGATGATGCTGTCATTTACTGTCTTGTAAAGTCATCAGGTGATCAAAACGACTAGCAAAATGATTTAGATAAGATATCTGTATGGTGCGAAAAGTGGCAATTGACTGTGAATGAAGAAAAGTGCGAAGTTATTTGCATGAGCACTAAAAGAAATCAGCTAAATTTCGATTACGCGATAAGTCACTGCTGTATATTCAACTAAATAAGGTACTTAGGGATTAAAATTACAAATAACCTAAACTGGAACGATCACATAGATAATATTGTGGGTAGAGCAAACCAAAAACTGCGATTCATTTGCAAACACTTTGAAAGTGCAACAGGTCTACCAAAGAGACTGCTTATACTACGCTTGTCCGCCCTATTCTGGAGTACTGCTGTGCGGTGTGGGATCCGCATCAGGTGGGACTGACGGATGACATCGAAAAAGTACAAAGAAGGGCAGCTCGTTTTGTATTATCGCGAAATGCATGAGCACCAAAAGAAATCAGCTAAATTTCGATTACGCGATAAGTCACTGCTGTAAATTCAACTAAATAAGGTACTTAGGGATTAAAATTACAAATAACCTAAATTGGAACGATCACATAGATAATATTGTGGGTAGAGCAAACCAAAAACTTCGATTCATTGGCAAACACTTAGAAAGTGCAACAGGTCTACCAAAGAGACTGCTTATACTACGCTTGTCCACCCTATTCTGGAGTACTGCTGTGCGGTGTGGGATCCGCATCAGGTGGGACTGACGGATGACATCGAAAAAGTACATAGAAGGGCAGCTCGTTTTGTATTATCGCGAAATAGGGGAGATAGTGTCACGGACATGATACATGAATTGAAGTGGCAATCATTAAAACAAAGGCGTTTTTCGTTGCGACGGGATCTTCTCATGAAATTTCAATCCACCCACCTACATAGGGAGAAATGATCATGACGATAAAATATGAGAAATCAGGGCTCGCACCGAAAAATTTAAGTGCTTATTTTTCCCGCGTGCCGTTCGAGAGTGGAACGGTAGAGAGACAGCATGAAGGTGGTTCATTGAACCCTCTGCCAGGCACTTTATTGTGAATAGCAGAGTAATCACGTAGATGTAGATGTAGAAGCGGTTGAAAATTTAACCAAAGATAATTTATCAGCTCATGCTAACCGTTACATCCCTTCGAAGGAAGACCTTCGCAGTCCATTGTATGGTGACTTACATAAATGAATAGAGACGTTGTTTCTTTAGTTTTCTGTTTACATCACAACTTTGTTAACTGGTTTTCACTCTCTTAATTACAGAGAAAAACATCTACTTCATTTCAGTCAGAAGCAAGTCGTTGTTCCAACGTCTTAAAACTAATTTTGCTCCACCACGAATGTCCTGCCATGTGGTCAAACAATGCTTCCTTTCAAGAACCCAGAAAGAAGGTTTCAGCACAGAGCAGTGAGTGATACAGCTGAAAGAGCGGTCAAGTTGATGCAAGTCTTTCATGGTTTAATCTCGGTTGGGGAGGAACAAAAACAATTTTTGTTACATTGCGTACAAGAACACCGAAAGATTTACCCTGACTGCAGAGAACAAACTTTGAAACGAAAATTTAGAGACTAATGTTTTTACATGTTAAATAGTGAATAAACACGATTTGGGCAATTTGGTGTTTTCTTTACCAAACAATCATTAAGTTCCAGAATCCCTCCATTCCCACATAGTAAAAATTATCAAGTCTCATGTATAGCGTCAAGTCGGTACGTGTTATAGTAATTTAATTGTAATAATATTTAGTATGTGAGTTATTAAGGCCAAATAGAAAAAAATAGAGGGTATGCGTTTTCGATTTCACGAAAAAATATCCCCATTATATCTTGGGACACCCTAATCTGTATATGTTTTAGTGCGATTAAGGAAAAAATCAGGTAATAACAAAAAGCATGAATTGTTTCACAAGCAGGTGGGGGGATTATTTATCGCATTTATAACTTTTTCAAACGTGTATTGGAAAGCAGGACTCATACTGCTGACATTTGAAGACTCAAGAATGGACTGCAAAAGCATGCGGTGCCAACAAGGGGACTGTAGAGAGAACTGTAAACGAAAGTGTCAAAGCTGTAGAAACTTTAGGAAAAGCTGGTTTTGTGTCACTTGGAAAACATCGAAATCGCAAGAAACCAGTACCGCAAATGGATGGTTTGAACAACGATTTTTTTTAAAGTGCCCTTTGTAAACGGTGAATCCCTGACATCACAAAAACTTATTACAATTATGCATGAGAATATTGGCTTCGGAGTTAGCGCTTCGTCAGTGTAAGAATTTTAAAATATATTGGTTTCAAACTTGTTAAATAGAGAAGTTTTAGTTGAAAGAAGTGATATAGGTGCGGAAGAACCACATCCCTTATAAAGACGCACGATACAAAAGAAGGAAGTAGTACAACATTGTATTTACTTGATGAAACATGGGGTGAATCAGTATCATTCCAGCAAGACCTGCTGGAAAATGATTGTGCTACTGGCGGTTTTAAAATTCCAGTAGGAAAAGGTTCTTGGATAATTGTTCTGCGTTCTGGTTCTCCTTCTAGTTTTGTTCCTGTGAGTAATCATATATTTAGGTGTAACAAAAACGGCAGTGACTACCATTTGGAAATGAACACCGTCAGTTTTGAAACGTCCCCTTATAACAATTATACACGACTGTGCTTAAACTGACACACAATATTTTGTTAGCGCAACGCAATCTGACTTTCAAAATTCCCTAGAAAAGAATGGCCCTGACTAACATTAAACTATACCTTTCACAAATCACTTACCTCACAAAAATCTTCGCTGCTCAAGCTACTGCAATACAGCGAGCGCCACTACTGCCAGCTAAATAAAAGATTCAAACTATGGAAGGCACTAACTACTGATAGGGATAGTTAGCAAATGAAAGATATTAGTAGAGAACAAACAATGTATTTACCTTGATATCATCATATATAAATATAGCAGTTCATGACAAATTACAAATCTCCGCCATCTCTCTCCCCACATCCACCACTGCTGGCGGCTCACCTCCAACTGCGCAACGTTACGCGCTGTTCACAGCCAGCTGCCTAACACTACAATGGCGAGTATTACAACAATGCAAAGCAGCCACAGACTGCACACAGCACAGCCAGTGATTTCATTTTCATACAGAGAGCGCTACGTGGCGGTGGCGTTACCAATATAAGAACCTAAACAGCCTACTTACATAAAGAAAACATAAACAGCCTACTTACATAGCCCCCATGCTCCCCACAAAAAATTTTTACAAATGGTGTTGGGCACTGGCCAATACAGATTTGACAAAAATTTTTCACAATTACAGTAACAAAGATATAAAATGCACACACTTATTGATACAATGTTGGTCAAAAGCTAAAATTTTCTCACAGTCCATAAAGATAGTCCTGATCATTCATCATAGTAAAATTGCAGTGTTTTTCTCAAAGTCTGAGCAGTAAAGGAAAATGCACACAGAAGTAGTGGATTTCCATGCAATCTTGAAGAAGTAGTGTTGTCCTTCCAACGGAACGACAGTGCTGACTCTTGACATGCATACGGGTAATGGGCCACATCAAAGCAAACCCACAGCAGAGTCAGTCGAAATTTTGAAGAGTATTGGTAGGTAGGTCATCACAGAGCAGACCCACGGTAGTCCTGGTAGAGACTACGGTATTGGTGAGTCACCAGAGGTGTAGACCCACTGCAGTCCTTGTAGAGATTATGGTATTGGTGAGTCAGCAAAGGTGTAGACCCACTGTAGTCCTTGTAGAGATGGCCAGCAGCCATCTGTTGTGACTGTGCGGGTGCACAATCACCATTGAAGAGTCTTGCAGTTAATATAGCAAGTCCATAACCACCACCTGTGCACTCACAAACTTTTTGGAATTGTCCTTAGAACCAGCAATGCTGTTATCCAGTCCCTTGCTGAATTATTAACACACGTGCAAACACTAACAGTCCCGACTTCTCACATATTGTCCATATACTATGACCAACAGAAATGTGTGCAGTGAAATGAATGCTTACAAGTTACTTAATTTGATTAACTGGCGTCAATTACAATTATATAACATAAGAATACAATTACAAAGATACAAAATACATCATTAAACACATAACAATACAGATAACATTTGTAGTACAGGCTTTACAAAAGAATCTAAATAACATATACATCAGGGTTACAGGAATTATGACATGAGTACAAAAATAAAAGATCAGAATCACTTTCGAAACATCAACTTCACACATGAGCATTAAAACAAAACAGAATAAATAATGTGTAAGCATATTTATAAGGTAAATAACATATTATTAATGCCAATTATATTTGAGGATAACAGTATTCCTCATCATAGTGAATGTAGCTTAATATTAAAAGAAGAAAAAATTCTATGAAACTACACAGAGACAGGAAGAAAACAAATACACAAGGGTACACAAACACATAGTGGGATAACACAAAAGGAAAGGACAGGGTTTGTTTTCAGTGTAACATTTTGTACTGCAGTCCACCCCACAACTTCATTCGATAGATCTTTCGTATTATTTCAACATTTGTTTCCACCAAAACAATCCTATCCAAGCATGCTTTCTGTATTCTGTTCACATCCTCTTTCAAAAATAGTTTTTCTCCACTGTGCTCTACTTTTTTTTTGGCCAAACTATTTTCTTATAGCTTCTTAATGCATTTCTTCCAATTCATCATAGTTAGTTTCTTATATAGTCTACCCCACTTAAGTTAACTTAAATCTACTGAGCTCAGATATATACACCAAGGGACGAGGCAATGCAGCATCACATAAAACAGTTAATATAAACAGCAATGAAAAAAAAACGCAGATTTGCGAAGCAAGCAGCATTAAGAAATTAGCAAAAGTCAAATTCAATAACACTATGCCTGGCAAACAGCAGCAACTTATACCTAAACATTACATAGCGCAAGCAGAAAAAATATTACACTAAAGACGATAATGCAGACAAGGGAAATGTATATTCACATCTTAGTGTCTATTTAATTAAAGTGGTGCACCATAACAACTTATTGTACAAAAAATATTACCATGTACTTGAAAAGAAAATTATGTGTTACTGTTACTAGTTCCTTCTTATTGTTCTTTCCTTTCCAAGTGCTCCTTTTTTAAAGAATGTGGATAATAAAATAATTATTTAATAGATCTGTTGACAGAAAGTGTTCACATTAGCAAATGCATTTCATTTTATAAAAGCAATGCTGCAACACAGCTGGAAACCAGACATCAAATGAAATAAGCAACTATGAAAAGCAAAGCATAAAAATATCATTCAATAGTCATGTGGCATTTCCTAAGTCAGTAGCACTCAACTCTCAGAGAAAGACATTTGTCATAATCAGGTGTGCAGATGTACGAATATTTCCCATCAATTCATAAGCATTTCAGTAATTAGCACAAAGTGCGAGTAATCATATGTTTTCAAGTAACGAGGGTGTCGCATTAGCGATGAAAGGCACACCCTAATGGCTTGTTCTCCAGGTGTTTGACACAGCTGTGTGCCGACGACGCACGTGCAGGTGGTCACTTAACTTTCTTACGGAAATATTTACGACAGCAGTTTCCGCTTCAGTGACAGTCTCATATAAAAATTTCACAGGTCGAGAATTTACGTTGCAAATGTGTAGAAACAAAATCCTATGAATATAACATTGTCCAAAAAAATTTTCGCCGCCATTGTGATACATTCACGCATTTACACGCACATTTCATAACTCTTAAAGTACGATTCTCGGTTTCCAACATCCTTTTTCACAAGTCAAGAGTCCTTAACTTCTTTCATTATTCATATACATATAAACACGTAATCACATTCCTCATATATGGTAGCATCATCTTATTGACATAAACATACCTCAACAGCATAATACACATCGTCGTCGTAAAAATAACATCATAACACCTCAGTCAAATCTCAAAATCGTCGTAGCTTTCTGCAATAATTTCAAAACCTAAAGAAAATTCTCTGCTCATGTCAAAAGTGTCATCTGCCTCAAACGCACTTTAAAAATCATAATCCCATACCAAATACATCATTCAAAGCTCTCATAGTATCACAATGGTACCAAAAAAATATGAACAGTTCACACAGTACAGACAAAATACAGTTTCGTAAGTGTGAAGTTATCCAAGTCTGTAATTGCGTAAACATGTGTCACTGACGTAATAAAAAAGTTTGTTTCTCTGTTAAATGATCAGATAGCTGTGTAATTTATGTGTTAGAGAAATATGGTACCGATGTGTTAAATTGTATAAGCAAATACCATATTAGCTAGGACTCCTTGTGCTTGCCAAACACATGGTACACAAAGTAGGCGTGTACCCCCCTGAGATTTATTGTAATTATACCCTCAGGTGTTACAGATTACAAGAATGGAATGAAATATATTACGGAAAACCTTTGTATCATTGTATTTCAAATATCTTTGAAAATAAATGTTTTTAGAACAAAATTGATCACTCAAATACGTGCCCTGTAGCGCTAAACATGCGTCTTGCTGTAAGATAATCTCTGTGGAAGTGTCGTAGTTATCGTCCCCCAAAGCTAAGTTCTGCAGAAGTCAATGTACTGACCTCATGATAAACAAAGTGAAATGCTTTGCGTATAGATATCATACTTATTACGCTTATTGCCGTGATGAAGAAAGTACTGTGCTGTAACGTATTGTTGTGTTACAGAAAAGGCTGTCTCCTTGTAGCTGTACCATAAAAGTTACTACTAAAACATGTTTTACTTTCCAGAATAATACAGAAAAACTGTGCAGATATAAAACAGAAACACCGCAAAATCAACATTGTAAATTGTCACTCATTAGTAGCGTCGTGATAAAATCGTGTAGCTGTCACATAAACTAACTATTGTCACATCTGGTATCTCACAGAAAGTACTTTAAATCCGGAATGTATTTTCAAGTAAACCAAAATGTTGCATTAAAATCTCATTAGCAGTACTGGTAAATGTTCTAATCGTGCAACTAACAAGCAAGAATGTACACACACAATTACACTGTGTCGTCTGTTCGCAATAACAATGCATTCGTAATTTCTGTTTAAATAATTTCTCTTGGTTCTTGGCTGGATATTTAACTTCAAACATTGTTCCATGGTAACAGTTTCTAAAGCATACCAGTAACGTGAAGTGAAACGTTTTATGGCAAAGACAAAGTTAAAAGGCAGATTATCTGTCTATAAATGGTTTTACATGAGAAATGTGGTGTAAACCTTTACTCTTCCTAGTACGCAGAGTTTCAACTTCAACGCAATTATCATGTGGTATACGTCGGATTCTGTAAGGTCCATTGTAAACTAGAAAGAATTTGTGACTCAAGTGTTTCTTCTTATGTGAAAATGAATGAGCTTTAATGAGAACTTTCTAACCAATACATAATTTCTTTGCATTTGCTTTACCGTTTAGTTTTCTCCGTTTGTCTGCTGCAGATTTTATATTTTTAAGAGCCAAATCAATTATGTCTTTGTGTCGAAGTTTACGTGTATTCGGGAAAGGTACAAGCTCTCTGATTCTGTTCGGAGGTTCCACATTCTTCAGTACAAGAGTAGGTGGTAAAGCAGTGGAATCATGAGGCATTTCATTCAGCACATTTTGAAATAAGTGTAAATATCTGTCCCAATGCTGATGCTTTCTGTGACAATAAAGTCTGCAAAGCTTATTGATTTCTTTCATAATCCGTTCAGACGGGTTACAATGTGGTGAATACAATGAAATAAAAACAGGTTTGATTTTATGATTCCGAAGCATGCGTGACCAAACAGCAGATCTGAATTGCGGTCCGTTATCTGAAATGACTTTACTAACGTGTCCAACTTCACGTAAGAAATTTTTAACAAAGGCGTTGGATACAGACCGTCCAGTGGCTTTACGTAACGGAGTGAAAGAAACAAATTTTGAAGTGAGTTCAACAGCGACTAGAGCGTACGAAAATCCATTCGATGTTCTGACAAGGGGTCCCAAAAGATCAACAGCAGCAAATTCTTTTAATTTAGAAGGAATAATTGGAAACAACGGAGCACGATGTGAGATAGTAGACGGTTTCGCCTTTTGACAAAGTTTACAAATAGACAAGACTCTTCGAATTCGCTTTTCCATATTGTTAAAATAACAAGTCGTTCGAAGAATATGATAACATTTTCGTGGGCCAAAATGTGCGTAGCTGAAATGAATGTACCAAATGAGCTTATTAACAAAATCGTCTGGAATGCAAAGTACCCATAGCTTGTCATCAACAGTGCAGCGTTTGAAGAGTATGTTGTTTCTAACCAGGTAATAATGCCGAATCTGAGTGTGTGTCTTTTCATGCCATTTACTTTTGACGTCTTTCCAAATCGGATCTTTATCTTGTTCATGAGCAATGTCCTTTAAAGATGTGGAGATGAAGTTTTCAAAGGCGACTTTCTGAATGTAAAGAATACTGAAATTTTTCTCGAGGTTGCCTTCTGTGTCACTTTTCTCAAGCCCAGCCGGCGCGCGTGACAGTGCGTCCGCAACAATGTTCTCCTTGCCGGGAATGTAGACTATTGTGAAGCGGAATTCTTGCAGAAACAATGCCCAACGTTTTAACCTATCATGATTTAATTTTGAAGACATAAGAAATTGTAATGCACGATGATCACTGTATACTTTTACGTGCTTACCAGAAAGAAAGAAACGGAATTTGTTAAATGCCCAAACGATAGCTAAAGCTTCTAATTCAGTAACGGAATAATTTTTTTCAGATTTTGTTAGCACTCGGCTAGCAAAAGCAATGGTTTTCTGAACAGTAGTGTCATTTTCTGTGGCTTCTTGAAATAAATGAGCACCAAGACCGACTTTAGAAGAATCCGTGCTAAGGCAGAAATCTTGTGACAGATCAGGATGAGCTAGTATTGGCGCGTGAAGTAACGCTTCTTTCAAAGAATTGAATTCCAACTGTGCTTGTTCGTCCCAGTTCCAAATAGTATTTTTTCCAGTGAGAGAACAAAGCTTTGGTGTAACTAGAATTTGCATATTCAGAAAACGACGGTAAAAATTTACGAGACCTAGAAAACTGCGGACTTGTCTTTTTGTGGATGGAACTGGAATGGCTCTGATTGCTTCTAACTTTTCAGGATCCGGCTGAATGCCTTCAGAAGAAATAATATGTCCCAAAAACTTCACCTTTGACCCACCGAATTCAGACTTTTCCAAGTTAACTGTAATTCCAGATTCTGCAAAAATACGTAACAAACTGTTGAGGATGCGGTTGTGTTGTTCCCATGAAGCTTCTGCTATTAGAATATCGTCCACATATAAGGTGATGTGACTCAGGTAATATGGAATTTAACCCACGAATGAATGCTGCCGAAGAAATGTTCAAACCAAAAGGAAGTTTCCGAAACTGATAACAAACGCCGAAACAAAGGAAAGCTGTGTATTTTCTGCATTCTGGATGAAGTTCGATCTGATAAAAGCTGGATCTGAGATCAATGGAAGACAACACTTTTACACCATTAAAATTTTGAAGAAGTTCTTCCATCGTCTGCGGCCTGTCTGTTTCAGGAATAATGATAGTATTGATTTGTCTCGAATCTAAGACAAGTCTGATAGATCCATTTTTCTTCTCAACAACATGTAACGGATTTTTGTATGAGCTTACTGCAGGCTCAATAATGCCCTCGTCAAGCATAGATTGTATTTCTGTTCTAACACGGTCCCTATAATGTGCTGGAATTACGTATGGTCTAACACAAAATTTTGTATGCTCACGAACACGAAATTGGTATTGAAATCCCTTGATTGTTCCTGTTTTGTGAGTAAAAACTGTGGAATGTGCTTGTAAAATCTCAAAAAGGTCCTGCCTATCAGTGTCATTACAATTCTCAATTGTTTGAATTTTATTCTGAATTAACTCATTAATTTCAAATATGCCGTCGATGTCATCCCTGTCAGTACTTGCAGAGTGATTGTTAGTGTCTAGTTCCGTAGAAAATTCCGAACTGTTATCTAACAGAAGGTAAAGCCGATTAATTTCCTCATCATGGTTTGAGAGCCAGTCTTCAAATTTCAAAGCTATTGACTTACCTTCTTTCTCTAAACTTATTTCAGCATCGTGAAAGCTTAAGACTGCTTTGTATTCATTCAAAAAGTCTACTCCCAGTATAATTTCCGTCGACAATAGTGGAACAATAAGAAAGTTCATAGAGAAGCTGTGGCTTTGACAAAAGAATTCTAAGTTGGTTTGTTGGCGTACATCTACACTTTTTCCAAAGATTGCACCTTGTAATTTAATCTTACGTAACGGAAGTGTGGGGCAATCGTTCGATTTGTTGCACTTGCTAAAAGCTGTTTCACTAATTACTGAAATGGGACTGCCAGAGTCAAGTACTGCCGTAAATTTTACGTCATTTACAGTAATGTGAATCACAGGATATGCAATGTTGTTATGTTTTACGTCGTGTTCCTGGAGTAAGATGTCCCTAATGTCTTCCATTTTTACGTAATTACTAGCTACGGCAGCTGCGTCGTCAGTTTGATAAGTACGTATTGTGGCTGCCAGCTGAGTGAGTCATTGCCTATTGTCTCTTTGTTGGCGCGCGTCATTATTGGCATTTGGAGACCTAACTTCTACAAATTCACCGTGACGAGAGGGCCCTGCCCTGTTTAAATCCCGCCAGTTCTGATGCAGTTCAGGTCTGTCGTTACGATCATACTGTCTGTCGTCATGTCGGTAGATTCCATAGTTTCTTTCTTGTCGGTCAGGTGGTGGAGAATTTCTCCCTGAGTCGTAACTGCGCGCTGGACCGTTGCGTCTAAAGTTTTTCTGTCTCCCTTGATAATAATTATTTTGGTTCCCATATTGTCTGTTTCTCTGATTGTCTCTGTGATAGTCATTACTGCGGAGAGGTGATCTTTCCCTGTAATTATTACTACTCTGCCAACGGTTGTCATACGGGTGGTGTCTATTTTGGTCACGATTTGTGTGGTGAGAATAGCCTTGTCGCGTCCAGTTATCGTTTCTGTCGTCACGGAATTGTGACGGATGTGACCTGTAGTGATTGTTTTCCTGTTTTCGCATCCCGCGACTGTCTGTGTCAATTTCTAATTCTTGTAACAGTCCCTGAAAAGCTTCAATGTCGTCTTTGCAATGTCCTGCTAAAATAATATGTCGTAAATGTTTAGGCAGTTTGATTAAGCAAATGCGGATGAGTTCTGAGGGGCTGTATGGGTTTGACAGGTATTGATTCTTGTGCAACATGTCTTCAAAATATTTCACAAGACTGGAAAATTCAGATTGTTCGAAGTGTTTCATCATTATGATGTTATGTTTTACACGGTCTTGTGTAGCTTGAGACCAATACGCTGAGAGGAAGGCATGATAAAAATCTCCTTCACTGTGACAATCGTGAATGACCGATCGCATTCTTACACCTGGTTCATTCTCTAAGTAGCCACACATAAATTCTAACCTGTGCTCCAATGACCAGTTGGGAGGGAAACAATGAGAGAATTGATGGAGCCACGCTTGTGGATGAATGTCGTTGGCAGTATTCTTAAACGTTTTGAATTTACGTGTAGTAATGAACAGCTTATAGTCAAAATCATCGTGTCGGCGAGTAGCATCTCGGTCATTGTTACGCCGTGTCGGCGGTTCCATCTCAAAATTCGGTGTACCTTGCCAATTTCTTTCATAATTACCGAAATGCCCTGTGTTATTATTTTGTGGCTTTTGCGTATTTCTAAGTTCCTCTTCCCGTGTTGGAGCGCGAGTGTCTTCTGAAATACGTAATTCTTGTATTACCTGTGCCAGCTGATCTTGTACTTCCCGGATTTCTCTTTGGTGTTGCGTATCAATTTGATTCAGATTTTGTTTCAGTTTCCTAATTTGTTCGCTCTGTTCTGTGTCATTAAAGACTACCGGTTTTGCGTCATTCAGATTATCATCTACCTTCGTAGATAAATTATTTAGCTGATCCGAAAGTTCAACTACTTTCTCTGATAATGAACACATTTCCTCAGTGTGTTTTTCTGAACCAAGCTTCAGAGTGTCCATTTGTGTTGAAATCGAATCTACTGTGTCCTTTAAGTTTTCCTGAGTTTTTGCAAGTTGCGTAACCGAATCGGTAGATGCAACTGAGTCAATTTTAGCCCACAAGGTCTCATGATTTTCATGAACAATGGTTTGCAGTTCTTTTATGGCTGCTTCGTGATTCTGTAATGCATTTTCATGCCGCGAAAAAATAGGTTGAAAATGCTCACAAATTTGTGTTTTTACGTCATTACACACTTTCTGACATTTCGATTCAATGTTATGTAACTCAGCAGTTAAATCCTCACGTGTTTGTTCGAGAGTTTGTTCCAATGAGTCTAACTTTTGAAGCTTTTGCTGTGTTTGTCTCTGATTTTGTTCCATTGTGTGTAACTGTTGCTGTGTTTGTTTCTGATTTTGTTCAAGCGTTGTTTCTAACTTTTGTAGCCTTTGTCCCATTTGTTGCATTAACTGTAATAACAATGCACTGGTGTCTGAAACATGTTCCTCAGTGCTTTTCGACAGTGAATTTGCACCGGCAACATTCACATTTTGACAAGCGGAAAACGTGTCTTGACTCATTTGAGAAAACGATGAGGACGCAAAACCTGAATCTACAGTGTTTGCAAAATTGTGTCCTATCATTTCGGATTCCTGAGGCGAGCTGTTGCCGACCGATCGATCGATAATGCTTCCCTGTTCACTACCTGTTTCACTGCCTACGCCATTGTTTGACGCCCGCTCCATTTCCCTATGCACAGTTACCAAATTACTACTTTGAATATTAGTTAATTCATTACATGGTGGGGCCAACGCACTGCTTTCGTCTTCACTGTCATTTCTCAGTTTGCTTTGGAGCCGAGTGTTACGTTTTTCACACGCCATTATTGTCACAATATTTCACACGATAACACAGAAAAGCACAATTTGAAGAGCAAAGATAGGGGAATACATTAACATAGCACTGAAAATAATATCTAGTTAATTACCAGCGCAGCTGCGAAATACTTGGTGCAAATCTACATGCATGCCACAACTGTTTTACAGTACAACAATGAAAGACTGCAACTACAAAGGAGATTCTCTCTACAATTACGCGCTAGCAATAAACAAAAGCTACACTAAATACACAAACTACAAGAAAAAATCAGAAGATTCCAGTGAGGTATCCAAGGCTAAGGGTCGACATATGAAACGTCCCCTTATAACAATTATACACGACTGTGCTTAAACTGACACACAATATTTTGTTAGCGCAACGCAATCTGACTTTCAAAATTCCCTAGAAAAGAATGGCCCTGACTAACATTAAACTATACCTTTCACAAATCACTTACCTATACACGACTGTGCTTAAACTGACACACAATATTTTGTTAGCGCAACGCAATCTGACTTTCAAAATTCCCTAGAAAAGAATGGCCCTGACTAACATTAAACTATACCTTTCACAAATCACTTACCTCACAAAAATCTTCGCTGCTCAAGCTACTGCAATACAGCGAGCGCCACTACTGCCAGCTAAATAAAAGATTCAAACTATGGAAGGCACTAACTACTGATAGGGATAGTTCGCAAATGAAAGATATTAGTAGAGAACAAACAATGTATTTACCTTGATATCATCATATATAAATATAGCAGTTCATGACAAATTACAAATCTCCGCCATCTCTCTCCCCACATCCACCACTGCTGGCGGCTCACCTCCAACTGCGCAACGTTACGCGCTGTTCACAGCCAGCTGCCTAACACTACAATGGCGAGTATTACAACAATGCAAAGCAGCCACAGACTGCACACAGCACAGCCAGTGATTTCATTTTCATACAGAGAGCGCTACGTGGCGGCGGCGTTACCAATATAAGAACCTAAACAGCCTACTTACATAAAGAAAACATAAACAGCCTACTTGCAGTTTCATGAAGTGGTTCACTGAATAATCTTGCCATATCACGCTAGTTATCACACAACTGTTACCGATAAAACACCAGGAAACCGGATATTTTGTCCTGGCTTAAAAATCAAAGTACTTCATACAGTATGGACCAGACTCGTGTCAACGCCTGCAGTTTGTTAATTTATATAAGTTACACAACAGAACGTACAGACCTGATTTTCTTGCACATGGATGTGGTCATACAGCTTTGCGTTTACCCACATATCACGGTCAATATATGGGCGCTGATGACCACGCAGTTGAGCGCCCCATAAACCAAACATCATCATCATCAATGTCAGTATAATTCCGTGGAATTCATTTCGGCGAAGGTTAAAAGCTATGGTGGGGGAAATCCACAAATCATTCATGATAATAGACAATGAATCGCTTGTGCATGAAGCAATAGACGACATCCCCCTTCAGCGTGGGCACAGTCTGTACGGTATGCCGAAAAGCTTCAGGAAGAAGGCTTTGCTAGTGAGGTGAAGATGGATAATAAGCCCTTAACCTATCATCGTAAATTTACAGTCAGCTGGTTTAGATATAGACTTAGCAGACAGCAGTGACTGTGATATTATGACGTACTCTATGGAACAAAGTAAAATAATAATATTTCGTGGTTTTAAAGACTCATGGTTTAAAAATGTGTTTGTCAACATATCAGTTGCAAACGTAGTGTATGAGAACTTCCTAGCCTTTATTGATTACGAGTCTGTATCCTATGTAATATGCAGACTATGTGTCCAACATATTGTCCAAGGAGAAGTTAAGGTTTTCGAAGCGTGTTATACGCTCTAATAACTTGCAAGAATGTGGTCGGATAAATTCGTCATTTTCAAAGCATGAATTGGAAAACGCCTTAAAATGACAGGGACGGTTAGCTGTTGAGAAATCGGTGGTTTTCAATGTTATTGGTCAGTATTCCCTCGAATTATTAGCAGAAGATGGTTAATTGTTCGCTTTTTCAGTGTATTATAAATGCAATCTCTCACTGAAACATCGAACGAGTTAGTTTACACTCAGAACGCTATTGGCAGTGAAAAATATTACAGCACATTGACAATTTTTACAATAGTTTTTTATATTAGTCTTTTCTAATAGTAATTCTTTTTTACACACAGTGATTACTCTTAATTACAGTCAAACACATTCACAATCACGCCTTATACACATTTTTAAAAATTCTGTGGACTAGAAGCAGGGGATTTTTGCTTGAAGTTTATTTTGTCGTGTATTACATTTTTACTTACAACACAGTCCAAATCGCAATAAATGACTATTATTGCAACCAGTTTCAATGACCTTGTGTTTAGACAGTTGTACTTTCGAGAAAAATTGTATTTGACGTCTTCACAAAGCAGGGTCAGCTGTTATTGCCTTCCGACACTATGTGGACCAAAGCTGTGGAGCTGTGGACGCAAGACGTGAAGTAAGATTTCTCTAAAGACGATTGATTGAAATCGGTTTGAAAATTTATTATTCTGGTTATAGACTTGAACGTGTAATACTATGTACTGTAGGCGAATGGACCTGATTTTTGTGTGCAACAACACAGTCCGGCAACGTGGGCTTTTGTCTGTCCATTCTCTGCTACCGCGCACACTCAGATTTCATTCCCTCCACGCTTTCCTAGCACACTGCCTCTATGCGCAGAAGTGCCATCCTACCTGACGCGAGCTGTAGCTTATGCAGGTGTCTCTGTTTCACGTTTATTTCTGATTGAAAATCGAAATAAACAAAAACGGAAAAGATGGTGGATACGGAAGCTATTCAGTTCTACCAGTGAACCATGCCATGATCTCCTGCATACATTAAGACTGGAAGATGTCAATAGATTGATCAGTTTTTAAGGATGATACCAAGTGATTTTGAACACCTTCTATAGATGGCTAGATATCAGTTCAGTAATCAAACTGTCATCTGAAGGTTCCGTGCCTTGGCAGGATGAAAAGATTTGAAAAAAATATACACGCACTACCTTTTCCTAATTCCTGTTCTGCATTTCTAAAAATAAGATATGTCGTCTTAAGTTCATAACAGGTATTAATTTTGGAAACCCTATATTCTTTTACGTCAATGTTAACGACTTCCTCTTGATTGATTGGCAGGTAGGAGAAACTTGAGAGGTTTGAACTACGAATATGTTTTTTAGAACAGGTCCCTCTGTGGTGTCACCGCCAGACACCACACTTGCTAGGTGGTAGCCTTTAAATCGGCCGCGGTCCGTTAGTATACGTCGGATCCGCGTGTCGCCACTATCAGTGATTGCAGACCGAGCGCCGCCACACGGCAGGTCTAGAACACCTCCTAGCACTCGCCGCAGTTGTACAGCCGACTTTGCTAGCGATGGTTCACTGACAAATTACGCTCTCATTTGCCGAGACGATAGTTAGCATAGCCTTCAGCTACGTCATTTGCTACGACCTAGCAAGGCGCCATTATCCTTTGCTATTTATCTTGTGATGCATGTACCGTCAGACCGATGTTCACCAATTATGGATTAAAGTTAAGTATTCCAACAGCTACGTACTTTATTTGCTAGACTCAAATCCTTTAACTGTTCCAGACCTCAAGCCAGCCTGCGTGAGCTTAAACGCGTGCCTTTCGGCTTCACCTCCTAGTGGCTTGGCTGTCTTGCCAAGTCACAGCACCCTCTACTCCTGCTTTCTTCTAATTTCTTGTGCTCCCATCGGAACTGCATGTTCAAAGTGTGATTCTCTTTTTTTTCTGCTGCTGAAACGCCGAAAAATTTAGTGCCTGTCCTCGTTTGTCGCGGTTCCTGTACTCGAATATATGTGATATCCCACTTCATTTGAAGATGTTTATTTAGTTTCAAAATAGCTTCAGTCAACCACATATTTGAAAACATTTAATACAGCCACGTCAGACGAAGGCAGTAACACTGACGACTATATACCACATTTAGCCAAATTTCCTCTGAACACGTCTACACTTTCAGTGTTGAACAATATTTTTTCAGAGAATCCCATTACGTTGAGATTCAATTCTTGTATCACTTTAGACCCCCAGTACTCTTCGGGAACATGAGAGTACGTTTGTAGTCGGAATCAGGCTCGATTCAGCCGCGCATCAAACACGCGCAGTGGCTTCACCCTGAAGTGGTATCATGGCGTGCGTCAGACTCCAGAAGTTTACTATTCATTTATGCAATACTGTCCTAACTTATTAATTGTTTATTGGCCTCAGCTAGTTACAACATGTCTCTCCAAACATATGAAAGCGAAATATCACAAGAAAATTAACAATCAAGAAGAAAATGCAGAAAAAAGGCAAGAGATGTTCCGAAAAAGTGGACTTCCCTGAGTTTCTCAAAAATCAAGAAATAAAACCTTTGCTAGTAATCCAGTGCTATGCCAGTTTTTCTTACACGGCCAAGAATCATAAACAGAAACAAAACTGCTGGAAATTTTGAAGAATAAATTTACGTTACGATGTTAACTTTAAAATTTTTTAGAGGACACCGTGCAAGCGCTGTATAAGTACTGGGTCCTGGTGTCTGTTATACATACAATCTTTAGCGTATATTTCGCCAGTTTTCCAGACAGGTACATCCGAAATCTACACCGAACACCGAAAGGCAACAGCATTTCATCAGTACACATAACACAGCCTGGGGAGCAACACTGCAGACAGTTCACAACAAATCCGTTAAAAATGATTGACACTGCACCACTCACATCTTCTTCTTTCCTTTCTGTCCTGTCATTTGGATTCTCAAATAGAAGAGCTATCGATATGAACAAACGCTTTTTCTTACAGTGCTATGAAAAATAATACGTCCGGTTCCACCCACTGAGATAAAATTATCTACGGATTCATTGCCAGATTTAGAGACTGCTGTGAATACAAGTAGGCCAAAAGCTTTCAGTTCAGTAACATCAGTATCGTGTTGCAAAGATATGTTCTTTTGAGAATACCTTTGATTCACCGATTTTATTCTTCGATCACTATAAAATCTCATCTAAAATATTATATGTTGAAAGTACACCGCATAATTGTTCAGCATCTGGATTCCTACCCGAGGCATTAACTTTAAGTCTCAGAATAAGAATCTGCAACACTGTTATGTTGTCTTGTTCCGGTATTGGTGGGGAGTTGTGTTTTCTGTATTTGAAGCAGTTTCCCCTACCGTAAAAGTAGAAATCACAGCGATATTTGTGTTTTTTAATCAGATGACATTCACCTGTTTGTACGTTCCCTGTTCCATAATCATCACCATCCTCATCCACTTCCTGTTTTGAACTCGTATCGTCATCATTTTCTATCTCGTAATCTGGATCAATATTACTGTCTTCCAAAACTTCATTAATCATTTCTTCCATATGCATTTCGATGGACCTGATACAGGCTCCATACCATGTTCATTAATTACAAGACACAGTGAGTAATAACCATAACATGTTACACCAGATTTGTCACAATGAATGCGGAACGTTGTTAAACACGTCTGGCGAATAATAATCACGCAGTTGGTATCATTCGTCTGTGAGACGTCACGGCAACTTTACTTTGAATCAAGTGAAGCTCAAATAGCGCGATCGGCACCCCACCTTCACAGGAAGAAGCCAGTACTGAAACTGAGAGGTACACGGAGGGAAAAGGCGAAGCGACCCAAAAAGTGGAAGGAACGTCCACCAGAAAGTCCGACAAGCGTCTCACAGACGTACAGCATCAGCTCAGGATCAAATATGTTGCAAATACAGAGAGAGTTATGTCTCGCGGTAAATGGAAATTAGCGTACGGCATTGTGGGCCGGGAGTCCCCCATTCGGGGACGTTCGCCGAGAGCAAGTACTTATTGCATTCGACGCCACATTGGGCGACTTGCGCGTCGGAGATGGGAATGAAATGATGATGAGGGCAACACAACACTCAGTCCCAGAGCGGAGAAAAATCTCCTGCCTCAGCAGGGAATCGAACCCGAGCCCCTTGGCGTGGCATTCCGCCACGTTGACCACTCAGTTAACGGGGGCGGACTATGTCTGGCGGTGTCGGTGCTGTTCAAAGTAGGGTTACCAGACGTCCGCATTTACGCGGATATGTCATTTTCGACGTGAAATGTAGCGTCCGCATACATTTTTGCGATTTCTGTTAAGGTCCGCATTTTTCGATATACACTGTCCGTGTAGAGTCACTAAAGAATTTTTGTCATTTTGTCGAAATAGAGTACCAACAACTTCTCAGCCATAGCAAGACTCGATGGCTGTCACTATTTCCAGCCATTCAGAGGCTTACAGAGATGTTTCCCGCTCTGAAATCCTTCTTTCTGTCACAAAACAAACCTCCAACAGTCCTAAAGATTTTTTTATGGACGCTATCAATGAGCTATATCTGTGGAATATCCAATCTTTAGTTGGCTTTTTTCATACGAGGACTGTCCAGAAAGTAAGTTACGATCGGTCGCGAAATGGAAACGACTGTGAAAATCCAATAAAGCTTTGCAAAGATGTGTTGGGCAGTGTCTCTACTATGACTCTAGGTAGAATTATGTCGCTCTTTTCATTCCTGAGCTCTTAGTGAGCGCGTAAAGATGTTATAGAAAATAGTGTCTCCCGCCAAGTACGAGGGCCTGGTGAGAATTTTCCCCTGAAGCTATGCAACCAACATTACATAACTGTCGTGCGGTTTCTTCTTCAAGACCATTCTCAGCCTCATTCTGCAGGGGCAATGAAGATGTTTCAATTGCAAATGTTTGGTTACCCACAATACAGCCCGTAATTGTCTCCCACTGAGTTTCATCTCTGCTCAAACGAACCGCTGGCTATGAAGACAACATTTTGGCACAGACAACGAGCTTTAGGCCAGCGTAGAGAATTGGCAGAAAGCACTGGCGGCTGCCTTCTATGATGAGGGTATTGGAAAGTTGGTACAACTCTACGACGAATGTCTGAGTCAGAACGGCGACTACGTAGAAAAGTAGCTGAAAGGTCTAGCTAACTGTTACAAATGAAACATTTCTGATTTTCACTGTGATTTTCATTTCGCGACCAATCGTAACTTACCTCGTAATTATGTTAGTATCTTAGAAAAGGAAGAAAACTCCCTTATCGATGTCATGAATGTACTGTATTCCCTTCGTGGTGTTCTTCAGCACAGAAAAGATGAAAATTTTATATGTTTGAGTGTGAAAGAAAGATTGTTTCAAATGGAAAATGATGGCTATGCTTTGAAAGTGAAGGATTTTGGTGCCATGTTTGGAGTACCTGAATATGTCGATCGAACCATTTTGTGAATTTTCTTGTTTTAAGTGGCTCGATTTTTCAGATATATCGTGGTCTTACGTGGAAGAATCAATCAAATTTTTGTTGAATAAATATGTTAAAATTGACGATGAAAAGTGCTTTGATCAGTTTTCGAATTTACAAAAATTCATTGCTACATATGATGGAAAATCAGAACCGGCGCATAAGAAGTGGTGCAAGTATGTTCAGTCGTGTAGCAGTGAGGAACAGTTTAGCGAGTTAATTAAAATTGCACAATTCTTCTTCGCGTTGCCAGCCCATAATGCTTGTGTGGAGAGGTTGTTCTCCTTAATAGAGGTACAGTGGACAAAGGAGAGAAATAGACTCACTATTGACACTGTAAAGGGGATTGCAATGGTGAAATTTAATTTTAGAAATTTGAATTGCAAGAACTTTTTTAAATATTTGTGCCAAGAAAAGGAACTTTTAAAAAAGATTCAGTCAAATGAAAAATACGTAGGTGTGTGAGATGTGTGTAATGTTTTATTTTTTTCTTATGTAATAAATTTAAGAAATAGAAAGTGTCCTCTTTTTTTCATCCTAAAATATGGAAAATGTCCTCTTTTTGGCATTCCGAAATTTGGTAACCCAAAGTTCAAAGTAAACAATGTTTCTGACCAGCTACCACATATCGTCGCTACCCGCTCGGCACTATACTGGGTGATCATTAATAAAACCTACAAACTGCGGGGATTCCTGACTGGATATGGAAAACAAAAGATCCTATCAACGGGTGTCCGGAAATGCACCGTTGCCACTGTAAATGGCGCTGACAAATGGATGTTCGTCTGTTCACATGTCGTGCGTTCCTTGCGTGCTGCCGGCCGCAGTGCCCGAGCGGTTGTAGGCGCTTCAGCTCGGAACCGCGTGACTGCTACGGTCGCAGGTTCGAATCCTGCCTCGGGCATGGATGCGTGTGATGTCCTTAGGTTAGTTAGGTTTAAGTAGTTCTAAGTTCTAGGGGACTGATGACCTCAGATGTTAAGTCCAATAGTGTTCAGAGCCATTTGAGCATTGTGTGTTGCAGACCGTGTGATCGACGCAGCGTACTGTAAGCCACTGGACCAGTATTTACGTCGGAAACAAGCCGAGATGGTGTTTGTGTATGGCCAAGCAGTTGGAAACGGTCGAAAGGCAGCACTCCTTTACCACAACAACAGACCCTAACAACATCATACAACATTTCAAGCCCTACTTGGGCGTTTGATCATGGGTCCTTTGAGACAGGCGAACGTGTGGGGGGGGGGGGGGGAGGAGGGGGGGGGGCTTGCTTATACCAGATTTGGAGGACCAGGTTCTACAGGGTATTGAGACGAACTCTAGTAGCAGCTACTCTCCCTATCACTTGCAATCCAATGGAGGCCACTTTGAACATCTGTAATGTCATGGATGCGATGCAGCTCTGTATGTGTTTCGGGACGATTTGTTTCGTTTCACGCACTGTCCATTTCCGGTCACAAGTTCATAGGACCTTTTTACTCCATTTCCAGTCAGGTATCTGACCCTGCCGTTTGTCAGTTTTATCCATGTTCAGTCTGTGTAAGTCACGCAAAGGCATACCCACCTGCAAGGGGGGGAAGGGGGGCGGAAGGGGGGGGGGGGTACAAAGAACGTAGAGATCAGCCTAAAGTGCCCCTACGATTGTCTGTAGGGGGAGGGGGTGTAGACGTGGGGGTACAGAGTATTTTTAATATTTTGGAAGACGAATGGCGTCTTTTAAGTATAGCTGTAAAAGAGTTCCAGTCCCGACCCTGTTAAAAATCTGCGTAATACCGACTTTTAAATCATTTTATTGAAAGAAAAACACCTGACTACACTCTATTTTTTCCTTTCCCTGAGATCTAGGATGAGCGCCCTTGGACCAGGCCCCCTTTTCCTCAGGAAAAAAATAATCTTCACGAAATGAGCTCGCATTACTTACAGAGGGACAGGTCAGTTGAATATCAATTTGAAGAAAGACGGAACATATAATGGACACTGGACTAGCAAGTGTGCACAAGGCATTTGTGGTGGTACCTCGAAGGGTACTTCTCCATGCATCGCGAGTCTAATACGAGTTGCTCTGTAGGTAGAATCTAGGGTGACCAGATGCAATTGTTTAAAAAAGGAGGACAAAATGCTTCAAAAAGGACAAAGGAAGAAAAAAGAGGACACATCAGACAGGTCAACTGCAGATGAGGATACCACCCGTCAGCTTTGGACAAGTCACGTGACTGCCGGGAATTACCGGTAAAACTAGTAGTTAATTGTTAGTGGTGGTCAGCTGGTGATTACCAGAACAATATTTTTTACGAAAATTTTAAATAATTGATATTTGTATTCGCTTATAGGTTGATCAACGATAACATTGACGATCCTGGTGCCACCTAGTAACACCACATTCGTGCGTGTTTATCACGAAGGCTGTGCCAATACTATTTAAGAAAAGAGCAATAGAACGGGGCGAATTGTGAATTTAACTGTATTACGCTCAACTTTGCGAAAAAGCTGGATACTGTAAAAATCCGCCCGGACCCCGGACAAGGAGCTAAAAAGGAAGACATGTCCGGATTAATCCGGACGTCTGGTCACCCTGGGTAGAATCCAAAATGTTATAGTAAATGGAATTACTTGTGAGATGCAAGATGCGTTGCGCATATTGTACACAAGCCATTTACATTTCTATTAGGTTTGTTATGTTTCTTCTTATACAGATTTAACAGTGACTACAAAGTGAAGATGCAAGGGAGACAAACTCGGGAAGAAAGCAGTTATAACACTGAAGAGCAGACCACAGCGTCTGGAGGCTTTGTGAATTTTGCAGAACAGCACAGGGAAGTGAAACAATCCCAGGAAGGATGAAGTGTGTTATCAATAGTCACATTACTGTCGCAATCGTAACGGGAAGGGAAAAGATGAGTTCCTGCCCACACGCATGTTAGGAGCAGGGCATGAGGCAATCAAGACTCATACTGTCGTCGTTTTCATCCAACTTCCGCTTACCCAATGGTTAGGCATAAATACGGGCTTTCAACTGCCACCCAAAACAGTCGGTCGTCAGGAAGATGGGGTTAAGCGGTGCCTTACTTGTACTAGCTGTGTTCGGTGCCCTAACCCTGGCTTTGCCACTAGATCATGTTAATAACAATGACCATAACGACAATGATGAATCGAACCAGACACACGGGTACGTACAGTTTTCTTTCGTTCTTTTTTCCTTTTTTTGCACATAAAATAAGTTGTCTAGATGAAAGCCTGCCCAAGTCAACCAAAATATGCGTTTACCAAAAGAAGGGAATTTAACAGTCACGAGTTGCGGAATCGTCTGGAAAACATATTTTAATGCAAAGTTCTTATGGATGATGGCACAGACGAACAAGTTTCTGTCGCTTAATTTTGTTTGTATTACTTCTTTCATATCGTTAACCTTCCAGTTTAGCAGATAATAAGAACGTGATGTATGCATTTTCTGCACAGATCAACTGGTCAGAAATTGTCAGCAGCACAGATCCCGTATGAAACAATAGAGGTCAGTTGGTCTCTACGGAAGGTAATGGCTCGGCCATTTCCTATTGATTGCTACCAACCACAACAAATTGGCCACTGTAAGCCTGGTTATCAGGCAATAGGCGACAAGTGCTGCCACTTTGACGAACTATGAAGTACGGAGCCAATGATTTTGAGGAGTGCTGTATTGTTTTTGGCCCTTGGATTTGACCTTGGATTTGACTTACTGAAACAGAGGATTTACTTAAGAAAACTGTGTGAAAGCAGGTTTTACGGACTAGTATCATATTTCGCAAAATATTGATAACTTGTTGAAGGTAATTAGATTTCAAGATCTCTTATTGTAAAAACAGGACTGTAAAATCTTTTGCAACTATTTTTGTAAAGTTTAATAAAGAATGAATCGAAGTGCACCAAATAACTAAAAATTGCACTTTCGTTCAAGATAATTTACCTGCAGTGAAGAATTAACAGAAAGGTTCGTGCATGACATACTATTTACTGAGTCAATTACAGCACAGTACCATGAATGTTGCCTCCACATATGATGTTCTTATTACTGCTTAGAGAATACTATTAATTTCTTTATAATACTGTGTGAAACAAGAAATAATGGTAGACACTTTGAAATAAGATCTTTAAGCAGCCAAATTAATGCCTGATAATTTCATACCCATAATATTTAATAGTAACAGGAAATACTGCACTTTGACTCAGAAATTGATACAATATGTCGATCCTATAATATTTAGTAGTAACAGGAAATATTGTACTTTGACTCAGGAATTGATACAATATGTCGACTGTACCACAGTCGTAACAGCAAACAACATAGCAACCCACGCTGAATGTATAATGCATTCCCCAACCTTCAGCATTCACAATTTGTGTGTGTCACATAGCTTACACAAATGAAAGGTAAGGGCAAACAGAACTGTATGTAAGATCACAACTCCACTATATGGTCCCAACAGTTATATTTACTTAAGAAAATTAAGCAGCATGTAGTGTGGACTTGCATGTGCATGTTGTAGAGTGAAAATAACTGCAGAAAACTGAAAATATATACTTTTGATGCATTACAAAATGCAAAAAATTAAAGCCATAGTAATGCTAGTGACACATTTCCCCACTTCCTTTACAAGTATTATTATCATTGTTGTTGTTGTTTGTTATTCGCCTAAGTTGTTGATGAAATATAAAAAAAAATATGTAACACAGTTCCTCATTTTATCGCTTCACAAAAATAGCCCTAATTTGTTCTTGTATCCATTCTGGTTCAGTGGGCAAGTGTCACTGTACGATCTGATCACTAGTTAGTCCTGTGACTTTCTACAACAATTAACTTGATTTTCACCTCTGGCTGTTTTATCACTACCCTGTCGAAGTATGTGCAAAATTAATAATTTTAGATATAATTAACACAGCATGGTGATTCACAGCACAGAATCTATAAATGATGAAGATAGAAATGCTAGAGATAAAATTAAATTGAAATATTTATTTTTTGTAGCAAGATGTAATGGTCTGGGATCTTTTGCAAAATAAAGTGACGAGAAATGTTTTCATTTTCTGTTTATGGCACAGGCAAAAATATACAATCAGTCATCACCATTTCAGCCCTAAGTCACAAAAAAGTCTTTTAGAACGTGCTGGTGTTCACGATGGGGTCGATAAATAACAATTACGTCGTCCATACTACATCTGTTCACACAATAGCATTATGACATACACGCAGGATTACAAGAGAACAACAACAAAGATAACCCACTGCCTTGTAGACAGTTTCAGCAAATATGACGTAAGGTGCCAGATTACCAACATACTAACACTATCACTCATTCTGTCAACAGTTTCAGCTTATGGGTAAGATATATGTGTTGCTTTCTAGCAAGTGGTTTAGTTAATACAAAAGCAGGCATTTCCTTTGACTGCAAGTACTTAACAACAGTCTCACTTCTTGTAACACACTGTGTAATAAAATGTCTTTTAGCACAAGTATGTTTAAATCTAAAATGCAGCACAGGATTTTGTGACAATCTAACAGAATTTGTTGTGAGGAATTATAATAGGAATTTGATGCATATTATTTAACAATTCTCCTGTCAGCCTCCTTGGTTGCAGAATTTAAACGTGCATATTCAGCTTTAGTAATTGATGTGGCAACATCCGTCAGTCTTTTGCTTTCACAGGAATTATATTTTCCCCCTTCATAAGTTTAATACACCCAGTAGTTAAATCATATACAAATATTGAGTTAACAAAACCAGTTACATACATTTATTTAAAATCCCCTTTGTAAAACAGAATGCCATGGTTCATAGTACACTTGAGATACTGAAGGACTCTTTGTGCTGTCCTACGCACAGCTGTAAACTTACAGTTATACTGACTTAAAATACTTGCTTTTTAAGATACGTTAGATCTTCTATTAGTACTGATTTACAACTAACTTCTCACACTTCCATGTGTTGTAATTATCCCTGTCTTTCAGTTTCTCTACCACTAGAGTGGTGGATTTCATCAAACTTAAATTTGAGTTTTTTTTAAAATGTTAATTCTCAGGAATCACGTAACTGATTTCTTCAAGGGAAAAAAAATCAAATCAAAAGCTGATGAGTCTGATGATCCAATAAACCATTACAAGTGTCACAAGCAAGTTGCTTGTTCAGTTATTTACATTTCTTAATTAATAACCAAAAGTTCCCATTGCCTACCAAAAATCATATAACAATGCCAAAAACCCAAAAATACAATCCACAGATCGAGAAATTCACATGTATTGGATCCTTTATTACATCCTAGTATCGAGTGTGTCATTGTGGCTTGACTGAGATGATTACATTTCAGAGTGTACTAATGTGATGAATGCTGAACTGAACAGTTGTTTTGATTCTGATTTAGAGCTCTTAGTCAGAGACATTCTAGTAGCATTTGAGGACCATGCGCACACACAGGTAACCTTATGTGATCTGAGCAAAGCTTTTGACTGTGTTGACCACTCACTTCTGCTCTCTAAACTTGAGTACTATGGAATATGTGATAAAAGTTTAAAACTCATCAAATCATACCTCAATAAAAGGAAACAGGTGGTGAGTTCAGGAAGTCATCTGTCAAACATACTCGAGGTTCAACACGGAGTGCCCCAGGGATCTAAATTGGGACCACTTCTTTTCCTTGTACACATAAATGACTTACCAGGAAATATAGATGTAAAGACATATATGTATGCAGATGACACAACTTTTCTATCTGTAAACCATGTACTTGATAACCTTGTAAATGATATGAAATTGGCAAAAGAAAATGCAACATCATGGTTTAATGCCAATGGTCTGCTATTAAATGAGGAAAAGACCTAGAATATGTGGTTCAGTCTATCAAAGACTACAAAAATAGAAAAACAAAAGGCAAAGTTTTTAGGTATTGTACTAGACGACAGTCTAACATGGAACTCTCATGTTGATCACATAGTGGTTAGGCTGTCAAGAGTTATATATTTGTTGAAGAGACTGATGTGTTGTGTGACATTTGAGTACGTAAGGACAGCGTACTTTGCCTTTTTTCAATCTGTTTTAAGGTATGGGATAATACTCTGGGGAAACAGCAGAAAAATAAATGAAATTATGGTGATCCAGAAGAAAGCAATCAGAGTAATGGCTAAGGTAGATAATAGAACACATTGTAAACCATTGTTCATTAAATACAGAATTTTAACAGTAATTAATTTATATATTCTTGACAATGTTAACTACATATTTGCTGAACTACCTAATTTAAGTGTAACAAATGAAAGGCATGGCTACTATACAAGATCATGTACTTCTCTGCTGTTGCCACAAAATAGATTAGCTAAAACTAACAATAGTCATAAGTATATTGCAATTAAAATATGTAACAAATTGTCTAAAAATGGGTTAATCAAGCCTGACAAATTATTTAAAGACAATGTTCATAACTCCTTGTTAACTAATCCATTCCATTCATTAGAAGAATTTTTAGAAATGCCCAATATCAACTTAAATATGTAAAAATTTATTTTGTAAAATTAATAGGTTAAGTGAACTGACGAAGTCTATTGTATGTAATAATGCTGAATGACTAATAAAGAATCTGAATTATTTGTTTACCTTTGCCATGAGGTAGGTGAGCTGGTTCTGGAGCTGTAGGAAGGCAACAGCACACTATTTCCAATGTCAATGAAAGCAATGTGGTGTTCAAACTTACTTTTAGGTTGATGCAGCATTACCTTTTTTGATATTTTCTGATACCCTATGCAGTACTTCACATCAATGTTATGCAACATAAACTGATATTGGCTTTCAATGAGCAAAAACCCTTTAGCAAATAGTGTGAAATATAAATAAAGGAGTGAGAAATGTGCGCATTATAATTACACATAAATAAATGATAACCCATTAAAAGCAAAGATAACTGTTAATAAAATGATCAGATTTAATACTAAGTACCGACTTTAATATTTCAGGAACTATTTGTTACATCTACATACATACTCTGCAAACAGCTGTTTTTTGTGTGACAGAGAGTACTTAGCATTGTACAACATGTTTGGGTTTCGTCTCATTCCTAATACAAATGGAGTACAGCATGAATGGCATGTTGCAATTAGTTTAATCTTGTCTACTCAGTCCTTATGAGAGCAGTATGTAGGGGGATGAAGAATATCTGTAGATACTTTGTAACTAGGCTTTTGCTAGTTAATTGGTGCCTATCATCAAGCATCTGCCTGTTAAGGTTTTCCAAAATTTTTGTACTTTCAACATTGCAGCCCAGTGAGCAATCATGATAATCTAATATATAAGAAACTGTCAGCCTCGATTGCAGTAATGAAACCAACCCTTACCTAGGTTTCTCCCCAAATAATTGAGCCTTCTTCAGAATTATGCCTGAATCTATAATTTGTCTAAGAGGGCATGGTCTAGAAATAAAACTAAAACAGCCTGAATAGGCGTAGTCACATTTTAAAAATGCGGTACGTAAGTACTAAGTCAACACCAAGCTGTAACTTAAGCTCTGGCGTGCGCCTTGTCTCCATGGACGCCGTGCTGTGGGCCTCGAGAGTTCACATGAAACTAAGTAGGACTAGATAACACACTGCAAAACAACATGGCGGGGAACATTGTGCATGTCTAACTGAGACCATGTCTGTCAAAGATAATTTCCCTGAGACTCTCTTAAGAACCAAACAAATCTGGCACCATGTGTGCCAGCCCCCTTTGTATATTTTCAGTATCCCATGTTAGTCCTTTAAGGTAAGCATTCAGTATACTTCAGAAATATTCAAAGATTGGATGCACAAGTGATTTGTAAGTAGTCTCCTTCTTAGACTGATTGCTATATCCTTCCAATGGATCAAAATTTGTCACTTGCCTTACCTAGGTATTCAATTTCATATTCCCAAAAATTGTTACACCTAGATATCTGCACAAGTTGACTGATTGAAAAGTGGTAGTCATCGGGTACCATTTTTCCGCATTTTGTGAAGTGCACATTTTTCCATTTCTCAACATTTATAGTAAGTTGTCAATCTTTGCAGCACTTTGAAATCTTACCAATATCTGACTGGATATTTCTGCAGTTTGTTTTAGATAGTATTTCATTACAGATGAGTGTCACATCAGCAAAATGTCTGTAGTTTGTATTAATATTATTTTCAAGGGTCTCTACACACTTCCCTGGACATGGCAGATGTTACTTTTTCTTCTGTTGATGATTCTGTTGCTACTGGAAGTTGAAATCGGGGGGCGGGGGGGGGGGGGGGGGGGGGAATGTCTGGGACAAGTTATTGGGTCACAGTGCAGCAAATGAGTCGCCAGTTTAATGCATGGCAACCACAGAGAGCACCACACTATCTAATGCGGAACAGTCTCCTTACTAATGGTACAGAAGCCTCAGCCCCAGATGAGATCATTGTCTTTGGATATTGGAAGCATGAAAAAAGGTTACCTGGAGTGATGAGTTGAGTTACACATTGGTACACACAAACAGCAGAGTACAAGAACATCAGAGACCACTTGGGCAACACATTCTGTATGGTAGCAGTGTACTGTTCAGGTAGGTGGTAGCTGTGTTCTTTTGTGCAGCATGGGTGTCCACTGAAATTTATCTATGATAGGGAAAGTATCTAAAATTGCTATTTCCGATATAGCTTATTAGGTGAATTTGAAGACATCATTTCCTAAGATCTAAATTTTACCAGAGATACACTTAACATATCATATCTCAGAAAAGTGATGGCACACTCACATTACTACTGTACCTAAAAGGTAAGTGTATTTCATTAGGGTAAGCTATTTTAATTTTAACAATATTGTTATAGATGCACTCTTTTTGTTGAGTTAATGATCCTAAATTACATCTGCACATGCTTAAATTCAATGTAATCAGTGATATAGGAAATAAAGCTAGAAAATATTTGCAAAAGGTTTGTAATGCACATACCAATAATGTTAAGTCAATTCTGAAAATTAAAAATCAGAAATAGGAATGTAAATAGAACTACTAAAATACTGTTAGGTATGAACAAAAATAAATAATGACTAACACTATTCATTAATATTCTTCAAACTGGAGATAAAGGAAATGAATTGGAAAAATCCCTTAGAACTGTAAACTGTATGGTGTTCTCAGACAATGGACGAGTTAGTTGCAGTTTGTAAGCAGCTGGATATCACCCTGACTATTGTCAAGTGATTGGAAACTGCTAAGGATGGGTGCATTGGGAAGAATAACAAGAGTCATGTACCAGAGATACCAAGTTACTTTGAGTGCTGTTGTCTCCTGCGAATACAGGACATAAAAGATCTATTACTACTCCCCCTCTTGATTGTAAGTAGCATGTCAGTGGTAGGTCTAGGTGCTTTGTATTGGGGAGACATGAATCAGGGAGAATTCAGGATGCTACATCCATTGTCCTGAAAAACAAGTTTGAGGTGCTATCTTCCACTGAAACAGAAACAGTGAGACTCACTTTACCTGTTGGAACATGGGCAGTGTCCCATGTCAACTGGAGGCAAATGCAGCATAGTAGAAGCCTATTAATTGTAGCAATTCAAACAAATGGCAAATAATGGGATCACATAGGGAAATGGTGGAACGGAACAGGAAGGAACATTAGGTGCACTCTGTGTGTATGCCTGTAAGCCTCTTCAGCATGTTGAAGAGGTTACTCTGGCTCGCATTGAGGGAAGAGCATGCAACCAACTGCAGTTTGTAGTGGGTGCTCATTGGGAAAAGTGATGCCTGTCATCTGGGCTTTGAGGTTGTACTTGAATCACTGGTCGATAATAGCAGCATTACTCATGGAGCTTCAACAAAGTTCATTATCTGCAACATTGTCCCCAGAATAGATCATGGCCCCCTGGTTCTGACTTGAGTGAAAGGCTTGAAGCAGACTTCAAGAGTTCTGCTATAAGCTAGGTTGCAACTTCCTAGACTTGTGCCATAGGGTTTTGAATTGAGCTAGATGTGCAGTACTCATCAAAAGCTGCTACCCATGTAATGACTGTGTGTAGAGTGCACACTCTCCATCCAGTCCAGATAACGATAGCTATAGGAGACCTGGAAGTATCAGTGTAAATTGAAAGAATGCCACCCCCAGGTGAGAGTATTAAAATCCTGGTGGTTATCTACTGAAGCATTCGAGCAAAGTGTCATAGTTTGAAGCACCCCTAAAAAGTAGTGAAGCTCACATGATACTAGGTAAGCTGGTTAAAACCCACATTTGACAACAATGAAATTTTTGGATAAAATGTAAGCGCATATAAAGAATAGGTTAATGGAAAATGGAGTTGGTGTATTTGTTGCAGTAAACAAGAAACTTGCATCTGCCAATAGAAACTGAAGCTGTGTGAGAGATTGTTTGGGCTAGACTATGAGGGGTGGGCATAATTCATAATTGGGTCCTTCTATCAACCATCAGATTCACCTCCCGATGTGACCACAAACTGGGGAGTAAACTTCATTCCCCAGCCATACCGTAATCATCTGAGGAGACTTTAATTATTGAGCAGTCAATTAGGATAATTATAGTTTTGTTAGTGATGGGTGTGACACAACATCCTGTAAAACATTAATAAATGCCTTCACTGAAAGCTATTTATAACTGACAGTCCAAAACTCCATTCGTGATGGACATATATAATGGCAACAAATAGACCGACATATTAAAGGATGTTCACATGGAAGCTGGTACCAGTGACAATTAAGCAGTTGCAATCACAATTATTACCGAAATACAGAGGGCAACTAAAACAAGTAGAAAGATTTATAAACTGGATAAAGAAGCAGCAAGGAAATTGAAACTTTTAGTTATATGGAACAGATTATGAAGGGTAGGACAAATGGTCACAGGTTTGTTTGACCCATGGGAGACGCTGAAGAAACTGAACTTGCAGACACTTGAAGATAGACGCAAACTATTTTGTGAAAGTCTTCTTACAAAATTTCAAGAACCAGCTTTAAATGGTGATTCTAGGAATATACTATGACCCCTTACATTTTGCTACCATAGGGATTACAAAGACAAGATTAGACTAATTATAGTGCACACAGAGGTGTTTAAGGAATCACTCACTGTGCACTCCTTAAGTAAATGGAGTGAGAAAAAGCCCTAATAACTCGTACAATGGTATGTACCTTTTTGCCATGCACTTCACAGTGGTTTTCAGGCTATAGATATACAGGGCATTCAGAAATTCCCATTACAAACTTGTAGAGGACTTGAAATAGGAACCCATGCCTGGAAATGTTATCCAATGATGCTACAGAGCATCAAAGTTATAGACATTGGCACTTGTAAATGTTTGTATATACAGGACAATTCTGTGATGATGTTACAAACTTTCAAGGCTGATGGAGACAAGAAATGTATCAATTTGAGATAAGGCTCTCTAGTTTGGAAATGAATGAGTCAAAAGTTACAAGTGAATTTTCTTTATGTTACCTCTTGACAGTGGAATACATGTACCAGTACTGCTAAGATTGTAGGTTATGCAACTTTCAGAGATATAATATGGACCAAAACAAGAAAAAGTATATAATAAACAGGGACTCTAAAAGGCGTACCCAAGGATCTATGAGCACTTGTTTATCTTCACTAGTGTTTATCTTCACTAGTGTGAAACACACCTCCTCTATTGAAGAAATGCTCACAGTTTTTAAGGTATACATTTTAGAGCCTATGTTTACTAGACATTTTGTCTTCTTTGGTTCACACTACCACATCTGAAAGTTTCCTACCCTACAATCTTAACAACAACAGTACTGATACATGTATTCCACTGCCAAAGGTATCAGAATGTTTTTTTAAAAAGGCTGTTCTCATCTTATAAAATTTGGTTCTTGAATTGTTTACTGTCCTGTTTCTTGGCACTGGACTTTGAATATTTAGACAGCATTGGTGTAAATTTTCTAACCATGTGCCTAAGTGACACATGCCCAATCAAACCCCTATTCTTGTCACTTCTCAATTACCCATAAAAGGGAATAAAGAAGACTGTCTACTTTTATTAAAAAGCAGGTTGTAATTCATGCTGAATTTATCATGCTTTCACTTCAGAGAAACTCTTGCTATTATGTCTTAATTTCATTTTCACAGTTACAGTTGATTTCGCCACTGCATTCAGATTTAAGGAGGTCGCCATAGGGAGTAGACTGTTCTTTCTACAAAATTTGAAACTAATGTTAATCCACAATTATTACACTTTTGTCTGGTGATTGCATACATTGCGTTCGCCACCCAACCCACTTGGTAAGCTCACCCAGACACAATTCTAGCAGCTGCCCACTATAGACGGACTGAATTTTTAATTTTGTTTGAACTAATATAGAACAGATATTAATCCACAAATATTAATTTCCTCACAAAATGTTGCTCACTTCAATGCATGATTACACGCACCCGTGATCGACGCTGCAGGCTCACTCGTAGTAGAATGACTCATTTGCGTCTGCCTAATCATACATTAAACTGGGATAATAGAGCATCCCCACACCATCTCTGCTGCTCTGGTTTGGCACAGATAAGTAAGGGCCAGAATTGAAATATAGGACAGTACCAGTTTTTCAACCTTTACATGGTTCAAAAAATAATACATTTTTGCTGTTAATATACAGCTACTCATTTACTTAAGTAGCTTGCATTTTGGCTGAATCTACATTTTTTTGTTAACTCAAGCATATATCTACAGAAATATATTACCTAGAGCAATACATCAACAAAAATAATCAGTTTTTGAAAATATAGCTTAATTGGACACACAAAAAATCTACTTCCCAAGTGGCAGCAGGAGAACACACATACAAAGGTGTTAAAGTTTGCAAGCTTTTGGAATCATTGGCTCCTTATAGCAGAAGGGTTGAAGGGGAAGGAAAAGGACTGGTGAGGTTTGGGAAAAGTGTAGAGTTTAGAGAAGTCACCCAGAACCCTGGATCAGAGGAGACTTACCAGATAGGATGAGAAGGAAAGACTGATTCAAAGCAAGTTATATGTGATGGGACAGTCTGGAATGTTAAAGATGGTGGGAGTGGCGAAAAGGAAAAGCAGAGGGTGGTAAAAGATAGAAAAAAAACAGAAGAAAAGCAAGGAAAAAGACGGGAAAATTGGAAAACTTCCTAAAAAAATAAAGAGAACAGTCAAAGGGTTAACAAAAGGTAATGAGTGGATGAGAATTTCTCACAAGAAAAGTTGCCTTTGTGACACAAAAAGTTATGATCGGGAAAAAAATTCAATCGGGAAGGCGTGAAAATGGACAAAATTTTAAAAACTGGGCAGACAGAAAGATGAAGTAATTTGGAGAAAATGTAATCTACTGTGTTTAGCAAATAAAGTAATGTAGCAAATGGCAGTGAAAGTTGATCGGGGTGGTTTGGTGAAAAACAAATGCTCAAAAAGAGAAAGAATCACATTTAAGCAAAGTAAGTGGAGGATGGGAAAGAAAATGGCTGTCAAATATGCAAATAAATTGGCAAACGACGATCTGCAGAATGCCCTCCATTGTAGTGAACCATAAACAGATTGTTAGGTGCAAATTCGTAAATAACAACAGATCCATCTACATGCACAGAAATCAGTACTAGAAAAGATGTAGGAGTAAGATGTTACTTAATATAGGTGGTACAGATAGATAAACAAGTGAACTAGCACACTTGGTAGAAAACATATGACAGTTTGAAAAAGATAGACAACAAAGACTGACAAAAGGGTTACACAAGAAGGATGCATCCGGTAATACATCTATGAGAATAATCAATTTTTTTAAAATATAATGTAATTGGATGGACAAAAAATCTATTCACCACGTGGTGGCAGGAGAACAAACATACAAAGGTATTAAAGTTTGCAAGCTTTTGGAGCCAGTGGCTCTTTCTTCTAGCAAATGGGTTGAAGGAAAAGGACTGGTGAGGTTTAGGAAAAGGGGTAGAGCTCAGAAAAGTCTCCCAGAACGCAGAGTCAGGGGAGAGTTATGAATGGGATGAGAAGGAAGGATTGAAAAGTAAATTCCTTTCTAATGGCCACATTTAAGTCATCAACACATCAATATCTGCAGTGCAAAGATGTGTGGATCCGAGATTGATTGCCATTATCTGTACTTGTATCTGAAGATAGAACTAGTTGTGGCTTTTGGCTGGAGGCAACACATGTACAGCTATGGGTTGATTAACCAGGCACAAGACAAATTTTCCTTCAGAGTATCTACCAGTGAGTTCTCCTCCATCAAGAAACAACACCTAGTACACAGTCAGCTACGAGGCTGTCAACAGTAAAGAAGATGTTTCACAGCATGTTCCTTAAATTTTCTAAAAGCCTGCAGCTTAACAGCCTTGCTTTATGCACCTAAAATTCTACATGCATTAACAGGCGATGTACCTTTTTGTGTTTAGAAGTCCTTCTGACCAAAGAAGTCAAAATTAAAGCCATTTCAGTTTCACAGTCAGGTCATCCTTTGTCTGTCTTTAATTCAGGACAGTCTTCAGGATTCCACTGCAGATTGTCAAATGTATATGCCATCATTATACTGCTGCATATTTACATCAAAATCTATGCACCCACTGGAGCAAACCTGTGTGGTCGCAGTTAGTTTTCCTGTGTATTCAGTTCACTGGCCTCATTGGACTGATGATCCTTGATTCCTGATTGTGTGCCCTACTTTGGTAACCTGGTGGTAGTGCCTGTTTATGGAGTTCTTCCAACACCCAGTATTATTGTGAAGCAAATTGCTTTCATTGTTGTTAGACTTGCCGAACTTTCTCACTCGGCACATTTTCACAAGAAGGCAGCATTTGGCAATCACAAGAGCTTTTCTCGCAAACTTTGCCTGTTCTGCTTCGTCTTTCTACAGTAGCTTTTTTTGTTGTAGTTATTCTGGGTTTGAGAATTATTTTTGGCAGAATGCCCAACTTTAGGAAACCTATTGTGTCAGTTGCAGATAAAGTTCATCTACATCACTATCAAGAACAGTTTTTAACTTTTCCTGTATACTGATTGGATGTTTTACTTTCAGTACATTTTGTATGTCGGTGGGAGACATTTCCTGTTCCTAGTATTTGGTGTTATTGAGGTATTTCTCAAAGTAAGGATGCAAACTGCCTTGCTTACTGTTATATGTAGCTTGATTGAACAGTTCTTTGTGTATGCATTTGTGAAAAGGTGGAATCACATTTCCAGCTGTATGGCTTGGTAACAAAGCACCCACTACCATACTTCCTGCCCTTACCCTGCCTAAGGCATCAGCTTCATTCTTACTGCAGGTGTGATTTGACTTTTTTCTGCATGATGACAAGGAAGTAGTTCTGAAATGATGATAGATTAAGGGTAGGAGGGGGTAGCACAGCTCTATTGAAATAAGTCAACTACAGATTATATGAAACAGGTGTAATTTGAAAAAGGAAAGACAGCAATTACATCAGCAATGGAATTCATACTAGAAAAATATACACTGAAATCTGTGGCAAAGGTGCCATGATGCAAGACAGAATACAGGATTGAGAAATAATGCTAGATCAGTCAAAACAAGCTGTACACATAAATTATTAAAGAACACTTAACAAAAGGTAGAAATAGAAGACATAATTGAGGGCAAGCAATAGAGAGTGAGACTAATGATGGCACATGGCAGCAGCACAATGTTGTATATCTTTTTGACGGCATGGAGGCATTGATGATCCACTGGCAGTTACCAGTAACCATTGTAATTCCAGATAGCCAGTTTGTCACAACTAGTAATTAACTAGCCTATGGATTGATTATCAGAATAGTTGGTAACATCACAATGACCCCTGGTGCCACTAGCATTCAGTTATCTATGGCCACATGGCACCTAAATAGGAGCGTGTGGTTTGGAGATTGATTGTGCCAGCCATAGAACACATCTAGACTGCAGAAGAAATTGGCTCCAAATAAGGCTGAGCTCTTACTTAACACCTTGGTTTCAGTGAAAAATCGTTGACTATGCCAAGATTCTACTTTTTATAGCCAACATAACAGTGCTCATTTTCACAGGACGGCACAGGCTACAAAGTTAAGTTAGATTCACTAGCAATGACTTCCTCATGCTTCTCTGGCACCATCAATGCATCCATGGGCAAAGGGCCATTCAGACTACACACAATGAAAAACACCATCTTGGTGAACATTAAAGGGTTCCCTTGGAACAGAAAACACTATCATGGCGAAAATTATCAACTCTTTAATTTATAGGAAACACAAGCCGTAAAACTTGACAATACTACTGTAAGGTGGTATCATCCATGTCTGTTTAGTATCACTCATCCAAACCCAGCAAAACGCACACACACAAGCTAGATTTGGCAATAGTTTGCCACTACAGAGAGGGGGCAGGGAGATTGTTAAGAAAGCAATCTCAGAGTCATCGCATGGGGTACATTTTTCTTATGTTCTAGCGACCAAAAGTGTAAAATCGCCTTGTATATCTCCTTCTGCAATCTTGACATTTCACATGTCATTCCAACTACTGCAAATGAAGTCACTAAATGGCTTTCTGAAGACAACAGGTTGGATATGCAGTCATCCTGGTGTGAATGTAAAAAAATTTCCTTTGCCTAAGCGTGTTTACTTCCATTGTGTGGGCAGGGAAAGAAGGATCTGTCCAATGGGATAATACATTTTATGTATTTCACTATTTCTCAGCATATTAGCACTGCTTGGACTATGATTTATTGTATTGCAGTTTTGTCTACTTACGATAGACGCACTGTCCTCATTGAAGACAGATGTGCCTGCATCTAATAACTAAGTTGTTCCTTACTTCTGTTTTTTCTTGATACATAGTACTAATTTCTTTTTGGAAAAAGTCAGCACATTCATTGTGATTAACTCAAATTTTATTCATTTGTTTATCCATTACTTCAGACACATACAATGAGTACTTACTTACATGTCTGTTCAGGAGGAGGTGGTCCATCTAACCTTAACAATAAAGAATGCTTTCCCCACACATGAGGAGTTGTTGAGTTCTCAGTTTGTGTGTGTTATTTATAGTTTTGTTTACATGCCTTACACTATTGTGTGGTCTACTCTAGCTGTAATTTTTTATTTCATTTCATTATCAACCAACAGACCATAAATAGAAGAAAATTTAACTAAAACATGACTGGAAATGACCATTACAGTAAAGGCATGGTTGTATATTGCCTCTGTAAATACAATTCACAAGAAAATGGGGAAAAAAATTGAAACTTTGATTTTCTGGGGTACATTTTACAACCCTGCATTGGAAATACTGAACATTTAAAAAAATTGTTTCATTTAATAGTAAGGGCATGACAGTTTAGAGAAACTTGTGCTGGAACGCTGTATCCAAATGGCCCATGTAGTGAAGCAGTTGTTAAAGTCATCAGTATTGTGGTGCACATTATTTTTGGTAACTGGACGGTAAAGTTTGCAGTTTCTCACAGTTTGGCAATGGCTACTCATGCAAGGCAGCAGTTGGTGTTCTATAACATGTTTCTGTATGCCACATGCCAACCCCTCTACAGATAATTGGTTGCCTTTCCTTTATTTTACCCATTTTTCCATCCAGGAATTTCCATTATTGTTATACGTTGCTGATTTGGCTGCCTTCCAACCCATTCGCCTTTACCTTTTTTTTTTACTGTATTTCTTTACTTTCCTATAACCCAGTTGTCCATTCTTCATCCCTTACTATGTCTATACTTTCCTTTTCCTCTACCACCCTCCGTTTTATAACCTGAATGCCCACTGATGTGATGGCTCCCCAGGTTAATAAGTGCTACAATTACTCATTCTCACAACTACTGCCGCTTCTTGAAATTTAATTCCAGGGCTTTCTCCACTACCACTTCAGGCTGCCCACCTTGACTGTTAGCTGATCATGCACGATTTGTTACTGTTGCACTTGTCAATTTTCCATCGAGCATATCTATTTATGAATGCCGCTGTTACTTCCTGCTTCTTCAAAACATTTTCTGACCTTACACTTCCTACATAGCTTTATATACTGTGCCTATTATTTATTTCTGTTATAACACTTCAGCCATACGTTTTCAGTCATATTTCAGCTTTTCCCAAGTCACACTTAGCCCCCAACTATGGTACCATGAACCCCTTCTTATTCTACCAATGCCAATTCCTAAAACTCTCCTTTTCCCTAGTGAAACTGAGCACACACCCCCTTTTTGAAATCTGGTCTGGCACATGTTATCACACACAATGGGCTTAAATTGGCATCTCTGGCTGTCACTTATCCTACTGCAGGAATACATTTCTCCAATTCCATCAGTCTGTCACCCTCATCAATCTGGTCCTTCATAATCATACACTTGAAGCTTAAACTGTGCTTGACAGTCTTACTCATTTCACAAAATCATTTTACTCTGTGACTATAACTTCATAATTTTTATTACTGCAACAGACTCTTGCCCTTCTACATTTGGAACAGTATTCTCATCATCATCTGAGGAAGCTGTCCCAGCTACTCTTGTCCTGTGCCCTCATGGGATTATCTACAGCCAAGAAATAGCCTACCCCTCTGATGCAACCTCCATCAATCCCTTACTGAACCGACCATGCCTGCTGACTTTAATCTGCCTTCCATATTCCCAAAACTTCCTTCCACCCTCCATGAAACACACTGCTCCTACACATACAACCTGTATCACTGTTGTCAGCCTTTCTGCCACACCTCTGACCCCTTCAGACGTCTCGGTATATTCTCAAGACCTCATCTTCAGTATAAAACAATTCAATTATGTTGGGTTAATAAATGACGTTTCCTTTATTTGTTCCTCACAATGGAAACACACATTCGCCACACATCACACTAACAGCAGCCAACCGAAACCTCACATAGAACCTTGTTTAAAGCACTTTTATCGTACCCCCAACTATGATCCTCCTCCTGTTCAACCCAGCCATCCCTTGGTTATCTTTCAGGAGTTCCTCTCTTCTAACCTGGCCTCATCTTTCTTTCCTAAATCTCTCCCCAGTGAGTTCAACAGCACTCCTAATGAAACATACAGCCATCCATAACTCTAAAACCAATCCAGACATTGTCATCCTTCCTGCACACAAAGACTCCAACACAGTGGTCATGAATCATACAGACTAGTGGCTGAGAGTCTCCACCAACTTTCAGACACCTCTGCATACATACCTTACCACCATAATCCCTTCTCAGAAGTCTTGACAGTGTTGTGCAACACTTCAAGGCCCCAGGTCGATTTCAAAATCTGACACCTAAACCCATCTCCTTCCTTGCACCAGCAACCCCCTCACACCACCACCTTTTCCCTACTCCCCAAACCCAACCCTACAGGTCTCCGCACTGCTTGTACCATTGTGACTAGGTACAATGCTGCCACTTTGTTGACAAAGGCCTCCAAACCATTGTCCCTAACATCTGATCCTACATTCTGGACTCTGCTCACTTCCTTCAATGCCCTTCCACACTTCTTGTCGCATTACCACGAGACTCCTTGTTGGTCACTGTGGATGTGATATGCTTATACACCAACATTCCCCATGCCACTATCTTATCCAATATCATCCCAATACCAAACCTACCACCTCTTTCGTAATCCTCCTAGCCAACCATATCCTGACCTCCAATTATTTCACTTCTGAGGCCAATTTTATATACAAATTATTGTACTGCCATGGGTACTCCCAAGGCACCACCCTATGTCAACTTATTTATGGGCCATACAGACGAATCCTTCCGATCCAGTCAACACCAAAACCTCTTGCCTGGTTCAGATTCTTTTATAACATTTTCATGATCCAGTTTCAGGCAGACACAACCTTTGCTCTTTCCTCCATAACCTGAACACCTACTCACAAATCTGCTTCAATGGCTCCACAAATGTGTGTATTCATATCAAGCATACCTACCACCAACAGTAACTCTACTCTTGACAGCTGTCACCCATTCCATGTCAAAAAGTCTCTTCCAAGCAGCCTCACCAACAGTGGATACCGCATGTGCAGTGGAGAGCAGGAGATGTCAAAATATAACGATAACTTTACCAGAGCTTTCACCGACAGGCAATATCCTATCCAGCTCATCCATAAATATATCTTCCATGCCACCACCTCCTGCCACTAGTAAGACTATTAAACAGCCACTGACCAACACTCCTCTAACCATACTGTCCAACGTTGGCCTTCAACAACGTTCTTCAACAGGGCTTTGACTACCACTTGTCTTGGCCTGAGGTGGGAGATATCATACCCACATCACCCAAAATAGTGTTCCCAATGCCCACCCAACCTACAGAATATCCTCGTCCATTCCTACTCCAACACTGCACCCCATGGGCCACCCCTGTGGTCAATCCAGGTGAAAGACCTATCCCATATCCAAACAGGACCTCCTACCACAGTCCAGTCGTGTATCTCCTACACAATAAAAGGCTGGTTCACATGTGACAAGAGCCATGTTGTAAATCAGCTGTGCTGCAATTACTACACAGCATACCATACAAGCTTGACAAGTAACCAACGTCCACTTGAATGAATGGCCACCAGCAGATTGTGGCACAACTGCAAACTTGACCATCTGGTTGAACATGCTGTGGACCACAACATTAACGACAAACTGCTATCACACAAGTCATTTTTACACTCCCTTACAACCAAGTATCTCTGAACTACACAGGGGGGGAATGGTCTTTCCAGCATATCCTACACTCTCACAATGCTCCTGGACTAAAGCACTGCTAACTTGTTTGCTCCTTACCTTTCCTGTACCACCTCCTGTCACACCACTCCTTCCCCATCTACATTGTATACTGCCTACTGTCCCCACTCTCGCGATGTCGCCGCCCCTCCCCCCTTTTTCTTCCACTACTCTCCCCACATTCTGAATTTTCGTCTTGTTGTGTAACTGCCAAGTCATCTGGCAAAAGACCTGCCTCATATGACCCTGCAACCCCCTCCCCATCTTCAGACGCTCAGAAAACTGCTTTCAATAATTGATATTCAACAATCAATCTCACCGTCACTGCAAGCATGTACATTTGGTCATTTGATTGTGTGTACTCCTACTAGAAAAAGAGCAAAAGCTAGAGTTAATTGTTTTTTATTACGTGTGTGTGCACCACACACCAGTCCTATATAGGTAAGTATTTGCCTTTCCCTTATTTTATGTACTATTTTTATTTTATTTATTACAGTAATTTGGTTGTTCTGCCTTGTTACACTTCCAGTACACATGCATAATATTTTAACAAATTGTAGTTATTAGATCCTGGTCTAGGGGTATCGTCTTTGATTCATAATAAAAACGTCTTCGGTCCCGGGTTCGATCCCCGCCACTGCCTAAATTTTGATAAATAATCAGCATTGGCGGCCGAAGACTTCCGGCATAAGAAGTCAGCCTCATTCTGCCAACGGCCTTGTCAAAGAGGGCGGAGGAGCGGATAGAGGTTCTTGTCCTAGGGGTGGGAAATTGAGCCTAAAGGTGGAAGAATCAGCAATGATCAACGACGTGAGGATGCAGAAGGCAATGGAAACCACTGCATTAAAGATACATAACGTGTATCCACAGGACATGTGGCCTGCAATTGAAGTGTCATTATGATCTCTCCATTGGCAAAAGATTCCGGAATAGTCCCCCATTCGGATCTCCGGGAGGGGACTGCCAAGGGGGAGGTTACCATGAGAAAAAGATTGAATAATCAACGAAAGGATAACGTTCTACGAGTCGGGGCGTGGAATGTCAGAAGCTTGAACGTGGTATGGAAACTAGAAATCTGAAAAGGGAAATGCAAAGGCTCAATCTAGATACAGTAGGGGTCAGTGAAGTGAAGTGGAAGGAAGACAAGGATTTCAGGTCAGATGAGTATCGGGTAATATCAACAGCAGCAGAAAATGGTATAACAGGTGTAGGATTCGTTATGAATAGGAAGGTAGGGCAGAGGGTGTGTTTCTGTGAACAGTTCAGTGACCGGGTTGTTCTAATCAGAATCGACAGCAGACCAACACCGACAACGATAGTTCAGGTATACATGCCAACGTCGCAAGCTGAAGATGAACAGATAGAGAAAGTGTATGAGGATATTGAAAGGGTAATGCAGTATGTAAAGGGGGACGAAAATCTAATAGTCATGGGCGACTGGAATGCAGTTGTAGGGGAAGGAGTAGAGGAAAATGTTACAGGAGAATATGGGCTTGGGACAAGGAATGAAAGAGGAGAAAGACTAATTGAGTTCTGTAACAAGTTTCAGCTAGTAATAGCGAATACCCTGTTCAAGAATTACAAGAGGAGGAGTTATACTTGGAAAAGGCCGGGAGATACGGGAAGATTTCAATTAGATTACATCATGGTCAGACAGAGATTCCGAAATCAGATACTGGATTGTAAGGCGTACCCAGGAGCAGATATAGACTCAGATCACAATATAGTAGTGATGATGAGTAGGCTGAAGTTCAAGACATTAGTCAGGTAGAATCAATACGCAAAGAAGTGGGATACGGAAGTACTAAGGAATGACGAGATACGTTTGAAGTTCTCTAACGCTATAGATACAGCAATAAGGAATAGCGCAGTAGGCAGTACAGTTGAAGGAGGAGGATATTGGTGTTTAACGTCCCGTCGACAACGAGGTCATTAGAGACGGAGCGCAAGCACGGGCGAGGGAAGGATGGGGAAGGAAATCGGCTGTGCCCTTTCAAAGGAACCATCCCGGCATTTGCCTGTAGCGATTTAGGGAAATCACGGAAAACCTAAATCAGGATGGCCGGAGACGGGATTGAACCGTCGTCCTCCCTAATGCGAGTCCAGTGTGCTAACCACTGCGCCACCTCGCTCGGTAGTACAGTTGAAGAGGAATGGACATCTCTAAAAAGAGCCATCACAGAAGTTGGGAAAGAAAACATAGGTACAAAGAAGGTAGCTGCGAAGAAACCATGGGTATCAGAAGAAATACTTCAGTTGATTGATGAAAGGAGGAAGTACAAACATGTTCCGGGAAAATCAGGAATACAGAAATACAAGTCACTGAGGAATGAAATAAATAGGAAGTGCAGGGAAGCTAAGATGAAATGGCTGCAGGAAAAATGTGAAGACATCGAAAAAGATATGATTGTCGGAAGGACAGACTGAGCATACAGGAAAGTCAAAACAACCTTTAGTGACATTAAAAGCAACGGTGGTAACATTAAGAGTGCAACGGGAATTCCACTGTTAAATGCAGAGGAGAGAGCAGATAGGTGGAAAGGTCTGATGTGATAGAAGAAGAAACAAGAGTCGATTTAGAAGAGATAGGGGATCCAGTATTAGAATCGGAATTTAAAAGAGCTTTGGAGGACTTATGGTCAAATAAGGCAGAAGGGATAGATAACATTCCATCGTAATTTCTAAAATCATTGGGGGAAGTGGCAACAAAACGACTATTCACGTTGGTGTGTAGAATATATGAGTCTGGCGACATACCATCTGACTTTCGGAAAAGCATCATCCACACAATTCCGAAGACGGCAAGAGCTGACAAGTGCGAGGAATATCGCACAATCAGCTTAACAGCTCATGCATCGAAGCTGCTTACAAGAATAACATACAGAAGAATGGAAAAGAAAATTGATCATGCGCTAGGTGACGATCAGTTTGGCTTTAGGAAAAGTAAAGGGACGAGAGAGGCAATTCTGACGTTACGGCTAATAATGGAAGGCAGGCTAAAGAAAAATCAAGACACGTTCATAGGATTTGTCAACCTGGAAAAAGCGTTCGACAATATAAAATGGTGCAAGCTGTTCGAGATTCTGTAGGAGTAAGCTATAGGGAGAGACGGGTCATATACAATATGTACAACAACCAAGAGGGAATAATAAGAGTGGACGATCAAGAATGAAGTGCTCGTATTAAGAAGGGTGTAAGACAAGGCTGTAGCCTTTCGCCCCTACTCTTCAATCTGTACATCGAGGAAGCAATGATGGAAATAAAAAAAGTTCAGGAGTGGAATTAAAATACACAAGGTGAAAGGATATCAATGATACGATTCGCTGATGACATTGCTATCCTGAGTGAAAGTGAAGAAGAATTAAATGATCTGCTGAACGGAATGAACAGTCTAATGAGTACACAGTATGGTTTGAGAGTAAATCGGAGAAAGACGAAGGTAATGAGAAGTAGTAGAAATGAGAACAGCGAGAAACTTAACATCAGGATTGATGGTCACAAAGTCAATGAAGTTAAGGAATTCTGCTACCTAGGCAGTAAAATAACCGATGACGGACAGAGCAAGGAGGACATCAAAAGCAGACTCACTATGGCAAAAAAGCCATTTCTGGCCAAGAGAAGTCTACTAATATCAAATACCGGCCTTAATTTGAGGAAGAAATTTCTGAGGATGTACGTCTGGAGTACAGCATTGTAGTGAAACATGGACTGTGGGAAAACCGGAACAGAAGAGAATCGAAGCATTTGAGATGTGATGCTATAGACGAATGTTGAAAATTAGCTGGACTGATAAGGTAAGGAATGAGGAGGTTCTACGCAGAATCGGAGAGGAAAGGAATATGTGGAAAACACTGATAAGGAGAAGGGACAGGATGATAGGACATCTGCTAAGACATGAGGGAATGACTTCCATGGTACTAGAGGGGGCTGTAGAGGGCAAAAACTGTAGAGGAAGACGGAGATTGGAATACGTCAAGCAAATAATTGAGGACATAGGTTGCAAGTGCTACTCTGAGATGAAGAGGTTAGCACAGGAAAGGAATTCGTGGCGGGCCGCATCAAACCAGTCAGTAGACTGATGACACAAAAAAAAGTTATTAGGATTGAAATACTTTGAGCAATATTTTATCACTGACAGTGAAGAAGTATAATTATATGATTGCAATTTTATACGATTTTTTTATGATTTTTGTGGATCTGTGTGTCGGCATTTGACATTCCATCAACATTAAGGAAATTCTCTTGAAAATTAAAGTCAGTCTGGGCAGCCCACAATTTATTGAAAATAGCTGGTTACTAGATTCATGTTCAGGGAATGAAGGCACTTAACTCAATAGCACATTCGGTATATTCTTGGGAATCTGAAGTTTGGAGAGTAATTATTGTTGTTGTTGTTGTCTTCAGTCCTGAGACTGGTTTGACGCAGCTCTCCATGCTACTCTATCCTGTGCAAGCTTCTTTATCTCCCAGTACTTACTGCAACCTACATCCTTCTGAATCTGCTTAGTGTATTCATCTCTTGGTCTCCCTCTACAATTTTTGGAGAGTAATAAGTAATCAAAATACAATATACTACCGCTGATGATTTCTTGGAGGGAGGCAGAGAGAGGGAGCGAGAGACCCCCCCCCCCCCCCCCACACACACACACACACACACACACACACACAAACAAACAAACAAACAAACAAACAAACAAATGTGCTCTGCAATTTTAAGTCAGTAGGCACAAAAACAATGCCAGAATTTTGAACAATTGAGCAAAAATGCTCATAATGATTTCTCTTGGAAATGCTCATAATGATTTCTCTTTTACCAGGAAGAAAATTCACAACTTTACATTCAGAGTCATTAACATATATTTACAGCACTTTACTTCTCATTGGTATAACTTTTTCAGTTTGGTCAATAATCTATTTACAGCACTTTCAATATGCACATAGGTACATTACATATATTTTGCAAAAAAAAAAAAAGCATCTGAGGAAATTCAATTTATTTCCTTACAGTTATTGACTGAGTTGAGTGGATGCAATGAACAAAAAGTGAGAAGATACAAATATTTTGTTCACTAACTTAATGTTAAGTTGGGAGTATCTGCAACATTATTACCAATAACCTGGAGTGTAAAATGAGGATAGTAAGTCTGAAGATAATTTATACACTGTCACTTTTAGAAGTTTTAGTAAATGGTAACAGATGTAAATTGTCCATATTTCACTATCAGTCTTGATTTATTTGAAATTATGATCTAATAATTTACGAAGGATACATGGTATGTCAACTACAGTGGCTCCACTTTAAGGGAGATGAGATAGCCACACTTCAAATACATTACTTGTTACTTAAATGGAACACACAACAAGTTTCAATATGTGAATACTGAGAAACAAACAGCACTTAATGCAAAAAAGGAATGCTCTCTGAAAAGTCTACATACTAGTGGATATGACAGAAGCTAAAATTTAAACTCATTCCAAGAATACAGTCAAACATTGTTCTGGTCCCATTCCAAGTTATCTTTGTAGAATATTATTAGGAAAAATGATGAACAAGAACTATTTGGTAACTTCAGTGAAACTATGACTTCTTATAACACACTGTAAAATGAGAATGAGAAGTGCTGTTATTGTTTAAATGGTGAATAATACAAACAAATGCTCCACTGGTCAACAACCTACTAGAATAATTAAATTTGTACATGTCTTCTTCAGTAACTGAGATAAATACTTAATATGTTCTGCCTACAATAATACTGCAAAATATTACTAAATTAATGTTATCACTTTACACATTAATCAATAAAGGGAATCACACTTTCATGTAACGATTGACGCATTTGACAATTGCACATGAGTAACATTTTATAATACACTATATACATAATGGCTTATTTTATATAAAGAGCTTGTCATATTAAGGCACCAACAATTTTAGATGAAATGACATACTAGGTGGATTCCAGTACTGTTCCACAAACAAATATTTACTTCTTATTTGCAACTTGCATATATATATATTGACAATCTCAAGCAATTTTCTCACAAGTTTGTTTTAGAAGAATGCTTTGCTCCACATGGTACAGTCTGATAAATTACTAAACTGTCAATCCAAAAATAAATATATGAACAGTATTCCATCCTCTTTACAAAAATTATTGATGAAATTATTTATACACTGATGAGTTACATGTATCCATTACTTCCCTTGTATGGGCAAATGTAATAACTCCCATCAATAAACACTTAGTATTAAAATAAAGTATCAAATTCACATTGTTTCTGACTATATGATTACTTTGGCTAATGTTACACATCATTCTGACTTTGCATCACTGTTTCACCCAGTGATCCACAGAGTAACTTTCTCGTATCTTTAAAGTGATTCATACCATCGACATGACAAGCACAGTTCACGCCTTTCAGGCACTGCTGATCCTAAACAGTAAATTAATGCACATTAGATATTTTGTGCGTATATTGTAACAAGGAGATTAATGAATGTAAACAGTCTTTTCCTACCTTTCTTGAACTCTGCATAATTTGGTTCATTTTATGTGGAAATAATTTAAATATCATTAAACAGTACAACAATACATATAAGGATAGATTTTTTGTGGATAAAAAGCTGCTTAAAATTACTAAAAAAAAAAGGCAAAACTTCAAGGTAACTACTTACAATGAGATACAACAATGTCTGTACTGTAAAACCTGTCAGATGTTTTTAAACAATTGTGATGTTACTGCATCCTTTTCTGATAGACCTTCATTCCTGCACAAACAGTGAACAATCTACACATATCACAATATATAAGGCATATATCAGTGTGCCAGTTGTTCCAAATGATGACACCAGCAGTCGCCTAAGTCAGCTTATCTTATGATTTTAGGTATTTTGACATGAACACCTTATTTCATAGAGGGCTGCCAACAAAGTAATATAATTAAAATCTAGTGCAGTGTGTCATTCAGTGAAAGACCTATCATTCTAATTATTAAATTACAATAAAATGTATGCAAAACATTTCAATGTTACTCTATATTTCTAATTTTCAGTAAGAGATCTCAATAGGAAAATACAGAAATAAGATGCAAATTTATAGGCAGTTCTATAGCTGGAAGATCTGAGTACTGAAAGTACAACTGACACAATACCTATGCTTTCTGCTGATATATTTGTGTTGAAAAAATTCAATTGAAATTTGTAACTAAATGAGGTGAAAATGCACAAGATGTTTAAATATATCATACTTCTGAAATAACACGACAGGCATTAAAAGTCACTGCATGGCCCACATTTATGTTTTAGTGTGTAAACTGAATTTGAAAATGGCCATTCAATTGCTGTATAGCATGTTCAACTGCTTGGTACCCATCAGTAACCAAACTGTTATATTCTTATACTCCTCATGAAAAATACAGTTTCTGCTGTAACTCTGCCATACAAACAACAAAAATAGCTGCCACTTCACTTCACACTTTACATCTGATTTGGCTAAAGAAAATTTCCAACATGAAGCTACTGTCTTTCTAGTGTGTGGAAAAACCACTCTGTGAAGCGACGTAGCTGTTGTGCAGCTGCATGTGACTCCTCTTGTAACCGCCTATTTTCATCCCGCAGTCTCCGATTTTCATCACGAAGTCTACGTACTTCATCTTCCAATGATAGTCTACGTCTGTGATCCTGCTGAACTGATCTTCCCTGACGACCAGCACTTCCAGTTCTGCGTAAAGGACACAATAAATTCATCTTTATGTCAAATGTATTTGATAAAGGAATAAAAGGAAAATTTTAATATGACATCAAATAATGGAAAATTCAGGATGGAATAACAACAATATGGGAAGGGTGGACTGCTACTCACCATAGAGGATTGAGTCACAGACAGGCACAATGAAAAATAATGCTAGAAATATTCAGCTTTCAGACAAACTAGTCCTGATGAGGGATTTAATCCAGCAGCTGAATATTTTTAGCATTCTTTTTCATTATGCCTGTCTATGGCTTAATGCCACCTTTTGTAGTGAGTTTGTCTGTTCTTACCATACTGTTCTTAAAATCTTACTGTATGAAGATTTGTAAATATTACTTGCCCTAAACACAGGATATATTAATAAAAGTATCTATATTAAAAGAACACACTTTCACAACAATGAGACTACTCCTACAAACAATGTGTACTAGCTATGAAAAACCAGTACAACTTAAATATTGCATTAATTACCTATGCATTTTCTGGTTTTAAATGGCAAAATGTAATAGGTTGAACAGAAAAACCCATTTTAGGTCATCATCTAAAAGAGCCCCCAGTAAGGAATGGTGCACAGAGCTCTTACAGCTCTGTCAAAGAATACAGATGAAAATAGAAGAGGCAAAAAAATTTATAGCACAAATGAAATAATTAAAACTTTAATACAAATACTAGCTAGTACACATTGTGGCAGTAAAACAGGTAGTACTGTTAATATACATAAAACACAAGAGCATAAATTTCAAGTGTAGGGGATGATAAAAAAAGAAGACTCTTCCAACTTCTTAGGTGTACATGTAGACAGCAAATTAAATTAGTCTTGCCATATTATGGCTCTGGCAAAAAGATCTAGTTCAGCATTGTTCTTACATGTATAGTTTGTGCAATTACATAGTCACAGTTGCTTTCTTTGGAACTCCCATGCATTGTCGTCTTATGGCGACATCTTTTGGAGTAGCCAGCCCCTAACAAGAACTGCACAGAAGACAGTCCACATTATGGTGTCAATCCAAGACACAATTGAAGGTATCAGTGCCCCAAACTACAGATTTTCACAGTGATGTGATATGTCATATCTTCTCCCTTGTATATCACATCAGTAGGACAACAATACAAGGTAAAAGCAGTACTTACACAGCAACAAAATTAACGTCATCTTTGTGCAGAAATGACTAGCTTACTCCAGTATGAGAAACCAAAATACAAAAGAAAATTGAACAAATACCTCTCGCAGAGATCACGTTATTCCACTGATAATTTTATACTGAGATGTCTCATTGTGTATGCATGAATATGATCTCTTATTTTTTGTTGTAAAATATACGTCTATTTCCTTGTTTCACAGTATTACTTCAGTCACTGAGTACCAACACTAATGTCTCAGACTATCCATCAACATAAATTCTTGTTTTCAAGCACAAAATACAATATTTTTATCAGTATTTACATGTCCACTGATCTAAGTGATAACATGAATCTATCATTCTGCTATTATGTATTCACTATTTTGAGTTTTGTAAATATTCATTATGGTAAATTTTGCAAAAACAGTCTCTTTCCATACTCTAGCAACTCTACTGTTACTGACAAATGGCATTTGTATACACATAAGCAAGGCTACTGGTTTCAGTGTAGTTAGTTTTTATTTTGGCTGGACCAGTATCAGGCGACATGCCCACCTTCAGAGGTCTTGCATAAGATACACAATACATTGTTGTTGTTGTTGTTGTTGTTGTTGTTGTCGTCTTCAGTCCTGAGACCGGTTTGATGCAGCTCTCCATGCTACTCTATCCTGTGCAAGATTCCTTCATCTCCCAGTACTTACTGCAACCTACATCCTTACTGCAACCTACATCCCTCTGAATCTGCTTAGTGTATTCATCTCTTGGTCTCCCTCTAAGATTTTAACCCTCCACACTGTCCTCCAATGCTAAATTTGTGATCCCTTGATGCCTAAGAGCATGTCCTACCAACCAGTTCCTTCTTCTTGCCAAGTTGTGCCACAAATCTTCTTCTCCCCAATGCTATTCAATACCTCCTAATTAGTTATGTGATCTGCCCATCTAATCTTCAGCATTCTTCTGTAGCACCACATTTCCAAAGCTTCTATTCTCTTCTTGTCTAAACTATTTATCGTCCATGTTTCACTCCCATACATGGCTACACTCCATACAAATGCTTTCAGAAACAACTTCCTGACACTTAAATCTATACTCGATGTTAACAAATTTCTCTTCTTCAGAAACGCTCTCCTTGCCATTGCCAGTCTACATTTTATATCCTCTCTACTTCGACCATCCTCAGTTATTTTGCTCCCCAAATAGCAAAACTCCTTTACTACTTTAAGTGTCTCATTTCCTAGTCTAATTCCCTCAGCAACATCCGACTTAATTCGACTACATTCTATTATCCTCATTTTGCTTTTCTTGATGTTCATCTTATATCCTCCTTTCAAGACACTGTCCATTCTGTTCAACTGCTCTTCCAAGTCCTTTGCTGTCTCTGACAGAATTACAAGGTCATCGGCGAACCTCAAAGTTTTTATTTCTTCTCCATGTATTTTAATTCCAACTCCAAATTTTTCTTTTGTTTCCTTTATTCCTAGCTCAATATACAGATTGAATAACATTGGGGAGAGGCTACAACCCTGTCTCACTCCCTTCCCAACCACTGCTTCCCTTTCATGTCCCTCAACTCTTGTAATTGCCATCTGGTTTCTGTACAAATTGTAAATAGCCTTTCGCTCCCTGTATTTTACCCCTGCCACCTTTAGAATTTCAAAGAGATTATTCCAGTCAACATTGTCAAAAGCTTTCTCTAAGTCTACAAATGCTAGAAATGTAGGTTTGCCTTTCCTTAATCTATTTTCTAAGATAAGTCGTAGGGTCAATATTGCCTCACGTGTTCCAACATTTCTACGGAATCCAAACTGATCTTCCCCGAGGCCGGCTTCTACCAGTTTTTCCATTCGGCTGTAAAGAATTCACATTTGTGACTTATTAAACTGATAGTTCGGTAATTTTCACATCTGTCAACACCTGCTTTCTTCGGGACTGGAATTATTATATTCTTCTTTAAGTCTGAGGGTATTTCGCCTGTCTCATACATTTTGCTCACTAGATGGTAGAGTTTTGTCAGAACTCACTCTCCCAAGGCTGTCAGTAGTTCTAATGGAATGTTGTCTACTCCCGGGGCCTGTCTTTCAGTGCTCTGTCAAACTCTTCATGCAGTATCATATATCCCATTTCATCTTCATCTACATCCTCTTCCACTTCCGTAATATTGTCCTCAAATATATCACCCTTGTATAGATCCTCTATATACTCCTTCCACCTTTCTGCTTTCCCTTCTTTGCTTAGAGCTGGGTTTCCATCTGAGCTCTTGATATTCATATTCATACAATACATTAATACATAATAATATATGGTGTGTGTGTGTGTGTGTGTGTGTGTGTGTGTGTGTGTGTGTGTGTGCGCGCGCGCGCGCTCTCAAGCCACATTTCCTTATAAACCTCTGGATCTATTTCAATCAAACTTGGTGCACATATCATTTACTATCTGGAAAGAAACCCAGCGTGATTAAGAAGTACGTACCTTCCATAAGGCTGGGCGTGGGAGCATAAACAGAAGCATAACGTAGTAATGTCAATGAATTTCAACCACATTTTACATATACATAGGGCTCATTATTTGTATAAATATACTGTATGAGTAATACAGTCTTACTTGCCACCCATATACTCGTGGGTGGGGATAAGAAGCCCAGATGTGTAAAAATATTTAATAAAACTCACAACCTGGGAAAAAAATTGATGTTATGCTAAACCACCCATCGCACCACTTTGGCGGGAAGGTGAGGGTGGGGGATGTTTGTGAAAAAGGGTGACAAAAGCATACAGTAACTCAGGGATGCTTGAAGCATTTTCAACATAATTTGTATACAACGAGATTCATTTTTGCATAGAAGTACTGAGAGAATGAGATATCCCTACCACCACTATGGATGGGGATGAGAAGGGGGCGATATGTAAAAATGTTCTTAAATGACCTTGTAGTGTTTCAAGAATTTCCGCATAACCACTTGGCCTTATACCATCTCGAACACACAGCATTTTAAATATAAGTGTGAGAGAGCCTATTTACTGTGCATCACGTGTGTGTGTGTGTGTGTGTGTGTGTGTGTGTGTGCAGGTTTGAAGTTTATCATGAGACAATTTTAGACACAGTGGTCGGACGGCACCGACAAGTGTTTGGCGGTCACGCCATGGAAGCTGTTGTGAAAGAACAAGGAACGTTTATGTATTCAGTGCTGTTCTGTAAATTTGATGATTATAGTGAAAAAAGAACAATGGAGTTGGAAAGAGACTTACTTAATGTTCGTTTAGGGCATGGAGAGGATAAGATGTGTTCAAATGCAGAATGAGAATGGACTTGGGTTTTAAGCCAACCCTTTCTTATTTGTAAATAAACTCTGTTTTTAACCTTTGAACACAAGAAGTGACTTACTTGATAGTGTGTTTATGTGGAGAATGAGTTTTGTAAAAGTTTGATAATCAAATATACGTTGTGAAATGAAGTGAAACTGCTTATGTCTGCTTATTTTTATAAGTAGAAAGAGTCTCGAGAAATTTCTGTTCCTAGCATATATACTTTGGAGAGGAGAAAAGGAGGTTGCAGCAGCAAGCTAACCAGCAAGGAAAGTTGGCTGATGATCTCAAGTAAGTCGTATCGTTAAAGAAGTAGGATTTTGTACTTAAGTTGTCCAAAGCGCTAGAAAATGTTGGTTTTTGTTTCATATATTTAATTCCTTGGAACACGTTTAAAATATGAAATGCAATTTGCCTCTTATTGTGCTGCTCAGTGTGTCAACCAGGTCACGAGAATGTGCACTACAGTGAGTCAACAATTTTGGCGTGTTTCACGACCAGAGGTCAAGCCATACAGTTGAGTACCACAGATAAATTTAACATCCTCTCTGAAGTCTTTTACTGTGTGAAACAGAAAATCAGACAAGTAAATGCAATGTAAATAAAAAATGTGTAAATATGCAAAGCTGCAGGTAAAAGCCTAGTAGACAACAAAACAAGCAGCCTTTTTTTATCTACATAAAAACAATGTGCGAATACATAGAAAGAAGGATCCTTTATTGTATGATTATATGATAGCAGAACAAACACTGGTAGCAGTTACTTCTGTAAAATATGTGGCAGTATGCGTGCGGAACGATTTGAAGTGGAATGATCACATAAAATTAATTGTTGATAAGCTGGGTACCAAGTTGAGATTCATTGGGAGAGTCCTTAGAAAATGTAGTCCATCAACAAAGGAGGTTGCTTACAAAAACTCGTTCGACCTATACTTAAGTATTGCTCATCAGTGTGAGATCCGTACCAGATCACGTTGACTGAGGAGGTAGAGAAGATCCAAAGAAGAGTGGCGTGTTTCGTCACAGGGTTATTTGGTAACCGTGATAGTGTTACGGAGATGTTTAGCAAACTCAAGTGGCAGACTCTGCAAGAGAGGCGCTCTGCATTGCGGTGTAGCTTGCTCGCCAGGTTTCGAGAGGGTGCGTTTCTGGATGAGGTATCGAATATATTGCTTCCCCCTACTTATACCTCCAGAGGAGATCACGAATGTAAAATTAGAGAGATTCGTGCGCGCTCGGAGGCTTTCCGGCAGTCTTTCTTCCCGCAAACCATTCGCGACTGGAACAGGAAAGGGAGGTAATGACAGTGGCACGTAAAGTGCCCTCCGGCAAACACCGTTGGGTGGCTTGCAGAGTATAAATGTAGATGTAGATGTAGAATGTTATTAATCAACTTCATACAGGCTTCAGCACACCATGAATACAAAATGTCTACTGCTATTGTGATCAATGGAACTCATAGAATAAATACTGTAATTTCTCCAAGACGATCCTGTAAGTAAGGCTTATTTTAAACTTAAGCGTCATTTAACTGTGCCGGTCTGCAACTTAATGTTTCTGTTGTTTAATTTTAAACTTAGGTCATTTATCGACAGTCCACATTTTGATAATACAAGGAGAAATCAAATAAACAAAAAGATATGGTTCACATTGATTTTTATCTTCACTAACTTTTTTTGGGTTCTAAGTTTGTCAACTCTGGTATCGCCATCTTTAATTACCACCACCCTCCTCCTAATAGCACAGCTGTGAAATGTTTATCTTTGTTGCCACAAATATTTCACAGTTTCTTCAGAGTATGTTGCAGTTCCTGAGGCTGTGGTTACAGTAGAACCTGAGAATACAACTGGTTTTTTTGCTGAGAACATATCAGATTTCACTTCTATACTGATTTGAGAATGTTAAATTGTTCCAAACATATCATCTGCCTGCCACTCTCTCTTTGGCTGTGTAGAACCAGCAGCTGATACACACACTTTCGTTCCCACTCATACCTTGTGGTGAGCATCGACAACACTGCTGCAGGAAACATGGAAGTATGCCACTGGCCCCTGTCTAGACTTACTGCTTCCTCTAGAAATATGTATCGCTGTTGTGTATTTGTCCAAATTTAAAATTAATTCAAATTGATTCAGCCAAACTGCTGTTTAAACGAGGTAGACGTTCATAAAAAGCCAGAGTACGCAGTATTGATCCCACAGCCGTCAACACAATGTAACTTGCTGCCTGCTCACAACTCCCCTTCCCGCACTCAACCTAGTTCTCAGCCAAGCTGGTGTTCTCGTTGCCCCTCTAACTCTTCCTTCCCAGAGTTTTGTGTTTTAACAGTTGTGAAACATAGACTGCAATATCTTCTAGGGTACATGTCATATGTAGCATCACCAACTAATAAACAAATAAAAGATCACAACTGTAATTCAGTAAAAAGTCTCACTTTCACTCATCCCTTGATCTAGTGACATCTGTTAATACTACCTCTATTATGGGTCTTGCTACTGTAATTTATTTTTGAGATAGCAATTACAGTCAGACCAATATAACTTATTTCATTTTTTAGACATTTCATTCTGGATCAATTTTCTTTCTTGGTTCATGTGTATTCACCATCTCATTCTGAAGCTGATTAAAAGCGTGAACATTTTTAATCATTTTTCTAATAAGTGAACACCAACCAAATTTCTCATTTGCAACCCACTTGTTAAATAATTATGGTATCTCATAACCAAATAAAATATTTACTTGCATTCAGAATCAAACAATGCTTTTTGAAGGACAACACTGTCATCTTACCTTTACTTAAAAAGCACCATAAATGTTTGCATACAGTATCCATACAAATAAGACAACTTTTATTGCAAACCTGTTCAAATACAATTAGAGTCTGTAATATGATAGAATTTAATGCCATGTCCTCCGGTGTTTTACAGTCAGATTTTAAACAGAGCAAGACTGTTGTGGTGAATATTTCATAGTTTCTAACATATCACTTGCACCAGCACCGCACAAGTCAAAGGTCCTGTGACTGACTGAGCAAAGTCAACACTGTATTGAACACTTCAGTGTATCATGAAATCTTGAATCTGTCTAAGAACAAATATCACTTGCCCTACCCACCCTTCTGGATTCTTCAAAATAAATCTGCACTTGATTTCAATAGCCAGTAAGACGACACTATTTACCAATGTAAAAATGTTGCCTCAGCAGCAATAGTTTAATACTTGAATATAAGAGGACACTGTAGTTTTCGAATGATGAATCTGGGAAAAAGTCGCATTTTATAATTGAATAAATACAGGATAAGTTTGTAATATGTAGAAGATCAAATTAGAAGTTCCTCCTCCAGCAAACAAAGATGAAAAAGTGGAAAGGATAAGTAGAACAGAGCAATACACAGGAAGTAAGTCAGCATGAAGTAAACTTACTGTTTACATTGAGAGACAGAACACAGACACTAATGAGCAGCTATGTGAAAAAGAAAGTGCCATACATGAACTGAAAGAAATATACCATCAATCACTAACTGATGTAGAAAAACTATGTAAAGAATGCCATAACAAGAATCTGAATTGCACCACTCCTGTAAATTAAGACAGAATAATCACAGTTTTAAACAGGACTCAAAAGTTTTACATTGTATAATTTAATTATAATAATGTACTACATGCTTCAGTGAGTTAAAATGGCAGCCAGCAACCATCAGTCACAGCTATTTTTCGAGCTTCATGTGTGTCATATGGAAGGAAAGTTAGAGTGAAATACTGAGGGATTTGGTAATATATGATGTGACTGAGCAAATGAAAAAAAAAAATAGTTTCTTGGTAAGCATTTTACTTTCAGTAAAACAATTAAGAACCAACATTTTAAGTTTTGAAAGTTTCCTTTGCCACATAGCCTATCAAATGATTTCTAGGTAATTATCTGCTAGAAAAGGATTCCTTTGAGTCTCATAATGGCTTGGTAATGAATTTTTCACCTTTATGTAGGAAGTCATTGCTAATCTGACATTCAAAATTTGGTAAACTATAGTGCTTGGAGAATGTCTCATCAAGAAAGTGTGACAGCTGGTTGCTTTCTCCAAACTGGAGCACAAACATATTTCATATAGACAAGGTTAATAACAGAAGGTTGAACCCAAAGGTGTTTTATGGTTCACATTTCTCTTTTATGCATGATCATGAAGTTTGGATTTCATTAATAGTTTCAACTTTGTTTATGAATTTAATACAGACCACAACAAATACACCAACATATCCACCTATTAGTCAGTCATCCCACCGACTCCAGTCAACAGGATTTAAACCCTAATAGTCTACTCTTGCTTATCTGCAGAGTAAAACTTTTGTCCTCGAAGCATTCAGTAACTGTCAGTGTTGGTATTCACAATCTGAGTGCTATTTATTCATTAATGGCGTAGCTTTTGTTCACATTTCTCAATGTTTTTAAGTTCGTTTGACAGAGTTAATTTATTGATTTAATATTTATTGTTACATTTTCATATCTTGTCAGTCATTTTTAAACATGTAATTACAATATTCACATGTACACCCCAATCACATTCCCTGTTGGCACCATATCTATACCTTCTCAGTCACTCACAAAGATGAGCACGCACACTTGCATGTTTTTTTTTTTGAGTGACACTAGCAACAGCTAAGTCTACTTTTAGATGTACTAAAATGTGCCTGTCTGCCACATCCCAACATCCCCTCTATGTGGTGAGTAGTCGGGGATTGTCATGGTTACGGGAGTGTGTGTTTGCGTGTTGCGTTGCTAGTGAAAGAACTAGTGCTCAAAAGCTATTGTGAATGCTGTTTTCTGTTATGTGTTTCTGTGATCCACGTATCAATCCACTATAGCTGAGTGGTTGCTTTTCCTTTATTTTACCTATATCACTGTCATTATTCTATCCCTACAGGGGCAATATAAAGGCGTATGAAGAATATCTCTAGATTTGAAAGCTGTAACTTCCTAAAATCATGCCCTGAAATGACATCAATTCTGTGTGAGAATCTGCCCATCCCCCGATCTCCACAATATCCTTGTCAGACCCTATTCTCCTTGTGCACCTATCTCCCTACCCTATGGCTCCTACCACTGTGACCATCCCTGCTGCAAGACTCATCCTATACATCCTCCGACCATCACCTATACCAGCCCTGTAACTGGCAAAAAAACATACACCACTATCAAAGGGAGATGATGATGATGATGATGATGATGATGATGGAGGATGCTCAACTGCGAGGTTAACTGCACCCGTAAAAATCCCCAACCTTTGCTCAACCCAATCTCACCACCTTCATGAATGATGAGGAAACAGTGAGGACAACACAAACACCCAGTCACCTCCAGCCAGGTGAAAATCCCTTACCCCACCGGGAATCGAACCTGGGACCCAGTACTCGGGAAGCGAGAATGCATCCGCGAGACCACGAGCTGTGGACTCAAAGGGAGAGCCACCTCTGAAACGACACATCGTATAACAGCTGTTATGTAAACACTATTAGGCCTTTTACATCAGCATGACTACCACACAGAGGCTGAACGGGCATAGGCAAAGGGTGTATATAGGCAACACACAATATCCCGCTGCAGAGCATGCTCTACAACATGACCCTCATGGCCTTGGTGCCTGTTTCACAACATGCGCTATCTTGATTTTTTCCGCAGACACTAGTTTCTCAGAACTCCACATGTGGGAAGTAGCACTATAACATGTCCTTGGTTCTCGCCACCCACCTGGCCTTAATTTACATTAATTCCTTCTGCCTCATCATTTCATCACAGTAACTACTCCTTTCTTCACTCCATTTTACTTTTGTACCTCTGTCATTTCCTGACCTGTCTATTTTTCGCTGTACCCCCTCCCGTGTGTGTGTGTGTGTGTGTGTGTGTGTGTGTGTGTGTGTGTGTGTGCGCGCGTGCGCCAACATCGGCAAGAAATCTGAAGTAGTTAATGTCTACTACATCACTAATATGCAACACACACAACAAAGGTCCCAACATAATTCCCTGGGGCCATGCTAAAAACTTGTTATTGCTCTTGGCACACAGCATTTTGTGCCACTTGGGACAACTGCCCCACCAGCACTGGCATTTGTCTATCACAAACTTATTTAATCAATCTATATCAATTAGTTGTTTATTTGTCAATACATTAATTGTCTATTGTTTATTTACAATACTAAGAAGCTGTAATATATTTTTGAATACAAACCTCACACTGTCTAGGCCAAGTCTTTCAGCTACATCATCCACCCAATGCCCAAGGCTCTCACCATTGCGGGCTGCTTGTAGTTCTGCACCGGCACCAACCCCTACTCCTGCACCACCTTCTGAAGGTGGCAAATGCAGCATGGCCCTTGTTGCTGTATCTACTAGACTCGGCCAGTCCATCTGACGGGCATCTGGCAGTGGTAGCGACAGGGGCTCCGTTTTTGATCCACTACCAGTGCTGACTGTTCCTCCGACAGTTATCTGTCGTCGATACGCTGGAATGCTACAATGATAACAGCTATTAAGGCATACACAGTAGCATGAGAAAAATCAACATACATTTTAATTACATTAAAAAGTAATTTCACCTTCTCACTTTCATTAATGTGCCAAAGCACTATTTACAACATTTTGTCTAATTTGTGGCTTCAAAGAGGAACAAAGTAAAAAATGCATCAGAGACATCATTCGTCAGTTTCTCACATATTGTTGTCACCTAATGTGCAGCTTAGAAAAACAATGAACACTGCATGAAAATTTTGAGTTTTTCACATGCTTCTCATGTCCTCTAAAGCACCCATGGAACCCCCAGTTTCCAGCAGTACAGCATCCGTCCAATGGTAAAACTGCTTCAGCTACCTTCAGGACAACATCTAACTACGTAAGATGTCAGTAGTTCATTCAATGAACAAACTGAAGACATGAGTGGAAATAGATAGCAACATAAGGATATTGTGCAGCCTGAAGCAGAAGTTCTGGTGCGTGGAGAGAGAGAGAGAGAGAGAGAGAGAGAGAGAGAGAGAGAGAGAGAGAGAGAGAGAGAGGCGGGGGTGGGGGGGGGGGGTAGAATGGGGCTGACTTTATTTGATGTCTCTGATCTCTGATGTTTTTCAGATAATTCACAGACAAATGTTTCACCATCTTCAACATTCACTAAAGAAAACTATGGAAGAAATATACACTAACCAAAGGTGCCATATTTCAAGATTGTTGTTGGTTCCTACAACATTCAATCACTGTCCACCAACAGTGTGTGGCAAACCAGCACTAGTTTTTGTTTCACTAGCTACAAATCTAGATTTCACATGTCATATGTCAAAAACATGTAAGAGATTGCACTACTAGCTCTCCAATGAGAGAAACTCATGGAGAACCATATATTTATCATCTAACTGCAAAATATTATTATTATTATTATTATTATTATTATTGTGTTAGAGACTCGTCTAACAAACTAACTTTTTTATTACTATTCTTTTTGTCTTTGTCTCGGGGCATACCTGTCATCTCTATCGCGGGGAATGATCTTGTTGTCAGTCGGTGCTGGACTTGACGCCGTACTAGCATTCGAGATAACTGTAGCTGGTCTTGCCGTGGTAAGTATTACTTCACGTTCACGTTCTCGATCACGACTGTGGTCACGATCTCTCTCTCGTTCCCGTTCACATTCTGGCTCAGCTTTGTTTACACAAAGCTTCTCCTGGTCATCAACAAGCAGTATGAATGCACAGGAAACACAAAATACAAACCACAGTATGAAATAAAAAGTATTTTTGAATGGAGTGTCTAATTACTTGGGGGCCAAAAAAGGAACAATTTGAGACTTGTTGAGAGACAAAACTTCAAAATTATATTCAAATCTCTCACTTTTATAATTTTAAAAATACAATTACCTAAGGAACAAAAAACTACTGGTGAAAAGCTAACACTAGCCTACTTTTCCACGTATTGTGCTATAGGAATTTTTATACATTTCAAAGACTTCAGTGTGTTTTCAAATTTGCCTGCTTTCAAATTTGCATTTCTGTCAAATTTGACCTTAAAGTTACTCCTCTAGGGAGCCAGAAAATAGATATCAATCTTGTACCAGTGATATTTTTTGCAGTCATTTTCAACAAGTGATACAAAATAAGTATTCATTGCGATATGCAGTGGCTAATTTAAAAACAAAAATATTATTTCTCGAAATGCCATATGTTTACTTTTCGCAAGAAAACACCTGTTATACTACTTGATGTGGAAATTTTAGGACGGGAAGCAATACGCAGCAAAGACAAATTATACTGAAAAACCATAAACAGTATAATAAGTCAGTGTTTGTAAATTTAAACACTGATGTTTATCATTAACAATTCCGTTTACCTTCCTCATATATAGTACAGGCCAATCTGAAACGAATACAGCAATTACCAACAAACGTCTGTACCAATTTAATGCATTGCAATATACCGATATGAGTTACAGAGAATGTAAAAGAAAATTCAAAATTTTGATTGCTGTGCAAGACTGAGCACTGCCAAATTGGGGTATGGAGGGTTGTACATTTTTAAATCATCATCTTTCAACCCACTGAATTTGGCCATCATCTGTGGAGCTAACAGCCATGGATCATCATCATCATCATCATCATCATCAGCTGCTACTACTACTACTACTACTACTACTACTACTGCTACTAAACAATAAAACATGGTGGCTATAGTAATAGTACAAAGTTGCTTCAGCATATTATTATACAATGTCAATTGCACACTTGAGGTAGATAAACTGATTATACCTTTTCAGGATTATCTTCATAGTCTGGATTAATTAGCCTCATTAGTTCTTCTTGCAAAGAACTTGAGGTAAGACCAGAACTAGCACGGTGCTCTCTGTCTGTCCGAGACCTTGGTGTTACTCCAGGCCTGAGCCGTGCCTCTCCAGGGCCTGGGTGGTTCCCAGTTGCATTTGCTGGACGAGGGCTGAGGTTTCGACTGCTTCCACTGCTGGCATTGGTTTGCTGAGACTGCTGCTGGCGCCGAGGAGTGCGACGAAGACGAGGTGAAACTCCATCGCTGCCACCACCGGACAGGTCATCTGCCACAATTCATAACCAATCGGAATCATAAACCAGTAGTGAAAACAAAGATGGAGACTTTACATGACAATGTATGATACATCAATTCATTTAATGTTAATAATCACTCCACTAGTGATATTTTTGAAATGATCCACAGAAAAATCATTTATACAGCTCCAACACGAAGTCCACCTTGTGATAAAAATAAATGGAAACATATGAGGCATTCATCACTGAAGCATAAATTATCTTGTGTGTATCTGACAGGACTCATTTGCATAAAATAATTTTAGTCAACATACAACACAAAACAAGAAAAAATGCACCCCCTCACACCGTCTCAAACAGTACGCCTAGGCTCTACAATATAGGATAATGAAAATTAATTATAAATTAAGAAGGAGGTTAATGCTGAAAAGTATACACTGAGAAGAAAGCTATAGAAGGCACTGGCAGTGAAATACTGCTACAAATTGGATGAATGGATACAGGATTAATTGATAACTTAAGTTGAACAAAACTTGTTAGGTATCCCACTAATCATATACAGCTGTACATATAAGTACCATTTTTCTGTTATATTTTATTGGTGTAAAAATTATTGTAAGTACAGCACTATCTGACAAATCTTCTGTACACAAACCAGACTCATTGTAAATATGTATCTTGAGATGAATAAATCACAATTCACTCTCAAAGAACTGTAGAAGAAAATGTTAAACAGTTTAAACATAGATTTTGATTTCTAGAACCTAGAGTTTATCAAGACACTTCAGTGTCCATATATTGGTGAATAAACAATTCTGCTGACAAAGTAAGGAAAACTAAATTTCACAATAATTGTCCCCAATTTATTTTCATTTTCCCTCCCGTTAGAATAGTTTTCTATGGCTTGTTGGTCTTATGAGGAAATTATCTTTCATAATTCATACAATGATTTGATCAAATCCTTCAGTTTTATAGTTTCAACAGTGTCGTGTACCTATGCATTCCCCATTTTTTATGACTTTGAATTTTTATGAAAACACTTATAGAAGTAGCAACAATGGGAAACAATTGGTGGTGATCACACGAATAAGAAGAGCAAGAGAAATCACTAATGAAAGAATTTCTGACAATGAAAAACTTTTGTCAAAACTGTGACTGAAAGCTGTTCTTCTACAATGTGGGGGCACTCACAGTGTGTAGAGAATATCACACAGATTTCTGCTCTCACAATATAAAAAAAAATTCCACATAATAAAACTTCAGACTTTACAGACAGAGCTGAAAATATAGAAGGGCAAACATGAAACAATCATTCGGCATTACTGCCCGGGGGAAACTGTGTGAAGTTGTTCAGCCACCTGATGCAAGTCTTTCTATTCGATGCCACTTTGGGGGCTTAGGGCAAAACAAGCACCTAGTCCCCAAGGAAAGAAAATTTCCAACCCAATCAGGATCTGAACCTGGGACCCCATGATCTACAGATTAGCAACACTAACCACTAAACCATGAGATTCTGATTAAATGAAAGACTGACAGATTTTCCATCATCCAAATTCTGTGCACACACTCTGAGAAAGCTTGTTTCTGAATATCAAAGCTGTTGCACAATACACTGGTGATTGGTGGAGCGTGGACAGATGAACATTTAACTTTTGAGACACTAATACAATTTCCAGTTTTCAAATCTTCCTCCTTTAATCCAAGTAGTTACATGCATCCAGATCAATCGGCATCAAATGTCACTAATGCCAGAATATATGTTCATAAGCAATTACCCATATCACATAAGAATCAAGGTGATTGACACCACTTGCTCTGGTAGGCAACCCTCATCAGGGGACTGCCACTAGATGCCTCAGAGGCAGTGTAACGATTAGTAAAGCTAAAATTCATAACCAGTTCTATGAAAACATATCCAGTGTTAATTGTAAATTACATTATGTTCATTTTAAATAATGTGCAACGTGACCTTTGGAACTTCTATAAACAGTAATGGTGGAAGCTAAATTGAGTTAGAATGGCTTCAGTTTTGGGACCAGTCTTATGGGATATGGTTAGGTGAATATAGGGTTATAATAAGACTGAGGCGCCAAAGAAACTAGAATATGCGTGCGTATTCAAATACAGCGATATGAGAACAGACAGACTACAGCGCTGCAGTCAGCAACATCTATATAAGATGACAAGTGTGTGGAGCAGTTGTTAGATTGGTTACCACTGCTACAATGGCAGGTTATCAATATTTAAGCGAATTTGAACATGGTGTTGTAGTTGGTGCATGAGCAATGGGACACAGCATCTCCGAGGTAGTGATGAATTGGGGATTTTCCCTGTATGACTCTTTCACAAGTGTACCGTGAATATCAGGAATCCAGTAAGACATCAAATCTCCAACATCGCTGCGGCTGGAAAATAGTCCTGCAAGAATGGCACCAATGACAACTGAAGAGAATTTTTCAACATGACAGAAGTGACCCTTCCACAAATTGCTGCAGATTTCAATGCTCGGCCATCAACAAGTGTCAGTGTGCAAACCATTCAATAAAACATGATCGATATGGGCTTTCGGAGCCAAAGGCCTACTCGTTTACCCTTGATGACTGCATGACACAAAGCTTTATGCCTCGCTGGGCCTATCAACACTGACACTGTACTTGTGATGACTGGAAACACGTTGCCTGGTCGGACAAGTCTTCTTTCAAATTGTATCGCGTAGATGGATATGTACGGGTATGGGGACAGCCTCATGTATCAATGGACCCTGCATGTCAGCAGGGGACTGTTGAAGCTTGTGGAGGCTCTGTAATGGTGTGGGACTTGTGCAGTTTTAGTGATATGGGACACCTGATACGTCTAGATATGAATCGGACAGGTATGTAAGCATCCTGTCTGATCACCTGCATCCAGTCATGTCCACTGTGCAGTCCAATGGACTTGGGTAATTCCAGCAGGACAGTGTGACACCCCATAAAGCCAGAATTGCTAACAAGTGGCTCCCAGGAATGCTCTTCTGAATTTAAGCACTTCCATTGGCCACCAAACTCCCCAGACATGAAAATTATTGAGCATATCTGGGATGCCTTGCAACGTGCAGTTCAGAAGAGATCTCCACCCCCTTGTAGTATTATGGATTTATGGACAGTCCTGCAGGATTCATGGTGTCAGTTACCTCCAGCACTACTTGAGACACTACTCGAGTCCATGCCATGTCATGTTGTGGCACTTCTGTGTGCTCAGCTACATGATATTAGGCAGGTGTAACAGTTTTTCTGGCTCTTCAGAGTACAAAGTCAAACAGGGGTAGTGGAGGAGCGGATTTAATAATGAATAAGGAAATGCAAAGTGTTTAAACTACTATGAACGGCATGTCGTCGTCAGTCCGAAGACTGGTTTGGCGCAGCTCTCCACGCCACTCTATCCTGTGCGAGCCTCTTCATCTCGTGGGGAAATACTGCCACTTACATCTTTCTGAATCTGCTTACTGAATTCATCTCTTGGACTACTACTATGATTTTTACCCCCCCCCCCCCCCTCCAATACTAAATTGGTGATTCTCTGATGTCTCAGAATGGCTCCTATCAACGGATCCCTTCTTTTGGTCAAGTCTGCCACAAATTTTTCATCTCCCCAACTCTATTCAACACTTCATTAGTTATACAATCAACTCATCTAATTTTCAGCATTCTTCTGTTAGCACAACATCTCAAAAGCTTCTATTCTCTTCTTGTCCAAACTATTTTTCATCTATGTTTCACTTCCATACATGGCTTCACTCCAGACAAATACTTTCAGAAGAAACTTCCTAACATTTAAATCTATATTTGAGGTTAACAGATTTCTCTTCTACAGAAATGGTTTTCTTGCCATTCCCAGTCTACATTTTATATCCCCTCTACTTCAACCATCACCAGTCATTTAGCTGCCCAAGTAGCAAAAGACATCTACTACCTAAAGTGTCTCATTTCCTAATCTAATTTCCTCAGCACCATCTGATTTAATTCAACTACATTTCATTATCCTTGTTTTACTGTTATTTATGTTCATCTTATATCCTTGTTTCAACATACTGTCCATTCCGTTCAACTGCTTGTCCAAGTACTTTGCAGTCTCTGACAGAATTACAATGTCATCGGCAAACTGCCACGTTATTTATTTCTTCTTCCTGAACTTTAATTCCCATTTCAAATTTTTCTTTGGTTTCCTTTACTGCTTGTTCAATGTACATATTGAATAGTATCAGGGGTAGGCAACAACCCTGTCTCACTTCCTTTCCAACCACTGCCTCTCTTTCATGCCCCTCAACTCTTATAACTGCTGTCTAGTTTATGTAGAAGATATAAATAGTGCTTCACTCCCTATATTTTACCTCTGTTACCTTCAGAATTTCAAACAGAGTATTCCAGTCAACACTGTCAGAAGGTTTCTCCAAGTCTACAAATGCTATGAATGTATGTTTGACTTTTCTTAAACAATCTTCTAAGATAAGTCATAGAGTCAGTATCGACTCGCGTGTTCCTACATTTCTCCAGAATCCAAACTGATCTTCCCCTGAGATCAACTTCTACCAGTTTTTCCATTCTTCTGTAATGAATTCATGTCAGTATTTTGCAACTATGACTTATTAAACTCATAGTTGAGCCCTAAGAACAGCATAATGAATGCATCATCATAGCCAAAGAGACACACAAAGCTGACACCTACCACTATAGCACAAGTTTATACATCACATTGGTCTGTAGATGAAGAAGCGATTGAGAAAATGTATGACGACATAAAAGAAATTATTCATGTAGTTAAGGGAGACAAAAATTTAACTGTGATGGGATACTGGAATTCAATAGTAGGAAAAGGGAAGGCAAGGAAAAATAGTAGGTGAATATGGACGGAGAGAAAGTAATGAAAGAGGAAACTGCCTGGTAGAATTTTGCACAGAGCGTAACTTAATCACTGCTAACACTTAGTTTAAGAATCGTAAAAGAAGATTGTATACAGTGGAGAGTCCTGGAGACATTGCAAGGTTTCAGAATGATTAGACAATGGTAAGATATTTCAGAACCAGATTTTAAACTGTAAGATATTTCCAGAGGCAGATGTGGACTCTGACCATAATTTGTTGATTATGAACTGTAGATTAAAACTGGAGAAACTGCAAAAACGTAGGAAATTAAGGAGGTGGGACCTGGATAGGTTGTAAAGACCAGAGATTGTTGAGAGTTTCAGGGGGATCATTAGCTAATGTTCGACTAGAACATAGGAAAGGTATACAGTGAAAGACAAATGGGTAGCTTAAGAGTTGAAATAGTGAAGGCTAGAACATTCGAATAGGTAAAAAGACAACTCCTGGTGGAAACCCTTGGATAACACAGGGGATATTGAATTTGTTGTTGTTGTTGTTGTTGTTGTTGTGGTCTTCAGTCATGAGACTGGTTTGATGCAGCTCTCCATGCTACTCTATCCTGTGCAAGCTGCTTCATCTCCCAGTACTTACTGCAACCTACATTCTTCTGAATTTGCTTAGTGTATTCATCTCTTGGTCTCCCTCTACGATTTTTACCCCCCACACTGCCCTCCAATACTAAATTGGTGATCCCTTGATGCCTCAGAACATGTCCTACCAACCGATCCCTTCTTCTAATCAAGTTGTGCCACAAACTTCTCTTCTCCCCAATCCTATTCAATACTTCCTCATTAGTTATGAGATCTACCCATCTGATCTTCAGCATTCTTCTGTAGCACCACATTTCAAAAGCTTCTATTCTCTTCTTGTCCAAACTATTTATCGTCCATGTTTCACTTCCATACATGGCTACACTACATACAAATACTTTCAGAAACGACTTCCTGACACTTAAATCTATATTAGATGTTAACAAATTTCTCTTCTTCAGAAACGCTTTCCTTGCCATTGCCAGTCTACATTTTATATCCTCTCTACTTCGACCATCATCAGTTATTTTGTTCCCCAAATAGCAAAACTCCTTTACTACTTTAAGTGTCTCTCTTCCTAATCTAATTCCCTCAGCATCATCTGGCTTAATTCGACTACATTCCATTATCCTCGTTTTGCTTTTGTTGATGTTCATCTTATACCCTCCTTTCAAGACACTATCCATTCCATTCAACTGCTCTTCCAAGTCCTTTGCTGTCTCTGACAGAATTACAATGTCATCGAACCTCAAAGTTTTTATTTCTTCTCCATGGATTTTAATACCTACTCCAAATTTTTCTTTAGTTTCCTTCACTGCTTGCTCAATATACAGATTGAATAACATCGGGGATAGGCTACAACCCTGTCTCACTCCCTTCCCAACCACTGCTTCCCTTTCATGCCCCTCGACTCTTATAACTGCCATCTGGTTTCTGTACAAATTGTAAATAGCCTTTCGCTCCCTGTATTTTACCCCTGCCACCTTCAGAAATTGAAGGAGCGTATTCCAGTCAACATTGTCAAAAGCTTTCTCCAAGTCTACAAATGCTAGAAACGTAGGTTTGCCTTTTCTTAATCTAGCTTCTAAGATAAGTCATAGGGTCAGTATTACCTCACGTGTTCCAACATTTCTACGGAATCCAAACAGATCTTCCCCGAGGTCGGCTTCTACTAGTTTTTCCATTCGCCTGTAAAGAATCCGCATTAGTAGTTTGCAGCCGTGACTTATTAAACTGATAGTTCGGTAATTTTCACATTTGTCAACACCTGCTTTCTTTGGGATTGGAATTATTATATTCTTCTTGAAGTCTGAGGGTATTTCGCCTGTCTCATACATCTTGCTCACCAGATGGTAGAGTTTCGTCAGGACTGGCTCTCCCAAGGCTGTCAGTAGTTCTAATGGAATGTTGTCTACTCCCGGGGCCTTGTTTCGACTCAGGTCTTTCAGTGCTCTGTCAAACTCTTCAAGCAGTATTATATCTCCCATTTCATCTTCATCTACATCCTCTTCCATTTCCATAATATTGTCCTTAAGTACATCGCCCTTGTATAGACCCTCTATATACTCCTTCCACCTTTCTGCTTTCCCTTCTTTGCTTAGAACTTTTGATATTCATACAAGTGGCTCTCTTTTCTCCAAAGGTCTCTTAACTGACAAAAAAAGAAAATCCAAACATGCAGCAAAAGAAGCACGTGAATACCGATGTCTAAAAACTGAGACTCATAGGAAGTACAAAACTGCTATGCAGGAACTTCTAAATGACAAATGTACAGATTTACAGGCATATTTCAGTATCGGATAGATAGTTGCCATATACAGGGAAATTAAAGAAGCCTTTGGAGAAGAGAGAAGCAGCTGTATGAACATCAAAGACCTTTCAGATGGGAAACAAGTCCTAAGCAAAGAAGGCAAACAAAGGCTGAAGGGGTATATAGAGATTCTGCACAAGGGAGATGAATTTTAAGGTAATATCATTGAAATTGAAAAGGACATAGATGAAGATGAGATGGGAGATATGACACTTTGAGAAGAATTTGACAGAGTACTGAAAGACCTAAGTCGAAACAAGGCTCCAGGAACAGACGACATACCATCAGAAATGCTGACAGCCTTAGGACAGCCAGCCGTGACAAAACTATTCCATCTGGTGTGCAAAACAACAGACATTCAACACCTTGTGGATTTCTTGATTATTACCTTTGAATACTGTTGAACGTAACATATGACAGATATGGCACATAATCTACCACACTACTGCTCCTCTAGACTTTGTGAAACTTGGCAAGTGGGTCATGAGCATACCTTCAGTTGTACATGTTTTATGATGTTTTGTTCATGCCCAACTCACCTGACGTAATTGTCTTACAGGCCAAATACACACGGATTTGATAAAAATGTGTACGGTTCATGATGTGCACAGGTAGCCCTTACTATTCAGCTAAAAGTTTACATCAGTGCCACCAGATGGTAGCACACTGTGGCAGAATTTTATCCCCATTTGCTTGGCAGAAATGCTGTTAGATAGCACACTCCTCAGGTACACTAATTCACTCACTATATAATAAAAGTGTGTGGAATGTCAGATCCGTTAATCAGGCAGGTAGGTCAGAAAATTTAAAAAGGGAAATGGATAGATTAAAGTTAGATGTAGTGGGAAATAGTGAAGTTCGGTGGCAGGAGGAACAAGACTTTTGGTCAGGTGAATACAGGGTTATACATACAAAATCAAATAAGGGTAATGTAGGAGTAGGTTTAATAATGAATAAAAAATTGGAATGCGGGTAAGCTACTACAAACAGCATAGTGAACACATTATTGTGGCCAAAATAGTTACGAAGCCCACACCTACCACAGTAGTACGAGTTTATATGCCAACTAGCTCTGCAGATGATGAAGAAATTGATGAAATGTATGACGAGATAAAAGAAATTATTCAGGTAGTGAAGGGAGACGAAAATGTAATAGTCATGGGTGACTGGAATTCGTCAGTAGGAAAAGGGAGAGAAGGAAACATAGTAGGTGAATATGGATTGGGGGGAAGAAATGAAAGAGGAAGCCACCTTGTAGAATTTTGCACAGAGCATAACTTAATCATAGCTAACACTTGGTTCAAGAATCATAAAAGAAGGTTGTATACCTGGAAGAATCCTGGCGATACTAAAAGGTATCAGATAGATTATATAAGGGTTAGACAGAGATTCAGGAACCAGGTTTTAAATTGCAAGACATTTCCAGGGGCAGATGTGGACTCTGACCACAATCTATTGGTTATGAACTGTAGACTAAAACTGAAGAAACTACAAAAATGTGGTAAATTGAGGAGATGGGACCTCGATAAACTGAAAGAACCAGAGGTTGTAGAGCGCTTCAGGGAGAGCATAAGGGAACAATTGACAGGAATGGGGGAAAGAAATACAGTAGAAGAAGTGAAGCTGTGAGAATGGGTCGTGAGTCATGCTTAGTAGGTAGGGCACTTGCCCGCGAAAGGCAAGGGTCCCAGGTTCGAGTCTCAGTCTGGCACACAGCTTTTATATGCCAGGAAGTTTCTTATCAGCACACACTTCGCTGCAGAGTGAAAATCTCATACTGGAAACAGAAAAGAAAATTACCAGGAAAAGTTAGCTGCAGACCAACTAGGTCTTCCAAGAGCAGATTTAGAGAGTGACAAAATCAAATAAGTGTGACTACAAGCAAACATTTAACAAGAAAGCGTACATTTAGCACAGGTTATTGTGTGGGTGCAGCCTAAGAATATTTGATTTTCAGCCTGGAACTAATACTTCTGTTAAGGATATTTTACATTTGTCTGAAAAAATGGAAAACCACAAAAACTCCTGCTTGCACAAAAATACTAAACAGGGAGCTGCAAAACCTGACATTATTTTGTTATTGCCCTAAACTGTACTTAATTATGTACAAAACAACAAAATTCCACAAAGACAATTCTTTCTTTCATCAGATAAGTTATGCATCTATTATTATTATTATTATTATTATTATTATTATTATTATTATTGACAGTGGCTGTAATCATATAAACTTGTTGATATGCACAACTGTTACACAGCAGATGCTATTAATTTCAGACACTCAGATTTATCTGAATCTGAATATTTGTTAACACCCAAAATGTATACTCAAGAGCCGCCACTGCTTTCAATGCTATTAAGGTTATTTGTTCATGTAACGCCTATTCTAAATAACTGCTAAGTGAGCTTCCTTGCATTTCCAGTGGTATAGCAAATGCTTTTTGTTGACACTTTATTATTAACAGGGTAGGAAGCACAAACATCATCTTTAAAGTTCTGACACCCTCAAAAAACTGGCAGTGCGTAATTAAAATCAAGGCCCACTGAAAATTACGGTTAATTTTTTTTGTCTTTATGTTACAAAATTGTCAGACAGCCCTTGGAAGTGATTTCTTGTGATGAATACAAATAATCAGAACAGACAAAACAAACCTTCACTTGGAGCCCCAAACAATCGTTCGCTGGCAGCCGAGCTAGTATCCGTGGAATGTCCGTCACTAGGAACTCCCGTGAGAAGAGGCAGGGCAGGTGGAAGACTACAAGTCATTACTTCTACCTGTCACAATAAAGCCAAAACTTGATTTTAAGTTAACAGGAGTATTCAAAAGCGAGACATCAACAAAGCTAGAAATTTTATATTTTATGACTATGTTCAATGTAAAAGCAATCTGTATGGAAGAGAATTATTATTTGTTCAGCAGATTTGTACTTTTTGTTCTGTAAACACTTCATAATGTGCCTATGGCACAAATTCTGTCAATTTTTGTTTGACTATTATTAAGAGACAATAGACAAAATGACAGTATGTATGAAATTGACACCATAAAGTCACGAAAAACATATGAAGGGAATAACAGTTAGTTTAAAACACAACCTAATTAGTTTATCCAGCTTACTACTTTTAGAATTCACCTCTGATAACTGCAGGACTGAGTTACATTACAGCTCACCTTAAACTCATTCATTCATTCAACAAATAACTGTCAGAGAAATATTCCACAACCACAATAGGGGTTTAATGATGTCTACTGTTTGAACCTTAAAGCCTGGCCCATCATGGTGCACTCCAATAAAATTTAATGTAATTCATACCCATTAAAAATAGTCAGCACCTGTTGAGGTTCTCAATTCAGTTTTACCATCGAATAATTATATTGTGCAAACCATGATGCAATGGAATAATTAGGAGGGGTGTGTGTGTGTGTGTGTGTGTGTGTGTGTGTGTGTGTGTGGGGGGGGGGGGGGGGGGGGCACTTAGGTTTTGATGCAGTTGTGTATCTCAAAGAAAAATTATTATGAGGTCATATTTAACTTTTCCCCCCCACACTAAATATTCTGAATTTACTCAGGGATACATTGCTAATTAGTATATAACAATTTTACTTTGATACCTCAAAAGGACCTAATAGTATTCCTTATCCCACATGCACAGGCACACTCATATTTTAAGAGCAATACATGTTAATTCATACACACTCGATGAAAGTATTTTTTCTATCATTTATCATTTTTTACACTTCTGAAAATGATCTGTTAAATGTGAAAATGCCATGATGGAACATGATGTGGAGTCTACTTGAAACTCCAGGTCTCTTCACAGCTGGCTGGGTAGACAGTTCAAAGGTCAGAGGAAGGCAAGACAGAGGATGGAGGGATTCGTCAAAAGCTTGGAATTTTATTCTAATTTGATGCAACAAGGAAACCAAGAACTTTTTACGCAAATCACTATGGTGTTCAAACTGAACTTCAGATTTATGACTGCTTTATTTTCTACACTACAATGACAGAAAAAAATCTAAACTCCTTGCATAATTAAGGAAGTACTAATTGTCATACATTAGTACAAACACTCTCTCTCTCTCTCTCTCTCTCTCTCTCTCTCTCTCTCTCTCTAATTTCCAGCTGTGTCCTTATGCTATGACGACTTCATCAAAACTGACCACATTGGTGGCAGTGGATGAGCAGCTTGCCACAGCCATATTCTTGGACTCTGACAGAACATAAGGAGGATGCACGCTCCTGTGCAGTCCCATAGCAAATGGCACACAAAACCATTTTGAGGAACAGAGAGCATAAATGCAGATGTTTGTGGACTTAAATGAATCCTCTAATTGCAACTAAATGTGTTTGGCAAGAAAACAAATTTGCAGCATCAACCTCAATGCTTTTCTATCAGACCTCTTGTACAAAATTTACTGATGGAGCACAAGAACACACTTGGGTAAACTATTCATATACTGCTACTAAGGTGAATGAGCAAGTTGAAACTTTTTACTGTATATCGTTCAGATTCCAAAACTGGTTATATATTATGAACAATATCATGAATAGGATAGATCCTAAAGATGATACACTTGAGACACAGACAAGCACAACGAAAAGTCTGCTACAATTGGGCTTTCAGCCAAAGCCTTCTTCTGAAAGGAGAAACACACACACACACACACACACACACACACACACACAAAAGCAGCCATTACATGACTGCTAACCTATTATTCTGGCAGGGTATAGAGTGAGTGAGTGTGTGTGTGTGTGTGTGTGTGTGTGTGTGTGTGTGTGTGTGTGTGTGTGTGTGTGCGCGTGTGTGTGTGCGCGTGTGTGTGAGGAGGGGGCAGACACACTTCTGCCTTTCTTCAGGTCAAAAGCTCAATGTGAAACAATCTTTTTGTTGTGCCTGCCTGCAATTCAATGTCATCTTTATGGTGAATAGCAATTGATCCTGATAACATTGTTGATATTCCAACTTGGACTTTTCATTGTTAAAGTACAGTGAGAGAGTTCTTAGTAATATAAGCTACTTCTTTTGAGTAGCATCAGTAATTTAAGTTGTTTTTTTTATGTAGCACCAGATTACCAACATAGTTTCTGTTAAAATGTCTTATAATGGAAATGCTATTGCTCCTTTTGAAGTACACCATAGATGGTGGGAGAATAATCTGAGGAAAGAAGTAAATTTCCTTCACCAATAATTAATTACATTTGAAACAAGACTTGAGGCTTTTCCTGTCATTACCTTTAATTCGAGTACAGGTATGAAGCCTTGTAAAAGGATGATACCAGTATTAATCATTCTTAAGAATCATAACTGGCCAACAAAACTACACAATGCAAATATGAACTCACGGAATTTTATGATTGAACTTCATAGAAATATACAAACAAGGAAATTTTTTTTATACGTGTTACAGCAACAACACTAGTCTTTCATTAATTGTTTCAAAAGTGCTTCTCATTCTTTTATCAAAAAATTTGCCAGTGTTACCTGTGAAGTATTATTTAATTTACATTTTAAATACCTTACAGTTTCGTTTTTGTATTTACTTACCTTCTGTGGTGAACGCACAGTCAAGCAGTCCAAAGTGTGTGGTAGAGAAAAGGGTGCATGGGAGTGTGAATGGGAATGAGAATGCGAATGATTCCCTCGCTGCTTAACTTGCTGGAAGGCACTGTTACCACCCGATCCCAATCGTGCTGGCAGTGGAGGTGGTGGGGGAGAGTTACCCCCATTTGGCACTTGTGCATCTAACAAAGGTGTGCCAACATTTTCTGGCTCCGGAACTTCGTACCATCTGTCATCACCCGAGTGTCCTGATGATGAACTTGTCAAAGTACCCTGTGGAAAGGATATAACTGTACTCACAAATGAACCACCTTCGAAAGCTGATTCTTTCACATTCTTCAATTTCTCATTTAGAAATTTCAAGGCAGGTTCCAAGTTACAAAATGCATATTCTTACCTCCAAAACTTTCAAATTACACATAGTCCTACCACAAACAACATGCACAAGTCAAAAGAGGGCACAAATATTCAACAAGAACAGCATAAACACAAAGGCAAGCCTTTTTTGCAAGGATCTGGTGTGCCATCTACAGAACTATGTTTCCACCTTCATGTATGATCGCTCGTCAAATATAACATCATTTAAAACAATTGTCCACAGACAATAGTTCTGAGAGACTTAACTAACCTCTAATGTTTAACTCAAGTTTTGTTTTTAAAAATGATGTTAGGTTTCTGCATGTTAGTTTCCCCTCCTCCTGTTCAGACTGTTGTACAAATTGCCTAATAGCACTTTTATGCATGTGATTTTGTTATATTACTGTCACATACAGTAGGCCCATATAAACTACTTTGGTAGGTACAGCTGTATCATATGATGACATAATAAATGCAATAAGGGCGAAGGCATTTATAAATGTCAAACTATTGATAACCTTGCACAGAGGCTTGTGGCAATCCAATGCTAAACACTAGAATGATGAAAGAAGTCAAGACACTTTTCACCTTTTATTTCCACAACAACAAATTGAGTTTTTAACGTCTTTCCACCAAACTTTGTGAGTTTACCCATTTCTCCTATTTTTGACAACAGTGCACTGTGATTGCTGAATTTTCAATATTTCATGGAGTATACCTAGAACTGCCATAGCGATCAATAGACTCAAGACAACTTTTTTTTAGAATATTGCTGTTCTCATAATTACAAAGGTACCTGCATTAAATTTTGGTTTGGTTAACACTGCTGCCTCGATGACATAGGCATTGTCAGAAAGCTTTCCACATTGGAGATTGTCACTTAACTTTTCATTTGTATGTCATGTGTTGCTACTGTTACTTGCAATCATTAGTGCTTTTTCTTCTTTCCCTGTAGCAGGTATTTTCAATTGTGCAGCATCAGCATAGTCTTATTAATGAAGATGTTTTGCATATTCTGGAGAACTCTATATCGAATCAGAAAGCGATTTATTGGACTCAGATGGCAATTTTGCTTGAGAGATAACTGATGAAGACAGAGACTGAAGTAAATATTCTATCTCAGTTCTCTCCACAAGTGTCTCATGAGCCAACTTGCACAACAATGAAGGCGGTAGCTAGAGACGGTACAGAACGGAAAGTCGTTAACATGCTGTCATCTGGAAGAAATGTCCTGAAAGAGACAGGAGTGTCCACTGCCCAAACAAACAAGAATTTAAGCCAATGATTGGTATGATTTATGCTAGAGATCCTTTTTCTGCTAAAAGTGTTGCCTTGGATGATTTCTTCTTCTTCTTCTTCTTCTTCTTCTTGGGGGCCTAATTTTATCATGGATAAAATAACAAGATATAGGTTCTGTGAACTTATCAGACACCTCCACTTCAAAGAGTAGTCATCACCAGGTTAATGCATCCCTGCTGATAAGATTACCTCTCATTTCTTAAATTTGGAAAAGTTAAGCAAAACTGTTTGTGCTCTTACTGCCCTGGTGAAAATATTAGAAATGATGGGTAATTATTCCAGAACAAAGCAAAGGGCAGGTTTACCCAGTTTAAACCAAACAAAACTGATAAAAACAGTCAAGATTTATATAGCTGCAAAGAGACTTGGCATACAAGTACCTATGCAATTTCTTCCCACACCGTGGCACATAGGAAGACCAATCAACGTGCTGTTGGGTGAGAGTGTTTTTTGTCTCATGAAGCCACAAAGCAAGGAAGAAATGCAACAGACAACTTCTTCACATTCCTTGAGCTCACCAAACAACTTCAATAGAATAAATCTTTTGTTAGTGGGAAGATATCCCCAACTGCATGAAGAAGAACAATTCTGACTTATATTCCATTACCACCTTGAAACAGATTGATAATTTGTAGTGGACCCAGACAACATACAGAGAAAGAATAAGAATGTGTGTGTTCTCAGCACACTACATCCTGAAGAAGCTATGAGCAAAGAATTAAAGAAAAAACCATAAACTTATCTTCTATGATGCCAGAAAGTATGATGATTATCAAGTGATACATGAATATTCAATTGATGTTTCTTGCAGGAGAGATCTGATTGCATGTTTTTACAATGTCCTAGACAAGACAGCAATAAATGTTTAGATTGTCTACAATCAAATAATCAAAAAGAATCTTAAGAAATAGTAGGCATCCATTCTTCAGCTGATAAATGAATTCATGAACAGGAACCAACAAATATGGGACAGGAGCAAGGAAGCCAATCCTATGAAGAAAAGGCTGGAGGATTAGGCAACTCAAAAAGCAAAGAAGCAAGACCAACAGCATCTAAGACAAATACAAGAAAGCTGTCTGGAGAACATGTGTATGAAAAGTAACAACTTAAGCGAAGTGTGATTACAATGTTTAGAAAAATACAATTGAAACAAATAAAGCAATGTTGGGAACTCTAGAAATAGGTCACATTTCTGTGTAGACATGTAACACTTTGTACCCAAAACAGTAATCTACAAGAGTTAGAACTTTTGAGGTAAAACTTTGATTAAAGTGTGTATGGAAAACATGAACAGAGAAAATATAAACCTTATTTTAACTATATTGTGGAATTTTAATGCAAATCACATTAAGGATCAAATGACACCTACAAGCTGTTCCAGGGGTATTGTATTTTCAGTTGTTCTATTGTTGAAGATTAAACTAGCACTTCATCTGCATCATTAACGTTTTTCTCTGATTTCACCTACTTAAGTAATACTTTGTTACATCCCTACTCTTCCATGTAAACCATAACAGTCTGATTTCCTTATGAGAATTCTGTAATCTACCTAAGTCTTTCAGTAGACTGCATACGATTCCAACTAGACTTCCATCGTTTCCAAAATATGGTCAGTAAAGCAAAGTATGGCACAATTTGCTGGCATGTCTTTCCAAGAACAAATGAGATGTCTATTCAGAATGATGTGGCTATTAAAGTATTCTACAATTATCATTAGCAGCACATTCTTTCTGACCTGAGAGCAACTATTTAGCAGGTATCTGAGAAAGTCTCCAATCTTTAATACTTTTTTTAAAAACAGTTTGTTGTAATCATTAGCTGAATGGATTTAGCAGTATAGTCTGATAACTGAAGTTCGTGTCTGTCTTTTACGGTCTCCCAAAGCATGTTTTATCCCTGTCCATTCCATAAGCTGTCAACGCTCAGAATTTATGAACAAGAGTGAAGTTATGAAACTTTAATTCTGGCACCTATGTTCTAGAGTAAACTGCTGAATAGAAGTTGTGGCTGATTTGGTACAATTTTCAAATACAGCACTGACCTACAAATTTCCACAAAAATAGCTATATAGATAAGCCATAACACTAAAACAGAATTAAGACAAATGTTTTAACACATAAAAAGCACTTTTTCCCTTCCATTTCCTTCCACACATGAGTATTGACAAAATACAGAGAAAATGGAAACTGTTTTAATCATGTTCACATTCTCACTAAATCAGATTGTTGGTCATCTCCTTTATACTTGGTATATGATGCACATACTAGTAAATGGTTCAAAATATTGTTGGAAAGAAATGACTTCTGCCAAGAACCACACTGTGATGAACACTGGCAGAAAACTCTAACTATGCCCAGGAACACTGTCTGCTATCTTTCTGCTCTGCTCAAACACAAACTTCTCATTTTCCAGACTCTCAGAGTAGAATAAAATGTTTATATCAAACATATTAATGTTTATTGAGAGAGAAAAATTTCACACACTATCAAAGCAGAGAAAATTAAACATCATTTACTGGAACAAACTTTGTCTTTTTGAATGGTGTCAAAGACAATTCAGTCACATCACAAAAACTGAATAAATAAAGTAGCTCCTGTCAACTTCTTCAGCTTTTAACATACTCCCTTATTTCTGAATACATTTATTGATCTGCTGTCTTGAGAGCATTTCGTATTTATAGAATATAAACAACCTTTCTGTTAAGTTTCACTGACCAGTCTTCCATATTCATAGTAGATCTTGCAACCTTCTTCACCAAAACTAATATTTCTATCATTTTCAGTGAGATGCCTCATAGACAGGATTTCAGGTCAATCTAAGGCAATGCAAGTGTATTTTTAGTGACAAATTCTTTAGCCAAACCTTCATTTTTAATTATCTTACACCTCACTGTACATTTCCCCATGGCCTCTGTTTTCTGCTACCAGCTAAGGTTATGATTTCAGCTAAGGTTATGATTTCAGCTAAGGTTATGATTTCAGCTAAGGTTATGATTTCAGCTAAGGTTATGATTTCAGCTAAGGTTATGATTTCAGCTAAGGTTATGATTTCAGCTAAGGTTATGATTTCAGCTAAGGTTATGATTTCAGCTAAGGTTATGATTTCAGCTAAATTATTTTAATCAGCAGCTGAAAAGTATTGACATCTTCAACTTCTGTAATCCTGCCTTCCTCAGTTGTGTGTAATATTATGGTATATTGATAATTTTTCTTATGGACTGTCTGACAGCAACTGAATAAAACACTATTTTAGTGCCATACGCGTTTCGCCTTTATTTCCTGCAAGGCATCATCAGTGGAAGGCTGTGTGGACAATTTCTTACATATTACGCTCCTGTTGCATTTTTGGTGTTTTTGTTCTTTTTAGGAATGCCAATTTGTGGTTTTTCCCCCAATTCCACAGCACTATGAACTGAACGATTGTTTCAATGCAATGAAAATGAAGGCGAAACGCGTATGGCACTAAAACTGTTTTATTCAGTTGCTGTCAGACGGTCCATAAGTAAAAATTTTCAATATACCGTAAGCTGAAAAGTAGTTTTCATTTGGAATCCAGTATCTCATTATCACTATTCACTGTAACTATGCCACAGGAAGAATTCATACTAACACCACCTTGTTCCTTTTGATTTTTTTTTTTTTATTTCCCCCTTTCAGGGCAACTTTTGGGTGACTGTGTCAACTGTAACAAATAAAAGTTTCTTTTCATGTTGCTCCTTTCTTTGCTTTTCCCTGACCTTTGCCACATCGTTCCACAAGTGACATTTTTCAGTATCTTTCATTGCTGGTATTCGCTTTCTCTATCTTCATTACATTCGTGACATCTAGCATCTGTGCCTTTTTTCATTTGTTCCTGACCTTTGTCACAGTGTTCCACAAGTCACATTTTATGGTTCATTTCATAACCAGTGTTAGCTTTCTTTGTCTTCACTATATTCATGACATCTAGCTCTTTCCAGAAATTGACATCTTTTAACTGTAGCACACTTAATATCACAATCTGGCAAATTGCACAAATCTGTAACAACTGCAACCCACTCATCTAGAAGTCCACAAAGAATTATCATCTTCAATTTTCTCACCAATATTCACTGGATCTGCAACAGTTTTGTTCATCGAGCCTAGATAACTTTCCACATCTCTGCACAATTCTCAATTTTTAGCAAATATAATTTCCGTCTGAGTTGCACACTGTGTGAAATTTACTATTCTTTGGGTGTGTAATTTTCTTAATTTCTTCCCTAACTGTTTTTGGATTTGTAAAATTTTGTGTACCCATTTGCTGCTCATCGAATATGGGAAATACAATTCTTACACTGCCTTAACTTTATGAAAGCGAGACACCATCACCAGGTTATATCTCTCCAGGCTCAATTAGCCCTCAGATCCATGTATTAGAATCATTTTCATTTAGTACAACCAGGAGGTGTAATTCACTCTATTTAGTTTCTCAATGCTGTGTCTGTTCTCCATCATCTCTGTATATTTCACTAATCATCTTATGACATTATTATGAAAAGGGTAGGTTGCTATTCACCATACAGAGGAGATGTTGAGTTGCAGACAGACAAAAAGATTGCTACACATTTGAGCTTTCGACCAAAGGCCTCCTCCTAAAGTAGAAAACACACACAGTCATGTGTGCGAGTTGCACTTACATGGATACACTCTACTTTAGAATAAATGTATAGCAATCTCTTTGTTGCGCCTGTGTCTATGACATCTGAAGCCAAACTATGAGCAGCAGCAGCAGCAGCATCAGCAGTGCATGATGGGAGTGACAACTGGGTGGGGGTAAGGAGAAGGCTCAGGCATGGAGGGTGAGGGATAACAGGGTAGGGGGTGGGCAATGGTGATGTGCTGCTGCAGAGCATGCAGGGACAAGATGAGGACACGGTAGGGCCGCTAGGTGCAGTTGGGAGGTTAGATGGAGGGTGGGAGAGAGATGGGGAGGGGGTGGGGGAGTTGCAGAAAAGGAGAGAAGTAAAATGACTGGGTGCCTTGGTGGAATAGAGGGCTGTGTAGTGCTGGAATGGGAACAGGGAAAGGGCCAGACAGGTGAGGATAATGGTTAACGAAGTTTGATGTCAGGAGGGTTACGGGAATATAGGATATATTGCAGCGACAGTTCCTGCCTGTACAATTCAGAGAAGCTGGTGTTGGTGGGAAGGATCCATATGGCACAGGCTGAGAAGCAGTCTTTGAAACAAAGGTGGTCATGTTGGGTGGTGTGCTCAGCAACAGGGTGATAAAGTCGTTTCTTGGCCACAGTTTTTTGTGGCCATTCATGCGGACAGCCAGCTTGTTGGCTGTCATGCCCACATTGAATGCAGCACAATGGTTGCAGTTTAGCTTTTAGATCACAGGACTGATTTCACAGGTAGCCCTGCCTTTGATGGGATAGGTGACGTTAGTGAATAGACTGGAGTAGGAGGTGGAAGAATCTATGGGACAGGTCTTGCATCTAGGTCTATTACAGGGATATGAGCCATGAGGTGTTTGGGAGCATGGGTTGTGTAGATTTGGAGAAGTATACTGTGTAGGTTCAGTGGATGGTGGAATACCACTGTGGGAGGGATGGGAAGGATAGTGGGAAGGACATTTCTGATTTCAGGGCATGACAAGAGGTAGTCTAAATCCTGGCAGAGAATGTAATTCAGTTGCTCCAGTCCTGGGTCATACTGAGTTATGAGGGTTATGCTCCTCTGTGGCCAGAAGGTGAGACTTTGTGAGGTGGTGGGAGACTGGAAAGATAAGACAGGAGAGATGTGTCTTCATACACTGTTGGGAGGATAATTACAGTCTGTAAAGGGCTCATTGAGACCCTTATTATATTTCAAGAGGGACCACTCAACAGTGCTGATGTGATGGCAGGGTGTATACACAGACAAGGAAAAAATTCCTGGAATTTTTCCCCCCATTTCCCAGTTGAAAATACACTTTCTCGTGGGTGAAAAAACACTTTCTCGTGGGTGAAAATACACTTTTTCCGTGTAAAGAGACCGTATACTTTTCCTCGGCACTGTAAAACTTATCAATCCTTTGAATGTTTATGGTTTTATATACTGATGTAGAATTTCCCGGCATTTTAGAAAACTAAACTCAGGGGGAAAAAAACACAATTTGGAAAGATCTTTGATGTGCAGCCAACAAGTACGCTACATATTTTCGTGTTACAAAGGTATAAATTCGAATTCCATTAAACATTGCATGTTGCTTTCCGAAGCATTGAAATCGAGATTGCTATGCACTTTTGTAAGCCAATCATAACTCATGTCACTTGATCTCGCTGATGACACCCACCCAACACTTTACAGAAGAAAAATCAAGCATATGTATATCATCATATTCTCCATAACTCAGAAAATATTAAAGCAGATAGAATGATTTCAGGAAAATGAAAAGTGAGCAACACCATTACCTATAAGAGGTCCAAGAGGTCTGAAGCCAAAGAACAAATCAATTTTTCTCTTGCAATTTCTACTGTCCTTAAACATACAAACTATTTCTCATCTGTTGTATAGTTTTAAAGTTTGCTGTTTCAATAGAATAAAATAGAATAAATTTAAAGAAGGTTCAAATTGAAGTCAGGGTTTAATGACCGCTTAGCAGCAACTCATTAGTAAGAGAACACATGCTCAGAATGGACAAGGAGGGACAGTGAAATTGGCAGTCTTCTTTTTCCGAGCAAACCATTACGAAATTTGTCTTGTGGAATTTAGGGAAACCATTGGAAACTTAAATCTGAATGATCAGATGGGTGTTTCAAGCACTGTTCAAACTGAACTGAGTCCAGGGCCTAAACCATGAAGTCACACCTCACTTAGGAAAATATTTAATAATTGAAGCACACACTTCATTTCAGAATGACAATGAAAATGATATACCGTAATGGCCCAAATAGACCCACATTTTTCCCCCAAAATTTCTTCTCGAAAAATTAATGAGTATATCTTCTGCACAATCCTACAAATCCTGGTATATTTTTATATAATCGAAAATTGTGCTGCTGATTCCTCTGTTCAGTGGTGCAACAATATCACTAGAATTTGCAAATTAATAAATGAGGAAACAATATAGCTGCCTTTGATTGTTGACATTTCATTTAAAGAAACGACTACTGCAATATTCACGATTTTATTATTTTATACAAAAGGAAAGGCATAATTCTGTTCTAATTGAACAGCAAAATATAATTTCATCAATGAGTGGTAACATCAAAAGAAAGTCACTAACAAAACTCTGACATTATTCCTTATTATACATTGTACGTGAAATGGAGAAGCTGGAAAAAGGTTTGGATGAATCTGCACTGGAGAATAAGCTGAAAATTGATGTTTAATCATGAAAATTCAACATAGGGCAAACGGCTGGGTATTATTCTGAACATGATGCTGGGGTTCTTTTCTTTAAACAAGAAAGAAACAAAGGCAAATGGATACCTCTTCTTGACAAGGATCCAATTAAAAGGACTTGGAAACTGAGAATAGAAACATACTACACACAGAATTCCATAGGAGTATTGGTTGCTGCCTCAGGTTTATGCATAAAAGTGGCCTTTCTATCCAATGAACTCTTTCACTAGCACAGACACTGCAGGAAGAGTTTTACAGAAAAATTCCAATTCCAGAGCAGCATAACCCCAAAGTGGCAGCAGCACTCTTGTCCTCTACATCATGTCAACAATGCCTACACAGCATGTGTCCTTTGGGATACACCAAGCAATACAACAATGGACCGTAAACAGGAAAATAGAATTTCATTAAGGACAACTGAAAAAAGAAAAGCAAATTATTTCCATGATGTTATCAGTTACTGCAGAGGAAGAAAACTTGCCACTCTCCCCCCACACCATGTTATTTTTAAGTACAAAGCTTTAGCCAAAGTAAATTGCCCTAAAGAGAGAGTATTTCATCGCCAAGAAAAAAGCTGGATGACAGATTTAATGATGGACTGGCTAGCTACTGTTTGGAATAGCATACCTGGCACACTGTTCAGTAAGACAACTATACAACTGTTGGACGCCTTTAAAGGTCTCCTCACCTTCACGTAAATAGTTAAGCTGTTGCAGCGAAGACAGATCTAGTCATTACACCCTTTTAATTGAAAACTTCAGTTACTTGTCACTGGAAACAAGCAATTTGAAGACTACCTCCCAGAACACTATTCAGGTCATCTTTTCGGAGGAGCTCAAGCATTCACTACATACAGGAAAATTGAAACATTCATATGCCTTACTTGAGAGAGCATTCTGTCTCCATGGTGCAATACCACCAGGTTCTGTCATCAAATGGTTCAAGAAGTGCTACGTATCCAAAGTCCTGGATCAATATGACAATGTACTTTGGGTGGAGAGTGGCAAACATATTACAGTGAAAGGACAGATACCAGTACAGAAGTTAACAGTGGCATCAATGAAGACTTATTAGAAGTCAGGCATTTGTGTGTAATTTTTCTATATTACGAGACTAAAAGTGACACATACTGTGAACAGTTTTTGCGAATGGGTAATGTGATATAAATTTCTCCCCCCCTCTGCCTCTCCTCCTCTGCCCCCCCCCCCCCCCCCCAAAAAAAAAAAAGAAAAAAATTATAAAATAAAAGAAACAGCAAAGCTTATATTTGAGTGCAGCTTATACTCATGACAATACAGTGAAAGATCAATAGCAACAAATATTTGAAAGCAAAAATCAGATAAATAAAAGAAATGCATCTTGCAAACCTCTGGATTTGAAGGAAAGCGTGAAGGATCACCAAAAGAACGTCCACTGCTGCCCGTGCCGTAGCCCGAACTGGCTGACGACCTGGGAGGCGAGAAGCTGCGTTCCGGTTCCTGCTGATCATAGCGCCGCCGGTGGTTGCCAGGTACTGCTGGTTTACCTGTCCCTGGGCAAGGGACATTCTCATAATCTCCTTCAGCCCCTCCACTTCCCGCTGCACCATTACCTCCAGCAGAGGCGCGGCAGTTGGGCAATGAGCACCCTCTGGAACAATTGATTGTTTCTGTTGGTTAGCATTAACTGCAGTAGTATCTCCCCATGACACTGGGCAATCTATACTGCACAATACAGTAATGATGCACACGATTCCTAGCACTGAATTCACTCAAACTATAGCAACAATGCTTTTCTCTTGATGAAAAGATAAGAAAAATTTCCCAAAAATAATGTGATGTGTACTATTAACAAAATATTGATGAAAACCCAATCCAGTTACTGAAAATGAATGGCAACTAACAAAGGTTCCACAATCCCTATTAATAATGGATTTTGGTGACCCTTAGGTATGTTGTAGAGAGACCAGTCCCGATTACCTGGCTAGGGACTATGCAAGCAATGACCCCAAGTTTCCGAGAAAATCCAAGTTGAAATTTTATGGGTATCTCCTAAATCTATACATTTAAATAGGTTTTGACCAAGTGAGCACAGCACAGCGGCTAAGACACATGGCTGCCACACTGTCAGTATAGATTTAAACACTGCCCGTGTACACTTCTTTCTGCCCCCCCTCTCCTTCCCACAATCTATTTCATCATGCAGAACATCTGTTAGCAGTGTACCTCAAGCAAACTTATTAAAAACAGTCATTTTTGAGGCAGTAATTTGTTTACTAAATCAATCTTACAGAACACTTTCTTCAAATGTTTATTTTGTTTGTGGTCAAAATTCCAGAATATTTGGACTGCTCCAGTATGAAGTGTTAGCAGCTGTGGACCAATTCCAGATGTTGACAAAAGTACTCACCCCATATTTTGACTTCAATTATGCAACTAATCCGACAAAACTGGCTGCTGGTACCAATCTATGTACAATAGATACCATGTGAAACACAGCGCAAAAACTGATTTGAACAAGATTATTAGTTATTACTTCACAGCACACTATACTCTAACTGCACCAGGCAAGATATTTTCTTATGTTTTCTTATGTATGTAAGATCTGTCTGGGGAATTTGGTCGGACTGTTCTAAAGAGAGTTGACAAGCTCACTCATTAACTAAAAAATGGAATCATGTCCTGCACAAAAACAGGGAATTTTCCAAAGTACTGTGTGCAAAGTTTTCAAATTATGTCATTCTTCAGTATGAGAGACAAAAAAATTTCTTTACATAACTGATTTGTGGGAAGGGATGACTAATGAGACACTTTACGGTCAAATCTTTGTAGATCAAAGAAAAACATGTACCTGCACTATAAAAATCATCCCACCCAAATGTATTCCACTATGCCAAATCTGTGATGTTTATTTTTACAAGCAGTTTAAAATTTATCCAAAAGAAATTCAAAATGTTCCTGACTTGCTACAGACTGAAAGAAATTATTTCAGAGGAAGATGTCATAAAAATACTTGAATTCCCCATTAGTTTAGTGCATCTGATGTCTAACGAATGAAGAAGTATGCATAGTTCACACTGAAGTTGATCTAAGTAAGAACAATCTTTTTTAATCCTAATGAAATGTTTTTTCTGGTATTGTTTCTGAAAACTCTGTGTGCCTTCATTCTGTTCCAGTACAGTACGTGATAGCGAGCAAGACGATTCTGTAATCTATTCTGTAACCAATCGAAACCACATTTGAAGAAAGTTTGCTGTAATAATTTGCTTATTAATGAAATTACTATGACAAAAATAACTATTTTTGAATATTTTGCATGACTTACCATTTAAATATATTTTATACAATGAAATCAAAAACATTAAATAAAATATAAAAAAGAAAGATGTACATGGGCAATATATCTAACATACTGCCAGCAAGGCGGCCATATAAACTTTGGCCAATGCGCTAGACTCACTCATGTGAAGGGAAACTAAAGTAACATGTATGCCTTAAACTTGAGCATTGATTTTCCCTGAAACTAGAAGCTATCACATGAAAATCTGCTATCCAGGTACTCAATAAGCGGTCTCTCTACAACATACTTTTGTTAGAATCAGTTATTAACAGGTCTGATGGTCCCCTTGTAAGAATCTTTACAGAAACACGCAGCACCTTTTAAAACAAATATTAGTTGGCTATATGGACCAAGTATCATAAAGCAAAAACCCCTTTTGTACCTTTACTTACATTCAAAACAAAAATTTAGAAAAATATTTTCAACTAAATTTAAAAAGTTGGTCTAGACTTTAGTTCTGTCAAATCTTTCCCACTGTGTTGCAATTCAACACAGCACAAATCATGGAAACACTAGACTAGAGCTGGCGATGAACACTTGTGTAAGATGTGCCTGCAACATTCATTTCTTCGATTGTATTGGTCCGTCCTATACTCCATTAGCTTGGATGTGACCAGATGTGTGACTTTTGCACACACTGTTTACCTGATAGGTTTCTTAGTTCCTAGTGTCCTCAATACATCCCCTCACATACCAAATACCTACCACCACTCCGTAGTTGCAAAACCAGATCGGATATATCTAGTATCTTGGCTGTACCTACTAAACTTTCTCCATCTCCTCCTTCAGTTCAGCCATGAGACTGTGGAACAAATTACACTGTAACCTGTGTCTTATTCAAAACCAGTCTGCATTCAAGAGGACATTATCTTTTCTTATCAGCGTGGTTTCCCTCTCAGCATACACAGACACACTAATGCGACCACCTGTCGAAAGACTATGTAATCACCTACTGCACTGCAAACTGCTGCAAGACATGCACGAAGAGTCAGTGAAGTTCTGGAACGTACCAACAGGGAGGTGGAGCCTCGCTGACTCCAGTGCCGTAGCCAGCTGCACCAGGTTTCTCGGTTGAGGATTCGAGAATGATGAGATCACCTAGCAAGTGCCACAAAAATATTCCCCAGACCATAATGCTACCTCCTCCAGCCTGGATCCTCCCAATAATTGTTGCAGAGAGTTTGCTTTCAGACATTTCATGCCAATGGAGCACAAAACATGACTGGTCTGAACAGGCAGCCTGTCACCACTCAGCAGAGAGATCCTGGAGGACCTTTTGTTAGTAGGTGAATAAACATGCGTAAATAAATAAGTCAGGTAGTTAGTTTCGTTACGCAGTTAATTTCTTTGTCAGTGACAGATGGTTTGTTGATTTATTAGATGACTGCATATTCTACTGATCACGTGCACCACAAATTTTTTTTTGATGATGTGTGTGGAGTTAATCAGTTCATAAAATACATTTTTCCTGCATTTTTATAGCTGCATGCTAAACAATTGGATAAACACCAGTAAACTTCAGCTTCCTTAAAGAATCTAACTCTCATGTATAAAATAGCTTCCAGCTTATATTACTTTACACACGAGTTTCTGCTTATGCAGGTCATTCACAGAGCATTTTCCAAGATTCTCTTCCTTCCACAGCCTGTCATCAGCATTTACCCCCATTGCAGTCCTCTTCCACAGACATAATCCTTCACCTGGTCTCCATCTTGTTCATAGTCCTCCAATTGTTGTTCTTGCACAATCTTCAGACTCTAGAGCTCCTCTTGAAAGTATTTCCTGTCCCATTCTTTCAGTGTTGCCAAAACATTTAAGCCGATTTCCCTCCACAGCTTTATTTATAGGATGGATTTGAGGGGTGTTTTGTACTTTTTCATTTCTTATCCTGTCCTCTCTTATCTTACCCAGGCTACCTCGTAGAAAGTGCATCTCTGTCATTTGTATTCTGCTCATGTCTTTCTTTGTCCAGGTCCAACATCCTGATCCATAGATCAGATAATATGACTTGTATATCATCACCTTTGCTTTGGCACCTATTTTCCAATTTCTGTCTGGTATACAATAATAAAAATTTTGAAAAATTTTCTATTCTCTCCAAAATTATATACTTAATGTTTCCTCTCTTGGTTACCTAACTTCCTGGATATTTGAAAGCATCTAATTCTTTAATAATTTTTCCATTACAAATTACATCCTTCATTTTTCATATTTTCTGCCAATTTTCATTACTTTTTGACTGCTTCTTCAATTACTCTCTGCCATGTATTTAGTGGTACTTCCAGTTTCTGTTAATTTTCTTCACAAATCATCATACCATTTCCATATGCTACGATTTTCATATCATCTGCTGTTGAGCCTTGGTGAACTTTCCTTATTATGTTTTCCCTAACTATATTAAAATGTACTGGAGAGCACAGTTCTTTGCCAGATTCCTCCATTCTGATTTCTTGTCATCTACTATAACACAATTCAGGTATTTGTTATACATGTTTCTGATTCTGAGTTGCATTCCTCTTGAAAATTCTAGTGTATTCAAACACTGCCATCTCTATTCCCTTTTAACAGTGTCTACACCTTATTTATACCTATGAACGCAACTATGATATCTTTCCTGAATTCCCATTTTTTTCTATCTATCTGTGTAGCTGGAGAAGTGGCATCTATAGTTGATCTTCCAGATCAAAATTCTTGTTGTTTTCCTAATTGTGGTTCTATCTTGTTCCTGATTTTTTTGTAAAATTATCTTTCCATAAATCTTCAGGCAGTGGCACATAATGGTATACCTCTGTAATTCTCACACAGCACCTTATTACCTGTCCTAAACGTAAGTATGATAACTGCCTTTGTTCAATCATCAGAAATCTTTTCACAAGTCCATACTATTTTCATTATTTTCTACAGCCACTGAATTTTGGTAGGTCCTGCAACTTTGATCCTTTCCACTGTGATATCTGCTCCAGGAGCATCACCATTTTTCATTTCTAATACAGCTCTCTCATTCAACATCTGCAAATCATCTTTTTCTATTTCCTCCGAGTTGACGGGTTAAATGTTTGACATTAAGCAAGTAAGTGAGAAAAGTTTAATAAAGGTTTGAAGTTATTACAGGTATGTGTAGAGCTAGTTTGAAGTTGCTAAGTACTTTCAATCTCAAATACTGGATGAAAATTGTGAGTATTTGCGTGCCAACAGTTGTGTTGCCTCAAGACACACACAGTTCCTGCCTTTAATACTCGCCTTCCTGTGTTAAACCCATAATTATACCTCTTAAAGAGTAGATTATGACAGCATTTTAAATTTGGTAATTAATTATGTAAATCATTGAAAGTCAGATTTTTGCTGCTCCTAGAAGTTGTTAGACTGACAACCTCCAAACTGGACTGGGTTACATGCCCTAGGTTACTTGTTTGGCAATACAGATATGTTCAATGTAACTCCAAACATATGATTCAAATTAACGGTATGTTATATATTGATGTCCTAAGAATCGTATTACTTCTGTGTGAGCAATCATTTAACATCACAACATGAGGTGGTCAATAGTAGAATGTGACTAATTTACAACTGCGGTTACCAAGTTACCAAAGATTGTGTAAATCATTAAACAGGTGGTTGTTCTCAGACACAAAAACCATCTACATCAAGAACAATCTAAATAAGGCAGAAACTGTCCTCCTAGGAGAAAAGCACTGCATTAGAGAGAAAATAAATACAAAGTTATCATGAAAGAAAAACAATTAACACAACACAAACTAATTGCAGGTCCCAGATTAAACATTCCTCAAAACAAGAATAAATATTTAAAACAGCAGACACAATAACCCAAATAAATACAGATTTACCTGCGTGGAGTTCCATCTGGTAATGGAGGTATAACAGTGACAGTAACAGTGACTGAGGTCTTTAACAGGTCCACCATTTGGTCATGTGACAGTGTTGACACCGCTACCTTGCATATCTGAAATTATCAGAATATTAACTGCAGTATCAATTAATTCCAAATCATAAGACATTACAGCTTGAAAATAGAAATAAAATCACTAGCATTTCACCATTATATTTATAATACTGAGTTACTTATTTTCTGTTTACTACCATCCCCATTCATCCAATATTTTAGAAATGAATACATAGTATGATTGTGAATACATGCATTACATAACAATCCAGGTGGAAAATGTAATTTCTGAATGAGATATATGGTGGTTTAATTTCTATAACACATTTTCTAATTGAAAATCTGTTATAAGAATCACTTTGACCATTTTGTGACTCAAGTGGTGCTTCTGAGTGATTGGCTAATCACTCTCCCCTTCAGTTCAGTTTATTCTGAGCTCTTCCGAAAGTCATTTATAGAACTGAATTTTTTGTGATTATTATATGTGATGTAGGTTGCATGTGCCTTTCAGAGGCCAAATTGCCTGATATGTTCACTTTATTTCTAATCAATCATATAATCTAATTATATCTAAAAACAAAGATGATGTGACTTACCAAACGAAAGCGCTGACATATTGGTAGAGACGCAAACAAACACAAACATACACACAAAATTCTAGCTTTCGCAACCAACGGTTGCTTCATCAGGAAAGAGGGAAGGAGAGGGAAAGACGAAAGGATGTGGGTTTTAAGGGAGAGGGTAAGGAGTCATTCCAATCCCAGGAGCGGAAAGACTTACCTTAGGGGGAAAGAAGGACGGGTACACACACACACACACACACACACACACACACACACACACACACACACACACACACACACAGACAAGCATCCATTTGTAAAGGCAAATAGTTTGGGCAGAGATGTCAGTCGAGGCGGAAGTACAGAGGCAAAGATGATGTTGAATGACAGGTGAGGTATGAGCGGCAGCAACTTGAAATTAGCAGAGGTTGAGACCTGGTGGGTAATGAGAAGAGAGGATATACAGAAGGGCAAGTTCCCATCTCCGGAGTTCTGACAGGTTGGTGTTAGTGGGAAGTATCCAGATAACCCAGACGGTGTAACACTGTGCCAAGATGTGCTGGCCATGCACCAAGGCATGTTTAGCCACAGGGTGATCCTCATTACCAACAAACACTGTCTGCCTGTGTCCATTCATGTGAATGGACAGTTTGTTGCTGGTCATTCCCACATAGAAAGCTTCACAGTGTAGGCAGGTCACTTGGTAAATCACGTGGGTGCTTTCACACGTGGCTCTGCCTTTGATCATGTAGACCTTCCAGGTTACAGGACTGGAGTGGGTGGTGGTGGGAGGGTGCATGGGACAGGTTTTACATCGGGGGCGGTTACAATGGTAGGAGCCAGAGGGTAGGGAAGGTGGTTTTGGGGATTTTATAGGGATGAACCAAAAGGTTACGAAGGTTAGGTGGACGGCGGAAAGACACTCTTGGTGTAACCTCTTGGTAACCTTCGTAACCTCTTGGTTCATCCCTATGAAATCCCCAAACCACCTTCCCCACCCACTGGCTCCTACCGTTGTAACCGCCCCCGGTGTAAAACTTGTCCCATGCACCCTCCCACCACCACTTACTCCAGCCCTGTAACCCGGAAGGTGCATACAATCAAAGGCAGAGCCACGTGTGAAAGCACCCACGTGATTTACCGACTGACCTGCATACACTGTGAAGCTTTCTATGTGGGAATGACCAGCAACAAACTGTCCATTCGCATGAATGGACGTAGGCAGACAGTTTTGTTGGTAGTGAGGATCACCCTGTGGCTAAACATGCCTTGGTGCACGGCCAGCACATCTTGGCACAGTGTTACACCGTCCGGGTTATCTGGATACTTCCCACTAACACCAACCTGTCAGAACTCCGGAGATGGGAACTTGCCCTTCAGTATATCCTCTCTTCTCATTACCCACCAAGCCTCAACCTCCACTAATTTCAAGTTGCTGCCGCTCATACTTCACCTATCAATCAACATCATCTTTCCCTCTGTACTTCCACCTCGACTGACATCGCTGCCCAAACTCTTTGCCTTTACAAATGGATGCTTGTGTGTGTGTGTGTGTGTGTGTGTGTGTGTGTGTGTGTATGTGTGTGTGTGTGTGTGTACCTGTCCTCCTTTCCCCCTAAGGTAAGTCTTTCCGCTCCTGGGATTGGAATGACTCCTTACCCTCTCCCTTAAAACCCACATCCTTTCGTCTTTCCCTCTCCTTCCCTCTTTACTGATGAAGCTTGAATTTTGTGTGTCTATCAACATGCCAGTGCTTTCGTTTGGTAAGTCACATCATCTTTGTTTTTAGATATATTTTTCCCACGTGGAATGTTTCCCTCTATTATATTCATATAATCTAATTACACATGTTAATTCTCATTTCCGGTTTTCTAATTTATATTCGAGTACATAATAGCATGTTCTTTGTCTACTCCCACTCTGTGATTACATGTTCATAACAAAATTGTATTCTGAAATTTCTTCTCATATGCCTTTCAACCAACCTACCACTGGGAGACCCCACAGTGCCCACAAGCCTATGAGAACAGATCAGCAACAAACCATATTTACAGTGCTATGTCAAATAAACAAGTATCACACCACCACTGTGCTGAATGAACCAACAACATGGGTCTACAGATAGCTAATAGAAGGAGTGCAAAAGTAGTCGTGTGGACAGTCAACACTCTCTGTTTCCCGCTTCAGACTGAGTGGATGGCTTCTTGCCATCTGCCTCCGTTTCACTTGTTTTCCATCTTTTCTATGGCGTAAGATAGCTTCAACTATCTGCCCCTGCCTCTGGTTGTAAGGACCAGCCACCAGCTAACTCCCCACTGAACCATCTAATCTCATACCTCCTATTTCCTTAATTTTATTCGAACAGCTAGACTGGCAGTTGTCCTCTAACTTTCATAGTTTTAATAAGATATTATTAGTGATTTTAAAGTTCATTGATATTCTGTTATACATAGTATACCTGCTATTTATTAAGTTTAAGGATTTAGGGAAGCATGGGATCTCATTTAACTTTGTTTCATTACCATGGTTAGGTGGCATTCATTAATTTATTACTGGGCCATAAACGTGTTTATTACAAGGAATAGTTTAACAAATCCAGGGCTCAATGGTTCTGCTTACACAAGTAGTCACATACACGTGCAATCGATAAATCCCCGGAATGGATTGTACTGCTACCCAACTTGTGCAAAATCACAGCAACCACAGACAAATTGATTCACAAGATTTTCCTAATTTCATGCAGAATTTGAGTATGCACCAAACAGAAAAACATAAAATATTGTGTATCCTAAAGCACACATGCACACAAAGATTGTCATTAGCATCATTTCCATTTCCACGTAAGTAACTGAAGAAAATTTAACCTTATAAAAATAACACACCTCCACGAGCCTGGCTCCTTGCCGGAGGCCAGCCTGCCAAGCCAGTCCGGCTGCCTCCACCTGTGTCACAACCCCGTCAGGTTGTACGTGGAATCCTAATTGTCCCAACGCATTTCGATGCAGAGTCAACTCCCTCGCTTCTGCCCCAGGTGTCACTGCCCGAAGTCGTGCAGACAAGTCCGTCACATCTTCTGTCTCACCACGCATTTGTAGTGACACACATTCACCCGTATGATGGTACAGTCGCACACTGTTCAAAATGCAGAAAAATGTATATAAAGTGAACACTTAAAGTTTGCATTCTCTGGTAAAAAGTGAAATTCTCAGCTTAACAGAAACCTCTTAAGTATCTTTCTTTGGTCATAGTAGAAATGAATCAGTGACTAATTTTGTGGGAATGGGAAATGAATAGTCTAAGAAATAAACACTAAAGTTCAATTCACACCACCCAAGATACATACAAGGACTGCACTAATTATGTTGCAGCTTTGATAAATTTCTAACCATAGCAAGCTTGGAACTGGGACAGAAAGAGGGGGCGATGACACAGGGCTCATGAGGGCCCCTTTCTTAATGTTCCTGAAGCATCTGTATTTTAACAAAAATCAGTTTCCAAATTTCTCTTATAATTTCTGGAGAATTAGTAGTATGAAAACCAAGGGTGTGAATACTGACAAGGAACACACACACACACACACACACACACACACACACACACACACACACACACCACTGTCTCTGGCTGCTGAGGCAGTAGTAGAGTAGTAGAGGGGTTTTTGGGCACACGACAGCAAGGTCTTCAGCACCCGTTCAGTAACATAGTGAGACGGGTGACAAAAAAAATCCCAGAACAGGAATATAAAATGGAACATAAAACACGGGTAACAATCGTTGAAAAATATGTGCTCACCCACACCAAAGCGTGGGATGAAGCAGGGTGTCAGCAGTAAAACATGGACAACACAGGAAGAAAATGATAGAGGGATCTAAAACAATGTAGCAGATGGAAGTGGCTGGCTGACCGCAAGGAAAAAAGGGGAGGAGTCAGCCACTCTGCAATACACTAAAACCTCCAGCCTAAAAGTTTAGGCCAGAGTCCAGACACATCACAAAACTTAAAAACCCTAGACACACACGTCTCATCATTAGCTAAAACAGAAGGCAGGTCCCCATCAACTTGTGCTTCTGCCCTTGCATCACAGCATAAAATGCAGTCTGTTAAAATGTGCCAGACAGAGATGTGCACACCACAAGCATCTCAAAACGGAGGATCATCCCGCTGTAATAAAAAGCTATGTGTGAGAGGACAGTGCCCGATCCGAAGACGTGTAAGGGCCACCTCTTCCCGCTGCTGAGGCAATTCAGAGGAAAGGAGAGAGAGAGAGAGAGAGAGAGAGAGAGAGAGAGAGAGAGAGAGAGAGAGAGAGAGAGAGAGAGAGAGAGAGAGAGGGGGGGGGGGGGTCTATTTCTGATGAAGGCCTTGTTGACCAAAAGCTTACTTTCTCAGATTCTTTTTGTTGTGCCTATCTGTGACTCAGCATCTCTGCTATATGGTGAGCAGCAATAATCCTTTTTGTAATATTGTCATATTCCATCCTAGATTTTCCAGTGTTAAACTATAAATTACTTTTCACACATGATACTTTTCAGGTTCTTGTCAGAGGACTTGCCCACATTGATGGGCTTGCAGCTGGACTGGATGCAGTTATTCTTCCAGCAAGGTAAAGGCACCCATTCAAAAGTTGCCCATACCAGCAGCCAACAACAAATGTGACAGGGTTTGCGAGTTCACAGGTAGAACCTGCAAACCACAGGACATTGAGTAAGGCAAGAAAAGAAATGAAGGAAGGAAGGAAGGAAGAACAGAAATACTAATTAAGCCGAAAAAACTGAAAGAAACAACGTTTCCCAGTTGTATGCTCTAATAACCATATCCTGCAGAGCTGCGTTGTTGATCATAATGCTAAGTGAAATACTGATAATAGTGAGTGCACACTTCAATGTTGTATTTTATTATTATTTTCTCTAGGCTGACAATTTGGGCATCACAGTGCAAAGAAGAACCTTTGAGGAAGTATAGATAAAGTTAGAAAAAACATTAGAAACTATGAACCTTTGAGGAAGTAAAGTTAGAGAATATACTAGAAGCTATGCCAACATACAGTATTACGATAACTATCTCAGACCAAATCCCATTAAAACAAAGGTTTGTGCTTTTCACCTGCACACATGCCTAGCAAACAGGAAGCTGCACGTTAACTGTAATGGGTCTAGCCTTGAGCACACAGACCAGCCAACACAGCTCAGTGACAGTTGACAGGTCCCTCACATACAAACATTACTTTAAAAAAATCAAAATAACATAGCTGCAAAGAACAATATACTTAGAATGCTGAATGGAAGTAAGTGGGGCATCAAACCTACTGTTCATAGAACCACCGCTTTAGCATTTTGCTTTTCTGCAGCTGAGTAAGCATGCCATGTCTGGTCTACATCGGTGCATGCAAAGAATATCAACATAAACTTTAACGAAACCTGTGGGCTAGTCACAGGACGCATGAAGCCCACTCCATCGAAAAAAGACAAACCAAGCTTCAGGTTACAACAGTCCCAAATCTCATAGGGTAGCTAATTAACATAATGAGCAGTTCAAAGAGACATCCACTGTACAGTAGCCTTTGTGGTCATGAAGACCAAAATCAAGATATTTTGGATGAACCCCCTGTCAGCTACCCTATTTCAGAACATTCATTCACCAATAGTGTTGACGAACAGCAGGTCACTAAAAATGCTAAACCATTTCAGAACTGATGAAGCCCGTCAAAATCCAAATGATAAAATCGAGTCTATTAGAATCTGAAGATGACAAGTGCAACTGTGGAGAAATACAAAACATAGAACATCTTCCAACATGCCATAACTGTCTCTCATATTGTTCTCTAGACAACCTCTGGCTAAGCAAGCCCAAGGCTTTCCACTTAGCCCAGTACTAGGCCAAAAATCTGACAGCTCCAGACATGAAGAAGTAAAGTAATTGTTTAAATTATAACTGACACAGGAATGAGAATTCTACTATTTTAGTTCTCAAACTAGTTCCTTGACACCCGTAAATCTCAAATTTTCGGCTGAATGTGTTTATCCAAACTGCTATTTTCAGATGTCAAAGCAATGTACTAAGCACTGATGTAAAAAGTTACATTATGTTACTATATAAAATCACCACCACCAAACTCACAGGCATCTGTGGCATGTTAAAAGAGAAGATGGGTCATGTTTCAACAGGTTATTTTTTGGGGAGGGGGTTGGTGTGAGTGGTAGAGTACCAAGTAATAAAGAGACCCCCCTCCCATCCCCAGGACATAGCCCTGGATCCGTGCCGGACGCAACCACATGAAAAAGGTAACACTTGCATCTGCATATCTCCAATGACAAATAACCAAATTGGCGTAATGTAATAAAATGTGTGTCTTAAACATATTATAATAATACCCATTGTTCAAACAGTTAGCTTGGAAATGCTGCACAAACATCTTCAGTGTACACACTACTGTGCCAGGGCCATATGCAGAGCTTTGACGTCTCACAGCTGCTTGTTATTCCAAGCAATTAGAACCAATTAGCTACATATTGCATGCAAAGGAACACACAATTAGTAACTGCCAGTCACTGAGCACACTGACTGACTGTAACACACACACACACACACACACACACACACACACACACACACACACACACACACACACACCTTTAAACCTACTCTTTCTCTGTCGGGCCCGCCCCTCCCTTCCTAGTGACACAGCTATTGTATACCGTGGCCATTGTTATTCCTGCAAACACTAGTGTCAGCCTCCAATATTAGCAGCATCTTGTCTTACATACTGTAGTAACAAACCAGCACATTTCAGTGCTTCCATGTGTACAATAATGGGTTCCTCGATATCTTGTCTTCGTTATCTTACTCTGCTGAACATACATTGTTACCGAGGCACTCAAATCACAGTCACAAACATCACTGTTTAACCACCGGTTGATGTTTTTGTCACCTACATCTTCACAACTAGGAGACTGTATTCTAGACAAAAATATTTGCTATAATAACAGATCACATCAGGTACAGATTTCTGCACTCATATAATTGGGAGTTTGCTATAATTACATAGAGGCAGTACTTGTTTTTCAGGAGGTTAAATTCAAATGCTACTGATAAATACATTTAGAAGTGAACTACTAGATTCCTTTCATAAAGGAAAGAGGAAATAAGTTGGAAAAGGTTAGAAAGAAGTAGTAGTTCATTAACTCATCCAGTATAACAACACACCTGTTGTAAAGACAAGGGTGACTTTTTCCTGCAATACAATGAAATTATACAGATTGTTATAGTCATGCAGAGAAGATAGTGGTCATTCTATGACAAGTTCATACAGTGTTGTCCCATAACCCCTCACTGTTGCAGAGAACCTCTTCTACTGACTGGCACCATACACCCACCACTGTGGATGCAGTGATCTCTGTATCAGCCGAAACTCAGGGTACAATAAACCCATTTTCCAGATGGCAATTGTTTGTCCTCTTATGAACCAACTCACATGCCAGAATTGGACACTTTGTTGTTGATGAGAGATACTGGTGTTTGCTTTTATGTCTTCACTTTATTTGACTACTCTACACCGTGAGCTCACTAACACCAATCACACATTGTCCGTGTAGCTAAAGGCGCTGCTGGGGCTATGTGACAAAATAAGAAAAGCCCTGAAATGATTAAGGAATGACAACGCAGTCTGAACCAGAGATACTGGAACAGAGCAGTCAAAAACTGAAACAGCTCCTCTTAAGAACTGTGAAAATCTGAGAAGAGGAGGGAATGTCACTACAGTGTAAAGACTAAATTATACATACTCTCTACATGAAAGGAAATCAAATGGAATGTGAAAATTATGGAGGAATACTATTCCTAAACTTTGGGAATTAGATGTACCCTAACCTCCTGTTTGACTGTCACCTTCTAATCATCCAACAAGAAACAGGTCCATGCCAATGTAGATTTCTCCCAAGGAAATCAGAAGTACACTAAATTTTCACCCTACGACAAATCTTAGATAGAAAAAAACTGAATTTGAAACTGATATACAACACACATTCATCCATTCTAGATCTGTATATTATGACGTGCATAGAGAGAAATTACATGCTGCCATCAGAGGAAAGGGCATGCCCAGGAGGCTAGTGAGGAAAACCGTGAGCAAGATGAGAAGCAGCCAGTGTCAGAGGAGCATTATAGCGCTGGAACATATAATGTGAGAAACTAATGAACTGGCCCAAACAACAATCTTTGACAAATCTATAGAAATATAAGCCTGCACTGATAATACATACAGTTCTTCCAGGGCAATGGGCAGAGTTTTTTTATTGCATTAGAACAAGTTGCTAAGGGCATGGGACTGACAATTAGTCTAAAAGTAAAAGAGCATCCATAAGACACAGTCAAAGTCAGTGACTATCTGATAATGAATTGAAGAATGCTGAGTACCTGAAATACCTGGAGGTGACCGTGACCTACAATGATACCTTGTGCAAAATTAAACAAGAGCTAGCGGTAGCCGATAAAGCTTATTTTGTCCTAACTAAACTACTTTCTTCACAGCTCTAACAAAACTACTTTCTTCAAGGCACTAACCTCGCATTACTAATTTAATTGTCTTAGAAACATTTACAAGACCAGTGCTCACACAGTCCTTAGAAACCTGCCACAAATAATAATGGGTACCAACATTCTGAATGCCTTTGAGAGAAATAATAAGGTGGCATTGTGAAGGAGTGAGGTGTAGGAGACAGTATAACAATGAGCTGTATACCAGTTAAAAAAGCCACCTATGAGAAAAACAGTATTCAGCAAGACTGAGGTGAGATGGGCTAGGTATGTAGCACTGAGGTGTGATACGGAGGTACCAAAGAAGATACTAACTGGAAATCTTGCCCAGTAAAGGGGACATGGCTGATTAAAAATCACATTGATAGATGGTGTCCAAGATCTATAGAAAATGAGATACAGAAATTGGAAAGCACTCCTGGCAGAAAATTGTTGAAGAGGTGATGGTACACAATAGAATCTTGGGCCACAGAAGAAGAGCAAACTAAGAAGGAGAAGAAAGAAGATGCTAAATTACTCTCTCTGTAGTTTTAAAAACTTATTGCAGGTACAATGTTCTGCATACATTAGCTTGGATTCATAAACATCACTCTTTCTGGAAGCTACAGTTTTCATAAATTTTAGTGTATATAATAGAAGTGCTTTTATCATTGTTTAATGCATACTTATTAGAACTTAGCTGCCAGCCAAGTATTGCTTTGCATGGGGTGACAAAGACGACATCCCGGGACTGCTCGTCGACCAGCAGTAATGTATCAGCCGAAACACCAAGTGAACACGGAATGACGGTAACACCTGCAGAAACTTGCTGTCCACCGCCATCCTCCAACAGCACTGGCCAAGCAACAGCTCCTCGCTGCCAAGCTGAGAGAGATGCCATAGGACAACCACCAGCATTATTGCCACTGGCTCGTTCTTTCTTCTTACTGCCAAATGACAGCATTGCTGAAAAAAACACATTTCATCGATAATACATTGATTTTCTTCTTCACTAAAGCCAATATTCTTAGATGTAAAGAGCAGTGTCCACATGCAGCAAAGACACTAAGTTTTTAAAAGTGTAGCCAACAGTGATCAACATTGGTTACAACTGTAATATTACAATACATGATTAATCATTTGAGATGAATTTGTCATGACAGTACTTAAACAAAATTATTTCTCATATAGTCATAACTAAATTCCAAGTGATTGAAAAGAAAGTATTTGATGAAACAACTAAACTCTTTCTTGATTCTGTTACAAAAATTTCATTCTCTTAAAGCATGAATTTTGAGAAGCAAGCTTATTTTCCAGTGTAATACACACAATTTTATACCAGCAGTAGCTCAAAGCTGTTTAATTAGTTGCATCACATGCTGAAGTCATTTCACTACTAAACATTCACAGGCTCTCCACGTACCAATGACCCTTAACATAGATGTTTCAGTTTAAACAGTTTTATTTCCCCCCAGGGTATACAATACATTTGATAAAAAACTGCTATATTAAAAAATGACACAGTAAGTTATTTACTATGCATTAATATCAAGTACTTTTTCTCTATCTTAAACAGAACCATATGATGATTTAATATAGTTCTTCTATACTAGTATATAACAGTCATTGCAAAGTTAATGCCCAGAATGTCTTCTAACTCAGACAGATTGAATTCATAAACCAAGGATGAATATAGTTGTAGTATGTATACTTCACCACAAACTGACTTTCACCTGAATTGTGAATTGTTTGCTTGTAGAAGATACAAATATATAATGTTTAAGCAAGCTTATATGTTATTCTTTTAGTAAGCAATGAGTAAAAAATAAAAATAAATTGAATGGAATTACTAACAGAATTTTTGACCAGATTCCACAACAGTAGTAGTAGTGTAATTTGATGCCAAATCCTTCAAGTACTCTTGTCGTGTGCGAGTTGCCATGGTTGCAAATTTCTCTGAACGATGGGCTGCGTTTTCTGCGTTGATTACTGTAATGAAAAGTGAACATATTCATTTACTACACACTACTAAATATAAAAATATTACAATATTTTTAACTGCAACTGAGGATATATTCCAGAATGGCTGAAACAAGTAACTAAAGTAGGGCTGTGATATTTCATCCAAGGGGAGGGAAAGATAGTAAAAAGTAAGGGAAACCCAAACACACTAACACACTAAGAAATTTCTACTTCATTTATTTGACCATTCAGATCTTCTCCTATTAGAAACCGTTTCCCAATGCCAAAGAGATTGGATCTGGTCATCTTACAAATACTTAGTTCCTCACCATCGTCTTTATCACAAAGAAGGATTTTTCAACATGCTACTTTGAGTCAATATGAAATGCAAATGCAATTTTATTAATCTTATTGTTTTTCTGTCAAACCGTTCTTGAAATTCATACAGTAGTATGTTAAATAAAAACTTTTTCTTACTAAAATTTCTTAACTTGTATGCTCCAGAGTGAAATATCTTTACTTAAATACCACAATGTATTCATAGGGTAGCAAAATTTTACTCAATAATGCTATGTACCTTTGGCTAATAAAAAATCCCCAAAAGCTTTGGACTTAGGAAATGTAGCTCCATCTTGGATTGGTGGTCCAAATGGAGGTACTTCTTTGGATCGGCTCACAGCAACACTGCAAAAGGAAGCATAAATTAAATATATATGGAAATTTATGAGTCATGATAAGTTTATTATAGGATTCTATCTGTCTACTGTATAAGACACTTACCGGTACTGTGTGTTCTCTGTACAAGGATTCACAACTCTCACAACAATAAAGACATGTTGGAACTGAGAACGAATATTCTTTGGTGTGAATGGCTGAGCACCAGGCTCTTGGAAGACTATAGTTACAATGTCATTCCCAATATGCCTCTTCCTTAACAGCTGTTTCAAGGGAAAAAAACATGAGTCAGGATTACATATATCATAGTATTTTCAATGTCCTAAAAAAAAAAGCAGCACCAAAGGGTACATTACGCCAAACTATTCTAAGAAATGCACCATTCTCCAAGTAGTACTGCTATATGCTATGAGTTGCACATTTTCTAAAGTATTGCCACTTTCCATTACTGATGACAAATGTAAAATCATGAAGGATGAGAAGAACATTTGAACAGGCCTGCCATGTGTGCTGATAAACTTTGGAATCAAACTTAACAATCACCACCCAAAGATCCTTAAATGCACACCAGTCAGAGGTCCAATTTTGTCACCAAAGCCTCAGTGATTTTCAAACTGCAACATGCAAGGTGGAAAGAGGTTTAACACATTAAGATTTTTTTATATTGTACCATCAGGTTTTCCACAATGTGAACCTTCCCTCCTCTCAAATGTAGGTCAGTGTGTGCTCCATCTTACCCAATTCTCCCCCCCCCCCCTCCCCCCTCTCTCTCATTTTAGGGTGCAAAAACGTCTAGTGTCATACATGCCCATGTTAGAACTGTAGAACACGAAGACAAAGAAAGGAGTTAAAGAAAATGACTGTACGTTAATCCCAAATGACATAAAAGAAGACAGCTAAAGCTGGGACATAGAGAAAGTCTATAAAAATATGCCACAGAGAAATGGAACTCCTGAACTAAAAATTACATGGCTTTCGCCATATTGCTATAATAGATAAAAAGTAAAATGCAGTCGACAGCTCACGTGTCGTTAATTAAAACAGTAAGTAACTCAGATGGCAAACACAAATGAGAATGTAAAGGGTTAAGAAAAGAGCATTCTGTCAGGAAATGGCTGACAAAGGTTGAGTGGAGTGAGTGCAAAGTGGTGGGGAAGCACCACTTAACAAATGTTATGGCTAAAAAGACAAGTGTCCGATGCACAACCTAGCCAAGATGGTCGTCTAAGCTGCTGGGAGAGGCTTAATGACCAGGAGCTTGTTCCTGTGAAGGAAATCTTACCCAATGATTGCAGTCTTATCATAATACAGAATAAAACTGACATATCAATGCTATTAACTGCAAAATGCTACGTCCAACATTCTAACAGATCCATGCAATGATCAGTACTGAGCTGCATAAAACATTTTCATTTTTGCAGCTGAATAGATTCCTGCTGTGTCTGATCTGTTGACGTTCCTATTTGGTTGGTTGGTTGGTTTGTTTGTTTGTTTAAAGGAAAGAGGAGGGGAAAGAGACCAAACTGCTTGGTCATCAGTCCCTTGCTCCTATTAAAAGAATTCCACCAGGAAAAGAATAAAACAAACAAGACTGCAGCACAAAACTGTGGGAAAGGAAAAAAATCACAAGAAGGACAGAAGGGCAACAAACACTACAATGGACCAAATAGGACAAGAAAACCACAGACAGATGAAAGAAACCGATAGAAGGTATTGAAACAAGAGTGCGGATCACTGTGGCTGGCTGATCACCAGAATAAAAAGGGTAAGGCAGCCACTCTGCAACACATTAAAATCACCAGCCTAAAACCACAGACTGACAAAGGACATGCACTAAAACTTTGATAGAGTGATGAACCCCCCCCCCCCCCCCCAAATCCCCACATACAAAACGTCAGCCAGTGAGGCGTTGTCAGCTAAAATTAATGGTAACGAATCCGTTAACTGAAGATTATGTTGCAGGGCATCAAAAGTATGACAGCGCAACAGAATATTGGCCAATCAACCAGGCACCACACTGACACTAAGCTGGGTCTTCACGATGCAGAAGATAGCCATGTCTCACCCAAGCATGGCCAATGCGGCACCAGCAGAGAACCACAGAGTCCCTGTGAGAGGTGTGCATGGACGACTTCCACACATTTATAGTCTCCTTAATGGACAGTTTGTTGTTCATACTGAGATTATGCCAGTCCATCTCCCAAAGCCAAAAAACTTGCGGCGTAATAATGAATGCAGGTCATTTCCAGAGGTGCCGATCTCCAGAGGTAGTTTCCGTGTAGCCTGTTTGGCCAGCCTTTTAGCAAGTTCAATGCCAGGGATTCCAACGTGTGGTGGGTCCAGACAAACACTACTGAATGACTGGACTGTTCCAGGGTATAGACGGACTCCTGGATGGTCACTATCGAAGGATGGCGAGGGTAACACTGGTCAATAACTTTTAAGCTGGTCAAGGAGTCACTACAGATAAACGACTCACCAGAGCACAAACATATGCTCAAGAGCACAGGATATGGCCACCAGCTCTGCAGTGAAACACTGCAGACATCCGAGAAGGAGCGCTGCTCAGTATGTATTCTGTGAGCATAGACAAAGCCAACATGACCATTAGCCATGGAGGTATCGGCGTAAACTACTTCGAAGCCCCAAGACGCATCAAGAATCGAGAGGAAGTGACAGTGGAGAGCCTCGGGAGGAACTGAGTCCTTATGGTCATGCGAAAGGTCCAGGTGCAGCTGCTGCCTAGGTATACATCATCACGGTAGCGTATGCGAATGGACCCTATTCACACAGAAGGGATCGGGCACAAACCACATTCGTAAGCCCTGACCTGGGCCGCCGACTTGGTAGATGAACCACTGTGGTTGGGAAAAGGAGATGGTAATTTGGATGCTCAGGAGAGTTATGAATGTATGTGACGTAACTCATGAGCAGTTGTGCGTGCATGATCTGCAATGGAGGGACTCCACGCCGATTGCTGGACTCATCCGAAAAGCTCCTGTCATTAGTCGAACTACACAGTGGTGCACTCTGTCTAGTAATTGCAATGCTGAGGGTGCCACTGAACTATAAATCATACTTCCATGGTCAAGATGAGGTTGAATAAGGAATCTGCACCCCAGGTGGCGTTGTTCAGACAGCAGAGGGCATTAAGGTACTGTCAGCACTTCCGATTAAGCTGAGAAAGATGAGGGAGCCAAGTCAATCAGGCATCAAAAACCTGTCCAAAGAATCGACATGTGTCCACTACAATGAGTAGATCGTCATCAAGATAAAGTTCTGGTTCCTGGTGAATGGTGTGGTGCTGACAGAAGTGCATGACATACAACTTCACAGCTGAAAACTAGAAGCCATGGGCTAGAGCCCATGACTGTGCCTTGTGGATGGCGCCCTAAAGGCGCCACTCAGCAGCACCAGTACTGGAGGAGCAGTAGGAAATGCGAAAGTTGTCTGCATACAGAGAAAGTGAGGCAGATGGCCCCATAGCTGCTGCAATACCATTAATGGGTACTAAAAATAGAGACACGCTCAATACGGAGCTGTGCGGAACCCCATTCTCCTGAATATGGGGAGAACTATGGGAGGCACCAACTTGGACAGGGAAAGCATGGAGCGAAAGGAAGTCTTGGATAAAAATTGGGAGCGGGCCCCGGACAACCCACTCATGAGGACATGTCGCCAGTTTGTGTTGCAAGCATTTCTTAAATCAAAAGAGACTGCAATCAGCCGTTGGCATCTGGAAAAGGCTGTTTGGATAGCAGACTCAAGGGACATTAGATTATCAGCAGTAGAGTGACCTTGGCAGAAACCACTCTGGCATGGAGGCAGTAGGCCACGTGACTCCAGGAGCAAACACAAGCGCTGACTCACCATATGTTCTAGCAGCTTAAAAAGAATGTTGGTGAGGCTGATGGGCCAATTGCTATCCACATCAAGTGGGATTTTACTAGATTTAAGCACTGGAACAATGGTGTTCTCCCACCATTATGACAGAAATATGCCGTCGCACCAGATGTGGTTGAAGATGACAAGGACATGTCACTGGTAGGCCAACGACAGATGTTTCATCATCTGACTGTGGATTCGATCTGGTGGCCCAGGAGCTGTTTTGGGGCAATGTGCAAGGGCACTGAGGGGTTCCCACACAGTAAACAGAGCGTTATAGGGTTCACTACGGCGTGCAGTGAACGAGAGAAGTTTTCCTTCCATCCACTGTTTTAGGGTACAAAACGTTGGGGGGGGGGGCTAATTCTCCGATGCAGGGAGACGAACATAGTGCTCAGAAAAGTGCTTGGCAGTTGTGTTTGCATTAGCAGATAACACTTCAGTGACATTAATGCTAGGGACACCTGTCGGGGTCTGATACCCAAAGACATGTCTGATCTTTGTCCAGACTTGTGAAGGCGACATATGGTACCCAATGGTTGAGACATGCCTTGCCCAACACTCCTGTTTCCATCTTTTTGTGAGCTGGTAAACACAGGCACAGAGCTGTTTAAAGGCTATTAGGTGCCCCATGGCTTATGTTGCTGTAAAGCTCGTCTACGCTCTTCAATGACCACAGCGATTTCTGGTGACCACCAAGGCACTTCCTTCCGCTGAGGCACCCTACGGAACAAGTGATTGCATTTTCCGCTGTAGAAATGATCATTCTAATCACTCATTCAACCACCACATCAGTGTTACCATGTGGGGGGAGACTCAATGGTGATGGCAGAGGTGAAAGCTTCCCAGTCTGCCTTATTTAAAGCCATCTAGTAGGCGACTGGGGAATGATGCTGGGTGAGTGACGGAAGCTGGGGACGTGGTCACTACCACACAAGTCATTGTGGGCCCTCCAGTGGGCAGATGGAAGAATTCCTGAGATACAAAGTAATAAATCAATGGTAGAGAAAGTACCATGAGCCACACTGCAATATGTGTGTGTGTGTGTGTGTGTGTGTGTGTGTGTGTGTGTGTGTGTGTGTGGTGGGGAGGGGGGGCGGCAGTATTTAAGAGGCAGAGGTCGAGTTGAGACAGCAAATTTTCGACATCTCGGCCACTAAGCATGGTGCACCCTACAAGGGGTTATGGGTGTTAAAATCTCTCAGAAGTAGATAAGGTTTAGGGAGTTGATTAATCAGTGCACCCAATATGTTCAAGGGTACTCCACCATCTGGAGGGAAATATACGTTGCAGGCGGTTATTTCCTGCATTGTCCTTTTCCTGACAGCCACAGCTTTGAGAAGAGTTTGAAGGGGCATTGGTACACTACATACCGAGTTCAGGACAGACGCATACTCCACACAACACACTATGATACTCGCCATGATTTTTGTAATATCCTCTATAGTGTGAAGAGCTGGGGTCCGCATTGCTGCGAACCACGTTTCCTGGAGGACAATGCAGAAAGAAGGTGTAAAGCCTAACAGCTGTCATAGCTCAGTCAGGTGGTGGAAGAAACTGCAGAAATTCCACTGGAGGATGATGTTACCATGAGGCTGGGAAGGCATGAAACTATCAAGGAGGCAGTTTACACCTCAAGGTCACCTGCTGCCACCAGACTGAGTACCTGTGTAATCAACATCCATTGTGTCAGAGGATCCATTGAGATCTCAGGGGGCACCAGAAACTCCATCTCATCCTCAGGCGGAGGCGGAGGCACAGAGCTTGTAGGGAGTGGTGGTGTAGGTGCCACCGCAATGTCTTGGTTCTTGGGTGCCATTTTCTTTTTAGGTTTCTCTCACTGCTCCTTAGGTTTCTTCAGCTGGGAGGGCTTCACTGATTTAGTCTCAGACTGAGGAGGGTCATGAAGCCCTACAACCAGCTAGCTGCCTGTGGGCACTTCAGCCCCTGACAGGTTTCCTCTTTCCCACTGGTAGGAACATGGGACAGGAGTGACCCAAGGGGACCCTTCCTGAAGACTGACACTTCTCCGACTGAGAAGTGGGGACTGATGGTTGGGGGAGCATTGCTCCCAAAGTAGGCAATCCGGGAGCAACAGGGATAGAAGTGCCCCCCACCATCAAGGGCACAGGTGTAGTCATACAGCTTTGAGAGCCAACTATAAATGGCGGAACTGATGGGGCTCAAATCGTTGTGGGGCATAAGATGGTGTCATACGCACAGTATGGAGCCTTCCTCTTTAGCCTCAGTGTAGGTCAGCCGGTCCAGGATCTTTTATTTCATGATTTTCCTTTCTTTCTGGAGAGTCCTGCAGTCCAGCAAGGGGAAGAGTGCTCTCTGCAGTTGACACAGATGGGAGGCGAGGCTCATGGAGTATTAGAATGTGAAGGTCGTCCACAATCAGGACGTGTGTCATTGGAAGTACAGCGGGAAGACATAAGCCCGAACCTCCAGCATTTAAAGTGCCGCATCAAAAGAGGGATATACAGCGTTACATCATGGCAGTATACCATCACCTTGACCTCCTCTGGTAATGTGTCACCATCAAAGGTCAAGATGAAGGCAGCTTTGGACCCCTATGGACGCGCCAGACGAAATGAACACCTTGTCGCTCTAAGTTGGTGCGCAACTCGTCATCAGACAGCAAAAAGGAGGTCCCTGTGGAATAGGATATTCTAGACCAAATTTAAGCTCTTATGGGCTGCGATGGAAACAGAAATATCCCCCAGCTTCTCACAAGCGAGTAGTGCCTATGACCGGGCAGACAATGCTGTTTTTATCAGAATTGACCCTGATTTCATTTTGGACAATCCCTTCACCTCCCCAAACTTATCCTCTAAATGCTCCACAAAAAACTGAGGCTTCATTGACACAAAAGATTCCCCATCAGCTCTCTTGCATACAAGGCATTGGAGCGAATAAGGTTTGCTGCCATCCTTAGCCTGGCATACCTCCAATGGTGTGGCCAGGGAGAGGAACAGTTTGAGGTCATATTTCCTTGTATTAAAGTGAGATCTTGAACGTTTAGACACTGCTATTGTTTGACCACCAGCAAGTGGTGGTGATGTATGCTCCATGGCATGTCATCTGCCCCGATGCCACCCACTCCGACCAGTGGCCCTCCCCACAGGGGCAACCCAGCCTCAGGAAAGGCCACATGGCAGGATGACCATTGCCAGGAGTCTCAATGCCCCAGTGAGATGGGCATCTACTCCTTGGCATACATGGAGAGTTAACAGTGCAGGCATCAGCAGAGTGATACCTGTGTAGTCAGGGGGGCTACAACCCCCAAGAGGTTACATGGCAACCCCACCACAATGGACTGGCTACCAAGCTGGAAGGCAGGAGCAAATATGCAAACAGGTCCATTATCATCATCTGCGCAAAAAAAGAAATAAAAAAACTGCACAGTGGATGGAGAATAATACATCCAGGAGGGTGACCTCACCCAACAGCTGGAGAATGAGCGGAACTGCAGAGCCACGACGACGAAAGACACTTAAGGTCTCAGTGCACGATAGAAATGATGCACCATGTAAGGCGACCTTCCGCAATTGGCTCACTCTTCGGAAAAATTTTGGAGACTAGAGGTCAAACCCTACAGGGGACCCTCACAGAAAAAAACAGGTGCGAATATGAAGAACTAATTCTGAATTTTAATCTGAATCCAAATGAACTATCATGTTTCCTGGCAATAAAGTACACGATGGAAAAATTTGCTGTTTGTCAGTGTGAATATTTCTAATTTTCAGGAGAGATTTCTGCTTGTTCTTTCTGAATAACTTGGATGGACAACTATTAAAATTCACATCACTTTCTTATTAGAACTGAAAATTGGTGCACTGCTTACCTTAAAGTTGAACCGTAAGACAGCAATGAATAAAAGAATGCCTGCAAGCAGCTTTGTTAGTATCTTTATCAAATAATGGAACTAGATATAAGGCAAAGGTTGCTCAGCTGTGTAAAATACTTTGTGTATTTGTTGAATTCTACATTTTAATGGTGTTTTCTCTTGTTCCTTATAAAGCACACTGTATTAATGGATCATGAATGCAACTCTACTTACTATATCTTTTGCTTCCTGAATTTTAATATTAAATTGTGTGAAGTTCTTTCCTTCTCATCCCGTATGGTAGGTCTCCCCTGACCTGCAGTTCTGGGTGACTTTCTCAAAATCTGCCCCTTTTCCTTGACCTCTCCAGTCCTTTTCCTTCCCCTTCAACCCTTCTTCCTGAAGAAGGAGCCACTGGTTGCACAAACTTGCCAATTACAACAGTCTTATGTGTGTGTTCTGCCACCACTTGGTGAGTAGATTTCTTTCCCCATCCAATTAAATAACTGTGTGAGTATTCTTGTTATTTTTAAAATAAACTACTTATCCATCAGACTGACATTAGTTTACATAATCTACAAACACAGCAGGTGACACGTCAGCCATTTCCTACCAGTCCCAAAAAAGAAATTACCAAAAGAGAGGATAATTTCATTCATGGCAATTTAAATGAGGTTGATGTCATTTATGGACATATAAAACAGACGACTTAGCATGGACTTGCAGTAATTCAATGCTTAATATGTCCCACCCCAGCAAAACTGGCATAGTATTTGCATCAAACGTGATTTTCTCCAACTTCTATTACTTAGATGCAAATTAGTCGACACATCTGTTCTACTGTGTAAACAATGGTCTGCTTTTGTTAGGAGAGTGTCATGATCTAAACATTTCAAGTCATTTGAGTAGGAGTTTCCAGAACATGAACACTAAAGAACTACAGTACAATTCGCTGGCATGTCTGTCTGGGAACCAAATGAATGTCTATTTAAAATGGTGTGGACTTTTTAGGTTCTCTATGTTCCCCATATCCATCAATTTCTCTCTGACCTGTGAGGAGCTACCTTGCAGAAAGCTTGTGCATTAGTCTGAAAAATTTGTTTTATCTCTGTTCTTAAATAATTGTTTCACAACAGTATATTTTAGTATTTATGGGACATTTGCTGCAACGATTTACAAACGGACAATAAGGGACTTTACAAAAAAAAATCTTCAAGTATATTCGAAGAAATATCCTCAGTTGTTGGAACAGGGGCAAAAATTCGGACCTGAACTGTAACAACGAACGTTTTCTCCTTCACATCCACCACATTGCCAACACTATCACATCCACCACATTGCCAACACTACACATATTTGTTGTCTTCTAAAGTATTATTGTCCAATATGACCAGATAAAACTGACAGAAGAAAGTAGTATGGTTAATTGTGTGTTTTCATAAAATAGGGGGTAATGTGTCATGGCTATGGTAAGGGACTTGGGTTGAGTATGATTAAAAGAAAAGTGGTTTCCACCATAGCAATATCCCTTCAAAAAGTTTCACACCAATTTTTTCTCAGAATGCCAAAATATTCTGTTGCCTTCCAATCACAGAGTGAGAAATTACGATCACAATAAAATAAGAAATCAGAGCCACAGATTTAGCTGCTCATTTTTCACCACGCACTTTCGAGAGTGAAATCTGAAAATGATTTCTTGCACCATCTGCCAAACTTAAGTGTGAACTACAGATAATCATGTCAATATTTGTGCCACTAATGGTAAGCAGTTAGCCACCATGGCAGAATGGATGATTTATGCTACTACATGTTAAACAGTGCATAGTTTTACCACTGTCTCATCTCCCAAAAAGTACTGATCCATTGGCGCCTGTGTAGTGACAAACTCAAAAACATTTGAAGACCTTGTACAGTGGTGTGTTTGTGTTATTTTATTGTTATCAATGGAATTAATCACTCTTAAGCAAAAACTGAATGAATGTCTACTTTTACAACAATTAAACAAGTGGCATAGTTCATCAAAAACTGATAAAACACAAAGCATTATCAAGATCAATTAAAACTTTTGACTATCTGAATAATCATTTATCTTACCTGCTGCCTATTGTTTGGTGTGAAGGGCAGTAATGTGGATACGTGGAACATTATTTCACAGTCTTGATACTGAGCATATACGGAGTAGAGACCGGTCGAGTCCGCTAGAAAAAAATAAACATTTATGTAAAATATGACATGGAACATTGTTTCCTCTTAAATATTATAGTCCTGAAGGAATTATCCGATTTATAGGTTAGTAACATGTCATATTGCTAGCAACACATCAGGAGATATCATAGCAAATTTTAAAATGGAAACTCATGAGGAAGTGTCACCACATATACATGGAGGACAGCTTGTATTGCAGTTTGATAGTTCATTGTCAGTTACTCTAAAAAGTTTACATAATATACATGGCACTTATTAATGATGTGAAATTACATACATCAATACACCAAGCACATTTAAGTCACTAGAACAAATTGCGTTTTAGGTCTCGAGAGTTTTTTCCTTAAACAAAATGAGTAACAAGGGCCTTTCATCAAAAGTTGATGACAACACATCATTTCACAGAGTACTTACTCTTGTTGTCAAGTCCAGCTCGATATTTGTCGAAACCACGCAGTCTTACTCGCTGACCTACAGTGTCGAGGAACTCTACCAGCGCAGGACCTGCATCCTCATTATTGTACATGTCTTCTTCAGAAGACTGCCCTGCTCGGCAATAAAGCACACCAACTTTGTAGTGTCTTATTAATGCCTGTTCATCGAGTTTCAATAGCTGCGCTTCTGTCTGAGGTGATGCAATCCCAAGACGCAGGCTGTAACCGTAGCAAAATAATAAAATTCAACTTGTTTCAATAAAGTAATTTTCCAATATTTTTGTACATTAAAATGAACTATGTTCATTCATTAAATTCACACTGAATTACATTTGCGTTGTTTTAGAAACCACAAGCACAGTTTTGAATGTCACAATCTATATCTCAACTGTAAAGCAAAGGGAAAAAGAGATAAAATTTTAACTTTGAACACAAATGACTGAACAGCAAAGAAAAATTAAAAGACTATAAACTATTTATACACTACAAATGAGAATGTAATGTTTAACTTAACAAGAATCCACACAACAAGCCATTTACACGCCCATGTCTCTGACTGTAAAATACTTGCTTTCTCCCCATCAAGTGTTGCTGTTCTTTCTTATCAACAACAAATTAACAGAAACTTGCATATTAACTAAAGTTTTTTGCACCAATATGGTTGTACAACTACCATCTTGTCTTTCTGTGGATAGCATTTTAAATAGAAACAACAGTTACCAATACCTACTGGCAAGCCTAAGTGTTTCCTTCTAATTCACCTGCTGCAGTCAACGTTACAGTAATTCAATTTTGATATGTTTCATGCCATAAGTACAGGGCATTTCAAGATGAATATTTATTACAAAGTATTATGTTGTCAAAACTATCCATCACTGTGCCACACCTCTGTTATTGGAGGGATGAATACATCATCTAGTTTATTTTCACTCAATGTCCGTTGTCTTATGGTTGTTTGGTTACCATCACACACTGCAAAACTGCTACACCACAGCAAAAATACTCTGTTGTTTGTGAAGTGTAATTCTATGACTACAGTGCAAACACATTTCAGGCTGAGGTACCAAATTGATCCTCCAAATGGATGGCACATATGCACTTGGTATCAACAATGTGGACACGAAATGCTTATGTGAAGGAAAGAATCCTGGCTGCCCTCCTGTCTGACAAAAATGAGATGTATATTCAAATTTCTTTCCAACATAGTCTTACCAAAAAATCAACTCCTCATGCGAGGCAGGAAATACAACTGCCTACAACAATTTGGCATGTTTTGAGACATCGATTGGCTATCAAGCCGTACAAGTTAGGGTTGTTACAGGCTCTACATCATGATACCAAATGCAAAAATGTAGCATTTTCTGGCAAGTTTCAGAATGCTATTGACAATAACACTTTCATGCAACTTATAATTTTCAGTGATGAAGTGACTTACCACCTTAGGGGAAAGTAAACAAACACAATGTTCGAATCTGGGACCTATAGAACCCATATGCACATATATGAGATTCACCCAAAGTCCATTTCTTTTTTTGTGCAATATTCCACTCTTCTGTTTATACCCCATTCTTCTTTGATGGAAATAGTTAACTGCCGGCATTATCTTGTTTTGTTACAAGTTGTTTCCAAGGCTGAGTGAGGACAACATTTTTCAACAAGCACCGGCTCCCTGAAGTCACCAAGTGTATGAATATTTGACAAACTCCGCCAATCTGTTGGATTGGTTGTCAAACAGCCAGCGACTTAGCACTTCTCAGCTGGCCTCCACAGTCACTGAATTTAACACCTTGCAATTTCTTCCTACAGAATTTCATTAAGGACAATGTTTATGCACCAACACCACCACAGAACCAAGAAATATAGATGTGAGAGTTTCGTAAATGTGTGTCCCAAGTTTCCTAGTCATAGGTATTCAAAAAACACACACATTCTCTGAAACACCCTATAGGTTTGTAACTTATGTTTATGCATGGGAGTGTGGAATGTCAGGAGCTTAAATATTATAGGGAAACTAGAAAATCTGAAAAGGGAAATGGAAAGAAGACAAGCATTTCTGGTCAGATGAGTATAGTGTGTTATCAACAGCAGCAGAAAATGGTATAACAGGGATAGGATTTGTTATGAATAGGAAGATAGGGCAGAGAGTGTGCTACTGTGAACAGTTCAGTAACAGGGTTGCTCTTATTAGAGTCGAAAGCAAACCAACACCGACAATGATAGTTCAGGCACACGTGCCGACATCGCACGCTGAAGATGTGGATGTAGAGATGGTTAATACAGTATGTAAAGGGAGATGAAAGTCTAATAGCAATGGGAGACTGGTATGCAGTTGTAGGGGAAGGAGGAGAAGAAAAGGTTACAGGAGAACACGAGCTTGGGACGAGGAGGTAGGAGAAAGACTAATTGAGTTGTGTAATAAATTTCAGTTAGTAACAGAACACTGTTCAAGAATCAAAAGTGCAGGAAGTATACTTGGGAAAGGCCAGGTGATATGGAAAGATTTCAATTAAATTACATCATGGTCAGACAGAGATTCCAAGATCAGATACTGTATTGTAAGGCGTACCCAGGAGCTGATACAGACTCAGATCACAATGTAATAGTGATGAAGAGTAGGCTGAAGTTTAAGAGATTAATCAGAAAGAGTCAATATGCACGGAAGTGGAGCGCGGAAGTGCTAAGGAATGATGAGATAGGCTTGAAGTTCTCTAAGGGTGTACATACAGCAATAGGGAATCACTCAGTTGGCAGTACAGTTTAAGAAAAATGGACGCCTCTAAAAAGAGCAATCACAGAAGTTGAAATGAAAAACACAGGTACAAAGAAGGTAACTGCAAAGAGACCATTCTGTCGATCGATGAAAGAAGGAAGTACACAAATGTTCAGGGAAATTCAGGAATACAGAAATACAGGTCACTGAGGAATGAAATAAACAGGAAGTGCAGGGAAGCTATGATCAAACAGCTGCATGAAAAATGTTAAGAAATAAAATAATAAAATAAAAATAAAAAAAGAGATTGTTGGAAGGACTGACCAAGGGTGGTAACATTAACCCTAGCATGACCAACGTATTTTTTGTTACATGTTATACCAACGGAGGGAGGGGGGGGGGGGGGGGCCTCAAAGGCCCATAAAGAATACCACAATTTATTTTATCATAAATCAAGTTTATTTACTTCTGATACCTCTGTATACTGGATACTGGATAATAAAAGATGTTATTATAATAGGAATAAAATGAACAAATAACGAGATTCAGTTTATATATTTTTTGGAATAATGTTTCAAAATAGTGTTTTCTTATAAAAACGACTTTTTTAACTCGATACACTACATGAAGCAAACAAAATTTACTGTCTCATTGTGCAACGCATTTTTCACACAACACTGTCTTCCTGCAGTGTTTCCCACAGACGTGTTTGTGGCACTGAGAGCAGGTAACAGTTGACTTTCCCAGCTTGTTGTACTTGATCTTCTTAGATGCAGCTTCTTGGCAGCATAGGTGGCACCGTCCACGTGTTCCTGGTTCTGCTGTTGAGGATGATGGTTCTACAGAGCAGCTGAGCTTCCGTTGTGTGATGCTTTCCATTGCCATTATTACTGGCTTCTGAAGTCCATACAAATTTTGTGCCCGTTTATCTACTTGAGATCTTATTAGTTCGAGACCTAAGTTAGTGATAAAAACTCTTCTGCAGTTTAGCAAATTCTTTTTCCAATTCGGAAAGTTGAGGAGGAAGAGTGAATATGCATTTATTGCTGCTATGTCAATGAGTGTGTAGAAGAGGGACAAAGGCCATCTTCTTTTTCCTCTCTTTGTGCTGTAGTGTCTTGCCATCTGGTCTATGGTGTCCACGCCTCCCTTTGTAGAATTATAAAAAAGATTTATGTTAGTCTTTTTTGAGTCTTCATTCAACACCCCTTCTGGGTGATAAGTTGAAAGCATCAACAGCAGTCGTTTTGGCTTCTCGCGGACTAGCGTTGATGCAAGAGTAACTGGTGGCCTCTGTGTCTGAGGGTCAGTATAAGCAAAGATGGAAGAGTGTAAACTGCGGCCAGTTGTAGTCTTCAGCTCTTCAGGTATGTGTCGTCTGTTAGACTGTAGGGTGCCAACAAGTGTGAGGTGAAAATCATTCCATAGAGTCTCAGCAAGCTCCACTGAAGTATAGTACCGATCTGTGGTAACATTACGGCCTGATTTTTCAATAGGTTTTATTAGTCTCTTTACAATTTCCATCGGTCCATTTGAATGCTGTGTATTTCCTGACTTGCCTGTATAGATGTCCATGCTGATCACATATCTAGTCTCAGAATCAGACAGCATTCGAATTAGAATGCCGTATTTTCCAGGTTTTTCTTTTAGAAACACCTTGAATGGACAGCGACCACGGAACAAAGACAACATCTCATCCACTGTTGTATGTAGACCAGGAATGAAATACAATGGAAGTGAAGAATTGAAGCTTTCAAAAATTTCCCTCATTGGAGCAAACTTGTCAGTCTGGCGACGAATTTCTCTTGTGTTCTTATCATCAAACCTCAATATTTTAGTCAATTCGAAAAATCGGGTCCGACTCATTGATCCATAGTACACTTGTCGGCCCTGAAGCAAAGACCATAAATCTTGGACAGGTATCTTATTGTCATGATTTGAACCCATGATTAGCAAGAGTCCTATATAACAAAATAACTCATCTTCATCTGTGTGCTGAATACCTACTCGAGAAGCCTCTTCATTTGAGTGTAGTTTTATTAGATTCATAATTTGAGGTGTAAAAAAGAGCTCTATAGCCTCTTTCGGAGACGCAATTCTTCCTTGTTGTCCTAGCCCCATTCTTTCTCGCACTATATTTTGTACAGAACGCCGATATTGTCGAGATGGCTTCGTAATATACTCTCGTCCACTTTTTGCAATGGATTTATCACATTCCGTATCATTATCATCTGGTGGATTGGCTTCAACCTCATCTTCATTCTCAGACGATGAATCAGTTCTAATTTCTTCCACATCATCATCCACTTCACTTTCCTCTAAATCTGATTCGTTCAAAACTTCTTCTAGCACTCTTTCAATGGAACTGTCACGTAAACGATGTCTACTCATGTTGCTGGTTCAACAGCAGCAGAAACACTGAAAATAACAATGGTCCGCTTCATAATAATATGTCTGAAGGCAACAATGCCAAAATTCGTTTCATGGTAAGAATTTGAAACGAGAGACTCAACCTCGTAAATCTTTCCTTGCTATTACCAACGGGTGGGCTTCTAAGGCCCACAGAGAATTAAATCAAGTAAATGAATTTTAATTACATTTTTATTCTGAAATTCTGTAATGACTCAATAGTACATTCAATAACGAACAATTACCTTTGCTTTCAAGTTCATATATCAAAGGGTGCGGATACAACATAGAAAAACTGAGTCAGTGGGCCTACGAGGCCCCCCCGTTGGTAATGCTAGGGTTAAGAGTGCAATTGGAATTACACTGTTAAATGCAGAGGATAGAGCGAATAGGTGGAAAGAGTACACCGAAAGCCTCTATGAGGGGTAATATTTGTCTGATGTGATTGAAGAAGAAACAGGAGTCAATCTAGAAGAGATGGGGGATCCAGTATTAGAATCAGAATTTAAGAGAGCTTTGGAGTATTTAAGATAAAAAAAGGCAGAAGGGATGGATAACATTCCATCAGAATTGCTATCATTGGGGAAGTTGCAACAAACTGACTATTCAAGTTGGTGTGCAGAATGTATGAGTCTAGTGACCGACTGACCTGAAAAAATTTCATCCACACAATTTCTAAGGCTGCAGGAGCTGAGAAGTGTGAGAATTATCACACAGTGAGCTTAACAGCTCAAACATCCAAGCTGCTGACAAGAATAATAAACGGAAGACTAGAAAAGAAAATTGACGGTGTGTTAGATGACGATCGGTTTGGCTTCAGGAATGGTAAAGGCACCAGAGAGCCAATTCTGACCTTACGGTTGATAATGGAAGCAGGACTAAAGAAAAAAAATCAAGATACATTCACAGGTTTTGTCAACTGGGAAAAAACTTTTGACAATGTAAAATGGTGCACCATGTTCGAAATTCTGTGAAAAATATGGGTAAGCTACAGGGTAATATACAATATGTACAAGATCCAAAAGGGAATAATAAGAGTAAGAGTAGATGACCAAGAACAAAGTGCTCGGATTAAGAAGGGTGTAAGACTGGGATATAGTCTTTCACCCCTACTGTTCACAATCTGTTCATCGACGAAGCAATGACCAAAAAAACACACCAGAGTGGAATTAAAACTCAAGGTGAAAGGATATCAATGATACAATCTGTTGATGACGTGGGCTATCTGGATTGAAAGTGAAGGAGACTTACATGAACCGCTGAATGGAATGAACAGTCTAATGAGTACAGAATATGGATTGAGAGTAAACTGAAGAGAGACAAAAGTAATGAGAAGTAGCAGAAATGAAAACAGTGAGAAACTTATCAGGATTGATGGTTACGAAGTAGATGAAGTTAATGAATTCTGCTACCTATGCAGTAAAATAATCAATGACGGACAGAGCAAGGAAGACATCAAAATCAGACGAGCACTGGCAAAAACAGCATTCCTGAACAAGAGAAGTCTACACTAGTATCAAACATAGGCCTTAATTTGTGGAAGAAATTTCTGAGAATGTACATTTTATGGCAGTGAAATTTAGACAGTGGGAAATTTGAGATGTGATGCTACAGATGAGTGTTGAAAATTACGTGGACTGATAAGATAAAGAATGAGGTGGTCCTGCATGGAATCAGAGAGAAAAAGAATATGTGGAAAACACTGACAAGGAGAAGGAGGCAGAAGATAGGACATCAGTTAAGACATCATGGAATGACTTCCATGGTACTAGAGGAAGCTGTAGAGAGCAAAAACTGTAGAGGAAGACAGAGATTGGAATACATCCAGCAAATAATTGAGAACGTAGGTTTGCAAGTGCTACTCTGAAATAAAGAAGTTGGCAAAGGAGAGGAATTCATGGTGGGCTGCATCAAACTAGTCAGATGACTGATGACTCAATAAAACCTCTATCCTTACCATACAGCTAAGATCCATGAATGCCTATTGCAGCAAATTACAAGATTACAATATAGCTGTCTACGTATTATTGTAGCAATCACTAGATGTGTATTTTCTTACACAATGTCAGAAAAGAAAACTCAGTGAGTATAAAATTGGTTCTTACCATGACAATTGTATTTCAGGTGCTATGTATTCCAGTACTTCCTTTGTACACATTCCCTTGTTACTATTTGAAGGTTTAATGTTTGGTATTGCATCCTCTAGAACAGATCCTCTCAGTGTTAGGAGCTGCAAAGAAAGAAAAATATAACTTACATGAAACATTTGTATTACTAACAATTGTGTGCCCTCCTATGTGTATGAATTAATGAAACTATATATGAATCATACACTGAAGACAAACTTAACAGAAAAAAAATATTGATTATAACTGGTGAAAGGATTATTTCCCTGTAAATAACTAACATTATTTTTGCTTACCTCAGTTGTCCTGATAAGCAGCCTATAAAGATACGAAGGTGATGCTTCTCCCCTCTCTAATCGTTCTCTCCTCAGACTTACAGCAATTGGTCCAAGGTTTTCATCCACACCAAACCAGTTTTGATGCTCTGAGAAAAATAAGAAAATTAGATCACTTATGGTGATTACTCTGTTATTGGTGGGGAAGGGGTGGGGAGGGGGGAGAGACAGAGAGAGAGAGACAGAGAGAGAGACAGACAGACAGACAGACAGACAGACAGACAGACAGAGAGAGAGAGAGAGAGAGAGAGAGAGAGAGAGAGAGAGAGAGAACGAACTATTTTGAAGATTAAGAGCAAATTTGTCCAAGTGACATGCTGTAATTCATTTTCAGTTGTTGTGATTAGTGAAAGTGAAACAAAGAGTTCCTAAAACACACAAAGCTAACTGAATTCAGCTGAACATCATGAGGATAGCTCAAGCTGGATCCATCTCTCAACCCTGCCATTCACCAGATCACACACTTAGCCAACGGCCAGTGACTACCAGAAGATAGGACTGGCATTGCAGTGGTAATGAATCACTGCAAACCAACTGCATTGTGGTCTAAGAAAAAGGTCAGAACTCATCTGTCAATCAAAAGATACAGATTACTGTATAAAGCCAGTGAAAGTGATTTTTAGTAGGTGGTTGTTGTTGTCGTCGTCGTCATCGTCGTCGTCGTGGTCTTCAGTCCAGAGACTTTACGTAGTGCTTGTTGTTCACTCTCAGAATCTGAAATATTAACAAAGGATGAGTTTGTCCGACTCTTGCAAGACTGCGATAGTCTCAGCCACATAGATTGAGTGGTTTTCGTCTGCAGTCTGTATCATGGCCGGTTCAGAAATATTTTCCCCACACAAGCGATTTATTTGATGCGACCCCTGCCTCCCCAATTCCCCCATACACATTCCGCCATGTCAGTTTTAGCTACTTGTTATACGCACTAATATACAAATCTTGTGCTTGGGAACCCTAAACGGCCATTACCAATTTTGATACATGTTAAAAACTGCATTATTGAATTCACAGCTGTAACGGTATATTTTAATAGAGAGAATTGATTTCGGTCTACGATCAGATCATCAAGGGTCCAAAAACCGTTTCAGCTGCGCGTCGCTTTGTTCAGAGAATAATTAAACCCCACAAACACACGTATGAGGTTAAATGGACAGAACAATGTATTTACAGCCAGTATAAAAGATGGGACAACATACATCTGATAATCATTATGCCAATTACGCAAATGCGTAACTGCGATGGTTTCTGTACCCGATGGTGGTCTGATCCTAGAATGAAATTGATCGTCCCTAATGAGATTTACTGTTACAGCTGTGAATCACATAAATCAGTTCGTAACATTTACTAAAGCTATCTAACACCATTTCCATAAAACGGTTTTGTGTTACATCCTGTATATTAGAAATCTTTAAGTTGTGTCAACTCTGGCAGCCCAAACGGCGGCTTGTGTTTGTTGGGCCATAAACCAGCCATTGTGTTTATCCTCCATTTGCTTTCACAATTCTTTGTTTATCCCCCCCCCCCCCAAAAAAAAAACAACCTAAGAGAACATAAATATAATCAATTTATCGGAGAAACTAGTGGCAACTGTTTTGACTTAAATTAGCTACGAAACATTTTACTGCAAAATATACACACTGTCTGGCACGAAAAATGCGAAATGTCATTTAATTACCTCTTTAATTGAGGGATGGCACTTTATATTTCTAAAGGAGGTACACTACTGCGTGACAATTTTTTGTAGGAGCTAGTGGATGAAGCTTGGTCTGGTTTGAAGCCCCAATTCGAATCCTATAGAGGATGTTTGGGGAGACGGGCTTGTCAGTGCTATTCAGAGACCCAATAGCACATTTTAGCATCCATCAGGAGTGTACCTGTAAGGTTAGACACACTAATTGGTGTAGAACGAGGACGAGAAGATACACTTTTGAAGATGTGAAGACAGGGCTGTGATTGTTCAAAACTCAAAACAGATGCATTACATCTATGAGCTTCCTCAAAATTAGCTTGAAGTGTGAATCCATTTGTGTTATTTCCGTACTCCCGTCAATGTTTTTAATAATCTTTTTCATTATTACACCACACCTAGATGGGACCGTACCATAATATTTTAACGTAAAATACTAGATTAGTGTCGTAAAAAAGGTAAACTTTAAAAATTAAGAAATTGAAATGTTGCGTTTTTCGTGACAGCGTATGGAATGTTTCCATGAGTTAACATAAACAAACTTATTCAAAACAAATTATACCATGGAAGTCATTTCAAATGCCCATTCAATCACATACAGTACAATGGATTGTTAACTACCCTCTGCCATGTACTTCACATTGATATACAGGGTACTTTTGTACCAAGCAGTTATAATTAAAGTGCAGCTACTCACGGAGCTCCAGTGTGGGCTGTGATTAGTTTATGGTAGTGAAACTTTGAAGATATGCTAATGCATTAATGTGAAACCGATTTATCCTGGAAAAAAGTTCCAATTTCGGTCAGCAGTTGCAAATCTGGTGCTGTACACTTTATGGTAAGATGACCATACTGCCATTTGACAATCCATAATGTGAGTTAACAATATGGCTATCCAGAAGACAGACAGTGAGCTGTTAAGTGAAACATTATACGAACAGCAGCATTTACAATGCTGCCTTCAGAAAGTATAGCCGACTGATAGGCCTGATGAGAAGCCCGATGTCATTAAATGGTTTAATGAAAACGATAATGGAATTAAAAAATGCGGGTCAACTTTTGTGGCACCTGGAACACCTATCCCGGTGGAAACTATGTTGCTGTAACTGGCCATACAGCGTGTGCCCCGAATAGTGCTTATACACAGGCAGTGTCACGAGAAAGGTCCATCCCATGGTCAACTGTATGGAAAGTTTTGTGGTCTATTTTACACTAATACTCGAACAAGAACCAGATGGTGCAGCAAGTCGAATCTCATGAACTGCAGCAACATTCAGAATTTGCTCTTCGATCCCTGGCACAGACAGAAGTTTATGAGATTTGGCCAGGCAATATGGAGTGACGAGGCACATTTTACACTACCGGGTGCTTTGAATGCACAGAACTGCCGAATTTTGGGTAGGTAATGTTAAACCCCCCCATGAACCATGGACCTTGCCGTTGGTGGGGAGGCTTGCGTGCCTCAGCGATACAGATGGCCGTACCGTAGGTGCAACCACAACGGAGGGGTATCTGCTGAGAGGCCAGACAAACATGTGGTTCCTGAAGAGGGGCAGCAGCCTTTTCAGTAGTTGCAGGGGCAACAGTCTGGATGATTGACTGATCTGGCCTTGTAACATAAACCAAAATGGCCTTGCTGTGCTGGTACTGCGAACGGCTGAAAGCAAGGGGAAACTACAGCCATAATTTTTCCTGAGGACATGCAGCTTTACTGTATGATTAAATGATGATGGCGTCCTCTTGGGTAAAATATTCCGGAGGTAAAATAGTCCCCCATTCGGATCTCCGGGCGGGGACTACTGAAGAGGACGCCGTTATCAGGGGAAAGAAAACTGGTGTTCCACGGATCGGAGCGTGGAATGTCAGATCCCTTAATCGGGCAGGTAGGTTAGAAAATTTAAAAAGGGAAATGGATAGGTTAAAGTTAGATATAGTGGGAATTAGTGAAGTTCGGTGGCAGGAGGAACAAGACTTCTGGTCAGGTGAATACAGAGTTATAAATACAAAATCAAATAGGGGTAATGCAGGAGTAGGTTTAATAATGAATAAAAAAATAGGAGTGCGGGTTAGCTACTACAAACAGCATAGTGAACGCATTATTGTGGCCAAGATAGACACAAAGCCCGTGCCTACTACAGTAGTACAAGTTTATATGCCAACTAGCTCTGCAGATGATGAAGAAATTGATGAAATGTATGACGAGATAAAAGAAATTATTCAGGTAGTGAAGGGAGACGAAAATTTAATAGTCATGGGTGACTGGAATTCGTCAGTAGGAAAAGGGAGAGAAGGAAACATAGTAGGTGAATATGGATTGGGGGGAAGAAATGAAAGAGGAAGCCGCCTTGTAGAATTTTGCACAGAGCATAACTTAATCATAGCTAACACTTGGTTCAAGAATCATAAAAGAAGGTTGTATACCTGGAAGAATCCTGGCGATACTAAAAGGTATCAGATAGATTATATAATGGTTAGACAGAGATTTAGGAACCAGGTTTTAAACTGTAAGACATTTCCAGGGGCAGATGTGGACTCTGACCACAATCTATTGGTTATGAACTGCAGATTGAAACTGAAGAAACTGCAAAAAGGTGGGAATCTAAGGAGATGGGACCTGGATAAACTGAAAGAACCAGAGGTTGTAGAGAGTTTCAGGGAGAGCATAAGGGAACAATTGACAGGAATGGGGGAAAGAAATACAGTAGAAGAAGAATGGGTAGCTGTGAGGGATGAAGTAGTAAAGGCAGCAGAGGATCAAATAGGTAAAAAGACGAGGACTAGTAGAAATCCTTGGGTAACAGAAGAAATATTGAATTTAATTGATGAAAGGAGAAAATATAAAAATGCAGTAAATGAAGCAGGCAAAAAGGAATACAAACGTCTCAAAAATGAGATCGACAGGAAGTGCAAAATGGCTAAGCAGGGATGGCTGGAGGACAAATGTAAGGATGTAGAGGCTTGTCTCACTAGGGGTAAGATAGATACTGCCTACAGGAAAATTAAAGAGACCTTTGGAGAAAAGAGAACCACTTGTATGAATATCAAGAGCTCAGATGGCAACCCAGTTCTAAGCAAAGAAGGGAAGGCAGAAAGGTGGAAGGAGTATACAGAGGGTTTATACAAGGGCGATGTACTTGAGGACAATATTATGGAAATGGAAGAGGATGTAGATGAAGACGAAATGGGAGATAAGATACTGCGTGAAGAGTTTGACAGAGCACTGAAAGACCTCAGTCGAAACAAGGCCCCGGGAGTAGACAACATTCCATTAGAACTACTGATGGCCTTGGGAGAGCCAGTCCTAAGAAAACTCTACCATCTGGTGAGCAAGATGTACGAGACATGCAAAGTACCCTTAGGCTTCAAGAAGAATATAATAATTCCAATCCCAAAGAAAGCAGGTGTTGACAGATGTGAAAATTACCGAGCTATCAGTTTAATAAGTCACAGCTGCAAAATACTAACACGAATTCTTTATAGACGAATGGAAAAACTGGTAGAAGCGGACCTCGGGGACGATCAGTTTGGATTCCGTAGAAATGTTGAACACGTGAGGCAATACTAACCTTACGACTTATCTTAGAAGAAAGATTAAGAAAAGGCAAACCTACGTTTCTAGCATTTGTAGACTTAGAGAAAGCTTTTGACAATGTTCACTGGAATACTCTCTTTCACATTCTGAAGGTGGCAGGTATAAAATACAGGGAGCGAAAGGCTATTTACAATTTGTACAGAAACCAGATGGCAGTTATAAGAGTCGAGGGGCATGAAAGGGAAGCAGTGGTTGGGAAGGGAGTGAGACAGGGTTGTAGCCTCTCCCCGATGTTATTCAATCTGTATATTGAGCAAGCAGTAAAGGAAACAAAAGAAAAATTCGGAGTAGGTGTTAAAATTCATGGAGAAGAAGTAAAAACTTCGAGGTTCGCCGATGACATTGTAATTTTGTCAGAGACAGCAAAGGACTTGGAAGAGCAGTTGAACGGAATGGACAGTGTCTTGAAAGGAGGATATAAGATGAACATCAACAAAAGCAAAACGAGGATAATGGAATGTAGTCAAATTAAATCGGGTGATGCTGAGGGAATTAGATTAGGAAATGAGACACTTAAAGTAGTAATGGAGTTTTGCTATTTGAGGAGCAAAAGAACTGATGATGGTCGAAGTAGAGAGGATGTAAGATGTAGACTGGCAATGGCAAGGAAAGCGTTTCTGAAGAAGAGAAATTTGTTAACATCGAGTATAGATTTAAGTGTCAGGAAGTCGTCTCTGAAAGTATTTGTATGGAATGTAGCCATGTATGGAAGTGAAACATGGACGATAACTAGATTGGACAAGAAGAGAATAGAAGCTTTCGAAATGTGGTGCTACAGAAGAATGCTGAAGATAAGGTGGGTAGATCAAATGAGGAGGTATTGAATAGGATTGGGGAGAAGAGAAGTTTGTGGCACAACTTGACTAGAAGAAGGGATCGGTTGGTAGGGCATGTTTTGAGGCATCAAGGGATCACAAATTTAGCATTGGAGGGCAGCATGGAGGGTAAAAATCGTAGAGGGAGACCAAGAGATGAATACACTAAGCAGATTCAGAAGGATGTAGGTTGCAGTAGGTACTGGGAGATGAAGCTTGCACAGGATAGAGTTGCATGGAGAGCTGCATCAAACCAATCTCAGGACTGAAGACCACCACCACCACAACAACAACAACAACAACAACAACAACAAACAATGTTAAACCACTTTTTGTGCATGAAGAGCCATTATACTTGTTATGTGACTGTGTCGTGAACTCACAAGCATCTTTTCCTCTGTCTGCTCATCTTCGAAGATAATACACCTACAGGGCCTGTCAGGCGTAACGTGACGTCGGCACGTAGTCGAGACTACCTTGTACAACACGATTCCTGCTTTGGAAGATTGCAACTGTGAGGAAACCACTGTTTCGGTGGAAGAAGGGGTAACACGTCATGTCGCCTGCACAGTGAAAGATCTGCTTAATGGAAACTTCCACAAAATTTAATCTTCATAGGTTTTCCTGGTGCATGGCCTGCAAGATTACCTGATCTGAATCCTTGTGACTTCTGGCTCTGATGACATCTAAAAGAAAGTGTTTACCACAGGGACAGACGAGGTCTGTACCTGGTCTGAAGGCCAGTATACAGTAACACATTGTTCAGATTCCACTGTGAGCAACTGCTGATCATGTCATTTTATGAATGCAGTATCTTGTCGACATTTCCACCGCCCGTATTGAACAAATTACGTAAGTGGCAGTTAATAAAATAATGAACACTAAGCCTCTCATTTGTTTGACCTCTTCTGCCCACATCCTGTTCCTAATCCACTACATATGGAAATATTTCTACACTCCTCCGTTGCATTCACAGCGACAAATTTGCACCTGGTGGACAAAATTGGAACTAATTTTTTTCGAGCGTACACGCATTAACACATTAGAATAACAACCTAGTTTTGCTGACATATACTAATTACAGCCCACAATGGACTCCTGTGAGTAGCTGCACTTTTATTATAATCACTCAGTAGTTTAAATTGGAATTAAGCCTGGTGTTTACGTAAATATGAATATTTGTACGTACGTACACTAAAATGCCAAATGCATTTTTATTAAACATGCATTTTAAATCGTCTGGCAACTTTAACAGTTTATTCCCTTTTAGCATTTACTTTTTTGACTCTCTTATTGGTCGAATTTACATGTTCTCTTTTAATTTTATTTTGTGTTAGTAATATGAGAATACACGTGCCATTTTATATGTGCATGTTAATAGCCCTTGCAGTGTTTAAAACAATGGCTCATACGTCTGGCTGACCTCTGCAGACGCGCACCAAAGATAGCGCAAACAGCCGGAAGCAGCCTCTAGAAGGAAATCTCGAGTCGGAAGCTGTGCTATCTCTTTCAAGCGACAGAGGAAATAAAGAGTGACAGCGGAATAAAGTCAAATGGTGGTCTGATTGCGTTCCGCACTAGTAGTTGGGAGGAAGCTGGCTCATCAGCCGCTGCCTGTGCCGATTGGCGGTTTAATGGCGCGCTACAGGGTCTCTCGGAAGTCGCGTCGCGAGATCAGCATGACTCAGAGCTCGTATAACGTGACTGCTGCTGCTGCTGTTACTACTACTCGAACCCGACCTGCTCTCTCGCCGTCCCACGCAGGATCAACCTTGAGCACTTGTAAATCAGGCTCCGCTGCCCGCCCTGCAACAGATCGGCTGGTCCACTCTACCTGAGAAACACGGTGTTCCGGTGTTCTACACTAACGCTGCAATGGTGACATTCAGCCGCAATTTACGTTTTTTAATAGTCGATCCACGAGGGCTACCCGGAAAGTAATTTCTTTAAGGCCAAAAATAATGGAACAATTAGAACAAATTTATAAGCAAACACTTAAAACGACACATTTGTATCATTTTTCTTATTACGGTCACTGCAAACGAACAAACGATTTGTCAGACTACACGTCCTTGACAAATCATTTGGCAGTGTTCTGTTTACTCTAACGTGTTTGTCAAATACGGCGGTGTGTGAGAAATTTCGTTGCCATACAGACACCGTAACGGAAGATAACACAAAAGGCCTAAATACTGAATTCGGTCTTCCGAAACTGTTGCACAGCGAAGGATCGTAATACGGCTCCTTTCAACCACGGTACGAACGTCGAAGTGGCAGATGATGTGATAACCAAAGTAGTGGAAAGGCATCAGTATAACACGAGCGTTTCGTCCCAGGATCTTGTGGTTGGCGGGAAAGCGTTACAGAGAAGCAGCTCTAGAAACTTCAGTGGCAGACGCTACAAGAAAGGCGTTGTGCATTACGCGCAGATTGAAATTTCGACACAGCACTTCCCGGGAGGAGTCGGAGAATATATTACTTCCTCCCATATAAATCACTCGAAATGACCACGACAAGAAAATTTGAGTAATTAGAGTTAATACAGAAGCCGCTACCGACAATCACTTTTCTGACGCGACATTCGTGAGTGGTACGGGGAAGAGGGATCTGAAGTACCCTCTGCCACACGCCGTCAGGTGGCTCGCGGATTGCAGATGTAGATGTGAAAGGCCGATCTGGCATACAAACACCACCGTTTATGCTTGCTTTTGTCAAACAATAGCCAGTTGCTTGCCAGACTACTAGTTAGAACTCTGAGATATCACGCAACTGGAGGAGATTTCGAAGATTATGAATTTCGATCTTGCATGGCATCACGTACCATTACCTACTAGCGTCGAAAGTACTTCGCGATGCGATACGCATGGTTGCGTCGAAAATGAGGTTAAATTTGACATCCTGGCGGGTATGTCCGCGAGCTCATTTGACAAACACGTGGATAGTAAAGAGCGAATTTGACAAACAAGTTTGTTCGTTTCAGGTACCTTTACATACTAGCTGAAAAAGACGTGCTTCATTTGTTTTCTGAGACCATTCCAGATCAAATGAGCACTGTAAACATGAACATTAAAAAAATTGTCAAAATGTTAGTATTTCACGCTCGAAAACATTCTCGGATGCTCAAAAATACTCAAGTCCACGTAAGTATTAAGTAATACCCTAATTTGAAACAAAATGCTCTGTCATTCATTCTGGTGGAGACATTTCCAATGCTGCTACGATACTCGAGTTTTTCCACTCAGAACACTGAACTACTTAGCGCCGCAGAACTGACACACACGAACCAGTGACATGTTTGTGTTACTTGTATTCTTTAGTGGGATCATAACGAAATGCTTCACTTGGCAGAATGTAATCTCTACTACGTCTGCTTTGGACTTCTCGTACACTGTTTTGCTCATGCTCTTGCGATCATTGTCCTGTACGAACTTAACTAATTGTAACCCTAGTTAGTTCATTTAGTAATCTTGTTTGTGCAGCAGTTTCTCCGTTTCTGCTTGCCGAGTGTCTCACTCGTTCCTGTCATCTAATTTCATCCTGTTGTTCCTCTATTCCCTTTTTCCGTTGCGAAGCTGAACGTGGTTCTCGCTCTTATTTCAGTTTCCTTTTCATTGCATTACTAGCAAGCTCTCTTATTTTACGTTTCGGTTACGTGTGACGTAGAGTAATATTAACACACTAAAATTCCACTGAATACATTATTCACTACCGTATGCAATTCATTTTCACTTGAATTCATGTCACTATCATTGTCACTTTTGTATTCAGTTACCTAACGTTGTTCTCCGAATTTTAATCGTAGCTTTACGCAGTGTATTGTAAACAAAATCACAGCTACGTCAAATACCTGTGCTTGGCGTTACCCCTGCAAAGCCGGAGCAGTTCGCTAGTTCTGTTATAATTAGAACGAATATTCACACTCAGAATACACTGTTACGCATGTGGCTCACTTTTTATCGCCAGAAGACAATTTCCTACTTCAGAAAATATGTGGGGGCTCCACCCTTGTAGCATGTGCAAGCACTATCATCTATCAACATGATTGGCTCTCCCTTTCCGTACAAGATTAAGGTCAATAATTTCCAACTCACAACATCAATGGCCAATTAAAATGATTCAAGTTTTCTTCCCAGAAGGCTTCCTCCACAATTATTTGCTCTGTGTCTGTACAAAATGAAAGCACTCTGCTAAACATTGCCTCAAGGAATGCACTGCTGATGGCACATTAATAGCTTCTGGTACATTTCAGTAATAATGCAGCTTATAAGAATTCTTTCGTAGCCAGAGGATTAGCGTCGATCCCTTTGGTGTGGAAGGATCCAGGTTCTATTTTTTCTCCTATAAGTCCCACAGTCACAAATCACTCCTCACTTCCTCACAGGCAGCAGTCGGCCATTCAAAACAGGCCGAGACCTAATCTGTGAGGAAGTTTCTAAAATAAGGTAAGGGGGTGGGGGGAAGGGGGGCGGGGGAAAGGGGGCAGGGGAAGGGGAAGAGGAAGGGAAGCGGGGAAGGGGGCAGGGGAAAGGGGAAGAGGAAGGGGGCGGGGGAAAGGGGAAGAGGAAGGGGGCGGGGGAAAGGGGAAGAGGAAGGGGGCGGGGGAAAGGGGAAGAGGAAGGGGGCGGGGGAAAGGGGAAGAGGAAGGGGGCGGGGGAAAGGGGAAGAGGAAGGGGGTGGGAGAAAGGGGAAGAGGAAGGGGAAGGGGGCAGGGGAAAGGGGAAGGGGGGCGGGGGAAGGGGGAAAGGGGGCAGGGGAAGAGGAAGGGGAAGGGGAAAGGGAAGGGGAAGAGGAGCGGGAAAAGGGAAGGGGGGCGGGAAAAGGGAAGGGGGGCGGGAAAAGGGAAGGGGGGCGGGAAAAGGGAAGGGGGGCGGGAAAAGGGAAGGGGGGCGGGAAAAGGGAAGGGGGGCGGGAAAAGGGAAGGGGGGCGGGAAAAGGGAAGGGGGCGGGAAAAGGGAAGGGGGCGGGAAAAGGGAAGGGGGCGGGAAAAGGGAAGGGGGCGGGAAAAGGGAAGGGGGCGGGAAAAGGGAAGGGGGCGGGAAAAGGGAAGGGGGGCGGGAAAAGGGAAGGGGGGCGGGAAAAGGGAAGGGGGGCGGGAAAAGGGAAGGGGGGCGGGAAAAGGGAAGGGGGGCGGGAAAAGGGAAGGGGGCGGGAAAAGGGAAGGGGGGCGGGAAAAGGGAAGGGGGGCGGGAAAAGGGAAGGGGGACGGGAAAAGGGAAGGGGGACGGGAAAAGGGAAGGTTAGATTAGATTAGATTAGATTAGATTAATACTAGTTCCATGGATCATGAATACGATATTTCGTAATGATGTGGAACGAGTCGAATTTTCCAATACATGACATAATTAGGTTAATTTAACAACATACTTAAGTTAATATAACAACTTTATTTTTTTGTGTTTTTTGTTTTTCTTTATTTTTTATTTTTATTTTTTATTTTTTTTCAATATTTTTGTTTTTTTTTCTTAATTTATATCTAAAAATTCCTCTATGGAGTAGAAGGAGTTGTCATTCAGAAATTCTTTTAATTTCTTCTTAAATACTTGTTGGTTATCTGTCAGACTTTTGATACTATTTGGTAAGTGACCAAAGACTTTAGTGCCAGTATAATTCACCCCTTTCTGTGCCAAAGTTACATTTAATCTTGAATAGTGAAGATCGTCCTTTCTCCTAGTATTGTAGTTATGCACACTGCTATTACTTTTGAATTGGGACGGGAAAAGGGAAGGGGGACGGGAAAAGGGAAGGGGGACGGGATTACTGATGCCAGCTGCATCGGGACATCACGCAGAATCAGTGGCGACAAATGAAAATGTGTACCAGACCGGGATTCAAACTCGGATCTACTGCTTACTAGGCATGTGCATTAACCACTGCGTCATACGACACACAGTGTAATTTCAACTGCACAGAGTATTTCAGTACACCTCAGGCCAACCAACATTACCACCGAACGTCACATATCTGCAGTCCCTGTCCATTTCCTCCATTGTCGCCACTCAGATTCCTGCAGGAGATCGGCTGTAAATGTACATCCACAATGAAGGTGGATTCACTGTTCATCTATGCAAATCAATTATATGAATGAATGGTGTCTTTTCTTTTGGGCATGTCTCAAAGAACAGACACCACACATTCCTAAACAAAAATCTACATCTACATCGATACTCTGCAAATCACATTTAAGTGCCTGGCAGAGGCTTCATCGAACCACCTTCACAATTCTCTATTATTCCAATCTCGTATAAAGTGCGTAAAGAATGAACACCTATATCTTTCCATAAGAGCTTTGATTTCCCTTATTTTATTGTGGTGATTGTTCCTCCCTATGTAGGTCGGTGTCAAAAAAATACTTTCGCATTCGGAGGAGAAAGTTGGTGATTGGAATTTCTTGAGAAGATTCCGTCGCAACGAAAAATGTCTTACTTTTAATGATTTCCAGCCCAAATCCTGTATCATTTCTGTGACACTCCCATATTTCACGATAATACAAAACGTGCTGCCTTTCTTGGAACTTTTTCAATGTACTCCGTCAGTCCAACCTGGTAAGGATCCCACACCGCGCAACAGTATTCTAAAAGAGGGCGGACAAGCATAGTGTAGGCAATCTCCTTAGTAGGTCTGTTACATTTTCTAAGTGTCCTGCCAATAAAACGCAAACTTTGGTTAGCCTTCCCCACAACATTTTCTGTGTGTTCTTTCCAATTTAAATTGTTCATAATTGTAATAACTAGGTATTTAGTTGAATTTACAGCTTTTAGATTAGGCTGATTTATCATGTAACCGAAGTTTAACGAGTTCCTTTTAGCACTCATATGGATGATCTGACACTTTTCGTTATTTAAGGTCAACTGCCACTTTTCACACCATTTCGATATTTCTTCTAAATCATTTTGCAGTTTGTTTTGATCTTCTGATGACTTTATTAGTCGATAAACGACAGCATCATCTGCAAACAACCAAAGACGGCTGCTCAGATTGTCTCCCAAATCGTTTATATAGATAAGGAACAGCAAAGGGCCTATAACACTACCTTGGGAAACGCCAAAAATCACTTCTGTTTTACTTGATGACTTTCTGTCAATTACTACGAACTGTGACCTCTGACAGGAAATCACAAGTCCAGTCACATAACTGAGACGATATTCCATAAGCACGCAATTTTAATACGAGTTGCTTGTGTGGTACAGTGTCAAAAGCCTTCCGGAAATCCAGTAATACGGAATTGATCTGAAATCCCTTGTCAATAGCACTCAGCACTTTATGTGAATAAAGAGTTAGTTGAGTTTCACAGGAACGCTGTTTTCTAACCGCGTGTTGACTGTGTGTCAATAGACCGTTTTCTTCGAGGTAATTCATAATGTTCCAACACAATATACATTCTAAAATCCTGCTCCATATCGACGTTCACGAAGTGGGCCTATGTACCCGTGGTCTAGGGGTAGCGTCTTTGATTCATAATCAAAACGGCATAAGAAGTCAGCCTCATTCTGCCAACGGCCTTGTCAAAGAGGGCGGAGGAGCGGATAGAGGTTCAGGGCACTCTCTTGTCCTAGGGGTGGGATATTGCCCCTAAAGGCGGAAGAATCTGCAACGATCAACGACATGAGGATGCAGAAGGCAATGGAAACCACTGCATTAAAGACACGTAACGTGTATCCACAGGACATGTGGCCTGTAATTGAAGAAGTGTCATGATGATCTCTCCATACATAATCGGCATTGGCAGTCGAAGACTTCCGGCATAAGAAGTCAGCCTCATTCTGCCAACGGCCTTGTCAAAGAGGGCGGAGGAGCGGATAGAGGTTCAGGGCACTCTCTTGTCCTAGGGGTGGGAAATTGCCCCTAAAGGCGGAAGAATCTGCAACGATCAACGACATGAGGATGCAGAAGGCAATGGAAACCACTGCATTAAAGACACGTAACGTGTATCCACAGGACATGTGGCCTGTAATTGAAGAAGTGTCATGATGATCTCTCCATACATAATCGGCATTGGCAGTCGAAGACTTCCGGCATAAGAAGTCAGCCTCATTCTGCCAACGGCCTTGTCAAAGAGGGCGGAGGAGCGGATAGAGGTTCAGGGCACTCTCTTGTCCTAGGGGTGGGAAATTGCCCCTAAAGGCGGAAGAATCTGCAACGATCAACGACATGAGGATGCAGAAGGCAATGGAAACCACTGCATTAAAGACACGTAACGTGTATCCACAGGACATGTGGCCTGTAATTGAAGAAGTGTCATGATGATCTCTCCATTGGCAAAAGATTTCGGAATAGTCCCCCATTCGGATCTCCGGGAGGGGACTGCCAAGGGGGAGGTTACCACGAGAAAAAGATTGAACAATCAACGAAAGGATAACGTTCTACGAGTCGGGGCGTGGAATGTCAGAAGCTTGAACGTGGTATGGAAACTAGAAATCTGAAAAGGGAAATGCAAAGGCTCAATCTAGATACAGTAGGGGTCAGTGAAGTGAAGTGGAAGGAAGACAAGGATTTCAGGTCAGATGAGTATCGGGTAATATCAACAGCAGCAGAAAATGGTATAACAGGTGTAGGATTTGTTATGAATAGGATGGTAGGGCAGAGGGTGTGTTTCTGTGAACAGTTCAGTGACCGGGTTGTTCTAATCAGAATCGACAGCAGACCAACACCGACAACGATAGTTCAGGTATACGTGCCGACGTCGCAAGCTGAAGATGAACAGATAGAGAAAGTGTATGAGGATATTGAAAGGGTAATGCAGTATGTAAAGGGGGACGAAAATCTAATAGTCATGGGCGACTGGAATGCAGTTGTAGGGGAAGGAGTAGAGGAAAAGGTTACAGGAGAATATGGGCTTGGGACAGGGAATGAAAGACTAATTGAGTTCTGTAACAAGTTTCAGCTAGTAATAGCGAATACCCTGTTCAAGAATTACAAGAGGAGGAGTTATACTTGGAAAAGGCCGGGAGATACGGGAAGATTTCAATTAGATTACATCATGGTCAGACAGAGATTCCGAAATCAGATACTGGATTGTAAGGCATACCCAGGAACAGATATAGACTCAGACCACAATATAGTAGTGATGAAGAGTAGACTGAAGTTCAAAGACAGTCAGGAAGAATCAATACGCAAAGAAGTGGGATACGGAAGTACTAAGGAATGACGAGATACGTTTGAAGTTCTCTAACGCTATAGATACAGCAATAAGGAATAGCGCAGTAGGCAGTACAGTTGAAGAGGAGTGGACATCTCTAAAAAGGGCCATCACAGAAGTTGGGAAGGAAAACATAGGTACAAAGAAGGTAGCTGCGAAGAAACCATGGGTAACAGAAGAAATACTTCAGTTGATTGATGAAAGGAGGAAGTACAAACATGTTCCGGGAAAATCAGGAATACAGAAATACAAGTCACTGAGGAATGAAATAAATAGGAAGTGTAGGGAAGCTAAGACAAAATGGCTGCAGGAAAAATGTGAAGACATTGAAAAAGATATGATTGTCGGAAGGACAGACTCAGCATACAGGAAAGTCAAAACAACCTTTGGTGACATTAAAAGCAACGGTGGTAACATTAAGAGTGCTACGCAAATTCCACTGTTCAATGCAGAGGAGACAGCAGATAGGTGGAAAGAATACACTGAAAGCCTCTATGAGGGTGAAGATTTTTCTGATGTGATAGAAGAAGAAACAAGAGTCGATTTAGAAAAGATAGGGGATCCAGTATTTAAGAATCGGAATTTAAAAGAGCTTTGGAGGACTTACGGTCAGATAAGGCAGAAGGGATAGATAACATTCCATCGTAATTTCTAAAATCATTGGGGGAAGTGGCAACAAAACGACTATTCACGTTGGTGTGTAGAATATATGAGTCTGGCGACATACCATCTGACTTTCGGAAAAGCATCATCCACACAATTCCGAAGACGGCAAGAGCTGACAAGTTGCGAGAATTACCTCTCGCACAATCAGCTTAACAGCTCATGCATCGAAGCTGCTTACAAGAATAATATACAGAAGAATAGAAAAGAAAATTGACAATGCGCTAGGTGACGATCAGTTTGGCTTTAGGAAAAGTAAAGGGATGAGAGAGGCAATTCTGACGTTACGGCTAATAATGGAAGCAAGGCTAAAGAAAAATCAAGACACTTTCATAGGATTTGTCGACCTGGAAAAAGCGTTCGACAATATAAAATGGTGCAAGCTGTTCGAGATTCTGTAGGGGTAAGCTATAGGGAGAGACGGGTCATATACAATATGTACAACAACCAAGAGGGAATAATAAGAGTGGACGATCAAGAATGAAGTGCTCGTATTAAGAAGGGTGTAAGACAAGGCTGTAGCCTTTCGCCCCTACTCTTCAATCTGTACATCGAGGAAGCAATGATGGAAATAAAAGAAAGGTTCAGGAGTGGAATTAAAATACAAGGTGAAAGGATATCAATGATACAATTGCTATCCTGAGTGGAAGTGAAGAAGAATTAAATGATCTGCTGAACGGAATGAACAGTCTAATGAGTACACAGTATGGTTTGAGAGTAAATCGGAGAAAGACGAAGGTAATGAGAAGTAGTAGAAATGAGAACAGCGAGAAACTTAACATCAGGATTGATGGTCACAAAGTCAATGAAGTTAAGGAATTCTGCTACCTAGGCAGTAAAATAACCAATGACGGACAGAGCAAGGAGGACATCAAAAGCAGACTCGCTATGGCAAAAAAGGCATTTCTGGACAAGAGAAGTCTACTAATATCAAATACCGGCCTTAATTTGAGGAAGAAATATCTGAGGATGTACGTCTGGAGTACAGCAGTGTATGGTAGTGAAACATGGACTGTGGGAAAACCAGAACAGAAGAGAATCGAAGCATTTGAGATGTGGTGCTATAGACGAATGTTGAAAATTAGGTGGACTGATAAGGTAAGGAATGAGGAGGTTCTACGCAGAATCGGAGAGGAAAGGAATATGTGGAAAACACTGATAAGGAGAAGGGACAGGATGATAGGACATCTGCTAAGACATGAGGGAATGACTTCCATGGTACTAGAGGCAGCTGTAGAGGGCAAAAACTGTAGAGGAAGGCGGAGATTGGAATACGTCAAGCAAATAATTGAGGATGTAGGTTGCAAGTGCTACTCTGAGATGAAGAGGTTAGCACAGGAAAGGAATTCGTGGCGGGCCGCATCAAACCAGTCAGTAGACTGATGACCAAAAAAAATTCCTATTACCTTTCTTGAATATTGGAGTGACCTGTGCAATTTTCCAGTCTTTGGGTATGGATCTTTTGTCGAGCGTACGGTTGTATATGATTGTAAAGTATGGAGCTAATGCATCAGCATACTCTGAAAGGAACCTAATTGGTATACAGTCTCGACCAGAAGACTTGCTTTAATTAAGTGATTTGAGTTGCTTCACTACTCCGAGGATATTTACTTCTACGTTACTCATGTTGGCAGCTGTTCTCGATTCAAATTCTGGAATATTTACTTCGTCGTCTTTTGTGAAGGCATTTCAATTTTCCTAACAATCAAAAGGGATGAGAAATTAAAGTTAAGTTATACATCAGGAATGATATTTATTTTAATTTGTTACTATCAGCTGTATTCAGCACATTTTGTAGGCAGTCACCACACATACCACTGAATGTACTATCAAAGTTATATCACCACACTGAATGTACTATCAAAATTATATCACCGTCCAACATCGTTCGAGAGATATGTCAAACACTGAAATGTGCAATTTCCAAAAACTAACAATAATTTCAAACCTTTTTCTCTTTTAAATGCTTAACATTAAATATTTAGCACATTAACTCCATTTGTAGTGGAAGCTCGAGTTTTTGAAGGATGGGGGTGCGTAGGGTTTACTGGTAATACAGTTGGAAACAAACTGCAAATATATGATCAAGATATCCACAATATAAAACTGTTTCAGAGATACATGTTTCTCAAAGTGGAAACTAGTAAAAATTAATGGAATTACTGGTGTAGGTTGGGTTGGTTGGATGTACAACAGTAGTGGTTTAAAGGATGCCCACCTGTAGATGACATGACCCTTGAAGACTGGCTTTATCCCATCAGACACTCAGTAAGGTTTGCCTAAAATTTTATGCCTGGCGTGCTTGACTGATGACCAGCAGGGAAGATGACTACCTCACATACTGAGCTTCTCACACAGTTACGATTCATTACAGGAGCTAGCAAGCTTGCTTTACTGTGTGGATGGCAATGCACATCAGCTAACTGATCATCAATCCTCCTCAAATTTCAAGCATCTTCTAACTCGATTTGTCATCTTCACAACGAACTGCTTGTCATTTCGTTAATGGTCATTCTAACTGTGATATTTCTAAATCAAACAAGATACTGCAAGAAATTCTAATAGTTTACAATGGAAAAAAAGAGTTATTGAGTTTGTGTTAGGTCATGTTAGGTCATACATTGCCTGCAGGTAGCATATCTTTGAAGTTGGGAGGAGATATATATAGCTTTTCATTCTTGAGAAAATGGGTTGTATGTAAAGCACTCCCATTCCACTCATGTGCCCAAATGTATGGTGACACCGAAATATTCACATTCCATTTTTTCCATAAAATAAGACATAATATTTTGAAGTTCATTGACAGCTGGTGAATTAGAGTTGCTGTGGCTTTTGCAATAAAAAGTGAATAAATTATTTGCTTTTTTATTGGAGAAGGGGCTTTTACATAAACTACTGCCCTCTCTAGCTGTCAGCTGTTAGTTTAGTAATACACTGCTTCAGGAGTGTCACAATTTCAATTACATTAGAATGTTAGTGAGGTGAATCCTCAAACTTTTGCATTCTAGCAAAAAAATCAAATTACATAGCAACAAGAGAAGTGTAGGAGTTACTCGAACCTCCACATTGATGGCACTTTTCTGAAGGAAAAGAAGTTAGATGTCAGAGGAAAATAGATCACCTCTTCTGTTGAAATTTCACAGAAGCTTACATCCCAGTATATTTTTATTAATGCATTAATGGAAATGAAACTTGTCAAAACGATTTTATTTCTATATCTGTATGATCTGAGAAATATAAAAACAATTCACAGCATTAATTTGTTTACGTAAAAACCTTTACTCAGTGTAAAATTACTGTGTAATTCATTCGCTTCTGATATTTCGTAAGTCACAGAAATTCTCTTTTTAACAGCTGTCCATGGCCCTTCAAATATTGCACTATTCAATCGAAAAAATCTGTACCTATTTGTATATTGCAGCAGACAATGAAGTTTTGTACAACCACCATATGGCAAAACACTCTCCTCATTGTGTGGTCTCATTTGTCAATACCTTGTTTTGATCTCTCAAAATTTTTTATAGGATGTGAAGGATATTGTAAATATTTCATTCTCACTTCATCGTTCGGTCCCACAAGAGGAATGGAGTACTTTACATATAATTGATTTTTCTCGAGTATGGAAATCAATATAGATCTCCACCCAACTTTTAGGAATATTTCAATATGCTACCTAAACTGTGTACACTAATGTATTACCTACCATCCACCAAATACAAACATAGCAACCCCAATTTTTCATTGCAAACTACTCTAAATTCTTGAAGCAGCTTCCTCAATTTAGAAATATGACAATAACTATGACCTTTACTGAAACAACAAGTCTGTGTGACTCAATGGCCTAGTGCAAGCCTCTCAACTGCACACCACTTCGGTGACTTTGTCCCTAACCTACGCCAGTTCTCCAAGTGGAGAAAATGGACACACAGTTTTATGTGGAATCCAATCACATGTTATTTCTGGCGACTCCTCACATTGTTGAGATGTGAAGGCTGGGTTAAAACACAGACTAAGAATCCGCAGTGACTGGGTTTCTGTTTTGGGCATGTGCTTTACTGCTAGACCACCAAGCCCAATATTACCAATATGAAAGATGGTTCATTATGAAGCTGACAAATGAAGGTATAAAATGCATGAAATCTTTTTTCTACTGAATGGTTTCTTTAAAATCATTTGAGAAACATTGCAGATTGACTGGTACACACGACATTGTGTTTTGTCTCACAGGTGCACCAGCGTTCTCCATTAGTTCTTGCCTTACAAGCTTTGAGGCATAGGTACCGTTCAGGAAACCTTACAAGTAAAACAGCACCAGAGCTATCACGGACAACATACGGAGCTCCCTGTAGGGTAGCCAGATAGCAGACGATGGATTCTGCGAGGCAGCCTTCACTTGAACCAGTAAGCAAGCTTATAGAAAATCTTAGTCCAGCTGAGACTGTTTTTACACCACACGTGAACGAGCATCAGCAAATGATAATTCTCTTTGCTGTGAATGGTAGGCGTGCATGAGTCGACAGCTTACAATTGTGTTTGGTTTACATTCACTGGTACTCATTCATTTTCCACTGTGTGTTGGCCTTTTGCACCCTCTCCGATTTGGTGCTAGCAGCATCACAGACTAGAGGGCTTCTATAGCTGAAGGCTCTGTACACGGATCTGATCAGACAAATACAGCATAATATCAACAGCAGTGGTAAATGGTGCAAAAAGGGTAGGATTCATTATGATTATGAAGGTAATGCAGAGTGCATTACTGTGACGCATTCAGTGAAATGGTTGTTCTCACCAGATTCAACAGCAAGGCAACATGACCAACGTTAGTTCAGGTATACCTGCAGATGTCACAAGCAGCAGCTTATCGAGTTCTGCAATAAATTTCAGTAAGTAATGGCAAATATGCTATTCAAAAATCACAGGTGGAGAAGATTTAACAATGGAAAATCCAGGATGGAATGTAACAATATTAGAGAAGGAAAGTGGACACTCACCATATAGCACAGATGCTGAGTTGCAATAGGCACAACAAAAAGATTCACACAATTATAGCTTTCGGCCATTAATGCCTTTGTCAACAATACACCCACACCCCCACTCCCACCCCCAACCCCACAGTCTCAGACAACTGAAACCACACTACACTCCCACCCCCAACCCCGCAGTCTCAGACAACTGAAACCACACTACAAGCAGCCGCAACAGTGCACGATGGGAATGGCGACTGGTTGGGTGTAAGTAGGAGGCTGGTGCAGGATGGGGGAGGGATAGTATGGTAGGGGTGCCGGTCAGTGAAGTGCTGCAGTTTAGACAGGGGGCAGGGGAGAAGTGGGGAAGGGGGGGGGGGGAGTAGCGGAAAGGAAAGAGATAAAAAGTAATAAAAAGACTGGTTGTGGTGGTGTAATGAAGGCTGTGTAGCACTGGAATGAGAACGGGGAGAGGGCTGGACGGGTGAGGATTGCGTATTTCACTGCAGGCATCAAGAAATATCCTAGATCTAGCAGCTATCAAAATGCAAAACAATTACTAACATCCATATTCAAAGTTACTAATAGCCAGAATGTAAATGCCAGCTTTTGTTCATGTTAAGTTGATCACTGGTAACTAGTGTACTGCTTTTAAATTCTCTTCCCAACTGTAATGGAAAGCATCTGAAACGTATCGACCAACATTTATGCAAGTTTTGGAATTGTGTTAAGGAAGGCTGGAGCTGTACTTCAGTATTTAAGCACACTACCACCACACATTTCACAATTATGTACAAATTCAGATACATTCATATTTCCATTCATATTCCATTTTGCATGCTTTGTCAAGCGTGCTCACAATCCAAAATAATCATGTTTAAATACCATAGCTCTACATTGTAGACCTAACTAGTATTGTAAGAGTGCAAAATTGTGTGAAGGTTAATAATGCAAAAAAATCCTATAGCTTTTGTATGGTTGGCACCAAGGAAGTTAGAATCTTGGCACACTATTTCTCTCATATCCTCCGCGATCTAAATGCTTGTCCACAGGTAGGAATGAATAGTAATCAACACTGGCAAATTGTCTGCAAATGGTCATTCACTTGTGTCTGCTTCCATTCACACTGGTTAAATAAGGACTGCTTATGGGTCTCACTTGAAGAGGAGGACAAAATGGAAAGCACTGATCCTTGGATCAGGATAACAAAGTTATTCACATCTAGTTGCCTAAGGGATGTGACCCAACAACAGTCAATGAATGAGCAATGGCCACAACTCTTGTGGTGTTCACCATTGTCAAACTGCTCCACTAACTCAGATACCAATTGCCACAGTCAGTGGCAGATGATTGTTATTCGTTTTTGTTGCTTGCATTGTTTTTCTGGGTGTTGTGTTTATTTTAGGCGATAGAATATCCTACACAAGTTGCAAAAGTGCACAGAAAAAAAATACAACTACTACCACCCTACGAACAACAGTCAGTACCATACATTAACAGAAAGTGTGAATGTATCCAGAATGGACATAACCTGCTGTTAGTTGTACACCCGTATTGTGTGCACAGACATCACCCTTCCCATGCTCAGCTGTCAAATCACTTTTTTTCTTTTAACAGAGCTATAATTTGCAGCTGGGACGTATTCATTTCATTGGAAACAATTAACACAGAGGCATACTGCCGAGTATCCAATTGTTACACTGCACAAGTGGGAGTTTGAAGTGTGTCGTAAATTCAAGTACACTTCTGTATTCTGATATTATGCAAATATAATTTTCTGTAGAAATATGAAATACAGGAATTTTGTGTGTGTGTGTGTGTGTGTGTGTGTGTGTGTGTGTGTGTGTGTGTGTGTGTGTACCAAGACAGAATCTGTAGAGACATTTTTATGTAACAGACAGAAGTAATGAAACTGCACCATGCTTTGTTTGACACTATTTCAAAGCAACTGGCTAACCTGAGTAAACAATTGAAGTTAAGGCACCCAATAAAAAATTATCACGTGACAGACAAAATGCTACAGTAATGTAACATTTTCCAAGTTTGAGTGTTCTTCTCAGCCTACATGGAATCTATTAAATAATTAATAGGAATGTGGAACCTACTAACTGGTTAGAACTGGAATGTTCTGAATTATTACTAATTAACAGTGGCGGATTGTGGAGGTTTTTTTACGTGTTCACAGGAAGATGAACGAGAAACTTCCATAGATCATAAAAAGGCCAAAAATAAATAAAATAATTGCTATAAAGAATGACACTTCCTTTATGATGAGTGTTTGCAAGAAAATCCCATTCTCCTCTCCTTAAGTGCAGAGAATCTGTCAACAACACATTCACTGAAGTCTAGGAAACCATACAGAGCCTCCTTAATGGGAAGCGCTGCTAGTGCTACGAGCCTCTCTCGACTCTTAGTACTTCACAGAAAAGTTTTTATTCCCTTCATTCTGCAAGTAATAATAGTAGCTAACTTACTTGCAAGTAGGAGCCACAGCGGCCACTTCATAAAGATAAGTTATGTTTATTTTCTTTTTAGAAATAAAGTACTGTAATAATTTGAAAGTTTAATGTACAGATCATTTCTGGATCCCTGCTGCCAGCCATTGCAACTTGTCTTCTTCCTTGTTTGTGTTGGTGCCGACTCCCACAGTAGCTGACAAAATTGGTGGGAGTAACTTCAATTTAAAGTTGACAAAAATTTAAAATAAAGTTATGCTCATTAGAAATATTTCCTCTGAAAATCCATCTTCTTAAAGTTGTGGGTGAACTACCAATGTTGGTGAGTGAACAGTAAGGCATAATCTAGCAGTGTGGAAAGAAACTGCCTTTGTGAGAAGCAAGAAAGCAGTAATAAAACCACCTCTGCAGAAAGGTGCAATGTAACAGGGACGTTCGGAACTGTTTCCTCATTGGGAGTTTTCTGGTGTGGTGCAACATCCTAGAACACACACATACAGCAGTTCTAACTGCTGTTCTCCATGATGGGCAGTGTTTCCAGACACCCATTGCAGGAAAAGTTCTAAGAGCCCTGTCAGGAGGTAGCACCTTACAGAATCTCTATTAGCAGCAGGAGTAGGAAATGGCCTATGAAACTGCCTAAATTTTGCTACCGTTTTAGATTTTCTAGATGGCCTGAAAGCAGAACAATTTTGTGGAGCAGTTTGGAGCTTGCAAAATCTAGGAGTATCAGCAGCTCTCATGACATGTGGAAGCTGTGTGCCCTCTGGGGAAGAGGTGGTGGTTTCATCGTGTACTTCGAAGTACAGGTTATCCTTCGAGAGTAAGTTACTTAGTAAAAAATGGAAGGTAGAGAATCTGAAGTGCTTTACCAGGTGGTGTGGACTTCTGCTTAGGCACTGTCCTGTTTTCTCTGCAATTGCTCCAATTTAGTGAGTATGGACTTGTTCGGTAAAAAGGAGACCTCGCAGTAGAGCATGGAGCTACTAGCTAGCTGGAGGTGGCGGTGATAATGTTGCACTTTGCTAGTGTTAGTTCATGGCATGGGTTAATTCATAAATTTCTTTGTTCCCTTGAAAATTTGAGAGGGGTGTTTCTGTGTAACTCTTTCCCTATTGAATGAACTGTACTATTGTTTCGATGGGTGGTTATTATTGGCAGAAGTAGTTAGTGGCCAGTTGGATGCAGTGGAATGAACAGTCAGTGGTGAAAATATTCCATTCCAGTGGCCTGATGTATTCTTTACTGAAAGTATTTAGGTGGCTACCGGGCTTTGACCTTTGGAGTTGTGAGAAATTTAATCCTGTCTCGGCATCAAAGCAAGCCTGGTGACCACGATTTAGGTAAATGTAATGGAGTAACTATGCAAATTTAATTCTCCATCTGCTGACAAAGTGCCATCAGTGAGAGTACAGATTGTGGTAGCAGCTCCGAATGTGATTGCGTGATGCCACAGAAGCCCTGACGTACAGCCAAATACTTGTGCAGGAATTGCAGATTAGTGGCGCAGATGTAAAGACATACCCTGGTTGTGGAAGTAGTTGCGGTAGTAGAGTGCGCCACGGTCGACCCCCTCGATGGCTGCACGCTGCCGGCGCAGTGGACAGGCACCGGACCGCCAGTGGGACTCGCCAGCCGGGAACTCCAGCACACTGACCCCTGCGGCCAGTGGCGGACGGTGTAGTGGTGGCGCTCGACCACCTCCACCACCACTGTTGCCACCACCACCTCGTGTCAGGCTCACAACACGCTCCACCTCACCACCCACTTCATTCCGGAAGAATGGGCAGCTACAATGTAACACACCAACTCCGTTGTAATCCTCTCTCTGCACAACAAGTCATTAATCAACTATTGACTGCATGGACCCTTTTGTTCTCTTAGAAAAACTGATGTTTTAGGGAATTCATGGGTTTATAAATAACTGGTTTGAATCTTTCTTAAACAGAATGTAAAAAGTTGAAGTGAATAAATCTAAAGATGTCGGAAAAAGAGAAAATTTTAGTCACAGGGGAGAAATCAGTAAGGGGTTAGATTTTGGGTTGCACTTAACATTCATCAAACAGAAATGGTACTTTCTGTAGGTGATACAAGTGTTCTAATAAATCCCTCTAGAGAAAAAGCATAGAAGAGCTGGTTATGATAACTTTTAAAGAATTATTAAGTAGTTCTCTCAGAATAGACTCTCCCTTAATTTTGAGAGAACACAGTATTCCGGTCTGTACAAGAAATACGGAAGGTAGTTTCACTATAATGACATCATGCACACTATATCAACTGCGCCATCTTGTTTTGTCTCCTCTAATGGTATACTTCAGTATTGTGATCCACATATTTTTATGTACAACAGGACTGCAGACAGGCAAATTAATTACATAATTTTATTTCTTTAAATTGATCATTTAAACTTTGTGAATGCCTCTCATATATTAGGAACAATTTACATGTTCCTCAAGGAGCAGGCTTAAATGAACATGAAAAGCCACATATGGTTAGATGTGCCACAAAGTGGACATCAGTACTACATGCACAGAGAACAAGCAGTGTGCATAAAGTGCGAAAAGGAAATGATCAGTCTTTGCTTTCACTGCAGGGGCTGCATTATATACTGTGGCAGTGAACAACATGAAAAGATGATTTCTGTCACTGTGGATGAATAAATGGAGGAGGGAAAGGGCAGCATGACATTTCTTAAAAATGTGACTTACTTTCGAGGATGAATACTAATTCTGAAACTGACAGTATGCAAGGATAACTACCGATTCCTACTGAACCTGTGCAACAGATTTACAATGGAGACACTGATAAGAAAAACAATTTTTTCCAAGAAGTCAAGATTTAAGATTTCAAGTCACTGGTGAACCAAAGTCTGCCAAAAGCTTTTGCCATGTACAAATCACTGTTACCATGAATTGTATTCGAGGTTTCAATGAAATGTCTTTCTTGGCAGCACTGTGAACACAGGGCCTTTCTCTTTTTAATTTTCTGCTCTGCTTTCTGCTGCCTACACCCTCAACATACAGCACATTTCATTTAATACTTTATTATGTCTGTTTCTGCTGTGTTAATCTTTACTTCAGTAGATCTGATGACACACACAACACTAAACACATATCCAACACAGTGGATCACATGGCGTACGAAGAGGTTATTCAGGGTGTCTTCTCTCTCAGTGGACATGTATTTTTCCACCACGTACAAACTCTAGGGACTGATCAATGAGAGGTTAGGGAACAAAATATGTCTAATGAACTTGTGTCTGGAAATGCATGGTTTCCCAATCGTATATTGTTTCAGAGATTGCAGTCTAATACATGCTGTACCATGCAGCCACAGTAACAGTATGTGCTAAAATGGTTTCCATGTGCCTCGATACACGCATGTACGTGCCGTAGCGTGTTCTATCTCATACATTCACATCAGCTACACTGCATCTAAACAGTGGAAAGACAGCATAAATATACTGCTCCAGTGTCTCCACATCTGTAATGGGCTCTGCATACATGATATTTTGTGATTATCCCATAACCAGAAATCCAAAGGGTTGGGATCGGTGAACGAGCAGGCCATGCAACTGGAGCCCCTCATCTAATTCATCGACCGGGGAAGACACTGACTGAGATATGTTTGGACATTTAATGGTCAAGTGTGCTGGAGCACCATCATGTAGCAGCCACTTAACCCTCCAATCATCAATAACACTTCTTCCAGCAGAAGAGGCAAAGTCACCCCACAAGAAATGCTGATAGTTTCGTCCTGTTAGGCGATGTGGGAGGAAGACTGGTGCCAAAATACAGTCGCCAATTATCCCGGCCCACACATTCCAGCTGCACTGATCCTGATGATTCGCCATCACTGTACCATGAGAGTTCTGGATACTATCTCACAGATGACTGTTAAGAAAGTTGAAGATACCACTCCACATAAAGATAGCCTCATCTGTGGATAGAATGGATGAAGCAAAGGCCGGAATCGTGGCTGCCTGGTGAAGAAAGTGTGACAAAACTGCTCTTGCAGTCTAAAGACTGTTTCTAGTAAGCCCTGCACATGCTGTAACTGATAAGGGTAGTAACAATTGTCATGGAGAATGTTCCACAAAGTCATCTGGCTTACCCAGTACTGGTGGGCCAACCACCTGGTACTGACGTGGCAGATGCCTTCCACAGTATTAATCATATTTTTCTCCACATCTGGTCAAATTTTTTGGGTATTCCCTTCATGATTTCCTGCTTCCTGAAATGACCCTGTCTCAGACAAACAACAAAACACTGTTGCAAACATTGAATGCTGTGGTTATTATTGGCAGGGATAGGTCTCCTGATACAACCTTGGTGCCTGCTACCTGCTGCAATTTGGCTTTCCACAAGTAAACACCATGATGGCAAGCACTCAATCTGAATACGGAACCACTTTGTAGAGTGCTGTATCACATCCACTACAACGTGAGTCAGCAAAAGAACTGAATTGGACACGACATTACCGATTACTATGGCAGGAGAGGGTGCTAGAACAAGACATATGAGGAACAGTACCAACTTGTAGGAAGAAACCAAGCATACTGTAGCTGTAGCTGCACGGTACAACGCATATTAGACTGCAGTCTCTGTAAAAAGTATGACTGAATAAATGGTCTCTAGCATGGAAACCATGTATTTCTGGGCATAAGTTCATTAGACCTTTTTTGTACAATATTCTCTCATCAATCAATCCCTGGAGTTTGTACACTATGGGGAAAAAAATCACTCTGTAGAGGAACTTGCACAAGACAGAAGCCCTACTACTTCACCTATATGGATTACCAAAGATCTATATGAATAATGTTCCATTAAGACTGACTGTTAGCACTCCTGGCTGACCGACACACAAACTGGCAAAACACTTGTCTATCTGCTCCAGTCACTTTTGGGGAAGCCTGACATATACATAAAAGACTCGGGACATTTCATTGAGAAGCTGAGGAAACTAAAACTAGGGCCTTCCAAACACACTTGAACAGCCTCTATGCCAACATGAAATCTACCATGGAAGTAGGAAAGGACAAATAGCTACCCTTTCTAGATGTGCTTGTGACAAAGGATGGTGGAAGCCTGGGACACAGCATGCATCAAAAACCAACACACACTGACCGATACCTGCACAAACTCTCAAATCACATCCAGGCATGTTTTCATGTTCCTGAACGTTATTTATTAGTGCCCGTGTTTCACATATTAGACGATGACTGCCAAATTTTATAAGTTGTGACACTATCCCATCTCGACCATGTGCATGGTTATTTTACAATTTATATATATCACCAACTCCACTCCCTGCATTGTTGGTATTTCTGCTTCATCCCTTTATCTTCTCCTGCCTCTGAAACAACGCTTAGCATAAATTTAACAAGGTTATAAATGACTGTTACGGATAATGTCGCATATTGTTCAGCTGTTCATGATAGAATACCAATTACGGCAACAGAAAAAGACAATTATTCAGTGGAGGCAAAAGACGGGGTGCGGAGGCAAAAGACGGGGTGCGGAGGCAAAAGACGGGGTGCGGAGGCAAAAGACGGGGTGCGGAGGCAAAAGACGGGGTGCGGAGGCAAAAGACGGGGTGCGGAGGCAAAAGACGGGGTGCGGAGGCAAAAGACGGGGTGCGGAGGCAAAAGACGGGGTGCGGAGGCAAAAGACGGGGTGCGGAGGCAAAAGACGGGGTGCGGAGGCAAAAGACGGGGTGCGGAGGCAAAAGACGGGGTGCGGAGGCAAAAGACGGGGTGCGGAGGCAAAAGACGGGGTGCGGAGGCAAAAGGTGGGGTGTGGACATAAAAGATTTGAAGGAGACTGAACTGCTCTAAGTTGTCACACAAAAGAAACCCCAGCTTCCAACAAATTACGGAAACAAATATGACCTGCACGTTCTCCTCAGTTTTTGTTCTCGCTAATCGAATACCTGAGTACTAGCCACAGGGCGCCTGAAGCCACGTATGATAACAATGCCACCTCGCTGCGCGAGCTATCAGTACCAATCATTCGTTATTTCCCTTTCTCCTCGGCACACACGCACCTCTCTAGCAGGTCGTTGCAGCGGCCGTCGCCCGGGTCGTGCTCCTCGGGGGCGGCGTCGGGCCCCGAGTCGGCGGGCGACTCCGGCGTGGCGGCCCTGGCCGCCGCTGCCGCCCCCGCGCCGCCGCCGCCCCCGCCGGCCGCCGCCCCCGACGCGGCCGAGGCGCCGGTGGCCGTGTTGCGGCGGCGCGCCAGCTGCAGGCCGCGCAGGCGCAGAGCGGCGCAGCCCAGCGAGCCGGCCGTCAGCGACTGCACGTCGTGGTGCGCGAACTGCAGCTGCCGCCACCGGCACCGCCCCTGCTGCTGCTGGTGCTCCGCCGAGTCGGGGGTCGCGCACCCAGAGTCGTCCGGCGTAGAGATTTGCCTGCGAGGACAGACATTCCTTCGGTCAGGTGGTGACAAACGTCGACATTGGCTACGCAGGATTTATTTTAAATTTTGTGACGGACCAGGTGGCTATCCACAGCGGTACAACATACGAGGGCGACAATGACAATTCTTAGAAAATCAAGTAATGATTAGTTTTTAAAAGTACTGTAATCTAGCCAGTTACTTTATTTTTAAAATTTCGAAGAAAATATTTGTTTTTTAACGAATTCTTCTGCCAGATTCCATAAATGTTTTAAATTTTTCAATTAAACCTAACCCGAAAATTTAAGTCTTAGTAATAGGTGTCACTTTCCCTAATGGATGTTATATTCAATATTTTCGAGTTTATAGACATTCCTTACACATCAATATCTCTCAAAAAATTATATTTTGTGCAAAAGTCAGCAACAATTATTTGAAACTTCCTGGCAGATTAAAACTGTGTGTCGAACCGAGACTCGAACTCGGGACCTTTGCCTTTCGCGGGCAAGTGCTCTACCATCTGAGCTACCCAAGCAAGACTCACGCCCGGTCCTCACAGCTTTACTTCTGCCAGTACCTCGTCTCCTACCTTCCAAACTTTACAGAAGCTCTCCTGTGAACCTGCAGAACTAGCACTCCTGAAAGAAAGGATATAGCGGAGACATGGCCTAGCCACAGCCTGGGGGATGTTTCTAGAATGACATTTTCACTCTGGAGCGGAGTGTGCGCTGATATTGAACTTTCTGGGGTAGCTCAGATGGTAGAGCACTTGCCCGCGAAAGGCAAAGGTCCCGAGTTCGAGTCTCGGTCCGGCACACAGTTTTAATCTGCCAGGAAGTTTCATATCAGCGCACACTCCGCTGCAGAGTGAAAATCTCATTCTGGAAATAATTATTTGCATTTAATAAATTCTTTTCTAGGGTGGACATAAAGTAGTCGTCGTCGGACGTCCCCCCCCCCCCCCTTCCTCCCTGATAGTACACTATTAACAGCATACATCATAGATGTCTCAGGCTTTGAAGTGCATTGATACTGCTAAGAGTGCGCCGAAAGATATTTTCACGCTCCGGAACGTATTTACACATCAATATCTCTCTACAAAGTGTATTCTTAATATAAGTCAACAATCATTAACGAATTTATCAATTTTTTTTAAGAGTGTACGTAAAGAACCCTCCCACTACCCCTGGTAATGCGCGTTATGAAAAATGTGTTGATATTGCGAGGATTAAGGTCTCATGTCTAACTGTTGTAACATGTCTTCGTTTTTACTCATACTAATGCCCAAAGCCGTTCGAAAAAATTCGTGAGATGTTGGTCGATCTCTTTCACAATCGCTGAAAGATGAAGTTCTATGTTCTGGCACTAAACGGACCAAGTGATCCTTTTACCATTGGCGTCGTTGGATGCGATAGGGAGGGGATCTTGTCGGCACACTGCTCTCCCGCGCGTTGTCGGGTTTCTTGACCTTGGAACCGCTACTACTCTATCAAGTATCTACGCAATTAGCCTCACGAGGCTGGCTGCACCACGTTCCAGTCCTCCCACGTAGAAAAACATCTTGTGGCAGTATCGGGAATCGAACCTAGATCCTTCGCTTGACAGCTACGCTGGAGATTGACTTTGAATTCGGTGTACCAATTATAAATTATATACGCAGATTGAAGCGACAAATGAAAATTTGTACTAAGATCAGGATCTGATCCCGTCTCCTGCTCACTAGGCAGATGTACTACGCCACACCGGCAGAGTGGCTTCGCGTAACTCCACACACTAATCCACTTAACCACTACGCCCCACTGGCTTTGCATTCCCTAATTCCCATTCACACCTCAACTCACTTGGTATTCCCCCTAAACTTGAACAGCATACATCACAGATGTCCGAGACGTGAAAAGGTCTCTGGAACCACCATTCAAATATAAATTGTCTTAGATGGGGCTTTTTCGCCAAATGCATTTCTACTCCGATCTTCACAATGTGTAGGCGTTAATGATTATTAAAATCGTAAACAAAATCATAGTCCAGAAATGTTCAGTCAGATTCATTTTTCGGTTCATACAGAATCTTTAAATGACGATAATGAACAAAATATTACAGCACACCTAACGAAGTAGATGGCAATCGACTAGCTAAACGCCTGAAAGTAGTTGTCAAATATAAACAAGTTGGTATTTGTTTTTGGAACCATGGCAGTCTAAAATCTTTCAGTGTCTTACTAACACATATCGTATTTATTTAGATGTACGAGGCATTTTCAGAATAATGATTTAACTAAATTTATGACACTTTTTTTAACCAGACTAAAGGATAAAATTATTTCTCAAAGTTCCGTACATATTCCTTACTCCATAAAGAGATTTCTGAAAATTTGTGGTTGTGAATTTTTAATAGCTATGAAAATGTTAATTGTCAGACTTACAAAGAAATCATCGTGCATACACAACACGATGGATAAATAGTTCACCTCCAATCTCATCTACTGCACGCACAACACGTTTTTGTTACAAATCTTACAATTAATATTTTCGCAGCTATTAAAAATTACTGAAATACTCTTTCAAATTCTGAAGGTGGCAGGGGTAAAGTACAGGGAGCGAAAGGCAATTTACAATTTGTACAGAAACCAGATGGCAGTTATAAGAGTCGAGGGGCATGAAAGGGAAACACTGATTGGGAAGGGAGTGAGACAGGGTTGTAGCCTCTCCCCGATGTTATTCAATCTGTATATTGAGCAAGCATTAAAGGAAACAAAAGAAAAATTCCGAGTAGAAATTAAAATCCATGGAGAAGAAATAAAAACTTTGAGGTTCGCCGATGACATTGTAATTCTGTCAGCGACAGCAAAGCACCTGGAAGAGCAGTTGAACGGAATGGACAGTGTCATGAAAGGAGGATATAAGATGAACATCAACAAAAGCAAAACGAGGATAATGGAATGTAGTCTAATTAAATCGGGTTATGCTGAGGGTATTAGATTAGGAAATGAGACGCTTAAAGTAGTAAAGGAGTTATGCTATTTGTGGAGCAAAATAACTGATGATGGTCGATGTAGAGAGGATATAAAATGTAGACTGGCAATGGCAAGGAAATCATTTCTGAAGAAGAGAAATTTGTTAACATCGAGTATAGATTTAAGTGTCTGGAAGTCGTTTCTCAAAGTATTTGTATGGAGTGTAGCCATGTATGGAAGTGAAACATGGACGATAAATAGTTTGGGCAAGAAGAGAATAGAAGCTTTCGAAATGTGGTGCTACAGAAGAATGATGAAGATTAGATGGGCAGATCACATAACTAATGAGGAGGTATTGAATAGAATTATGGAGAAGAGAGATTTGTAGCACACCTTGACTACAAGAAGGGATCGGTTGGTAGGACATGTTCTGAAGCATCAAGGGATCGCAAATTTAGTACTGGAGGGTAAAAATTGTAGAGGGAGACCAAGAGATGAATACACTAAGCAGATTCAGAGGGACGTAGGTGGCAGTAGGTACTGGGAGATGAAGCTTGCACAGGATAGAGTAGCATGGAGAGCTGCATCAAACCAGTCTCACCATAGCAGCAACAACATTAAAAATTTACAATCACAAATTTTCAGAACTATCTGAGGGGGGCTAAGAATCTGTGAGAGACAAAGAAATTATTTTTTGGTTTTTAGTCCAATTTAAAAATGTATTATACTGAAATTTTTATTTAAATAATTATTTTCTGCTTCTTGGATTATTGTAACTGGGATTCTGACAATGACTGGGAACGACTCTCACAACCAGCAGATTCTGGCCGTCACCTGAGTGTGAACAGTACGACAACAAACATGAGGAGGTTACGCCAACAGAGGGCACAGTAGCACAACGAACAGAGGGCACAGTAGCACACAAAGTTCAAAGTAGTAGTGCAAGAGCGAAAACGTAAGTCGTAACCAAAGCAATGGTGCGTAATGAGAACGATAAGAGAGCACAGCGAACACACACCTGAAAGAACTGTGGCGCTGCTAGCTATTTATGCGGCCGCCAATACCAACTGGGCAGCGAGGTGGCCACGGTAAAGCGACCCTGCCAGGGCAGCACTGCAGAGACGGTGCCGTCTAACGCCCGTTACCTAGTTCCACACACATCCCCTGGCTTGCATTTCAATATTACCCGCACAACATGCTGGTCCTGCAGGGCAGCTGAGATGTCAAGGGTTAACCCTTTTCACCCCCATCCCCACGGCAGCTAAGTCGATCTGACAGACAAGACAGCGAGTTTATATTGCATTGTCATCCAGTTCTGAGTAATGTTTAGAATTTCGATACTCTAGTTGACTGGCGAGTTGGGTTATAAACAATTGCAAAATTCCAGAATGAGATTTTCACTCTGCAGCGGAGTGCGTGCTGATATGAAAGTTCCTGGCAGGTTAAAACTGTGTGCTGGACTGAGACTCGAACTCAGAGCACTTGCCCGCGAAAGGCAAAGGTCCCATCAACTGAGCTACCCAAGCACGACTCACGCCCCGTCCTCACAGCTTTACTTCTGCCAGTATCTCGTCTCCAACCTTCCAAACTTTACAGAAGCTCTCCTGCTAGCCTTGCAGAACTAGCACTCCTGAAAGAAAGGATATGAAGGAGACATGGCTTAGCCACAGCCTGGGGGATATTTCCAGAATGACAATTTCACTCTGCAGCGGAATGTGCACTGATATGAACCTTCCTCCATTCTGGAAACATCCCCCACGCTGTACTCGGTATAGCGTGAGAACATGACTCCAATTGAGGTAATAACGAACGCGCAATTTTTTTTTACTGTCGCGTTAAACGTACTAGGAACACTACAGTGCTGTTTTCTGCCTTTGACGATGCAGTTGGGTGCAGAAGAACTACCCACGCTAGGACGACACGGGTCGAGGGTCAAAGCAGGAAGTTTCTTTCCGCCTGCCATCCCCGCGAAGTGGGACAGCGCTAACGTGATAAGCCGAAAGGCGCCCGGGGACAGCTGAGTCAGTTGCACGGCGCCCACGCCGCCCCAGGCCGCAGCTACACTACTGCCATTTCACAAAGACTTCTGGCACACGACATTGTATCGAACCATGTGAGAGAGATTCAACATTGCTGTGATGATATCCCAAATTGAATGCTACCCTAGTGCCTGGTTCACGATGCCATTCAGCATTTGTAGTTTACTTGCTGCAGTGCCTTGCCACACGAAGTGATACAGGACCAATTCTTTTTAATACACTTCAAACAAATTTTCGTACTTCATATTTTCTCTGTATGGAAAGATGATTAGTTGCACCAGCTATTACATTTTGCAATAAGTTTTTGGAGAATTCGTCTATTGTTTCAGCTCAGTTTTCACTGTTTCAAGTAGGGCTGTGTTTGAGCACGTCTAGATCCGTTCGAACAGTTTACGTCACAGTAAGAGAATCACTGGTTCTGTTCAATCTTTTGATCGGCACGCGATCTAGTTACTTTTGTTGGTACTATATCCATGACCCGCCTTATCGTTTGTATGGCACTGTGGATTTTCGTAATAAAAATATGAAACAAACCATCTTTTTGAGTATGTGTCTAACAACGATAACTAACCAATAACTAATCGCTCGTCCTGCGATCTAAGTCTGATGGCACTATTTCCAAGAGGGATATTGCCGCTCTAATTTATTCTCGCAATAGAAATTGCAGTCCATCACTATATATTTGGTTTCTTAGGCATCACAAATTGAGGTAAATCGTACAAGAAATTCTAGGGATTTTTGGTAACAACCTTTCCCCATTATGTATCGCATATATGTTTCAAGTCAGATTACGAAATATTATTGTAGACAGTCATCTACTTCCTGTGTTTAAAGCAAAGTGATCTCTTGACTACGCTACAGGTAAACGTGACAATCTCAGTCAACCGTAGATCGCTAAACCTTCGTAAAATTTACTACTGTTTCAGCAGGTTGTGAAACATGGCATCTTGAACTTAGTTTTGTATGTAACATACGACTGGATGTCTAATAATTGTCACTAATCCATAACCTATAATTTACGACTTCCTTTGAATAAATCTGGCGTAATACAATTTACGATGGTTTAGTAGCAATGTAACAACCCCCCCTCCCCCACCTTAGTGTTCTAGGGTTAGACTGTATGCTGGTCAAATCCAAACATCAGTAAAAGTTTCTTCAAACACCTCCAAAAATGCTCTCCGGACCAAGCTACAACAATTTGTACAAACAAACTTTTACTCGGTGCATGCTTTAACGCCCCTCATACGCACTGACTTTTAGTTCGCGTGTGGCTGCTGTCTTGTGCTAGTACTTCCATCGCGGATGATGAGGGTAAACCGTGGAGCACGGTACACAATCTATTCCTCTTCGAGATCGTAAACGCCCCATCCCTCGGAAGGATAACCGCCAACACTGTATGAAAGGCTACGGAGAAATCAGGAATTGTTTGAACGACGGCCGGATCTGCAGCCGCAAAACTCAAGTTCCAAACATGTATCAGTAACTTTCAGGGTTTGGTCAGGAATTTAGTACGATACGATCATCAGTGACGGATCACAAACTCTGATAACGTGCTCTTTTCACAGGAAACATCCGGAATTTGCCTGGAGAGAAACAGGGAAATCACGGAAAATCTAAATCTGGATAGCCGGACGCCATTTCGAACCGTCGTCCTCCCGGAAACGAATCCAGTGTGTTAGCCACCTCGCTCGGGCACGTTTGCTGGTTATCAAGTTTTTTTCCCAATAAGATAGTATTCAGTACTTTTAGATATTTTGTGGCTAATATTCTCCGTCTAAGTTACAGTATTCCGTAACAGCACCTCATCGTGCTCATGGCAATTTAGTTTTGGAACATTCGTCATCAACTGATTCTATTTGTTAGGTTTTAAATTGGGCAAAATGGAGTAGCGCCATAGACTATAATAACAAAAGGTAGCTATGCAACAGTTTGGAAAAGCATTGGTATCAGGAATTTATGGTCATCCGTCTAACAAACACAGAAAGCCAAAAACTAACTGTTGCACCATATACTGTTTTTCGTAAGCACCATTATGAACGTTTGTCAACAAATTAGTCTGACAGTCCTTTTAATATAACAATGTTCGTAGCTTTTGAACATGTCACCAGAAATGACATGGCAAATAATTCGAATGTTCCGCTCTGAAGGACATTAGGAAAATTCCAAATACTGTAGCAGTCATCAGCTACTATGAAATTCTTGACTTTGCAGTTCTAATTGACAATTCTACACACTGTCTATATAACTGTAGTTCTAATAGTTGTCATTTCAACATGAAAATAAGAGTTTTAACGATTGGACAGTAGACATCAATGAGTCAGTAAAGCAATTGCGTTTCCTTCACTTATCGTGTATTTATAGCTAAATTGTGGTTTTTCCAACGCGCGAGGTATTGTCAATTACGTATTTTTCGGTTTTCAACTTCGGTACGAACTGTAAATGCTTAAGTCAGAAATATAGGGCTACTTTGGTTTTCATTCCAAGACGATATAACTACACTGCTCAGCAGCCAACTCCACGCTGTTATTGCAAACTCCCGTCGCAATACCTATATTACTTAGCTATTATCACGCAACAAGTCGCAAGTTGCCAATCTGACGGCAACAAAAATTTGATTTTGAACATGTCACGTAACTGATCGATTTAAAAATTAAAATGTTACTAATATACTCACTAAAAGATGTAATCTACGCTGTTGTTGCGGTCTTCAGTCCTGAGACTGGTTTGATGCAGCTCTCCATGCTACCCTATCCTGTGCAAGCTGCTTCATCTCCCAGTACTTACTGCAACCTACATCCTTCTGAATCTGTTTAGTGGGAAATACGGAAGCGTCCGATCCCACCCGTCTGCTTTGACCCATGACGTCACAAATATGGCGGAAACAAAAACACACACACACACACACACACTTTCCACAAGAAGCCTGATGACACTAACGGGACAAACGCGGGAAATGGGGTGTTTTGGGTGGCGGGCAAACTAAATATAAACAAATTTAGACGCCTTGCGTAGCTACAACGTGTAAGTGAAGACAGCCATGCATGAATACCCATCCACCTCCCCAGGGGTCGTAACCCCTGCAACCCATGGAAGATAAAGATGCTTCAGTAGCTGATTAGTGTTTTTTGTCTTTGTAAAAAAAAAATCTCACGGGATAGAACGAACAGATCAGAAAAGTAAATAAAATAAAACAGAACTGGAGACAGCCACACTCAAACCAAACTCCGCTCCGTCATGACGTCACACACAACACCCTTACGTCACGGGTCAAAGCCGACGCGTTGGATCGGACGCTTCTGTCGACCCGTTTAGTGTATTCATCTCTTGGTCTCCTAAAATTTTTACCCTACACGCTGTCCTCCAATGCTAAATTTGTGATCCCTTGATGCATCAGAACATGTCCTACTAACCGGTCCCTTCTTTTTGTCAAGTTATGCCACAAACTCCACTTCTCCCCAATTCTATTCAATACTTCATTAGTTATGTGATCTACCCATCTAATCTTCAGCGTTAGAAGACATAATAAGGGGAGTATTTCAGTTAGAAACTCTCTCTCGAGGCAGCATAACTATAGCCGAGCAACTGCATGGACTTACGTCATCCAGTATTTGAGAATGAGAGCACTTAGCGATTTCCAATAAGCTTTACACGTAATTTGAAACCGTTACGAAACTACTTCTCGCGGAGGCCCCCCCCCCCCCTCCGCCCCTACAACATACTGAACGTAAAAAAACTGATCGCGTACTCAAACTTTATCAGACATGAAGATTAATAAATTAATTATTTAGTACAAGCACTATTCGCAACACACACTGCGGGCGGTATCCGCATCTATCGCTGAATGTACCTGCAAAAGTGTACATTTAGATGTGCGAAAAACTTCGGCTTGAAATAGGGCGCAAATCACCCAGACTATATTCGTCGAGTGTTTGATAATTGGTGCACTCAGCACTAAGTATAATTTCAAACCTGTTCTAAACTTTCCTTGCTTGTTCGAAAACTTTTAACATTTTGACTCATTTAGGTAAAGTTAGTAGAAAGTTTCATAGATAGAAGTTCCGATTTTTCTAACTTTAAAGAATCGGTGGTTTACTGGTAAAAGCGAAGAGCCACGCTTTATTACGGCCATTGCTCGCTTCGACGCTCATATTATTTATCACAGGTCCAAAATAAGCGCACCATAAGCAGCTACGTACCGGAAAAACCGGCGATGAATGCAGCACGGTACCACGTGCAGCAATTCGCGAACTGGGCTCATGTACTAGTACCAACAAAACAACAGTTGTGTGGAGCACGCAAAGTACAGTCCAAACTCCTAAACAATCCACACACGGCGTCTTACATGGCAGTGACACGTAACGAGCATACAGGGCGAGATGGCAGCACCGGTGCACGGCAGCGGTCCCTTGCGAGAACTCGCCTGAACACCAAACATCACTCTTCTGTTACTGTATGTTATCTGTCTTGAGCTGACTGATTAAAAAGAATTAAACCAGACGCGTTTCACTTTTATTTAAAATCATCTTCTGTGGTTATTCTGTAAATTAGATACACACGTTTGTGCATTTTTTATTGTTTTAGGTTTAAAATAGCGTTTTTTTTTTTTAAATAAAGTTCGTCTGCCGGCCACTACGGTGTTTCTTTACATAAACGAAATCAAACGAATAGGCATAAACACTGCGGCAGTGAAGAATGAAAAACAGTTATGAAAGTCTGTTGTAAAAGTGCAGCACAAGTAATAACGCAGAATGCCAAAAACTGCCAAGTGCAGGTGTGAAATGGAGACTAACACCGTAAGTAACCTGCAGACGAACTTTATAAACCGCGCGACCGCTACGGTCGCAGGTTCGAATCCTGCCTCGGGCATGGATGTTTGTGATGTCCTTAGGTTAGTTAGGTTTAAGTAGTTCTAAGTTCTAGGGGACTGATGACCTTAGAAGTTAAGTCCCATAGTGCTAAGAGCCATTTGAACCATTTTTTGAATTTTATAAAGAAAACGCTGTTCTTGACCTATAACAATAAAAAATGTATCCAATTTACAGAATAACCACAGAAGATGCTTTGTAATTATAAGCGAAACGCGCCTGGTGCAATTCTGTTTAATAAGACTGCAGTCAGCTAAAAACAGATAACCTATAGTAACAGATGTTAACAGCTGCTGCGGAAGATGGCCACGCAAACAAACGTATCACTCTTCTGATACGCCTGCAACACTACTATATGAGACACGACTTTCGAAGGCGAAACCGAATTTCGAAAGCTGTTATTCGCCGTCGTGTTTACATGTTAATGTCTGAAGCGGTTCCTCAAGATCGGTTAAATTTCGCCTTCCGGTCGTCAGTTGTTTTACACAAATGGCGTCTGGAAATCAGCTGTTCTTGTTCCTCATTTAGTCAGCTCAATGGCTGTTTCTCTACAAATAAATATTAGAGGTAAATAATTTCAAGTTCAGTCTGATATTTCCAATTCTTCTTCACTGCACAAAGAATAATTGTCTTGACCAGCCGAGTTCTTTTTAAAATAAAAAGATGTAACCTGATAACCCAATCACGTTTCAAAATGGTTGTGTGTTTAGATGGGAGCAAAAATCGATATAATAGTATTTACAGGACCAACCAGTAGCGGTATTGGAAAACTGTTTACGAAATCCTGTTTAGGGACCCCTATATAATCATAGTGCGCCTAAGTACATATTCTGCAGATCGGCGTACATCCATAGGTGTCCGCAAAGGAGAGGAAGAGGGCGCAGTTGCCCTCTCCTGAAATTTGGTGTAAAGATTTTTAATTCGTAACAGATTTATTATGATGCAGTTCTAGAAATAGTTCTCTGCGATTCTGCTAAACTACAGATTTTTAGAGCGCAATAAAAATGTTGCGGCTTTAGCAGTCACTGCAGAACTTCGGTCTGCTTAACATCTTCAATTTTTGTAGTCCTGTCTTCCTCAGTTGCGTGTAATGTTACAGTATATTGATAATTTTTACTTTATGGACCGTCTGACTACAACTGAATGAAACACAATTCTCGTGCCATACGCGTTTCGTCTTTATTCTCTGCAAGACATCTTCAGTGACCTAGAATATGTTTATATCTTTGCTCGTATTTAGTTTACATGTTGGTCAATGTATCTACAGGTTACAAACAGTTCTGGCGGTTGATTTTTGCTTTTATGTAGTAATATTTTGAACTGTAATTACAGGTTGCGTGACGATTTTCTACAGTTCAAAATATTACTACACAATATTAAAAACCAACCACCAGAACTGTTTATAACCTATAGGTACATTGACCAAAATGTAAATAAATAGAAAAAACATGTACATATTCCAGGCCACTGAAGATGCCTTGCAGAGAATAAAGGCGAACGCTTATGGCACGAAAATTGCGCTTCATTCAGTTGTAGTCAGACGGTCCATAAAGTAAAAATTATCAATCGACCGTAATATTCGGTCTGCTTGTGTGTCACGTTGCTCAGGTGAAATTGCGCCATTTTCTTGGTACGGCAGCTGTTTCGGCGCTGCCCTGAAGTTAAGGTTGATGAGAACTTTAACATAGAAAAGCCGAAATAGTCTCGAGTCTTTCCTCTGTCGCTTTCGTGCACAGACCATATCGGGCTGCTGGAAAGGGCTGGTCCAACAAACCCGGCACGAGACTGCTCAAAATCTCTCCCGTTTCAACAGGACAATATAAAGATGGTTAGCGTACAGCTGTCCAGTATCTGTCGCAACATCCACAAGAATACTCGCCCTCTTTTAAGATCTCATATGTTTCCCGCCATCCATATTGGTAGAAATAATGCCATTAAGGGAACCCCCTCACGAGCTAGCAATGGATCGCTGGCGACGTCTATTTTTCAAACATAGATCTCTCCGTGTTTAATGAGCAACAACTCATAAGAATCATTCTTAATCCTGCGGTTTTTATATTCCCATAACGCTGGTATTTATTTGTACATTTCGTTGTCCGCAAATTCCTCTTTCTTCTTGTTCAGAAATCACTTTACTAGATAAACACATTAGAGAGCAAAAAGAAGCTCAAAGACGCGGGCTCCTAGCACGGATATTGTCAATATTTTCCACGGGTGGTAGAGCAATATATTTCAAAAGTTTTTATTTGACCACTATTATTGCACAACTTCTCAACCTAACCCACATACGTTCAATATTATTGCACATTCAGGCATACAGAGCAATAATTTGATCATCTAGGAGCCGCTTAAGAAAATTTTTCGAAATTACGGAATATGCCTCATTCAGCATCAGGATTGGCTCCAGAGATTTTGCCGGCTAGTGCTATATTTTCAACTGCCCCTCCTCCAACCCCTCCCCCCCCCCCCCCCGCCAAGATCTCCTTGCATTTTCAGACTAATCAATCTTTTTTACTTTGTCTTTCATCCACGACGTCTTATTTTTACATATCACACTTACTCATACGTCTTCTTGACGTGGATATGTCTTTAAGGTCAGAATCAGATTGGATATGGGGCACTGATCAGTGAAACAGCATTGAACGTTAACAGTGTAATACATTTTGAGCCATTACTCTAAAATTAATTACGCAACCAAAATTAAGTTATGACCCTCGCGGAGAATATGACTAAAATCTGTTCACTTTTTTCTAATTTCCTGGGTAACGGGAGCGTGCTCTGCAAGACCCTTAGTAACCAAATGTTCAAATGTGTGTGAAGTCCGAAGGGACTAAACTTCTGAGGTCATTGGTCCCCAGACTTACACACTGCTTAAACTAAC